>NC_064561.1:145543197-146168197 GCF_937001465.1 Orcinus orca
TCAGAACTGCCTAAAAATCAGCAGAATTGTATGATAAAAAAACATTTAATGGTTTAAGCCATGCAGTTTTGGAGTGGTTTGTTATACAGCAATTGCTAACTGATACATCCATTTAGCGTTCTACCAAAAAAAATAATAATTATAGTTTTGTTCCTCTCTCTTGACTAACAAAGAGTTTCACATTATTTTCCTCTTTAGCATAGTAAGAAAAATCGAGTTCATTGTTTAAAGATTTTCTGATTTAATCATGTATGTTGGCAGTTTTACATGTTATGAGGAAGATAACATGCATGTTTTGATCCATGCTCATAGTTTTGCATCTCCAACATTAACAATACACTTCCAAAGCAGATTGAAAAAAAAACAGATTAAACTTATTTCTTTTCTTTAATTCAGATATGAATTTCTAGGAGTAACTCAACTTTTCTTAAAAGTCAGCTAGAAGTTTTGGGCAGAAAAAATGTTATCTCCTAAACCATAGCCCATTGTGAATTAATCTGTCACACTAACCTGTCATAGATTTGAAAATGTTAGTGCTATCCAGAGAGATTTGGCAACCTCTACTACATTTAATTGCAGAGTTTTTCTGTATATATGATAAGGCTTTTGTATCAGTTCTGCATCATAGAGTTATTTTCTTGAAGACATTTGGAACAAGAATTTAAGATTTAAGTTCAATCAATTCTAGAACTACCAATAAAAATATCTCAACTGAGATGACAAGCAGGTACCTTCTAAGCATTTCTAAATTTACACAAAAACAAGCAATGACAACTATATCATAACCTAATCCATTGCCTGACAGATGACACATTTCTCTGGCGTAAATCATAAGAAGAATTCCCATCTTAGAGAAGATAGAATGTGATAAAAGTATATGATAGAATTGAAGGAAATTAGTACCTACCATTTGTTGAAGGCATTCTGTATGCAAGATCTTTCTAGTTCCAAGCATTTTTATGTGGGCTTTATGTGTATCATGCCATTTAATCGTTACAAAATACCCTATGAGGAATATAGAATTATACCCCTTTTCGTATGATGACACTAAAATTACCAACCAGGAAACAAAGTCTGTGATCCCATAATCCATCAATGGTGAGGAATGAGGCCTTGGGAAAGATGATGCTCACTCCCAGGACATCTTACCTGACCACAAAAGCTCAGCACTGTGACTCTCAAATGGGTTTGGGCACCCTGTCTCTATGATCATGAAATCACACCTATATAAATATATCACTGTTTTTCACATTGTATTATAATTATCTATTTATGTGTTTATCAAAAACCCAAGAGTCTGAGCTTCTTGAAAGCAAGAACTATATTTATTTAACTCTGTTGACTGATGAAGCAGAATAGAGAATTCTAGCTGAGGATATATTTGACCTTTTTGTTTTAACTCTAGAGAGGCCCAGCACTAGGGAATATCAGGTTTACGAAAGGGTAGATAAAATGTGGGTGGAAAAAATAGAGGATATTTTACAAGTCCATATATGGAAGAGTAGACTGGCTTGTACCTTCCAGTAGAACAGCAGCAGCTGAGGACTCTCCCCTAGGCTCAAAATGCAAGTATTCTTACCTAAACAAAGTGAATGAGACATCTGGAGGAGAGCTAGACAGCTAGCATAGGTGACAGACCCCTAGAGTCAAGACCTTTGCATTCTGGCATTTAGAGCACCCCTATATGATGTTGGCTCCCAGATAACCGTCATAGCCTCTTACTTAAAGTAAAGCCTATATATTAGCAAACCCACCTATGTTCACAGAGCTTTGTAAAACTTTATTTTGGGGTAAGTTTATTATTAAATATGAACGAATACCTATGGGTAACCAAAGATTTGAGAAAAGCCTACAATACAACATAGGCAAGAAAGATTAAGAGAAATAAACACATAACCCTAGGAGAAAAAAGAAATGATTTGAAGTACAGTATAGAACTTAAAACAAAACTCTAAGTAGAATCCTCACATAGAGTTGAAAAAAATATTATTTCTGAAACTCTGGAATAGGATGCCAATGTAAAGGAGCCAGTAAAAAGAACTCTTAGACACTGAACGCTAGCTTCCAAAATCTAACAAACACCAAATAGAAGAAGTATAAGTACAATTGAGGGAAACTCCTAAACAAAAGCAAAACAGCAATGAGATTCAAAAATTGAAAGAAAAATGAGTACAGAATTTAAACTCTGGGTGGTCAAAATCTGATCAATAGAGGTTTGAGAAAGAGTAGAGAAAATGAAGAGATTTTCAAAGAAAGAGTACAAGAAAATCAAGATAAAGAGAGATTTCTGCAAACTAAAATGGCCAACAAAATACTAAACAAGATTAATGAACAAGACCTAATTAAACCTATCATGAAGTGGTAGAACAATAAACTAACAGTCACCACAACAATAATAATAATCACAAGCAGCAAGGATTGAGTGCTTACTGTAACGTGCTATTTTACAAAGATCCTCTCTGTTTTTGCCCATCCATATACCTCTTTCCTGATTTCATTTGTCCTGGATCTTTAAATTTTGCTTCCTAGATATGGGAACATATGTATATGTATAACTGATTCACTTTGTTATAAAGCAGAAACTAACACACCATTGTAAAGCAATTATACTCCAATAAAGATGTTAAAAAAAAAAAAATCTTGCTTCTTTCTGGTTTCTGCCCAACCGACTAAAGCCATTTGCCCCTACACATTATTCCAAGTATACACTTATCTCGGGATACTTCTCTCTTCCCAGAAAGGTGATGAAATGTACTGTCTGAAGCCCTGCCCTTTGTAAGGATTTCCCCTTACCAATGAGGACCACCTTTGAGTGGGTCTGTGTTTCATGAGTAGTTTATATTTAGCTTGTCATCACATGCCAAGTTGACCCATCTGAGAACAAAGTTCAAACTATATTCTCTTTGTTAGTTGGTCTTGGCAATCTTTCATGAAGCCATATATATATATATATATATATATATATATGTACACACACCAAGGGAGAGGCATTATTTCAATTGTGGCAGATTATAGGGGTCCTAGGCCACTTCTTCATGCAAACTTACTTGTACAACATGAACCTTCTCAAGGTTGATTCCAGGTGCACTGCTTCCACTTTAAAATGGATTGCTATTGGACCTACCTAACGAATGACTTGGTAGGTCTGACAGAGTTCAACTCATGTTGGACAGTTCTAGTCACATGGACAATTAGTGTCCCCATGATTTGGTAACATATTCACAGGTTCAGGGAGTAGGAGACAGACATCTTTGAGGGAACATTATTTGTCCTACCCCAGGTTAAAATAGTTTCAGACCACAGTACTATTCCAGAAAGATATTGGCTAGGCTGGTGGGAAGTCCTTAGGCCACAGTTATTAATGAAAGGATCTTGCATCTTGCAGGAATGGGACTGCATTTGTACTCTTGCTGTTCTCAGTCATTGACTGGGAGCAGTTTGTGGGAGGTGTGGACTCAGTGCAAGCACGGCAGTGGATCCAAAAGTGGAACAGCCAGTGCCATTAGTCAATTATGATCCCTGAAGAGGTGTGTTTTTATGGCTTCTATAGAGGCCTGTCAAATATCACAATTCTTTCTGATTATTAGTTGACTTTTCAATTGCCTACTCTTATCCACCATAATTCACATAGGTTTTTCAGATTCCTTACTGATGAATTAAATGGGAATTATTATGGACAGATTAACACAGAGGTGTGCCACCCAGATCCCCTCTGAAGAAGAACTTGCTGCCTACTTGTATGGAGTGTGGTCAGAAGAGAGTATCCGAGCTCCTTCAGAATCTGTTTAGTTTCAGAGAATTGCTTTGCTGAAGTCATGCTCATTCAACAATTGATCAGGGCAGGATATAAAAGGCCAGTGACTTACCAATGTGGGACATTCAGAAAAACATACTAAGTCCAGAACTCCCAGCTGGATTGGCCAGAATTTATAAGCTCTGCATTGAATTTTGACTTCTGCCCATAGTGCTTTATCCTCCTTCTTTCCTTAGGTGCTGATATCTAATAAATACTTTACACCAAACTCCATTTCAACCTGGTTCCAGAGAACCCAACCTACATCAGACAAGAGCCACTACCGCTTCATTCTTTAAGTATGTGAAGGTATCATAATCACTGCTACTTTACTTCCATCCCTGGGCAAATATTGTTTTTTATTTACTGTATCAGACGGGGAAGGTGGGAAGAATTTCCTACTACAGTAATTCTTACTGTGCAGGTGAAGGAACTCTTAAGAGTGTTTTGCCAATTGTTGAGATTTATATACTCTAAGATTCTTTCAAGCAAGTTTATCTATACTTTCTCTCTGCAGCACAAGCTGCTGGTATATTTCATGACTCATATAAGACACTCAATACCTGCATGTTGAATGGGTAACTGAATAAACAATTGAAAGAATGCAGGTACAATAAGTAGTGTTTCCTACTTAGGCAATCATTCTATTATAACTTTACTTCTAGCTATCTACTTAGAGTAGAATGGTCCTACCCCTTTGAAATATTTTTCTGCAGAAAGGCACTATATACAGAAGTCTGACCGTTAGCCTTTGGTGATTCTGCATGTGTTCTTTTTGAAAGGCCATGTGACATTATATAGTAATTCCTGTTAAGTTCCAGGATTAATTATTGAAATTCTAATTGTAGATTTGCCACTAACTAATTAAGTGGCTCATTTGATTTTTCTGAACTGCAAAATACTCATCTTTAAAATGAAGATATTAAGACTTGCTTTCCTTATGACATAGATTTCTTGAAAATAACAAATATATTAATCTATGCAAATCAGTTACAAAGCATTTGGCTGCAAGTAACAGAACAGTCAGTTTAAAATAGTCTATTGCCTCAAATAATGAGGTAGGAAGAGGGTGGCTCCAGGTTTGACTAATTCAGTGACTTAACAATGTAATTGGGTCATTGAAACAATGGTCTTTCCCTTTTCCTCTCTGCCATCCCAAGCATGACTCTTTAATCTATGACTCTCGATATGGTACCAAGGTGGTTGCTGCACTTCCATGTCTCACATGCAGTTATGACAACATCTGGAAACAAGAGAAAATAAACTATTTCTTTTTTAATGCCTCTTTTAAAGATTTAAGAAAATAAATCCCCGCTGACTGCCCTCATGATTTACTGACAAATAGGACTACCATGGTTTTCCTTATAACAGTGATTCTTAAGCTTTATGCATAAAGATTAAGATCTTTCCATTTCTGCTTCTTCTCTGTAAGCTCAGCATTTACATTACATGGCACACTGTACACAGATGAGCAAAAGTAGTGAATAAACACCCATGAATTTATTTTCAAAGATCTAATCTTAGTTGAGTAGTAAAAAGACAAAGTAGTACAGGCTTCTTATAATACTGTTGAAGAATGACCCACCATCTGTGACACATTGCTGAGTTACAGTTATCTTATGTCAAGGTACAAAACTCCTAATCAGGATCAAATTCTGCAGTGCTGAGAACAATGAACTAAATGCTGACACTAACTTAGATTTCTACCAGTGTACTCCTTTAAACTCTTGATCTCTCAATAATGTTTTTCCTTCTCATGTGTACCTAATCTTGCTACTCTGAAAATTGCAACAGTATACATCAAATCTGTTACGTCCACATTGTCATCCCAGTGGATAGGCTCAATCTCTGTTTTCTGATAAAGACATATTTTGTCACCTGCTGGTACGTCTTATAGATAAATGCAACTTCTAATAAGGCAGTAGGAAATGAAGTAACAAAAGAAGACCCTTTTACCAGGGACCCAGCAACATGGGCAGCATTTGCATCAAAACTGTGAAGAAGGTGGCCTAGGCCTTTATAAAGAAGTAGTACATGTGCCTGGGCAACAATTTCCACATGAATAAGCACATGTGCAAGGAGATTGCCATTATTTCAGCAAGAATTTCCACAAGACAGCAGGCATGTGATGAAGGGGGTTCAGAGTGGTCCCATGAGAAGTATCTACATCATGCTGCAGAAGGAGGAGAGAGAAAGGAAAGGTAATTTTGTTCCTGAGATCTCAGCCCTGGATCAGGAAATCATTGAAGTAGATCCTGACACTAAGAAAATGCTGAAACTCTCAGACTTTGGGAGTCTGTCCAACCTGCAGCTCACTCAGCTCACAGTTGGAATGGTTTTTAAAATACTGCATGGAACCATTTGACTCTTTCTGTAATGTTGTAATTTTGTCAAAAACCCAGGACAACAACAACAACAAAGTAGACCAAGCAGCGAATCTAGTTCTCCAAGAATTTTACCCAGTGTGACCGTTCTTCTCACAGAGATGCAAAAGAGAACCATTGTGTCTAATGAATAGCAAATGTTGATTAGGATGAGCAAGTTCAAAAAGGACAAAAAAAGACGAGCAGAAGTACTGAAAATGAAAGTGCAAGAACTGGGTCCAAAAGGATAAATTAGAACAATGTATTTGCTCTTGTACAATTGCACGTATGAGTATTTGTGTGTGTGTACACATACAATTTTATGTGAGCATATACACACAGATATGTACATATACACATATATACACATACATATATAAATTTATGAATAGATTACTTATTAAAGATTGTGTTTGATAGAAGTGGTCTGATCCTCCTTTGAGAGACTAAATGAGAGACATGGAAAATAAGGTCAGTTGGTTAGAGGCAGAGACAAAGAGGAGCTAAATCAACAAGCTCATGGTGGATGAGAAGTGCTTCTCAACAATGGGTCATGGGCAAGTGCCCACTGAACAGCATGACCAGAACTAGGAGAAGTTTTTGAATACCAGCTTCAGGGCGTCACTCATGAAGAATCTGATTCAGAGGGGAGGGCAAGGAAATACATATATGTGACCAATCCCAATGGCCTTGTCAGATTATGAAATAAAGTACAAAGAAGGACTAGATACTCCATACCATCTTCATTTGTACTGTTCTCAGAAGGACCTTACGGTTCCATCATTCTATTGAGCCTGGCAGTGTGGCATGTCCTCTTTCCCTTAATTCTCTATGCATCCTTAAAATACATTGCTTCACTTGAGGAAACATGAGTTTGTTTTTTTGCAACAGAATAAAGTCCAACTCACTATAAGACATCTCACCTTTCATTTACTTTACACTGATTCAAAAGAATTGCTTCTACAACTACTTATATTGAAGATGGTAATTATTCATAGAATAACAAAAGTAGACCTTGAATTGTGAATTTATAATCCAGTTCAATTTTTGAGAAAGAAATAACCTGGTTTCCAGGTGTCATAGTGTCTGTAAGATCATGTTTGTTTTACAAAGGTACATATTATTGTTTCATAACTCTAATATTTAAGAAGTTCTAACACATGCCCTATTGAAAATCCAGTCCCCAAATTATTAAACTATACAAAAAATTCTGTATGACTTAAAAAGTTAAATAATACTGAAATCCACATTATAAAGTATTACAAGAAAATATGTAAGAAAATATATAAAGGTAAAATATATATAGGCTATAGCTATCGAGTGCTTACTCTGTGCCTGGTATTGTTTTCAGCTTTAAGTGTTAGACACAGACTAATTCATTTAATTTTCAAAACTACTATGTCAACAAGTGCTATTATTACCTCATTTTTCAGCTGAGGAAACTGAGGCATAGAGAGGTCAAGTAAAATGTTCAGGGTCACACAACTCGTAAGTGGCTGGATTGTGAAACAGACAGCTGGACTCCAGAACATGCACACTTAACCAACATCTAAGAAGGATAAAACTTAACAACATGTTAAGTTGAGCAGACTATTTTCCCCAAAAATGTAATCCATGTTTTGAATGTATATACCTTCGCCATTTATGCATAGGTTTTTCATGATCAGTAAACAAATCCGTAATGATTGGATTATTTTGAATAGCCTTTCCCAAATTTACTACCAGACCTCTAGTGACCATTTGCTGACCTGGAACTTGGGTGTCAAAAGTTCTTACTGATCTTTAGCCATGCATACATTATAGATTCCCAGACAAGCAAAGGGGCTTTATTTTCTGCCTTGATAGATTTATGGATTTATTTATTGGAAATTACTCACTAGAGAGAGACATTTCATTGTAAAAAAACCCCTGGTATTGATTCAGTAAAATGAGGGTGTCATCATTAAACAAATCTTCCCGAATACTCATGCTATTAAAACTAATTGACCGTGTCTCTTCTTTAATGTTAGCTGTGCATTTCATGTGCTCTCTAAGGAAGGTTTTATCTGACATTCCTACCCCATACATACAGCATCTCAGGATTATACCTCTTACTGAAGTCCTCGTGAAGGTTTTCTTCATCTTTGGATAAAAGGAAAATCTTCTAGAAATGCTAAAAACAACTATGACTTTTAAAATTATTTTCACTTAATATATCCATTATCTATTTAAAAATTTATGTATCTAAACCACTAGAATCTGAATTTTAAGAAAGAAACACCAAAGTTTTATTTATAGTATTTTCTGTGGAACATGTTAGAATTTTTTTTTCAGTGTTTTTAACTTTTCTCAGTTACCCTGTATTAATTCTTCTATTTGACTAATGACTTAGAGGAGAGGTCATCGTCCTCCTTGCTCTTGATAGCTTCTTCAGATAATTATTCCCCAAATCACCTGCTTAAGATAAAGGAAGAATATCTATTCACTAGAGCTAGTGCTCTATAGCCAAACCATTAGCTCCTTCTTCGTAAAGTGTAAACTCTGGCACATGATTCATGGTTTTCTCTGTCACTTGTGGACATGTCAGTATCCACATGACAGACTCACCCAATTCCCTGACTTCCAGGTTTCTTGATTTGTTTAACTCTACTTCATCCACACTACCAGTGTCACATGCTGAACACTGTCTACACCAGAAATTACTCTACTACTCCAGATCATTGAAACAAACATGAAAGTCTCTGATAAGATTTTCCTGCTATTACTGCTTGAGAGCTCAACTTTTCCTACTGGGACTTTTTCTTGACTTCTTGCGGACTGTCTTCTTTCTATGGATCTAGTCCCCTCCTCTTTTTATTTTTATTCACATCCATCTTAGGCTCCATTGTCTATGATTTCAGTAACAATTGCTTCTTAATCTTATATTGTCAATTTGGCAAAACGTCCACCCTGGGTGAACAAAAATATTCACTTTCTCTCTATAACCTTGCAGCTGATTGTTGCATGGAAAATTATGCATTAGTATAGATTGGTACCACTGTTAGTATGTGAATAACGAATGCCAAATACCCCTAAGTCAGCATGGAAATTCTATTATGTTTCTCTAGTTGACTCACTGTCCTGGCACTCACTTGCAAAAACTGTTTTAAACCTTCTTAATGCTCTTCAAAACTCTGATTTTGCCAGTCCATTGCAATTACTTTCAACAAATGGGCATGTTTTCTCCATCACAAAGAAAATAGAAAGCATAAGATAAGAATTCACTCAAGTATTCTTTAATTTTTGGACACCTGCACATCTTTTTTCCTTGTTTCCTTCTTTGAGAGAAGGTGTTTATCTTCTCTCTATAGCCAGCTTTTCCACCATTGCTCTGGATCCTATACATTCTAAATTTCTCAAAGATTAAGAAGGATAGTGGTTTTGAAACCACCCTGCCCTCATTCTGTGTAAGGAGAGATTTAGAAGACTAAGAAAGAGCTGTTTGCAATAGTGTGGTGAGACCTGTACTATACTACCAAAGAAAAATACAAATATTCATTTGCAATAATGCTCATGTAATTATTCCACAAAGGTCAAGGTCAAATTCATGTTCAAAGAAAGAACTCAAGTGAGATTAGACTGTATTACCACTGAAATAACATTCATATTTTCTTGGTTAAAATGGGTTTTATTTTTAGTTAAACAAGTGAAACCTTAGTCCCTGATTTAAAAAATAAAGTAAGCTAGAATGGGAGCCTCTACTTTTACTCTCACACCCCTGTGCCTACAGGTCACAGTGCTTCCTATTTACAATCACAAGAACTAAGAGAAATCCTCGTGATCATCTGGACTACGTTGAAATACTTTACTTGGCAAAGGCACAAAAAGAGACTAAGGTTGAATCCCGGAATGGTAGGGAAGGGAGAAACACAAAATAGATTTCTCTTGGACAGGTAAGGGGGTAGATATGAAAACTTGAAAATGGAAATTAGAGAAAAAGAGATGGTATACCCTCACAGTGAAAGTCCAAGTCTATGAATCAGGAGGGAATAGAAAAAGGCAAAAGTACCTTCTTTGCATTCTGCATGCTATATTTTTCTGAGAACACTTGCTTCTTCAGTGAAGAGCTTGGTTTTCTGCCTGATAACTGAGGCTGTGTTAGGTCCAGAGAAAAATAGCCTAATAAGCAAAGTGTAGGAATAGAGCAGTGATTACCTCTTAACCATATTGAGGGGGCTCCAGTGGAGACAGAGGCAAAGCTTGATTGACTTGAGAATTACTGCATAATTTTTACTGGTCATCACAGTTATAGTGTGACCCAAGTGCCATGAGCATCAGAGAAATCCTTCAGAGATGTTTAAATATGAAGAACAAATTTACTGCCTCTTCACACCCTCACTGACCCCAAATACTACCATCAAACATAGCGTGAAACTCTTTAGGACAAGAAAGAAAGCCCTGTAATAATAATTACGGTGCCCGTACCTGGGTACTCTTCATTTACTTACATCACTCTTATCTTTTTGTCTACTAGAATCTTCTCAACTCCCTTACCTTCTAAGACAATAATATCAGCAACAAAATGAAGCCCTCCAGCCACCATCAGATTTCTCTTCTGTAATTACAACATTTAATAAAGAAGGGAGTAGTTGTTCCCACTCACCTTCCATATTTCTTATTTATTTACTCAACTCAGATTTGTCTTCTATCCATCCTCATCACTCTATTGAAATCGTTGTGCTAATCTTCCTACTGTGTTTTGTCAATTCTAATAATACTTGGTCTTTTGATGGCATTTAAGATGTCTTTTCCATTTTTCAAAACTCCTTTCCCTTGGCATTGGCAATGGCATTTTTTCCTCGTACTCTTTGGCCAATACTTGCCAGTCTTCTTTCCACTTCAACTTTTTCTACTTTATTCTTAAATGTTGAAACTCCTCAAAGTTTTTTCCTCATTTTCACTCTTCTTTCATGTTTTGCTCTCTCTTTAGAATATCTTATCCATGCCAGTGGCTTCAATTACTGTCTCTAGGACAATGATTCTGAAATTTCTGTTTCTAGCTCTGAGTTCTCTGAATTCCATACCACTATCCACCTGACTACTACATCTTCACTTGGATGTCACAAAGGCACCTAAACTCTACATACTAGAATCTAACTACGGCTTTCTTTTTAAACTTTGTCATCTTCCAGTCCTCTTTGGGTAAATTGACATAATGATACTGAAAATTTATATTCAGAATTTGTGATGATATAGATTTGAGTTACCTTTAAGGAAAACTTCTTTTAAACAGAATTATACATGGAAACAATTTCTAGAGTGAGTGGTCTCATTTCAATAAGGTGGCTTCTCAACTGTTACTGCAGATTATTCTGGGCTATTGAATTTAAAGCAATTTTATTATGTTTATAATATATTGCTACCATGTTAGTTTTTTTAAAAAAAACTTTGCCACTTGTGTCATCAGAAAAATTTAATTTTTTAAAGTCACACAATGATGTGAATATAGTATATTTTCATTTTGGATAAAATTCTCATGATAGGAATTATTATAATTGAAAACTGCAAGTGGATTTTTAAAAATATATATCACGTTGTATCATGCCATTTTGTTCAAGAGTAATTTTTAGTAAAATTGAAGGAAATGAAAAGTTGCCATCATTTTGGATATTACATTTTGGATTTCCCAAGCAGAATCATAGTATAATCTCTACTATTAAGACTAAGTATGATGTTCCATCAATTTTAATTAAGGAAACTTTCTGTGGGTTGTCTTCTGGAAAAAAAAAACTTAAGAATTTTATATCTCCCTTCAAATTACTGACACAGACAGAGGTGTGAGGTCATTCCTTAGACTTTTCATCACACCCAAAGTGAAAGAGAAATGGAAGCATGATGAGAATTAGCCTCATTTGCCCACTTTGAGCTTAATAAGGCACTTTTACACAGATACTTAGGGCTCTCCTGTATCTGCACTAGTTCTAATTAATGCTTGCTACCTCTCATCCCTGGGCTTAAGAATGAACCCAAGAGAATCCCGTTAGAAAGAGGAAAATCAGTTTTTTTTGAAAAAGGTCTCTCTGAAAGATTTAATATAATTACTTTATGAAATAATATGAGATGATTTAAAAAACGTCTACATGTTTTTCATTAATATGCTCACATTCATGCTATATTTGTTGAATAATTAACAGAAATAAATGAACGTTTCTATGTATGATGCAAACATTATGGGCTAGTCCACATTTTAATTTCATACTTGGTGCTTCAGCTTGTGCTATGTTTTTATTAGTGCTGGCCTATTAAGCTGCTAATTTATCTACTGTTGTGAAGGCCTCTGGAAATGCTGCTCCATAAATAATAGAGCAGTGATCCACAGCCACCTCCCATGTAACAGCATCAAGTCCACTGAGGCTAATAGGAACGAACTGCCGGTTGCTAGGTGCCAAAATGCTGCTTGCCTATTTAGGAAGTGATATAGTTTTGTCTCCCTGCTAAGATGACAAAACTGTAATTAGAGATTAATCAAGAGCTACATTAGTGGCACAGTTTCCTGCAGTCTGACTTTTGTTGCCCACCAGCAGTTAAGTGCATCTGCCTGTATTTACCAGTTCTCTGGAGATTTAGAAATTTATTGTAATATTTACAGGAACAGCTGCCATGCAAGTTGTCAAATCATAAAGAACTAACTCAAGAGAATGCATATAATTAACCACTCTGTCTTTATTTATTTTTAAAATGAGGCTTTATTTAGAAAGATTAAATAACATGTTACATAACCAGCTAGTTTTTTTCATTCTTGGATTTTGTTATTTTTCATTAAAACATTTCTACCAACTATACAGTAATTTATACTGGATAAATAAAGATCAATTCAAATATTGGAAGGGAGACAAGTACATGCTGGTAGCAAAGGAAACATGAATCTTGTGATTATTCTGGGAGCTGGGATGGTGATATATGTTAACATCACTTAAAGATCTATGGTGCTGTAGCGTTCTTAAGAAAAATAATATTAAGACTTACTGTGGAACTGATCTTTATTTAAATTTCACTTGATATTCCTTTACAATTCTTGCTATATCTGCTTTGGGGCAAATTATTTTTTCTTTTATATTTACATATGTTGCCCTTTGTTTTTTCAAATGCTATAGCATAGGGGCATGTTAACCACAACCTTTTTTTTTTTTTTTTTGTAGAAAACCTGGTATCCTAGATAATGGCTTCTTTGTTTTAGTTGATTACTATAGCAAAGACAGTGTTAAAATTAAGACTATTGGAGTATCTTTAATCTTAAATTGTAAAGTTATGAGTAATACTAAATAATAAATGACAGCATTTTCATCGATATGAAATTATCTTAAAAGTTGAAGTTTAATTACATATAAAATGTATTTTTATTGTTCTAGTTGTATAAAAGATAGTTGTAAATGAAATCAATGGAAGCTATATTCTTATGAGTACACTTTATAAAATTATATACATATCACATACACAGACTCAAGCAACCATGTTTAAGCACATTCATAGTATGTATATTATTTTGTATTTAAAGGAAATAGACTTAGATTCCATTTTGATTCTTCTAGCTTATAGCAGAATTTTAGAGCAGTTGTAACTCATTCTAATACTAACTCCGTTGATACAATACTAGTACCATTAGAACTTACAAGTCTTTAATAACATTGCAAAACTAAAAGCTATTTCAAACTGAGTTGAGGTTTTGTGTTCAGATTTTTAATCACAGTACCATATTTCAAATATAAAATGCTCTTGGAATCACTAATTTTTGGCTCCATGGGAAAAATATAATTTTCTCAGAGTACTTGATACTTTATTTTTCCTCCCTAGAAGCAAGGAAGAAAATATTGACTGTTACTGCTGTTATTGTTTCTAAAAAATGTGTAATGTACATGTATGTACATATATTTATATGTACTCAGATAAAAATGTCAGTCATTAGAATTATAATAAAAGAAATTATAAGATCAATTACAGAGCAATTTGTGCTAAAGCACGTCAGATTTACTTTGGAGTTTGTGTTTTCGTTTTCTCTTCGGTCTAATGTGACAAACTTCTCTATATTTGAGAAATATCATTAATTTAGAAATAAAAGGTGAAATAGAAGAAATAAAATATAGAAGGAAACTCAGCATCTGTTAACTGAGAGTGCCCTGCAGGGACTAATTAAGAAACTGAAATGGATCCTGCCTGCCCTCCATACTTTTGTCTGAGGAGTATCCCTGCACTAGAGCCAACTCCCGCACTGGCAGTAGATAAACACCTGGTCATTAACAAATTCTGAAATCAGATTTTTGCTGACAATTTATACATATTAAATTATGGTATTATATAATTTTTAAAGAATATGAAACTTTGATTGAAGCAGATGAGTTTATTTTTGGAAATACCAGAGACTTCATTGACAATTTTTTATAATAATTAATTTAGCTAACATAGAAATAGTTTTGAATAAAAAAGACAATGTCCTTATGTAGAGAGTTACAGATATTTTTTAAACACTAATAATATACACTTCAAATAACTTAAATTTTTGATCACACTGATTCAGTCTATTAATAAATATATATTAAAATGTAGAACAATATAAAATGAAAACACTATTAACTAGACTCTCATGGAAGTAAAGTGTAACTAAGCTGTTAAAAATAATTAATAGGAATTTTTGTCCCTCCACAATGTGTTCCCTTCTGTTGGAAACATGGTTAGGACTGAGAGTTCTTAATGTTATTACAGGAAGACCAGTTATAAGCTAAGGCCAAAAATTTATTTTACATAACATGTCATTATTGATGTAGAAAAGCATGTCTGGGCAATAAAAGAAATGTGTTAGCAGCTAGTCACTAGACTTGGTTTCATTATTACTATATTATTTGTTCTCCAAGGCTATTTAAGAAACATCAACAATAACAACAATAAAACTTGTTATTTTCTCGTAGAAAGAAATCCAATACAAATATTAAAACTAAGAATTGTCCATGAGCCTTGAATTATCAAATTCCAATGATTTAGAGTAAACTGAGGCTGAATATCCTACTTAACTCTGATGTACTAAGTACTTTATTTATTAATTCATTTATGTGTGAAGTGTTAAGTAAATTATTACTGCTGTAATTTAGTGGATTAGACTAAATTCATCAGAGTGAAATATGTCTTGGAACTAAGTGCCATTCTGCTATATTTTTGTTTTACGGGCTCAGGCAAATTAATTGTCCATGCCTCAAATTTCCCATATGAAAAAAATGGAGAAAAAAAAATCTACCACACAGGGTGGTTTGAGGTTTATATTATTTGCAACATGAAATGCTTAAGGTGGTACATATTACTGTTTCAAATATCCATTTTAGGAAATCAGGTAAACATAAATATGTTTAGAGAAGAAGCTGAGATGTATTTTCACCACCATCTCTCAGCTCTATCACTGTTAATATTCTAATTCGATTTATTTTTAGAATACACTCACACAAATGTATAATGTATTTACTTAAATAAAAATTCAAATTATGCAATTACACAATTTGTAATCTGTTTTGTCCCTTTGTCCCATTTAATATACTTCGAGCATTTTAAATGCCATTAAAGAGCTTTAAAAATGGACTTCCCTGGTGACACAGTGGTTAAGCATCCGCCTGCCAATGCAGGGGACATGGGTTCGAGCCCTGGTCCGGGAAGATCCCACATGCTGCAGAGCACCTAAGCCCATGCGTCACAACTACTGAATCTGTGCTCTAGAGCCTGCGAGCCACAGCTACTGAAGTCCACGTGCCTAGAGGCTGTGCTCTGAAACAAGAGAAGCCTGCGCACCTCAATGAAGAGTAGCCCCTGCTCACTGCAACTAGAGAAAGCCAGCACGTAGCAACAAAGACTCAACACAGCCAAAAATAAATAAATAAATTTATTAAAAAAAAGAAAACAAAGAACTTTAAAAATAATTTGATATTTACATAATAATTCAATTAATGGATATATTATTTAACAATTTCATCATCATAATTAAATTACTATTATTATCACAAAAGCACTGCAATGAATATTATTCTACATATATCTTTGTTACCCCTCTCTTTAGGATAGAAATATGGCAATAACTATTATTATTGGAAAAACACAATGAAAAAAATGAAAGCTCTATTTTTCCAAATTACTTGCCCAAAAGGCTAAGCCAATTTCTACTTTTCTAAGTACCTTGTGAAAATCCTTGCGTTATCACACCAATTTCTATATTGGAATTTTTTTCATATTTGCCAATTTTATGAAAGTTAGTGGCATCTTTTAAAATTTTGCAATTCTTTATTCTTTATATTTGAATCATGATACTGAGCCGCATTTTTCACTTTTGGTCACAAGAGGAAACGTGGTATCTATGGCAACAGAAAAGTTGAAGTGTGGTTCCTGACAGGGTTTTCATGTGACAGAAATGACAGTCATCTTTGTTAAGTAGTACTATGTTAAGATGGTATCTTTTGTGTCAAATTTACTGTGATATCCAAAATTGGGGAATTACAACTTTAAAGGAAAAGACAGCTGAGCAATTAAAGTGTATATTTGAGAGTCTTTAGACAGAGTCCTTGTGACCTGCCTTTTGGTTCAATGCTTGATTTATAAAGGCATGGACTAATGTTCCAAAATCATGATTAGAGAATTAAAAGATGTCAGCATTGAGCCTGGACTGAATATATTTCTTATTCAGCCTGGACTGAATTATACATGTGGGTAATTTTGGCTTCTTTCTTATCTAACATATTGTAAAAATGGAAAATTCAAGTTATTCAAAAGCTGGTTAGCAAAATTTAATTAATATTATTTGAAATGGCCTTTTTTCCTTCCCTTTTCATTTTTTTAAAAAGTGTACTTCCTCGGGGGCTTCCCTGGTGGAGCAGTGGTTGAGCGTCTGCCTGCCGATGCAGGGGACATGGGTTCGTGCCCCGGTCCGGGAAGATCCCACATGCCCCGGGAGGGCCTGTGAGCCATGGCTGCTGAGCCTGCGCGTCCGGAGCCTATGCCCCGCAACGGGAGGGGCCATAGCAGTGAGAGGCCCACGTACCGCAAAAAACAAACAAACAGTGTGTTTCCTCGAGTTCCCTAAGACACACACACCCTACACGACACTTTTAAAAAAAATTCACTTTTGCTTTGTTTTTAATTATAGTAAAATACATATAAGACAAATTTATCATTTTTAATTATACTGTTTGGTGGCATTAAGTACATTCACATTGTTGTACTACCATCACCACTATCCATCCATAGAACTCTTCATTTTACAAAACTGAAACTCCCCCTTCTTCCCTGACCCCAGCCCCTTGAAACCACCATTCTATTTTCTGTGTCTGTAAATTTTACTATGGTAGGTACTTCATATAAGTGGAATTGTATAGAACTTATTTTGTGTCTTGTTTCACTTAACATAATATCCTCAAGTTTCATCTATTTTGTAGCATGTGCCAGAATGTCCTTCCTTATTAAGTCTGAATAATATTCCATTGGATGTTTATACCACACTTTGTTTATCCATTCTTCCACCAATGGATACTTGTATTCCTTTCTCCTTTTGGCTATTGCAAATAATGCTGCTGCAATAAACATGAGTGTATAATATCTCTTCAAAAACCTACTTTCAATTCTTTTGGGTATATGCCCAAAAGTGGAATTGCTGGATAATACAGTATTTTTAATTTTTGAGGAGATGCCATACAGTTTTGCATAGTGACTACACATACAATTTTACATTCTTACCAACAGTGCGCAATGTTCTAATTTCTCTACATCTTCACAAGTCCTCAACAATACAGCTAACTAATATATTTTAAAGATGAATTTCAGGGATGTTGAGTAAGTAGCCTAATGACATGGAGCTAATAAATGGTGGAAAAGAGATTCAAACTCAAAGGTATATCCTTGGTTCACTATGTTACACTGTCTCAATTTTGTAAGTGAAGGCAAACAAAGTGTCTTAGTTCAGACTGCTATAACAGAATACTACAGACTGGGTGGCTTAAACAACAAACATTAATTTCTCACAATTCTGGAATATGGAAGTCCAAAATCAAGATGCCAGCGTGGTTGAATTTTTGGTAAAGGCTCTCTTTCTGGCTACAGACAGCCATTTTCTCATTGCATCTTCACATGGCAGAGGGATGGAGAGGGAGAGAGAGAGAGGGAGGGAGAGAGGAAGGGGGAGGGAGGAGAGACAGAGACAGAGACTGAGAATTAGAATATGAGAGAGATAGGCCTAGCTCTCTTCCTGTTCTTGTAAAGACATTGGATTCCATCTCTGGGGCTCCACCCTCTGAGCTAATTGCTTTCCAATGGTCTTACCTCCAAATGCCATCATGTTAGGGCTTCATCATGAATTTTGAGGGCCACAAATATTCAGTTCAGGGCATGAGTATTTAATGTATGAAGGTCCCAGTTCCACATAACAAACAAATAGAGTGAATAATTATATTTCATTTTATTCATCCAAATCCTTTTTTTTCAAAGTCCCAGCTCCTCCATTACCACATGAGGACTCAATAGTCAGCCTCTTCTCACTACAGATTCCTTTCCTATTGTCTATATCATTCCTTGTATTCCAATCAGTTCATCAAATATTTTTTATTAATTCAATTTTTGTATGTACATCATCTTACTGCGTTATTAGAGTCTTAAAGGCAGGAATCATTTAATATATTTTTTCTTCCCTGATTATTTACTTTTGTATATAACATTGTTATTGATCAATTTGCATCTCATAGTTTGCTAGTAATAGAATTTGACTAGTCCTAGTAAAACCCTGCTGCTTTTGTAACATTTGCATGTATTTTTTAAAAGGCCATTTAGTAGATTGAATGTTTATATTCAGAAAGAGTTTTACTGATTATCCTATATATACATAAATGTGTATATTTCTATATATGTATATTTATATTATCCTAAATATGCATATATATGTATATTTCAATACATATATATATTTCAATACATATATATATTGGACTCTCTGTTATGTTTTAGTCATATAACACTGGATGGGTTCTAAAGTTGGATGAACCTGGATTAGAATATTAGAATACCAACTCTAAAAATTGCTAGCTACCTTATCTTTGAAAAGTATACTAAACTTTGATTATTTACATGGAAAATGAGAATAATCCTAGCCATAGAATTGTAAAGATTTAAAAGGGTAACACATACAAAAACTCAGGAAAATACCTACCATACAGTAGGCTCAGAATAAATGTTAGTCATTACAATTGTAATTATGAATGCTTTGTAATGATAGGTTTCTCTAAATCTAGAATTCTGTATCTGTAGTTTGGATTGTATTAGCATTTTAGGGGCTCTGATTCTTTAAATTAGCAATAATAATTTTACTGAGAAAATACACCCTGTAGTTTTGCTACTACAATACTATTGCTATTACGACTGATACTATTACACTATTACTGCTACTGCTTGGTTTTTTCATGGGGAGGACAACTAACTGTCCACACAAAGGCAAAGACAGTATTTGGAAGACAAGCAAGTAAAAAGTTAGCGTGGGCACTACTGAGGGAGGAAGGAGTGTTTATTGCAGCTGAAAACAACCCCATACACACCCTGTCCACTGTGGCTCAATACAAGTCTAAGGCCAGGCAAAGCAGAGGACACAAGTGGTGGAGCTCATTCCGGGAACCCTTTTGCACTGTTGGTGGGAATGTAAATTGATACAGCCACTATGGAGAACAGTATGGAGATTCCTTAAAAAACTAAAAATAGAAATACCATATGTTAGAGCAATCCCACTGCTGGGCATGTACCCAGAGAAAACCATAATTCAAAAAGATACTTGCACCCCAATATTCATTGCAGCGCTATTTACAGTAACCAGAACATGGAAACAACCTAAATGTCCATCAGTAGAGGAATGGATAAATAAGATGTGGTACATATATACAATGGAATATTACTCATCCATAAAAAGGAACAAAATTGGGTCATTTGTAGAGACGTGGATGGACCTAAAGACTGTTATACAGAGTGAAGTAAGTGAGAAAGAGAAAAATGAATATCATATATTAGTGCATATATGGAGAATCTGAAAAAATTGGTATAGACGATCTTATTTACAAAGCAGAAATAGAGACACATACGTAGAGAACAAATATATGGATACCAAGGGGGAAAAGGGGATGGGATGAATTGGGAGATTGGGATTGACATATATACACTATTGATACTATGTATAAAATAGATAACAAATGAGAACCTACTGTATAGCCCAGGGAACACTACTCAGTACTCTGTGGTGACCTAAATGGGAAGGAAATCCAAAAAAGAAGAGATATATGTATACATATAGCTGATTCACTTTGCTGTACAGTAGAAACTAACACAAAATTGTAAAGCCACTCCAATAAAAATTTTTAAAAAAAGGATTCAAAATGTGGGAAGCAGATAGTTTTATACTCATGAAATAAACATTGACTAAAATTTTTAAAAATATAAATGTATGCTTTTTTTACTTATTAATTTGAAGATTTATAAATGATAAAGGAATTGTTATATGTGATAAACATATATAAAATCAAGGCAAAAACTATGAATTTAGAAAATATGTTAATTTTTAAAGGATTATTTGTTAATAAAGGCCTTCACCAGTAATGTCAAAAGGTACTTTTTCCACTGGGGGAAAATATCCAAGTAAGGCAGAAAACTCCCATAAATTGTCTCTTCTTAGTATCTCCAGGTTGAGCTGTCTCTCAAATAGTTCTAAAGAAGAAAAATTGAAAATGTCTTTAGTAATGGCAACATTTTACATCGAAAAACATTTGAAGAAATGGATTAAGATACAGAATTTAACTTTAGCCAATTGAATGCCATCAATACATGATAGATATTCTGATAGATTATCCAGAATATCAAATAGGTAGACTCAAGATAAGAAAAAATGGGTATAAATTTTTACACATTCAGCCACACTAAAAGATATAAAATTCAGAGTCACATTTTAAAACTGGTAACATTATTTCTGTGTCTTCAATGAAGTGTCCAATTCTAAGTCAAATTTTCATAATATGATTTAATTACACATATATTCAAAATATTTTCCTAGTATACAAAGATTCTTAACTGAGTGTTAAGAAGCCAGAACATTTACAACTGAATTGAAGGCACAAAATATTTTGAATACTTATAGAAAATTAGTAAGAATTATTTTCAGCATCAAATTATCCTGCATTTTTTTAAATGCTGTAAGATTTATGTGTTATCTACTGAGTTTTTAGTTTTTATTCATGTATAAATTCATGTATAAAACTGCAAGGAAGAATGAAGAAGTCAAAACAAGTTTTAAAAAGTGATTTTTAAAGTAAAAAAGTTCCCCTGGATTAGAGAAGGACACTTTATAGTTGTAACTTCAGCAGTCACTTGGGATCAAACGCTAAATCCAAAAGGCAGCTGCACAGCACAGATGAACAATTTTGTTCTCCACAATTACCTTGATTGTAGATAATCTGATTTGGACCGGTGTGTGTGTGTGTGTGTTGTGTGTGTGTGTATCTAATCTTATATAAGAGTTGATGCCTTTGGTGGCTGAATTAGGTCAAAATACACAAGACAAAATAGCTAATAAGTAAGAAACATCATCAAGATTTTAAATCCACAATTGTACTCTATTTCCCCAAACCCAGAGCTTTGATGAAAATTGTTTATTGCATGGCTAAGTTCTTATCTGGAAGACATCTTCTGGGCTTTGAAGATTTTACCATAGTCTTAGAAATAAAAAATTGAGCAAATTGCAGTGCTTTTCTGTAATTTTGTAAAACAGGGTGTTTCAAGATAAATTATACCAGTGGACTGTATCTGTCTTGTACCACAAAACACATGTAAAATACCTGTAATTTAGTCATTTCAAGGCATGCATGAAAAAGGTAATAAACACAAACACAGACATCCTAGTTTGCAGACATGCAGACTTCACAAGTTAGAAAGATCTCAGACTTACTAAATATCAAAGATGAAATCTGTACTGCACACCAAACTACTGAAAATTGCCTTCAAATTTAAGGTGCAATTTATTTCAAATGGGGTAAAGTTGTAGCTGGAAGAATTGAAGCATAGAGAGCTGCACCTAGATTTATTATTTTATATTTATAATACAAACCCACAAACACATACATGCAAACAACATATGCCCCAAATTATGTTCTTTTTCATTTTGAATGGCTTGATAGTTTTAATATTTAATTTATGTCAACAACTTTTATTTTAAAGGATAATATTTGTCCTTCAAAACTTTCTGATTTCCAGATTTTCTCAAGATTTTTTGGGATGCTTGGAAATTTTTTCTTAGAATAAAATTTTGTTCATGACATTAAATTATAAAACCATCTTGTCCTTATAGTAAATTAATGTCAATAGTAAAAATGTGGGCTTTTCTGGTGGCGCAGTGGTTGAGAGTCTGCCTGCCGATGCAGGGGTCACGGGCTCGTGCCCCGCTCCGGGAAGATCCCACATGCCGCGGAGCCTGCGCGTCCCGAGCCTGTGCTCCGCAACGGGAGAGGCCACAACAGTGAGAGGCCCACGTACCGCAAAAAAAATAAAATAAAATAACAATAATAATAATAAAAATGTTACTTTATTAATAAAATAAATATTTTTTTCTCTTTCAATTGACCCTGGTCTCATTTTCCTAAGAAATATATGCAACTCTAGGCAGAAAGGACACCCAAAAAATGTATAAACACAGTACAAGTATAACTGCAATATTTAGGTTTTACTTAACTTTCCCATTACAAGATACTAATGTAAAGGAGATAAAAGTATTGAGATATTCTTTTTTTTTTTTTTAAGAATGCAGACAAGTTCTCCCATGCTCACCTGCATCAGATTGTGAGTAGATTAAAACTCTATTTTCCTCGCTATTTCAGCAACAGATACAGGTAGATACGTGGAAAATTCCCCAACTGCAGTATGGACACAGTTTCACTGGACAACTTGTCATATATAATACATTGCAATTGATCTCAGGAAAACAAATGTTTTGTTTTTTATCTGTTCAAAAGTCTAAATGAACTTGACCTCTCAATTGACCTTTGTAAGTATGAGAATTCATTCTCACTGTGATAATAGGACTTGTCCTATCTATGTCAATTTAGGGAAAGACATAAGATAACCAGTAAAACTCATCTTTTGGTGAAAAGTAAAAAGCTAAGAGTGGTAATGTACATGTAGGAGTAGAAGAGTTTTTACTTAGAGTGACAATAATTGTGCAGGATGTAATTGGGTAGTTGTCAGAGGACTTCTGGTTAGAGTCAGTTTTATAGAGTACTTTCTGGCATTTTTGTGTTCCTTTTGCAACCTTGGTTACTTCAAAGGCTCTACCTTTCCTTAACAGTCTTGTTTATTGCTGTGATAGACTCAGGAAAGCTTCTCTATACTTCTATAAGGCCAGCTTCATGGGCTTATGACCTGTGATATTGAACAGGGCCTGTCATTCAGAGGGCTTTAAGGTCACTTGGTTTAACATCACTGTGTTGAAATTCTTGATAATATAATCTTTGAACTTATGTTTGTAAGTGAAATCCAGTGAGACAATGGAACGTGCAAGCAAGCAGAGGAGAGGCTCGCATTATGTGTCCGCCCCAGTTCTTGCTGTGTCATATGCA
The DNA here is from genome assembly GCF_937001465.1 of Orcinus orca. Classification (NCBI taxonomy): domain Eukaryota; kingdom Metazoa; phylum Chordata; class Mammalia; order Artiodactyla; family Delphinidae; genus Orcinus; species Orcinus orca. Next base: position 145,566,963 of record NC_064561.1, read on the forward strand.
TAGAGCATTTTTGATGCCCAGGAGCACAGAATTCCTATGGATCCATGATTGTGGGAGTTCAGTCAGGCTCAGAGTACAACATAAACATGCTACATTTCCATTCAGTTCATGAGGGCACTGACAGGAAACCACCTGTTCTGTTACTTGAGCCAGACTTGCTTTGAATACAGAAGGAAGGCAATGACCTTCTAGAAACCCAATGACCAAGGAACCCTCTTATATCTTTTAACCTGTGTTACTTCTCTATATTTGCCAACCACTTAGTTTGAAAATGATGATGTAAAAAGAAAGGAAAAGAGGGCAACCCATAGTTCCTTTCCTTTCAGTTCTTCCTTACTCGTGATAGAATATATGTGTATCAAGTGAAATAAAACCAGTTAGTTAGTTTTGTGCACTTTTCTCACTGTTCTGGAAAGAGTGAAATATATGTGCAAGCATGAGCTAAGGAATACAAGTGTGTAATTTTGGTGATTCTGTGTATGAGTTAAATGCTATTTTCTTTGCAGTTGAAACTGGCATTGCAAAGTATAAAGGTGATTGGCAAAATCCATGCTAATGATTTTAACATTTAATTTGTCTTTACTTATAATATTAAATAGAAAACTACATTATGACAAGTTGAGAGGGAGTGTGTGTGGAAGAAAAAAAAGGCTTTATATTTTAATGCTTTTAATAGTAGTTTTTCATGTTTTTTGAACAAGAGACTCTGCATTTTTATTTTTCATTGGGTCCCACAAATTATGTAGCTGGCAGTATCTTTCTAAATATTAACAAACATGTCCTGAGTGTCTACTATGTGTCTACAATGGTGCCAGTCACCTGGGGTGAGGTGTGGGAGAGCAAAGCATTTTGCAAACCCTTCATTTTATTTTCACAATTAGGTAATTATGTGGTAATATACCTGTTTACCAGATGAAGAAAATGAGATTCAATGTCACAGAATAGGTAAAAGGCAAAGTCAGGATTTAATCTGAAATCTGTCTGACTCCAATCCACATATTCTTTCCCCTCTCTTGTGACCATATAATTAACATTCCAAACTGGTATAATTTTGACAATAAAATGGGATGATATTAGTAAATACTCCAGGACTATTGACATAAACTGACTGTGTGAAGTAAACCAGGATGTGTCATCTCTCAAGCTATAATTCCTCCTCATATGTAGATGGTCACTGATTTATCTTGTATACTCCCCCTATATCTGTAGGAGGACAGGTCTTGTTCAGCACTTGATAGCTGCTTCATAAATTATTTGCTGAATAAACAATTCTTTGCTGAGTAGATCCTAAATATCATGTGGTTAAGATTTTTCCAGTGGTAAAGTACACAAATAAGTGTAGAAGTTGAAAAAAAAAGAATTAAATAGAATTATAAGATGTTTCATTTTATTTCATTTAGTTTTATGCCTGATAAACTTCAGGTATTATTTCAAATTTAATAAGATATTGGCTTACAAAACAAATGGAAAAATTAAGACTCTTTCTAGGCTTCACATGTTTAAAAATTTTAGATATAGTATCATACTTAGAAAAGTTGTCATAGGAGTTTTTTTTTTTTTTCTCTAAGGGATTAAATTGGATATAATCCCAACACAGTCGAAAGCCAAGTGCACATATATAAATTAGTGGAGGGATTTAATCCACCATCCAATGTGCAGTGGACTGAGAAAGAAAACTTTTTGGGTATTTATGATGCTTGGATTGTTGACGACCAAATCACTTGTCCCATTATGAGTTTGTTTTTACTAGATCGTTTACTACTTTGAGACAGAAAGTATCTTGTCTTATTTACCTGTGCATCCTACACAACAATCAGTGCAAGTCTCAGGGCAAAATTAGGACTTAATCAGTGTTTATGAATGAAACTAGCTATCAGAACATTTATGGAAGCTATGGATACAATTCTAAGAGTAATTGTTAAGAACCTTCTTATTAAAATGTAATTGTGGGAAGAATTAAGATACTTCCTTGATAATAAAAGATGTGATTCTCATGTTCTGGAGGAGGGAAATAGAAGTTGCATACTCTGCTAGATGGAGCCTACAATATATTTAAATTTGAGGTATTTTAAAGAAATTTGGATATGGTCATAAAAGTTTCTTGAGACTTACAATATTTAAAGCATGATTGTCCTTTTTCATCCTATTTCTATCTCTTGCCCTAAAATTATTGATGAGAAAACTTCCTGTCCTTCACTATGGTAATGATTACCATTTCTGGGAACATTGTCTCTGAATGCAGGACATACAGAAAGGACATCTCACTGCTGGATATGCTGATTCACTGGCACTAATATGTCATTTTCAGAAGCGTTCCCTCTCACAGATATTTCAGCATAGCAGATTTGTGGGTCGAAGGGTAAAAGCAGGTTACCTATGGGTAGAAGCAGATAATGGGCATTTTATTACCCAGACATCTCTCATTTTAAAGCTGCTATTCTCAAGGATTAGACAGATGACCTCCAGTCATGATTTTGATTCCATAAATTGAAATTGGTTGTAATACTGTTCATTGCTCACATGTGATTATGCATGAAGTTAATGTTATGGGATTTTCTATGTGAGGTGATTTCTTAACCTTTTTTCTGCCTCAGTCCCCTTAAGTGCACTGTATTCAAGTTCCCACAGGAATCTGCTAAATTCCATAAAACTCCTGAATGAAAGCAATGAGCCCATTTAAGAAAATAGCATATATTTATTTTTAGGACTCAGAAAGCTCAAATTTAATAATATCATTTTTACAGTTAGTCACCTGGCTAGATGCTGAGTGGTACACATGGTCCCCACCTGGAAAAAGATAGCTAATTATAATAGCAATGTTGACAATACTTATGATTATAACAGCAAACCCTTCTGTAGTGCTTACTGTATACCCTTTGTTGTTCTAAATGTTCAGATATATTAATTCATATAAGAAATTTGCATTGTTTCTGGTAAAATAAAACAAGTGCACAAGTAATTAAAACATAAGTAGTTTTGCATTAAATATATAAAAACATGTACAGAAATGCCATACAGATTTGGAAGGAGGACCACTACCTAGCTGCTATAATCAAGAAAACCTATAAGAGGTTGCTTATTGGATGTCTTCCATATGCTACCACTGTGCTAGGTATATCAGAAGCCTCTAAGAAGAACATGAGATTGGCCTATGCCTCAAAGAAGTTCAGGAAGCAAGACTCATACCAGAAGGTAACATATACTTTTAAATTCCTTATATTTTTATGTTTTTGCATTTTTAAAGTATTCTCATATGTCTTATTCTATTTATTCCGCTCCTCAAGCTTACAAAACAGGTATGGTTATTTTTTTTTAACAGCAAAAGATGAAACTGCAGAATCTGCCTGTTTAAAGCACATGCCTATTTAAATAGAAGACCCAAAACGACTAGTAAATGTAGCCAACACTTATTGAATACTTACTATGTATCAAGCACTTAAATCCAAAAACGGCACTATGATATAGGCATATTACCAGGAAACTAGAATGTAAAGAAGTTATGCAATTTGTCCCAAATAGTGTAGTTTTTAGTAGCAGAACTGACGTTGAACCAGGCTGAATTACTTGAGAGGTCTCCCTCATGACCAGTCTGCAATTCCCTATGTTGGTGTTGTCTAAATGTAAATGAAGACAGAACATAATGACCCTACATTCACCCAGTGAAAGTGATGACTCTGTGTTGCTGGAAACAAGACTATCAACATGGAGGGAAGTCTATCATTCCAGACAATAAAATAATTCCTAAAACTTTGTCTTGTACCCTGATACTCATCATCTAAGAAGTCCTCTCAGCTTAAATATTATTTCCTTTCAGAAGCCTTCCCTTGTATGACCATGTCAGTTATCACCATTATGAACAAAGCACCTTGAATTTCAAGCATTAGATATACTATATGGCATTTTTTAAATTAAAAGAATGGACTTGCTGTCAAACACAAATGAGAAGGCTAGTCTAAAGATTATCAGCCAATGTGGTTATTAGCATACCTTGATGATTCATCTGAGTGGTTGGTTAGTAGATTTTTCTTGCTTATGGAAATAGGAAAATCACCACAATTTTGAAGGTCCGTCAACAATATGATTTAAATTCCCACTTTAACTGTCCATCAACATTATTTAAAACCTGATTCTGTGCAGGAAAATATGGTAGTCCATAGTAGTGATAGGAACAGTATATGGATTATTGTTTAACACCAAGAAAATTAATAAAGTTCAGAAGTATAATTTCTCTTTGTATGAAATGGGTACACTAATAATATTTACTTTATAGATTCACGGTGTTTATATTTTTATTAAATGAGATAGTTGGATTAAAGTAATTTGGAATCACTGCCTCTTAGTAAGCATAGTATTTTTATTATAATACTACTTCTAGAATAAAGTTTTATGCTTCTATATAAATGTGGTATCTTATGTGACAAACTTAGCAATTAATCTTGCCCAGAGATGATGAGGTCCTAATGACATCATTATAAAGAAAAATCTCATGGAAATGGAGACTGGTTTGCAATTTATTAATTTACAGTGGAAAATCTGTCATGCCAACTACACTATTTATGTCACCATGGTCTGTAAATGATGGTTGAAAGCAAATTTGTTAATGTGTCATTAGATGTTAAGCCATATTTGGGCAGGAATTGACTGTCATATCCCCTGCAAGTAGCCCAATGATTAACATGGATGCATATTTCTTGAAAGATTTAATAGAATGGGTTTAATGTAACTTAGATAAAAATAACTTGTCATATGGACTCTGTTAGATCAGTATTGCACTCAAAAGAACTACTAGTTCATTACCCAGAAAAACAATTTAAATTTTACAATATACAGTATAATACCGAAATATCCTCTTCTTTTCGTTTGGCAATTGCTAAAAGAAATTATCTCTTTCTTACCATCTCATTATAAATTCTTTTTTTTTTTACATCTTTATTAGAGTATAATTGCTTTACAATGGTGTGTTAGTTTCTGCTTTATAACAAAGCGAATCAGTTATACATATACATATGTTCCTATATCTCTTCCCTCTTGCGTCTCCCTCCCTCCCACCCTCCCTATCCCACCCCTCTAGGTGGTCACAAAGCACCGAGCTGATCTCCCTGTGCTATGCGGCTGCTTCCCACTAGCTATCTATTTTACGTTTGGTAGTGTATATATGTCCATGCCTCTCTCGCGCTTTGTCACAGCTTACCCTTCCCCCTCCACATATACTCAAGTCCATTCTCTAACAGATCTCTGTCTTTATTCCTGTCTTACCCCGAGGTTCTTCATGACATGTTTTTTTCTTAAATTCCATATATATGTGTTAGCATACGGTATTTGTCTTTCTCTTTCTGACTTACTTCACTCTGTATGACAGACTCTAGGTCTATCCACCTCATTACAAATAGCTCAATTTCATTTCTTTTTATGGCTGAGTAATATTCCATTGTATATATGTGCCACATCTTCTTTATCCATTCATCCGATGATGGACACTTAGGTTGTTTCCATCTCTGGGCTGTTGTAAATAGAGCTGCAATGAACATTTTGGTACATGACTCTTTTTGAATTATGGTTTTCTCAGGGTAAATGCCCAGTAGTGGGATTGCTGGGTCATATGGTAGTTCTATTTGTAGTTTTTTAAGGAACCTCCATACTGTTCTCCATAGTGGCTGTACCAATTCACATTCCCACCAGCAGTGCAAGAGTGTTCCCTTTTCCCCACACCCTCTCCAGCATTTATTGTTTGTAGATTTTTTGATGATGGCCATTCTGATCAGTGTGAGATGATATCTCATTGTAGTTTTGATTTGCATTTCTCAAATGATTAATGATGCTGAGCATTCTTTCATGTGTTTGTTGGCAGTCGGTATATCTTCTTTGGGGAAACGTCTATTTAGGTCTTCTGCCCATTTTTTGATTGGGTTGTTTGTTTTTTTGTTACTGAGCTGCATGAGCTGCTTATAAATTTTGGAGATTAATCCTTTGTCAGTTGCTTCATTTGCAAATATTTTCTCCCATTCTGAGGGTTGTCTTTTGGTCTTGTTTATGGTTTCCTTTGCTGTGCAAAAGCTTTTAAGTTTCATTAGGTCCCATTTGTTTATTTTTGGTTTTATTTCCATTTCTCTAGGAGGTGGGTCAAAAAGGATCTTGCTGTGATTTATGTCATAGAGTATTCTGCCTATGTTTTCCTCTAAGAGTTTGATAGTTTCTGGCCTTACATTTAGGTATTTAATCCATTTTGAGCTTATTTTTGTAAATGGTCTTAGGGAGTGATCTAATCTCATACTTTTACATGTACCTGTCCAGTTTTCCCAGCACCACTTATTGAAGAGGCTGTCCTTTCTCCACTGTACAATCCTGCCTCCTTTATCAAAGATAAGGTGACCATATGTGCATGGGTTTATCTCTGGGCTTTCTATCCTGTTCCATTGATCTATCTTTCTATTTTTGTGCCAGTACCATACTGTCTTGATTACTGTAGCTTTGTAGTATAGTCTGAAGTCAGGGAGTCTGATTCCTCCAGCTCAGTTTTTCGTTCTCAAGATTGCTTTGGCTATTCGGGGTCTTTTGTGTTTCCATACAAATTGAGACATTTTTTTGTTCTAGTTCTGTGAAAAATGCCAGTGGTAGTTTGATAGGGATTGCATTGAATCTGTAGATTGTTTTGGGTAGTAGAGTCATTTTCACAATGTTGATTCTTCCAATCCAAGAACATGGTATATCTCTCCATCTACTTGTATCATCTTTAATTTCTTTCATCAGTGTCTTATAAATTTCTGCATAGGGGTCTTTTGTCTTCTTAGGTAGGTTTATTCCTAGATATTTTATTCTTTTAATTGCAATGGTAAATGGGAGTGTTTTCTTGATTTCACTCTCAGATTTTTCGTCTTTAGTGTATAGGAGTGCCAGAGATTTCTGTGCATTAATTTTGTATCCTGTAACTTTACCAAATTCATTGATTAGCTCTAGTAGTTTTCTGGTAGCATCTTTAGGATCCTCTATGTATAGTATCATGTCATCTGCAAACAGTGACAGCTTTACTTCTTCTTTTCCGATTTGGATTCCTTTTATTTCCTTTTCTTCTCTGATTGCTGTGACTAAAACTTCCAAAACTAAGTTGAATAAGAGTGGTGAGAGTGGGCAACCTTGTCTTGTTCCTGATCTTAGTGGAAATGCTTTCAGTTTTTCACCATTGAGGACGATGTTGGCTGTGGGTTTGTCATATATGGCCTTTATTATGTTGGGGAACGTTCCCTCTATGCCTACTTTCTGCAGCGTTTTTATCATAAATGGGTGTTGAATTTTGTTGAAAGCTTTCTCTGCATCTACTGAGATGATCCTATGGTTTTTCTCCTTCAATTTGTTAATATGGTCTGTCACATTAATTGTTTTGCATATATTGAAGAGTCCTTGCATTCCTGGAATAAACCCCACTTGATCATGGTGTATGATCCTTTTAATGTGCTGTTGGATTCTGTTTGCTAGTATTTTGTTGAGGATTTTTGCATCTATGTGCATCAGTGATATTGGCCTGTAGTTTTCTTTCTTTGTGACATCCTTGTCTGGTTTTGGTATAAGGGTGATGGTGGCCTCGTAGAATGAGTTTGGGAGTGTTCCTCCCTCTGCTATATTTTGGAAGAGTTTGAGAAGGATAGGTGTTAGCTCTTCTCTAAATGTTTGATAGAATTCGCCTGTGAAGACATCTGGTCCTGGGCTTTTGTTTGTTGGAAGATTTTTAATCACAGTTTCGATTTCAGTGCTTGTGATTGGTCTGTTCATATTTTCTATTTCTTCCTGATTCAGTCTTGGCAGGTTGTGCATTTCTAAGAATTTGTCCATTTCTTCCAGGTTGTCCATTTTACTGGCATAGAGCTGCTTGTAGTAATCTCTCATGATCTTTTGTATTTCTGCAGCGTCAGTTGTTACTTCTCCTTTTTCATTTCTAATTCTATTGATTTGAGTCTTCTTCCTTTTTTCTTGATGAGTCTGGCTAATGGTTTATCAATTTTGTTTATCTTCTCAAAGAACCAGCTTTTAGTTTTATTGATCTTTGCTATCGTTTCGTTCATTTCTTTTTCATTTATTTCTGATCTGATTTTTATGATTTCTTTCCTTCTGCTACCTTTGGGGTCTTTCTGTTCTTCTTTCTCTAATTTCTTTAGGTGCAAGGTTAGGTTGTTTATTTGAGACGTTTCCAGTTTCTTAAGGTAGGATTGTATTGCCATAAACTTCCCTCTTAGAACTGCTTCTGCTGCATCCCGTAGGTTTTGGGTCGTCGTGTCTCCATTGTCATTGGTTTCTAGGTATTTTTTTATTTCCTCTTTGATTTCTGCAGTGATCATTTTGTTTTTAAGTAGTGTATTGTTTAGCCTCCATGTGTTTGTATTTTTTTTACAGATCTTTTCCTGTAATTGATATCTAGTCTCATAGCGTTGTGGTCGGAAAAAATACTTGATACAATTTCAATTTTCTTAAATTTTCCAAGGCTTGATTTGTGACCCAAAATTTGATCTATCCTGGAGAATGTTCCATGGGCAGTTGAGAAAAATGTGTATTCTGTTGTTTTTGGATGGAATGTCCTATAAATATCAATTAAGTCCATCTTGTTTAATGTATCATTTAAAGCTTGTGTTTCCTTATTTATTTTCATCTTGGATGATCTGCCCATTGGTGAAAGTGGGGTGTTAAAGTCCCCTACTATGAAAGTGTTACTGTCGATTTCCCCTTTTATGGCTGTTAGTATTTGCCTTATGTATTGAGGTGCTCCTATGTTGGGTGCATGAATATTTACAATTGTTATATCTTCTTCTTGGATCGATCCCTTGATCGTTATGTAGTGTCCTTCTTTGTCTCTTCTAATAGTCTTTATTTTAAAGTCTAATTTGTCTGATATGAGAATTGCTACTCCAGGTTTTTTTTGGTTTCCATTTGCATGGAATATCTTTTTCCATCCCCTTATTTTCAGTCTGTATGTGTCTCTAGGTCTGAAGTGGGTCTCTTGTAGACAGCATATATATGGGTCTTGTTTTTGTATCCATTCAGCCAATCTATGTCTTTTGGTGGGAGCATTTAGTCCCTTTACATTTCAGGTAATTATCGATATGTATGTTCCTAATCCCATTTTCTTAATTGTTTTGGGTTCATTATTGTAGGTCTTTTCCTTGTCTTGTGTTTCTTGCCTAGAGAAGTTCCTTCAGCATTCCTTATAAAGCTGGTTTGGTGGTGCTGAACTCTCTCAGCTTTTGCTTGTCTGTAAAGGTTTTAATTTCTCCATCAAATCTGAATGAGATCCTTGCTGGGTAGAGTAATCTTGGTTGCAGGTTTTTCCCCTTCATCACTTTAAATATGTCCTGCCAGGCCCTTCTGGCTTGCAGAGTTTCTGCTGAAAGATCAGCTGTTAACCTTATGGGAACTCCCTTGTGTGTTATTTGTTGTTTTACCCTTGCTGCTTTTAATATGTTTTCTTTGTATTTAACTTTTGATAGTTTGATTAATATGTGTCTTGGCGTGTTTCTCCTTGGATTTAGCCTGTATGGGACTCTGTGCTTCCTGGACTTGATTAACTTTTTCCCTTCCCATATTAGGGAAGTTTTCAACTATAATCTCTTCAAATATTTTCTCAGTCCCTGTCTTTTTCCCTTCTTCTTCTGGAACCCCTATAATTCGAATGTTGGTGAGTTTAATGTTGTCCCAGTGGTCTCTGAGACTGTCCTCAGTTCTTTTCATTCTTTTTTTTTATTCTGCTCTGCAGTAGTTATTTCCACTATTTTATCTTCCAGGTCACTTATCCATTCTTCTGCCTCAGTTATTCTGCTATTGATCCCATCTAGAGTATTTTTAATTTCATTTATTGTGTTGTTCATCTTTGTCTGTTTCATCTTTAGTTCTTCTAGGTCTTTGTTAAATGTTTCTTGCATTTTGTCTATTCTATTTCCAAGATTTTGGATCATCTTTACTATCATTATTCTGAATTCTTTTTCAGGTAGACTGCCTATTTCCTCTTCATTTGTTAGGTGTGGTGGGTTTTTATCTTGCTCCTTCATCTCTGTGTGTTTTTCTGTCTTCTCATTTTGCTTATCTTACTGTCTTTGGGGTATCCTTTTTACAAGCTGCAGGTTCATAGTTCCCGTTGTTTTAGGTGTCTGTCACCAGTGGCTAAGGTTCGTTCAGTGGGTTGTGTAGGCTTCCTGGTGGAGGGGAGTAATGCCTGTGTTCTGGTGGATGAGGCTGGATCTTGTCTTTCTGGTGGGCAGGTCCACATCTGATGGTGTATTTTGGGGGTGCCTGTGGTCTTATTAATATTTTAGGCAGCCTCTCTGTTAATGGGTGGGCTTGTGTTTCTGTCTTGCTAGTTGTTTGGCATAGGGTGTCCAGCACTGTAGCTTGCTGGTCGTTGAGTGAAGCTGGGTGCTGGTGTTGAGATGGAGATCTCTGGGAGATTTTCGCCATTTGATATTATGTGGAGCTGGGAGGTCTGTTGTGGACCAGTGTCCTGAAGTTGGCTCTTCCACCTCAGAGTCACAGCACTGACTCCTGGCTGCAGCACCAAGAGCCTTTCATCCACATGGCTCAGAATAAAAGGGAGAAAAAGTAGAAAGAAAGAATTAGTAGAAGTAGAAAGCAAGAAAGTAACAAAGAAAGAGAGGGAGGGAGGGAGGAAGGAGGGAAGGAAGGAAAAAAAGAAAGAAAGATAGAAGATAAAGTAAAATAAAATAAAGTAAGATAAAATATAATAAAGTTATTAAAATAGAAAATAATTAAAAAACAAAAACAAAAAAAACGGACGGATAAAACCCTAGGACAAATGGTGGAAGCAAAGCTATACAGACAAAATCTCACACAGAAGAATACGCATACACACTCACAAAAAGAGGAAAAGGGGAAAAAATCGTAAATCTTGCTCTCGAAGTCCACTTCCTCAATTTGGGATGACTCGTCTATTCATGTATTCCACGGATGCAGGGTACATCAAGTTGATTGTGGAGCTTTAATCCGCTGCTTCTGAGGCTGCTGGGAGAGATTTCCCTTTCTCTTCTTTGTTCGCACAGCTCCCGGGGTTCAGCTTTGGATTTGGCCCCTGCGTGTAAGTCGCCTGAGGGCGTCTGTTTTTTGCTCAGACAGGACGGGGTTAAAGGAGCAGCTGCTTCAGGGACTCTGGCTCACTCAGGCCGGGGAGGGGGGGGGCGGGGCACGGAGTGAGGGGCGGGCCTGAGGCACGCCATGCGTTCTCTCGGGGAAGTTGTCCCTGGATCCCGGGACCCTGGCAGTGGCGGGCTGCACAGGCTCCCCGGAAGGGAGGTGTGGGTAGTGACCTGTGCTCGCACACAGGCTTCTTGGTGGCGGCAGCAGCAGCTTTAGCGTCTCATGCACGTCTCTGTGGTCCGCGCTTTTAGCCGCGGCTCGCGCCCGTCTCTGGAGCTCCTTTAAGCAGCGCTTTTAATCCCCTCTCCCAGGTATGTGGGGAGTTTCTTGCCTTTTGGGAGGTCTGGCGTCTTCTGCCAGCATTCAATAGGTGTTCTGTAGGAATTGTTCCACGTGTAGATGTATTTCTGGTGTATCTGTGGGGAGGAAGGTGATCTCTGCGTCTTACTCTTCCGCCATCTTCCTCTCCGGGCAATCCTGCGGTTTTGCTGGTAGCTCACAAAAAAGCAAGTTGAAAAATGGAGCTCAGCGGCACTGCAATTCACAAACCTGGAACAAGGTGGCCATCCCTGGTTTCACATCAACATGATCTAAGGCACAAACCTCCTTGTTTTTCCATTTTGTCTTTAAGTTACTTGTTGAAACAAACGGCCCGCCGTCCCTGGGACTGTTGCGGCTTCGGCCGCTGGGGCCCCTCCAGAGCCGGCAGCCTCAGTGGGGCCGCCTCCCCTCGGGCTCCGGGGCAGTTCCGTGACGGCAGAGGGAAGAGACCCCAAGCCAGGAGTTCTAGCTCTGCGGAAACCTCATTATAAATTCTTGTTCAAACTCCTAACCTTAATGTTTTCCCCATTATTTTCCTACTTTCTTTTGTTTTTTTCTTAATTTTATTTATTCATTTATTTTTTATTTTTTTGGCCGCTTTGGGTCTTCGTTGCTGTGCGCGGGTTTTTCTCTAGTTGCCACAAGCAGGGACTACTCTTCATTGTAGTGCGCCGGATTCTCATTGCGGTGGCTTCTCTTGGTGGCTGCTCTTGTTGTGGAGCACGGGCTGTAGGTGCACGGCCTTAAGTAGTTGTGACACGCGGGCTTCAGTAGTTGTGTCTCGTGGGCTGCAGAGCACAGGCTCAGTAGTTGTGGCACATGGGCTTAGTTGCTCCTTGGCATGTGGGATCTTCCCAGACCAGGGATCAAACCCGTGTCTCCTGCATTGGCAGGTGGATTATTAACCACTGCGCCACCAGAGAAGTCCCGATTTTCCTACTTTCTGTCTTCTCATTCTCTTACGTTCTTAAGTTTTCTTCCCCCCCCCCTTTTTTTTTGTTTTGAAGAGCTGCTCTTAATATTTCTAATAGGAAAGAACTCTATAATGCTTATTTTCTGTCTCTGTTAAATACCTGTTGTCTGCTGCAATTCACAGAACCATTTGTATTTTTTGCCACCCGGAAGTCCTCCACAGCCAAGATGCTCCTACCTCTCCTCCTTTCCTACTGCTTCCTCCTCCTCCTCCTGGTCCAGGATGGAGTTGGGTTCCTCCAAGATGGGGGGAATGGGGAAATTGTACAATTCATCTTGTTGGTTTTATCATTTCATAATCCAGCCAAAGCAGATACTGGTGAATTTGAATTCTCAGAGCAACAAACATATCTGAAACTGGGTTTAATGCTTCCTAAACTCACTAGAACTGATTCTTCTGCAAATAAAGACAGAAAGAATAAAATAGGATTCTTTTTTATCATGAATGAAGTTGGCTACTAATTATCCTTCTTCTTACAACTGAATCAAACAGGGACTTCTACATTCTAACCCACAAAATTTCTAGGAAGTTCCAGTTTCTCATTCAATCATTCTTACATGATCTGGGGGTTTCCTAGAACATTATGAGATTAGCATCCCATTAACTAAAGTGATTCATTTGTGATAAGTGTTGTCCCTCAATAAAAAAAACAAATGAACAAACAAATCAGGGGGTACAATTCCTAACCCAAAATGATTCTGAGCTTATCTTTTGGTTGACTTTGAGCATCAGCCTTTATTCTTGCCTATTCCAACCTTGATTGTTGACATCTGATATAAGGAGAGTGAATTGTCTACATTCATTTTGGGTCCCAGAGAATTTGGTCATTTCAAGTCTATGATTCCTTCGGATATCTCATTCTCTGAGAGTCTCCATGAGAGTAACTTTCTTTTCATCCTCTCTAACTGGCTGTAGTAATGTTTGACATATGTGTCCCTTTGCTGCTGTTGACTTTTAAGCCCCATTAAAATAATTGGCCAACCAGCTCTCTTTCTTACTTGAATTCTTTGTTTTTTAAAAAATCATTTTGCTTTGTTTTAGTTCTCAAAACAGCACCCATCACTGTAGCTGACCTGCTACAAATCCTTAAGACCTAAATCACTTAGAACAATAATTTTCATTCTTAAATGCAGTTGTAAACATCATATCAGAATCCCAGAAACACTCCCTCCTGAAACATACTTTTCTTGGGCAGTCAAGCTGTCCAGCAGAGAAACGGAATTCTTTGGGAATTAGATAAATAATATATATTCTAATGCTAGAAGTACAAACTCTCACTTACCCACATATTTTAAAAGGCTTGCTCTTTAACCACTTCAATAGCATTTTTCAATCAGTTACAAAGTTCTTTCTTTTCATTCATAGAAGAGTGTTCTTCATGAATTTCTTTTTTAGGTCTTGTAACAAGGTGACAATGTGACCTGTGGTTGTAAGGGCTGCACAATCTATTGTTTCTCAGTGAGAGTCTATTTCCGCAGTTCTAGAATCATCCAGAAAAAATGAGTAAAATGCCTTGAATTAGACTGAGCATGACAGCTACTATTTACTTTTCTTAGGAAAAATGGGAGTCCATGGAGGTTAGGCTAAAATTCAATTTCTAATTGAAAATGCTCTAGGATATTCTCATGGACTTTCCCAATTATGTACATTAATATAACTCTACATAAATTTAATATTTCATGTGGTATACTCTATTCTGAACAGAGAATTTTCCCCAAATCATAAGTTTAAACACAAAGTCTCCACTTCATCTCTGACTTTGAGGTGCTATTCTAAGAGCCACAATGCTTGTGTTTCCTCCACTGCAACTGCTACACTGTAAGTCTAGCCTCCATTTGATCATGGTGCAAGTGTGCTCTTGGCTTTTTGTCGTGGTCAGAAAATTATCTGTGGATCAGTGAAATGTTATATATTAGGTGCAAAATTCAGAATAATAACTTCTAAAATGTGCCCTACATAAAAGTGGACAATCTGTATGCTCTCCAAATACTGTATCGCATTAAAAAATGCACAAGTTTATTATTTAAAGAGTATTTTAAGTGATTTTAAGACTTTAACTCTTGCGGATGGTAAATTAGCTTATATCAGACTAACCCTCCTACTGATAGCAATTATAAAGTCTGGATAAACATCTTTAAAAAAAAGAAACCTGTCTCTTTTGAGGTAGTAGAGAGCAACCTGTGGAAGATAGAAACAGGAAGACATAAACCTTTGAATTCCACATTTGGTTAGCTTCTCTAGTGAGGGCATTTGTCAGTTCTTTTCTTACATGGAAAATTAACCTGAAACATAAGATAGAGTTTTATGGGATAAGAAGTCAGAGACTGGGACTTCCAGAGCCAATATAAGTTAGGGTCAAAATCCTGAAAAGGAGGGAGACACAGAGAAAGGAGGTACCCAAACCTGCAAACAAACACCTGCAAATCCTTGATTGACTTCTGAATTATACATATGTGAGTGAGACTCACAGGTGAAAGCAGCAGTGGGAAAGATGACAGACTGAACACAAATCTGAACAACTTCTCATAAGAGTTTGGAGTTCAGATCATGTCAAAGTAGACATCCTTGCTAAATATCTTGGGCTATCTGTTGAAATTCCAGAAGGATAATATCTTACAGTTAAGATCCCTAAGGACCAGGAATAATAACTATTGCCTACTATTAAGAAAAAGTATTAGTAGATATGCCCTGAAGACACCTAAAACCAAACCTTCTACAAGATTAAAGTGACCAACAGTAATTTAACTGCCTAGTAGCACAAAACTCAATCCTATTCACTATATAGTGTTATATCCAGTATAAAATAATAATTATGCGTTTATATATCAATCATGTAAGGAAGCCCCAAAACATGGCTTATAATGATGAGAAAAATTAGTCAATAGAAACAGATCTAGAGATGACATGTTGGAATTAGCAGAAAAGAACTAAAATTTACCATTGTAGATATGTTAAAGTATCTACAGAAAACAGTTAATGAAAGTGGTGAAGAGATAAGAAAATTCAGAATATATAGAAAAACTCTATTAATAAGGCCTAAGGAAAATTCAGGAATGGGGCTATGTAATATCTGAAATCAAAGTTCATGGAGTATAATTAACACAAGATTGGACAGTACAGAAAAAAGGATAAGAATTTAAAGAGCCCTCACAAAAAATTATCCTAACTGAAGCAAGCAAAAATAAATGAAAGATAATAAAGAAGGCTAAAAATGTGTAGGACATCATCAAGTGATTTAATATGAAGTTCATTTGGAATTTTGAGAAGAATGGAGAGAAATAATTGTTAGAAAAAGACTTTGAAGAAATATTGGCCAACACTTTCCCAAGGATAAAAGGAACCATCCACAAATTTAAGAAATCCAGCAAATTGCAAACAAAAGAAATTCAAAAGAAAAAAATACACATAGGTGCATCACAGTCAAGTTGCTAAAAAAAATAAAAGTCAATCAAAAAATCTTAAAAACACTGAGAGAAAAACAATAAAAATGATGATTGACTTTACATCAGACACAAGGAAGTCTAGAGAAAATGAAATGGCACCTTGACATCTTTAAAATGCTTAGAGGAAAACTAATATTTCACCCATAATTTTTTTTAAGAAAAAAATTCTTAAAAAATGGAAGTGATATAAAGATAAATTCAGATAAACAAAAGCTGAGAAAACATGTTGCCAGAAGACCCATAATAAAAGAAATGCAAAAAAGAACATATTTAGGCTGAAGAGAAGTGATCCAGATGGAAATTGAGATCCAAAAGAAGACATGAGAAGAACTAGAAATGGTAAACCTATGGGTAAATATAAGGTTTATTTTTCTTTTCAAAAATTATTTAATGATCCATTCACTGTTTTAAAAAATATAAAAATATATAGTGATGTTTATAAGATGTATGGACATAATATTGCATAAAGTCTGGAAGAGCATAAAAAGAATTATGGTCTTTTAAGGTTCTTATGGTGGTATAAAATGAATTTATGGTAGACTGTGATGAGTGAAGGCTGTATAATATAATCACTAGAGCAATCATTAAAAATGCAAAAAGTTCAGGCAAAAATCCAATAAAAGTGATAGAATGAATTATTTAACTTGTTAATGAGCCCAAAGAAAAATAGGGAAGGACCTGTAACTTGAGATATTTAGCAAGGCTGTCTATCTTAGCATGATCTGAACACTAAACTCTCATGAGAAGTTGTTCAAATTTGTGTTCTGTCTGTCATCTTTCCCACTGCTGCTTTCACCTGTGAGTCTCACTCCACATATGTACAATTCAGGGAAGGAAAAATAGGGAAGGACCTAACAAGCATACAAAAGTAAGTCAAATAAAAAACAAATAGCAAACTGATAAGCTTAAACTGAACTGTATCAAATAACCACGTTAAATATAATTGAAAGAAGTATTCCAATAAAAAACCAGGATTTTAAGAACGAACTGAAAGAAATGCTAAGCATGGAAACACTGATGTGGATGCAATACATCAAATAAAGTAGACTTTACCAGTAGTAAAGAGAGTCATTTCATAATGATAGAAATGTCATGAACTCATCAAAATAACAATAATCCTACGTAAGAATGTACAAAATGACAAAGCTTCAAAAATACTTGATGCAGTCTGAGAAGATAATAGTTATAAATACACAAATCTATATTTATGGTTAAGATATTAATACTCTTCTTTCAGTAACTGATGGAACAACATGTAAAAGTAAATATATTGAAGATTTAAACAATACTCTCAAACAACTTGACATAATTAGCACAATTAATATGTATAGACACTCCACCCAATAACACCAGAATATTCATTCACCAAGAGAGACCGTATACTGTATAGTAATAGTGTGGGTAGATAGAGACAAAGTATATATACAAGTACATATATAAGTATATACCATAGTGTGTGTGTGTGTATATATATATATATATATATATTATACTATACTAGATATATAGTATTGTATATATATCTCTATATATCTCTATATAAGTGTATATGTAACAGATATTCATAAAAATATACATGTATATGTATGAGATATATACTTATAGGTATAATAGAATATGTTTACAACTATAATAGGTATATTCTTATGTCTATAATAGGTATATTCTTATATCTACAATCAATATATACTTATGTCTATATAGGTGTATATATGTATATATGAGTATATATATCTATATATGTGTATGGACATCTATCTCTATCTCTCTATATATCTGTCTATAGAGAAAGAGAAGGAGAGAGACAGAGAGAGAGAATTTTCTCACACTACAATAAAATTAAATTAGAAAATCATACTTAAAATACCTAGAAATTCTCAAATATTTGAAAAATAAACCACACATTTCTAGATAATACATATGAAAGACCAGAAAGCACAAAGGTAATTAGGCAATATTTCAAAGTTAAAGATAATTAAAATCCAATATTTCATATTTGTGAAATGCATGAAAATTTTTTCTTAAAGAGAAATTTTATTTAAATGCTTTTATTAGAGGAGAAGAAAGATTTCAAATGAATTATGTGGCTACTTACCTTAGAAAGCAAAACATTAATAAAAGAAAATCAAATCTGAAGAAAGCAAATAACAAAGATGAGTATAAATTAATAAAACATGAAACAAAAAACAATAGAGAAAATGAGGCATATGTTAATCCTCAACATATTAACAAAATTGGTAAATTCTTAGCTAGACTGATTTTAAGAAAGGCAGAGAGAGAGAGAGAACATACAATGCCAATATCAGGAACACAAGAAAAGATAACACTAACAATTTTTAGTAACATTAAATGGATTATAAAGGAATACATTGAACAACATTATGCCAACAATTTGGCAACAGATAAAATAGACAAATTTCTCGAAAGACTAAAATTACCAAAACTCACGTGAGATTAAACATAAAATATGAATGGTTCTATATCTATGAATAAAATTGAATTTGTAGTTAAAAATATTCCCCCAAAATATCTTCAGGCCAGGATTATTTCACTGGTGATGTCTATCAAATATTGATGAAAGAAGCAATGCCAATCTTACATAAACTGTTTAGAAAATAATAGATTTTAGAGCATTCTCTAATGTTTTATGAGACCAGCAAAACCTTGATACCAATACCTAACTGGGAATTTACAACAAGAGAAAATTGTAGGTAGCATCCTTTATGAACAGAGATACAAAAAATACTTAACAAAACTTTTCTAAACCAAATCTGGCAACATAAATAAAGGATAATAACTCCTGACAAGTGGATTTCATTCCAGAAATGCAAATTAGGTTTATCTTGTAAAAAATAATTATTAAAAATCAACAAATTTATAGACTATTTGAAAAAAATATGATCATCTCAAAATATGCCAAAAAATCATTTGACAGAATTTAATATTCATAATGATAATAATAATTCCTAGTAAACTAGGAAAAAAAGTAACTTAATTGAATAAAGTGCATCTATGAAAAACCTAGAGTTAACATTATACTGAGAGGTCAGGAAGAAGCTGAGGATATTTGGTCTTATCAGCTATAGTCAACATTGTACTAGAAGTCCTAGCTAGATCTTCAAGACAAAAGAAAGAAAAAGCCTAAAAGCAGGAAAGGGGGTAACTCCTCATTAACAAAGAAAATACTACAAAATAATAATGACCATACTACTGAAACTGATAAAACATTTAGGAAGGTCAGAGGATCATGGTCACTATAGAAATACCAACCACATTCCATGTATCGGCAACATACAACTAGAAGGTGAATTTATTTGTCTTTCTCTGTCTGATTTACTTCATTCAGTACGAAAGTCTCTAGGGTCATCCATGTTGCTGCAAATGGAATTATTTTGTTCTTTTTTATGGCTGAGTAATATTCCATTGTATATATGTACCACATCTTCTTTATCGATTTGTCTGTTGATGGACACATAGGTTGTTTCCATGACCTGGCTATTGTAAATAGTGCTGCAATGAACATTGGGTTGCATGTGTCTTTTTGAATTATGGTTTTCTCAGGGTATATGCCCAGTAGTGGGATTGCTGGGTCATATGGTAATTCTATTTTTAGTTTTTAAAGGAACCTCCATACTGTTCTCCATAGTGGCTGTAACAATTTACATTCCCACCAAGAGTGCAAGAGGGTTCCCTTTTCTCCACACCCTCTCCAGCATTTTGCTGTTTGTAGATTTTCAGATGATGCCCATTCTAGGCACTGTGAGGTGATAACTCATTGTAGTTTTGATTTGCATTTCTCTAATGATTAGTAACGTTGAGCTCTTTTCATGTGCCTCTTGGCCATCTGTATTTCTTCTTTGGAGAAATGTCTATTTAGGTCTTCTGCACTTTTTTGGATTGGGTTGTTTGTTTTTGTAATATTGAGCTGCATGAGCTGTTTATATATTTTGGAGACTTATCCTTTGTCCATTGATTCATTTGCAAATATTTTCTCCCATTCTGAGGGTTGCCTTTTTGTCTATAGCTTCCTTTGCTGTACAAAAGCTTTTAAGTTTCATTAGGTCCCATTTGTTTATTTTGTTTTATTTCCATAAATCTAGGAGGTGGGTCAAAAAAGATCTTGTGATTTATGTCAAAGAGTGTTCCTCCTATGTTTTCCTCTAAGAGTTTTATAATGTCCGGTCTTACATTTATGTCTTTAATTCATTTTGAGTTTATTTTTGTGTATGGTGTTAGGGAGTGTTCTAATTTCATTCTTTTACATGTAGCTGTCCAGTTTTCCCAGCACCACTTATTAAAGAGGCTGTCTTTTCTCCATTGTATATTCTTGCCTCCTTTATCAAAAATAAGGTGACCATATGTACGTGGGTTTATCTCTGGTCTTTCTATACTGTTCCATTGATCTATATTTCTGTTTTTGTGTGAGTACCATCCTGTCTTGATTACTGTAGCTTTGTAGTATAGTCTGAAGTCAGGGAGTCTGATTCCTCCAGCTCCACTTTTTTCCCTCAAGACTGCTTTGGCTATTTGGGGTCTTTTGTGTCTCCATACAAATTTTTAGATTTTTTTGTTCTAGTTCTGTAAAAAATGCCATTTTTAATTTGATAAGGATTACATTGAATCTGCAGACTGTTTTGGGTAGTATAGTCATTTTCACAATATTGATTCTTCCAATCCAAAAACTTGGTATATCTCTCCATCTGTTTGTGTCATCTGATTTCTTTCATCAGTGAGTGTCTTATAGTTTTCTGAGTACAGGTCTTTTACCTCTTTAGGTAGGTTTATTTCTAGGTATTTTATTCTTTTTTTGCAATGGTGAATGGGACTGTTTCCTTAATTTCTCTTTCTGATCTTTCGTTTTTAGTGTAGAGGAATGCAGGAGATTTCTGTGCATTAATTTTGTATCCTGCAACTCTACCAAATTCATTGATTTGCTCTAGTAGTTTTCTGGTGGTATCTTTAAGATTTTCTATGTATAGTATCATGTCATCTGCAAACAGTGACAGATTTACTTCTTCTTTTCTAGTTTGTATTCCTTTTATTTCTTTTTCTTCTCTGATTGCCATGCCTAGGACTTCCAAAACTGTGTTGAATTATAGTGGTGAGAGTGTACATCCTTGTCTTGTTTCTGACCTTAGAGGAAATGCTTTCAGTTTTTCTCCATTGAGAATGATGTTTGCTGTGGGCTTGTCGTATATGGCCTTTACGATGTTGAGGTAGGTTCCCTCTATGCCCACTAAGTAATCTTAGTTGTAGGTTCTTCCCTTTCATCGCTTTAAATATATCCTGCCACTCCCTTCTGGCTTGTAGAGTTTCTGCTGAGAAATCAGCTGTTAAACTTATGGGGGTTCCCTCATATGTTATTTGTTATTTTTTCCCTTGTTACTTTTAATAATTTTTCTTTGTCTTTAATTTTTGTTAGTTTGATTACTGTGTGTCTTGGCGTATTTCTCCTTGGGTTTATCCTGCCTGGGACTCTCTGCACTTCCTGGACTTGGGTGGCACTTTCCTTTCCCATGTTAGGGAATTTTTTGACTATTATCACTTCAAATATTTTCTTGGTTTCTTACTCTCTCTCTTCTCCTTATGGGACCGAACGTTGGTGTGTTTAACATTGTCCCAGAGGTCTCTTAGGCTGTCTTCATTTCTTTTCATTCTTTTTTCTTTATTGTGTTCCACAGCAGTGAATTCCACCATTCTGTCTTCCAGATCACTTATCTGTTCTTCTGCCTCAGTTATTCTGCTATTGTTTCCTTCTAGTGTATTTTTTACTTCAGTTATTGTATTATTCATCTCTTTGTTCTTTAATTCTTCTAGTTGTTTGTTCCTTAATTATTCTTAATTATTGTTAAACATTTCTTGCATCTTCTCAATCTTTGCCTCCATTCTTTTTCCGAGGGCCTGGATCGTC
This sequence comes from Orcinus orca, assembly GCF_937001465.1. Lineage (NCBI taxonomy): Eukaryota > Metazoa > Chordata > Mammalia > Artiodactyla > Delphinidae > Orcinus > Orcinus orca. The sequence continues at coordinate 145,588,738 of NC_064561.1, forward strand.
TTCACTGTCATTATTCTGAATTCTTTTTCTGAAAGGTTGCCTATGTCCTCTTCATTTAGTTGTTTTTCTGGGGTTTATCTTGTTCCTTCTTCTGGTACATAGTCCTCTGCCTTTTCATTTTGTGTATCTTTCTGTGAATGTGTTTTTTGTCCCACGGACTGCAGGATTGTAGTTCTTCTTGCTTCTGCTGTCTGCCCTCTGGTGGATGAGGCTATCTAAGAGGCTTATGCAAGCTTCCTGATGGGAGGTCCTGGCGGTGGGTAGAGCTGGGTGTTGCTATGGTGGGCAGAGCTCAGTAAAACTTTAATCCTCTTGTCAGCTGATGGGTGGGGCTGAGTTCCCTCCCTGTTGGTTGTTTGGTCTGAGGGGACCCAGCACTGTAGCCTGCAGGCTCTTTGGTGGGGCTAATGGCGGACTCTAGGAGGGCTCATGCCAAGGAGTACTTCCCAGAACTTCTTCTGCCAGTGTCCTTTTCTCTTCAGTGAGCCATAGCCACCCACCGCCTCTATAGGAGACCCTCCAACACTTGCAGGTAGGTTTGGTTCAGTCTCCTATGGGGTCACTGCTTCTTCCCCCTAGGTCCTGATGTGCACACTACTTTGTGTGTGCCCTTCAAGATTGGAGTCTCTGTTTTTCCCAGTTCTGTCAAAGTCCTGCGGTCAACTCCCGATAGCCTTCAAAGTCTGCTTCTCTGGGAATTCTTCCTCCCGTTGCTGGACCCCCAGGTTGGGAAGACTCATTTGGGGCTCAGAACCTTCACTCCAATGGGTGAACTTCTGTGGTATAGTCATTCTCCAGTTTGTGAGTCACCCACCAGCAGTTATGGGATTTGATTTTATTGTGATTGCACCCCTCCTACCATCTCATTGCAGCTTCTCCTTTGTCTTTGGATGTGGGGTATCTTTTTGGTGAGTTCCAGTGTCTTCCTCTTGATGATTGTTCAGCAGTTGGTTGTGATTCCAGTGCTCTCGCTAGAGGGAGTGAGCACATGTTCTTCTACTCCGCCATCTTGAACCAATCTCCAAAAATAAGTTTTACAATTCTATATCCAAGTCTTCCAAGGGGATCCAAAAAATAACATAATACCATTAAGGATCTTTTCCACTTATCCATATTCCTAAACACATCAGAGCATCTGATTAAAATCTTCTCATTTTCCCAGATTTTTCTAAGTCAAAATTCCATCATATACCCTTCTTCCCCCTTTTTAAAAAATTCTTATCCATCATTCCTACTTTTCTGATGTTATTTTTATCCATAAGCAGCTCTGTAATCTTTCTCATAGTAATTATTATAATTTAGTCTTCCTTGAATCTTTCCATTTTGAAGCTCTGTTCTTTAGCACAACAAAAGAACATGCCTATAATTTTGTCCAAACAGCCAAGAAATCTTTCCCCGGAAGAAACTGGGCCAGAAGAACGGTTTGGATGTTCCACTCAGGCACAGATAGAACAGAATCAAAATGGTGCTTGTGAAATGTTTTGTCAGAACAAAAGACTTTTAATGATTATAATGGTTAATGGCTTTAGGCTCAGAACATCCATAAGAGGAGTTAAGACTGAAAAGATTCCAAGGCAGTATCCAAAGCTTTCTCCAGAGTTTTAGACAAGATGTGGCTGGGCACCACCAATATTTATCTGCATGATTCTCATTTTTCTAAATGCCATGACTGAAACAGTCATGTTTCAGATGGATATTTTCTTTTTTATTTTTTTGGAGGGGTCATTTTCTGTGTGTTCATTCTGTATTTTTTCCCCCAGGTCTATCACTAGCTTATACAATGAAGAGAAGAAAAGTGTTTCCCTTGGTAGATGCAGCCTAGGAAGTTCATGGTTTGGTGAACAGTGACATCGCAATGGTAAGTGCAGACCTGTATCCAGGCACAAGGTACCTGTGTATTATGTGCTAAATTTCACCCCCCATGTCCTTTCATCAAGGCCCTTTGTGCACAAACTACACAGACATTCATAGTGACTTTGCCTTTTCTCTTTCAAGAAAATGTCTATTTTTCTTCTATCCTGATACTAATGCACTATAGTTCTTTATGCTCTCTGTATCCATTTGAGTTCTTCATTGCAAATAAGAGAAATAACCTAGTGGAAGCAGGCTATTTCTATTTGTTCAAATTAATGGCTGTACTGCTGGTTGAAAACACACATGTATATGTCCTTTCTGCTAATTTATTTCCATGGAGCTGAATGAAATTCATGTCCATGTATCAAATGGATCTTTCCCTTTACTACTTTGCCTTTCCTAATTTAGAGTAGTTGTTTGTGCTTTAAGAATGGGAGATCCAAGCTTCTCCCTTATGCTCTCATGTATCACCTTTTCCTCAGATAACATTGTCTTGATTCTAAATGGTATTGGAAATAAAGATTATGATTTTTAGACCTAACTTCACTGTTTTGCACTTTAAATGATTTTTCTATGTAAATATTTTCCTCTTCTGTCTAAAAAGACTATGAACTTTATGTTTGTCAGAATTAAATGTTGCCTAACTATACCTAACTTTATTTTAAAAAGTCAAAATCTCAAGACATATAATGCCATTAAAGTCAAAGATATAAGGCTGCCTGTGTGAGTTCCTACATATCAGGCCTGCTAATGCTTCAGATGTGGGGCAGGGATGTATCTGTAGACTCTGCTGCTGGGGTGGATTGGGCCGCAGTGTCCTGGATATGTGACACGATGTGGGCCCCTTGTCTGTTTCTGCTGCTGCTCTCAATCAGGTCTGTCACTGCCCCAGGGTTGGGGGCAAGGGATGAGTCTCTGCCCTAGCTCTGCTGCTGTGGTCAGTTGGACCCTCTGCGCCCTAGGTGGGGATGGTGGGATGTTTCTCCCAGCTAGGTCTCTGATGTGCTGTCTCTTTCCTGGCCTTTTCACCAAAGAGAACAGGGTTTTTTGTTTGTTTGCCTGTTTTTTGATCTACACATGTTGGTGCTTCCAGGTTGTGGGCCCCTCAGGTGCCCAGTTGGAGATCTGTGGAAGATGAAAAGAAAACGCAGGGAACTCAGGACTGTGAAGCTACTTTTTTCTTCACAGCTTTCAGAGTTTTGAGTCCATTTATGATTGTGGAATTATTTCTGGACACAGATGTTTTTAGAGGGGAGGAGCCAGGAAAAGTGAGTCTGTGACATCTCACAACATTTTAAAATAAGGTTCAGTTTACAGTACACAGTTGAGCAATCCCAAGGACTCTGGTGCCTTCCATAGTGGCCATTCTTCATTGCCCATATTTTATCAGTGATTTATTTCTAAAAAGTTAGTTCTTCTGAATTTTTGTTCATTAAAATATTCCAAACCTTTTAATCTAATTACAGAATATTTTGCTAGCCTAAATTCATCCTTTCCTGCTACAGTTGTCCCTATGTATACCAATATTTATGCAAGATATATTTCATTATCCCATTTAAGCAAACATTGTGATAATTACATGCTTCATAATTAAATATCTTCTTAAGTAAGCCCTAGCAGTTATAATAAATTCAGCTGAGTGATTGACTCTGGGATGGGTAAATATGTAGGAGAAGACCATTTGGCTTTGTTTATTAATACATCAGATAAGCTGCCTTTTGACATCCTAATAGAGACAATATTTCTCTTTTGCTTTAAAAATGAGTCATTTAACCTCCTACAGCATAAAAGATTACACTGACTTTGAGCTGACCTAGGTAGCAAAAGATCAACATATTTGCTTTGTAAATTCGATCAAGTATGAGGACAAATTTTACTTAAGGCACAAATGGCTTTACTAATGTTGAGGCCAATGCAGTTTGCCTTCAAGCTTTGCCAAAGCTTTAAAGTCAACTTTTAAACAATGAAGTTTTCCTACTGTAAAACACCTTTGGATACAAGTGTCAGATACAGATAAGCCGGAAGAGTTTACCATTAAAAAGTTTGACTCAGTCCTTATATTTCCAGTAATTAATATATATTAATTTTATTTATGTGCACACTTATATGCAAATGTTATATATTTACGTATGTGGGTTAATATTTTTGCTTTTATTTTTGTGCTTTCCTATAGATTTCAATTTTCTATTTTGAGCATATTTTTGATTTTATAAATAGAAAAATGTTATTTTAATGCATAAAACTGAAAGAATATTTGAGACTTATGGGGGTGTATCAGTTATGGAAACATGAAATAAGGAATCTTGCTTAATGGTATTTAAATATAATCATTTCTCTTTGGAAAGGGTGACCCTAATGTCATGAAACACTTTGTACAAGTATGTCTATAGTGGCACTGTTGCAAATGCAAGTATCTGGGCACTACCCAAATAACCATCAACAGAAAAATAGGTAGATCAGCTCTGATATAGATTATTGTGCAGCAGCAAAAATGAATTCACTTCAGCTAAACACAACCAGAGAATGATGAAAAGTGAAAAGGGCAAGTCAGGGATTTTGTATGAGTCCATTTATAAAATGTCCAATACATGCGCAGCAAAATATATCATTTGGAATACCAATCTATGCAGTTAAAAATATTCAGAAGTTAGGGAATGTTAAACAAAAGACTTAATATAGTGGTTAATGGAGAGAAAAGGAGAAGAAACTAAATGAAGGATCAGGGAAGGTTACCCAAGAGAATTCACATGTAAAGTTAATTTTCTCCCTTAAATTGATGCATATTACTGTATTGTTAGCCTTACACTTCACACATAGGTTATGAGCAATTTTTGTCTACTCAATATTTAATAAAATATTTATATAAAACCTTAAATAGTTAAAACTATAGGATCCACAGACATAAGCTAGTTTGGTGAAATGCAGTAATCTTTAAACACGTATTTAAAAAATTTTGATCCCAAGGCCTTGCTGTAGTTATTATTTTTTGTTTTGCTTTGCTTTGTTTTAGAAGACAATGTTTTAAAAATTTAAATGGATTTTCAAGTAATTTTTTAATGTTTTTAATTTTTTAATGTTTTGGGATTCAAGTTCTATTATATAGTGGTACAACAATGTAAACTTACATTTGCTCTTCAACATTTATCAATGTATTTCTTTTAGGTTAATACAGGATTGATCTTTCACATACTTTTCCTGAGGCTGTTATTTTGGGGATACAAAATATATTTTATATACTTGTTAAATCAAATTTTAATTGTATTTCCAGATGATCTACATCTATATTTAATTATGAAATCAGTTAAGACTCAGTGAAATGTCCTAAGACTTCTACATTTATGATTTTTTTAGTTTCTTTTAATTTCTAGCACCTTTAGATATTTAGGTGTTTTGTTAATTTATACATAAAATTTCATGACTGCTATAACATCCTCTTTTATCTTTTGTCCATTTTTATGTTTAATATTTTGACCTTAATTCTAAGGTAACTGTCAGTTTTAAACACCATTTGTACTTTCCTTAAGTATTTCTGTTTGCCCATATTTTTTTCCTTTAGTATTTATAAATCACTTTATTTTAGTTTTATCTCAAATTGACAGTTTTTTTTGAGAGTGAATTATAAATTGGATTCTATGCCTTTTATCAATTTGTTACTCAGTATTCACTAAATCTATCAAAAATATTCTTAAGTTTCTGGCATGTAAATTTAACTTTAATATCCATTGTAAGTTTTCTATTTTCCCTTTCCTCTCCACTCTTTTTGTCATAGCATTTGGATTTGAGTGTGGACTTATCGGTAAGTCTCCATAAATATTAAGTTAACTGAAGAAAGTCCAGTAAATGGCAAGACTTGTATTTGGGTATCCACTTCATTTGCTGGACACTATATGCAATCTGGAATAATTACAATATTAATCTTGCCTCACCTACCTGGCAGTGGACATATAAGTATCATCTCACTTATGAAGCCTTTGAGATAAAGTTTAAATATATGTTATAAATCAATATTGGATTCATGACTCAATCATTAGTGGTTATGAAAAGAAATTGTCCTTGACCACAATGGCTAGAATTATTTATTTTTCAACCTCTTAGTTTTGTTGAAGACAACTCTGATCCTTTGTAGATCTCCAGATGAACATGCTTTTTCTCCACCAAATTTCTCTTTCTTCTTGAGTCTTTCTCAGTCCTACTCTAACTGTATCCAGTTATTTTAGTAAAAGCAACAAAACTCTTAGTTTTCTCTAATTACTCCCGTATCCTGTTCATGTGCTTATATTTAATTTTTAGGCTTCTTACTGCTTTAAAATTGGTTGTTTGAATCCATAATCTACAGAGATAAGAGCTACATCATTCCTTCTGTCTAGTAGTTTACCAAATTGTGTTTGGGGTGATACTGATTTGGATGCACTGAGTTAAGCATATCTGGAAGTACAAATCAGATTTAATTCTCTCTGTTTCTCTCTGTATCATCTCTAGCTCACCTTTTCTCTCTAGCCTTCTCTCCAGACTCAATTCCCATTCAGACCATGACCCATATTAATTGACATTAGATGTTCAAGGAAACATCAAATAGGGTTTATTGATATTCATTCCAAAGAGAATCTAAACACTTCAGAAGGCAAACCTGGGGCGTTCCCTGGATGTCCAGTGGTTAGGACTAGGCGGTTTCACTGCTGTGGTCCTGGGTTTGATCCCTGGTCACGGAACTAAGATCCCACAAGCCTCCCACAATCTGTGCAGCACAGCCGTAAATAAATAAATAAGTAAGCAAGTAAGTAAGTAAGCAAGTAAGTAAGTAAGCAAGTAAGTAAGTAAGTAAATAAATAAATAAATAAATAAATCACAGAACTAAGATCCCACAAGCCTCCCACAATCTGTGCAGCACAGCCGTAAATAAATAAATAAGTAAGCAAGTAAGTAAGTAAGTAAATAAATAAATAAATAAAAGAAAGAAAAGAAAGAAAGAAAGAAAGAAAATTGTCTTTGATTGAGATTCCATCCCTATAAATGAATGAGAAAAAGAAAGTTCCGAAATTTTATGGTGTAGCCCTCTTCACAGAAATGAGAAATGGCTGCCAGCTCAGTTGGAGTGTATTGCACAAAGCAAATAGAACTTTTTCCCTCTCTACTTTTATATATAGTTTCTGCAGTCTATAAAAAGGGACCTTCTCATGCAGCAAGTTACAGTGGAATTACTACAGTCACTTACATGTTTAGTGTCATTTTTTAATTGAAACTCTAAGGTAGAAAGCAGTCGACTCTGTTGTTAAAAGACAGAATATCCTAAAATGTAAGAAAAATAAATAAATAAAATAAAATGTAGCTAAATATAGGTAATTCCTCACTGTTTAAAAAAATGGTGAAATAACGTGTGCTTTCCATATTAACCTATGCTCCCCCTCTAGTGACATCAAACTCTGGCAAAATTAATTGTCCCACTTGATGTTTACAATTTATATATTGAATACAAAACATCCACAGCATATTGACAAGCTTGTCACTTGTATCTCCGCTGAACAGTGTATAAAGCCTTTAACTAATCCTCATGAAGAACAAACTGCAAGAAATCAGTCAATATTTTGTCATTTCAATATTACTACATTTGCCCACAAAATCCTATACAGATGGAGATAAAAGCTCTACTACAAGCAAAGAGGGCATTTTTTTTCCTTTGCCACAAAATATTGATGAAGTGCTTTATTGAGGTGGAGATCTCATTAATTATTTGATTTACAGAAAAAGAAGGCAGAGGGAAATGAGTGCCCTGGCTAATACCATGATGTACCATCTTGAGACTTAAGATCTTTTTAATGTATTCATCAGGGGTACATCTGAAAGAGGAAAGAGTGAGCTGAATGGGTCCATTAATTTAATTGAAGCAAGCTCAGACAAGAGATAAAACATCCCAGCCGGCTTCTTTTCATGCAGCATGAATGCTGTAGTAAACAGGCAGAGATCCAAACACACCAAAAAGAAATAAAGGTACATGGAGACTCTAGAGACTTCAAGGCCACATAATATCAACAGATGCAGGGGTGAATACACCCCGAAGAGCCCCTGTCTTCATACACCACCCTGTCAGTGTTCCGTGGGCACTGTCTAGGCTTTCTTGTGAAACTCTGAACGACTCTGAGGCTACATGTAAGTAATTTAGACTTCCTAAAGCAAAGTTGGATTTGTTCTTTTTTTTTTCAAACTTCTGAGAAATAGACTCCATCTCCTGCTCTTGAAAAGAAGAGATGGAAGCAGGGAAATGGACTTCCACTGCTCTCAGAAGCAGTTTTAAATGATATTGCTCTCTTTCAGCTATCTGTTTTTGAAATGTAGCAGTCAGAAAATTCTTTTAGTCCTGAAGAGGTTGGAGCCTCTCAGTGCACTCAGCATTTGTCTTTCAGTGGTCAGCATGATTGTACACAGCACATTAATTCAGTCCCAGGCTGTGCACGAGAACACAAAACAACCAAAGAAAGTCTCCCAGTGAACACAAAGCCTGTCTATTGCAAGTTATTTCATGTGATAAAAAACATTTTCATCTGATAAAAACAATTTAGTGTGTTTAATCAAAATTGTATTATATTCAGATGTGCATGAAGTCCTTAATACCATCATTTAGAGGCAAACCATGATGTATGCATTAAAAATCATTAGTCAATATCAAACTAAATGTATAGTTTTCATAAAAGTGTTAGAAAAAAATTACCATTAAAAAGTGCTGCCAACTAGTTTTCAATGTGTGAAAATAAATGAACAATTTGTAAAAGAAATAGTATCTTTTAGTCATATTAGATTCTATCCAATATTATAATTTTAATGACAATAATAAGCATGATGAATGAAAATGCTTTGGTGTCGTGGCATGCAAATTTTAAATGGTGACAAAATACAGGTATTTTCGTATTAACAACTAAGAGATATTTTCAGACCTATAAATTATGATTAAATTTTGGGTACTAATTTTACAGCTCAGTAAAAACACTAGAAATCTTTAAAAACAAGTAGTTTTAGGAAAATGAGACAGACTGTAATGATTAAAGTAATTGATTTTTTCATATTTTTTTACAGTGCTGATGAGGCATTTCTGTTTTTGTTTTAATTTTCATTACTTTTTTATTCTTCAAATGTGGACAGTATTTTCTTTTCAAAACATGGTAAACATTTGTCTTGTTTAGAAAGCTACTTCATCAAAAGAACTCATTTCTTATCAAATAAATGTTTATGTGGATTACCAGTACATAAAATAGTTGAAAATAATATTTATTATGGAATTATATAAATGTATTTTATAAGTTCAATAACATCACAAGGGAGTTCTAATGAGTTAAATATATATTCTATATTTGGGTATGTAAGTAACTTTTCAAATCATCAAAAGAAGAGGGGCAAACCAAGAAGCAGCTAATACCATGCTATTTTAGACCCAGATGGGGTTCAGCAGAACCCTGTCCCAGAAGAAGAAGGGCAAAACAACACATGTGCAATGCTGACCAGAGCAAGTGCACCCACCCCTTCCAAATGACACCTCTCAGAACCAAACAGCTTCCCTCTCACAGACACAACCACTGAACAATTCCTGATACATTTTATACTAACTGTTACTTTATTCAAATTGGTGTTTCCACTTAAGTGTAAGATTTTCTTCTACCTGGCCTTGAGTCACCAGAAATTTAAAAAGGGAGAACTCCTGTGCATCCATCTAAAAGTTGGCATATATTTAGCATTTATCCAACATTGCATTTGAGAATGAAATAAGTAAATACATTACAAGTAGCATAGGTTTTATTACTCATAAAACTAGGGTATTCAATTTGATTTTACAAAATGTACGAATAAATTAGTAGATACCATATGAGGCAATAGATAAATCATCTCAGTAAAGCTTTTCTCTGTTCACAATTATTTAAATAAGTATTATTGTATATGGCTCCTTTCTTGAGAATATTATATTTAAAAATAAATTTACATAGATTTCTTGATCATAGCTTATAAACATTATTGTGGTAAGTATGTAAAAATATAACTACTATAAGATTGCATGAAGACTATGAATTATTTTCATTATTTGCACAGTTAATCCAGTTTGCTATAAAACAGTGTGACTAGGGCACAGCAATGAGTATTGGCTGAATAAATGGCCAAAACATAATTTTCTTTGGACTTACTCTCAAGTTCTTTGGCAAATTCTTCCTAAATCATCAATGTCATCATCATAATCTGTGTTAATAATAGATGTAGAAGAAAACAGTCATTTATATAATGCTTAAGTATTTTTTTTGTTAGATATTATGTGAAAAAACCCCAGTATAATGGTTGAGAGAATAGGCCTTAGAATCAGCCTGCCTGAGTGAAAACTAGGCCAAATTACTTAATTTTTGTGTATCTTGGTTTTCTCATTTATAAAATAGGGCTCGTATTATGTACCATATAGGATTGTTGTAAGGATTAAATGAGGTGAAATATGCAAAACTTCCATGGCTCTTTTATATGGAACACACACACATATACACACACATACACACATATTCACGCACACACTGCTTTCTTGGATTTCCATGGCACACTAAAATGCTGATTCTAAAATTATTTTGTTATGATAACTATATAGTGATACATTACTAACTATTTTTGTTTGAGTATTTTTATTCCGTACCAGAAAATGAGTGTATTTGCTTCCAGGATCTTTAATCTACATTTTGGAAGAAATAATATTATACTTAGTTTGGAAAAGATGTTATCACAAAAGATATTCTGTCAGTATGCATATTTAAATATTATTAAAACCTCTGGCCAATTTTATAGCTGTAGCATTAATTTTATATATATGACTGTGTATACATAGTACTAAAAAGCAGAGTAGTAGAGCAGTTAGGTGCATATACTTTGAAGAAAGCCACCACTTGTTAGCTATAGAATAGGTGGAGTTTGAGATGTCCAGTATTGAAATAATAATTCAGGTAGTCAATTGGATGCATTCTTCTAGAGCTTAGGAGAAAAGTCTGAGCTGGAGATATAAATTTGGGAGTGCTTTGCACATAGATGGCATTTAGAATTATAATCTTGGATAAGATCACCAAGAGAGTAAGTACAGAACTGAGTACTGAGTCCTCTATCACTCCAACATTTAAAGGTTGGGGAGAATAAGAGGAAGGAAGGGGAAAAAGACTGAGAAAGAACTGAAGGAAAAGAAAACCAAGTGAAGAAGGTATATCAAAGAGGAAAGATATCAGCCCACCTAAATATTAGTAGGAACAGAAGAAGAATGGCTAGTGACCATTAGATTTAACATAGGGATATTGTTGGTCACTTTGGCAAAAGCAATTTTGGTAGAATATACTGGTGAAAATTTGATTTGATTGAATTTAAGAGTGAGAGAGTGAGGGATAAATTAGGAGTTTAGGATTAACATAGTACTATATATAAAATAGATAAACAACAAGGGCCTACTGTATAGCACAGGGGACTATATTCAATACCTTGTGATAACCTACAAAGGAAAAGAATCTGAAAAAGAATATATATATATATATATATATCTGAATTACTTTGCTATACACCTGAAATGAACACAGCATTGTAAATCAACTACAATAAAAAATTTTTCTGAATTTTAAAATTTGAAATGTAAAATCTTACACTGGCAGCTTTGCCATATCGATTGAATAGCCATGGAAAAATGAAAAATAAACAGTATATGTGCACAAAAAACAGAGTGAGTGGCTGCTAGTTTGTATAGATAAATACTTCAAGGCAATGGAATTCTCTTTACCAAAGCAAAACAACAAAAACAAACACAGCAAATATTAAAATACCCTAAGAATAAAACTCTAAATAATTGCAATTAAAAATCAGGAATGAAATAAGGCTACTCTCTCAGCACTGGTATTTGATATGGTCTTCTAGTTTTAGTAAAGCAATAGGAAAAGAAAATGAAATAATTATCAAAACATTGGTAAAGAAGATATAAATTTATTTTTCTGATGATATGATGAAAACCCAAGAGGTTCAAAGTGAGATTTTACAAAAATTAATGAATTACGTGAGTTACTTTGACTCGATAAGTACAGAAAATAAATATCTTTTCTATAGTCTAGCAATTAGCACTCAAAAATGTAAATGGAAAAGAATTATTCATAGTAACTTAAAAATTAATAAAGCGTATAGAAATAATTTTAATTCAAAAATCATTGTATCTCTAATAAAGAAAACTTTTAAAAGACTAAAGTATAACTGAAAAATGGAAAGAGAGGCCATAATCTTAGAAAGGAAGACATCATAAAATTGACAATTCTCCAAATATTTTTCTGTAAAGTCAAAGCATAAAATTTTTAATCAAGTATATTTTTTCAAGCTTATAGTAAGAATAATTTTTTAATGATTTTCAGTTAAGAGAAAACACAACTATGGGTCTTTGTCTTACCAGGGAATTCTGTAAAGCTACTGTAATGATTCTATTTGATATTGCCATAGCTTCTAGGAATAGAGAGAGAATATAGAAACAGATCCCACTATAAGTGACAATGTAACTGGTAGTGAAGTAAAGCAAGAACATTTACTATTTTCTTTTAAAATCTGAGGATAAAGGAAATATTCAAAATGAAGTCTGGAAGCACTAACAGTATAAAAGAAAAAAGTATATATACATATACACACACACGACACATATATATGAAGTATATGTAATGTGTATGATTTTGTAGAGTAAATGATAGCATTAACAGATCTAATAGATAATAGATTTGGAGGGAAAGTATTTGCAACATATTGAGAATTTCTGTGATAACCAAATATCTTTTATAAATTAGGAAAAAATTCAATAAAATACGAGCAAAGAGAATAAAGAAGAATTTTACAAAAGAGGAAATCCAAATAGCCAACAAACATATGAAAACCTATTCAAATACAATAGCAGTCAGGAAAACACAAATAAAGGAAGAATGAGGTATTAACTTACAGACAGTTTAGGAGAAATTGAAGTGTAATTGATAGAGATGTGAGGAAACCAGCATTCTCATAAATTGCTACAAGATGTGTGGGTTGTTGGAGATTTTTTTTAAAAAAACCAAATTGTTATCATCTATTGCAATTAACCATGTAATGATGTAAATAATTTTTGACTCGTCAGTCGTACTCCTGGGATTCTATACCTCAGAAATAAAAAACTATTAGAACTCAATCACAAAGGACATGTATAGTAACATTTTTCATAGGAGAACAAGTGGAACACATGAACACAAACACACACATCAAAAACAAAAATGAAAAGGTTTAGGAAATGTCCACAACATTCACACTATAGAATAAAAGGCTGCCATTAAAAAGAATGAATTGCAAATAAGTCCGTTACTTTGAAAATTTTTTACCAGATATTGTTGATGGAGGAAAAAAATCAGAAAACATGTATATGATAAGGCTCCATTTTGTAAAACAAACTGACACAAATATTAGTGGTGTGTGTGTGTGTGTGTGTGTGTGTGTGTCTCAAATAAACTTAGAGAAAAATTATGATGGTTGTTACCACAGTGAGGTAAAGGAAGGCTTTTTTTGTTTGTTTGTCTGTTTTGGAGGAAAAGACTGAAAAAGAGAAGTGCAACAGTATGTGTAATATCATATTAATCCAGTTTTGTAAAATTTTCTGTAAATGTATAGTTAAGAATTTTTTAATAAAATAAAATAAAAACTCTGTACCAAATTAATTGATGCAGTTTGTGGAATAACTCAGATAGATTTGAAGTATATTTTACTTCTAATCCTTTAAGAGTTTTATAAGCCCACTCTTGTTTTCCTTATGAATCTGCTTGATTATGAAGATAAAAAGGTAATATTAAACCTGGTTTTGTGGAATTAATTATCTTGAATTGTCTGATTGAGAATATTATACTTTCTGACCATTTGTGTAATTCAACATTGGGGTTCCTTTGGCTCTGATCCCTTTGGCAGTCTCTTGCATAATAATCTCAGAAATCTGGAATATTCATAGGCTAAAATATTTTTAGCCAGAAGACAGAAGCTATTATTAATAAATTAGTGCCCTGTTAGGCTGCTATTACAGACAAGTACATAGAAATGAATAACTAAATTATAGTGTTATAAACAATTTTTCTTTTGCTCTCATTTAGAATATCCCCCAAACTTGGGACAGTTGACTAGTTTTAAGACTGTATATCAGAAAACCTGGATTCTAATTTCTTTTCTACTACTAACCAACCATGAATCTGGATTCTAATTTCCTTTCTACGACCAACCGACTATGAACCTGGATTCTAATTACCCTTCTACTACTAACTAGTTATTTATGTCAATTTATTTTTCACATTTATTGGGCAGGATTACTAATATTTAAGCTACATAAGTTCACAAGGATTTTTGGAGTGTGGCATCTTTGAAAAGGAAGAGATGTCTGGTGCAGTTCTTATTAAAACAGTCATCATAATTAGTCATAAAGATAAAAGTAGAAAATATATTTTTTATAGCAAAAGAGAGACACTTGTGTTCAAATAGTCAATATTATACTAGCAAAGGTGATTTTTATTTATTTTATATAAAAATGTATGACCTACAATATTTTATAATATATTTTATATAAAGCACAATTTCTTTGGGATATTAGATACTTACGGTAGAGAAAAAGTGGTTTGTAATCAAATATATTTATAGTAATCCCTGAGTAAATCCATATTGAACAGGCATCATTTTTGTAGGAATTCTCTGAATTTTTATTATGCTTACACTTTCTGTAATTTTCTCAGAGGAAGATAGAGGATGTACTACACAAACATGCTTCATGACCAAAATTTTTTCCTCCAAGAGTTTCCAGCTTAAGCATTTTTTTGAATGACATATGAGGAAATGTTGAGCAAGATGTCACATTTTCAAAGTAAAGTTTAAAGTAAATAGAAATAAGCCAACAACAACAACAAACTTTTTAAAGACTCAGATACAATCCCAAACTGTATATAGAATGCATATTTTTGGCTTAGAGGTTGTAAAGATACAACCACCTGGGACCACAACTTTTCCTCCCAAGAACTGCTTTAAAATCATTTTAGGAAAAAGAAATTATTCATGGATTAACTCGAAGTATTTCTTCCTTATTTTGCAAAGTGCCTTTCAAAGATAATGGGGTGAAACAAAGATCATAATATTGAAATATAAAAAGCAAGTGCCTGCATGCTGGTAAATTTACCTCTTGGAGATGTAATCACCCTCTCATTTGGCATTTTCATTTCTGCTTTTCTGTCTTCAATTGTCACTATATCTTTATATCTTGCACTGTTTTAAAGGCACTGTGGGTGCTCAGAAAGTCATGAATAGCAGTAATAAGAAAACTAATAATACAGAAAGAGATTTTTCTATAGGTTAAACTGTGAGAAGGAATGTTGAGATTAATCAGAAATCAAACGTATCAGAATTATGAAACCTTCATTTCAGAAAGAGAAAAAACAAAACAAGTCTGTGGTACTTGAGTTATCTCATTTAACACCATTGTGTTGAGAGGTTCAAGGCTGGAGAAAGCTGCTTGGAGGAGGATGTTGAAGCTTGCCTTTTTTATGTTGTCTGTACTTAAGTCAAGGCATGACATTGGGCCCCTTTGTTAGTCAACCAGGTATTGATGGAAAATCTTGACATATTCTTGGTGCATTCTAAAAAGAAAAATATAATTACACCATTAAACATAAACCCTAACGGAACTGTATTCACAGTGGCATTACTAATGAACATTTTCATTTCCAGCGTGTAAGTATATTAAAAGTAGAAGCTAAGGCATTGATATAAAGATTTGTTACTATTAAATGAGCATACCATGTGGCTCATTATAGTCTTTTAAAAGTAAAATCAAATTAGTTTTCCAGCTGTTATTTTCTCACGAACTACTGATTTGGAGATAGCCTAGCTAGAGATGGCAGAGATGGCATCTGATGGCTAGAAGAAGGCTTCATAGTGACACAGATGCTCAGAGAGTGAGAATGGGCAGTTATGGGAGTTGACAAGGACATGGAAAGGGATGTCATAAGACATGTTAATGGAAGAGTTTTTTCATGAAATAAAACTCATCAATTTTCTCTTTCTGTTTTCTATGTTATGACATATTTAAGGTTTTTTTGCACTATTAGCATATAACGTAGAATTATGGTCCGGAATTTATACTTCTGATTTCATAAATAACCATATTCATGGTCCGTCAAAATGTTGAATATGAAAACATTTTTATTTTGAGGTGATATTGAGGAATTATCTTAGCATATATTATAATATTTTATCGAGAGAGAGATGTCTTTTTTGATGGGGGTAGGCAAGTTTCAGGTCTTTGACTAAGATGCCTTGCTTATATAAGAAATGTTTCTATTAATTTTTAAAGAATAATTTTATGTGATATTTCATCAAGAAATTGAAACAATTTTCATGAAATATTATGTACAATTGAATCCATAACCAAACATCTTAGTGTTTATGTTTCAATATTTCCTTGAACTGAATAAAATCTGTGACTCCTTAATCTTGGGATTTTTCCCATCTGGTTTTCTTGATAATCACTCTTCTAATGAGAATCTATCACATTCTCATAATGAATGCAACATAGTGAATTAAACTACAGCTTCCTTGAAACACATTTTTCTGAAACTGTATTTTATTTATCTAATGCCACCTGACATTTCTGAGATCTGGGTGTTAGCTGGCTGTTAACTGATCTAGGATAGCCTTAGCTGGAGTTACCTGGAAGGCTTGGGTGTGTCCCATGTGCATCTCCTCTTCCAACAGGTAACTGGGGCAAATTCTCATTGTTATGGCAGAAGGTAAGAGAAAGTAAGCTCAATTATGCAAAAGCTTCTCAAGAGTCTACATTTCCTACCATTCCATTAGCCAAAACAAGTCACATGAGTGAATTTAGAGTTAAAATATAGTCTTTTTTATAGTCATGCTGCCCGCTCGCCTCACAGTGCACAGGGCACTGTAAAGTCACTTGGAAAATGGATTAGATACAGAAAGTAGTGAAGAGCTGGGGCCATTTGTATAAGTTACTCCCAACTCTTCTAGTTTTACTCCATTCATGGTAATTTACAAAAATCAGATATAAGGACTAATGTTTAACTAATTATGTTGCATTCTTCCTGGAAGATCATTTTTTTCTCAAAATATAAATGTTTCTAAAACTACATGCTAAATATACACTTCCCCTTTTAAAAACAGTAGTTATTGAAGGAAAGAACTCCTTTAGATATCCATATTGACCCTGCTGCTTACTAAAATGAGCATATTACTATAATACCATATTACTGTTTTGTTAAGTGGTTAAGATAATGATTTTCAAATTTTAAACATTAGTTTATGGGAAATTATGCAAGGTGGAGGTGAAACTAGACAAGTATGAAAGTGTAAGATAATCCACAAAAAAGATTATTATTTTGGCAGTGAGCATTATGCAACAATTTACAAAGTAATTTTCACTCATTGCATAGAACATTAATAAATTTGTGTCAATACAAATGATATATATATTTATATATAATTGCAGTACTAAAGCATACTTAAATGGTACTAAATAACTAAAATTAAAACTATATAAGTGTAATCTGTCATGGACTATTCTGCCCTTGAGGAAAAAAAGTTGCAATGATTCTGATGTTCTGTTGGAATTTAGCATTCTATGACATTTTTATCTTCCATAAATTATAACTCTTTAAGCCTCTAAAAAGGCAATTTGATAGTGTTCATCTGTTAAAACAAAACACCAAAGACAAACAACAAATAGAAAAAATTTGTGAAAGGTAAGTATAACTATTCAAATTATTATAGAGAGCTATTAGAAAGAATTCAGATGATAAGGACAAATATAGCCCACACACGGAAGGATTTTCTTACTAATAAAATGACATTTTAAAAGAGCATAAAAATTTTTAGATGAGACATCTCTGGCTTAACTGAATTTATATCTAGGAACATTTTCTCTTTTAGGCATTGTTGGCTCCACATATGCCCCAGAAAGCGTTGAGTCTAATTATGTTCTCTGGTTTCAATCTACCTTAAAAAACAAATACATTGGTTATGCTATCTGTCTGTATCTACTTATACCTTAGAGAAATTTCCATCCTAATAGAAACTTATCATACATAAAACTTCTACTAAAATAGAGCTTATTTACATATAATAACACTGCAAATATTATGCATAATTTATTTAAATATTTTTTTCACTCTCTAGATTAGAGGTATTTATAGAGGAAGTTCAAAAGTATTTTAAAGTGTTATAGGTATTTACAATAAAATACTTTTTAGAAGACAAAATAATGGAGGGAAAAAAATAATAGGAACTTAATACATAGAATAGAAAGGAAAGTATGATACAGAAAGGAAAGTATATTGAAGAAAAGTAACCAGTAAACATACAAAAGCATGAGATCATGAAGTACCAGCGTGTGCTACATTATTCTTTCATGAATAGTTATATATCCTGTTGAGTATAACTGAATAGGGAAAAATTGAAAATGCTTAAATAATTATAGAGTAATTCTTTCATATGTCTAAAACACTCTGGGCTACCAAAGAGAAACACACACACACAAACACACATTTGACTAAGACAATATTTTTAAAGGAGTTTATGTAAAGAAAATAACTCCTATACATCTCATGGTCTAACATTTGTTTTAGAAAGGTTTTACAGATGCAGTGAAGATTTCTTGTTATGCCCTTAATTATTAAATCAACGTTTAAAATGTGTCAAATTATTTACTCTGGAAGGTAAATTAAGTCACAAATAAAAGTATTTTCCCTATTGACAGTTCCTTTCTATACAGTCATTGATTTGAAATTAGGAAAGATCATGGTTTTGAATGTGTTATATAAATTTAGATATTTTGTCCTATCAAATCTAAATGTGCTATACAACAGTGTAATTTAGACATCTTGGCTCTTTGATTTCATAAAGTAAATATTATCATGCTATGTACACTATAGGACACTCAATAAATCCATGATAAATTAATAGAAGAAAGAAAGCAAGGAATAAGTAGGCAAACAAAAAATGTTTGCATCAATAAAATGTAAACAAACCTTTGAAAATGTGCTTGTATGAGACAGAGTTAGTAGGGTAACTTTAAATATGAGATTTAAAATCAATTCAACATGGAAACTAATATGCAGGAATGAGTACTATCTATTTTTATTTCAAATAATAAAATGGATTGTGTAGCAAATCAGTAGGAAGTCATATTTCCATTATAATTTATTCTGGTAAAAAATTCATAGTTGTCAAGGTACTCAAGGTCTACTCTTTTATATAAAACCTTTCTTAGTCTCTCTTTTATTATTCAAATAGGTTGCTATGGAATCATTGATTTCTGATACTTTATTATCAAAACACATCCTTTGACACTACAAAGAAAATGCATAAAGTTTCAGCGAAAAAATAAAGGTTTGAGATAAAATTAAAATATCTAGTAGAGATTATAAAATATACTACTTAAAATTTAATTTGTTTTTAAAATAGAAATGAAAATATTAGGGTGTTTGACCCCAAATGCAAAATTCTTGATATGCAAATGTATATAATACTAAAATAGGTAACATTACCCAGACATACACACAGAGACACATGGAGTTTTTTTTCTGTACTTAATTACAGGAAAGTTAAGTCTGCTGCTTCAATTAAACATGTATTTAAAATAGTTACAAGCAAATTGCTTAGGTCTGTATGAATGAAATAAATCATTTTTATAGAAAAATAAAATAATTAAGAAAAAATATCTCATGAAGTAAAAATTATAACAAATCAAATAACTGGATAAATGGAAGGTACAGTTGATTCAGTTAATTGTATTCAGCTAGCTACTATTCATCATCAAAGACTTAGAACATTATGCTTGCCTGAAAATATCTATTTTTAAACTAAATGCATTTTTTGGAAATTATTTACTTGAGATCCCTTATCTTTCCCCCTACCCCGCCCCAGCTTTATTGAAATATAATTGACAATGAAAAAGTGTACATATTTAAGATATACAACCTCATGATCAGATATAGGTAAATATTCACCATAGCCAAGCCAATCAACATATCCATCACTTCACATGTTTACCATTTTCTTTTTCTTTTTTTTATGGTAAGAACATCCAAGATGTGATCCCTTAACACAACACTTCATTTGTCCATATCTTATTTTGAAACTTTCAGGATAATGCCTCATGCTTGCACTTATTTTCCCTAGGTACATATTTTTAATTCCTTTATTAATAGGCCAACTGAGGAAAAACAATTTTACTGAAAGTAAATTTATGAAAATGAAACAATATTTTATTTTCTGAATTGTTCTACTTGTAATTTTAGAGCCAGTTGTCATTATAAGTAATGTAGATACTCCATTTTTGATATACTATTCACACTGTAAGGTTTTCTTCTGTAAGTGGCAAAATAAGAATATATCAAGGGTTTTGTAGACAAATCTTTAGTCTTTAAAACTTCTACCTATATCTTCCCAAAGATATTTTTTGGAGAAAATCAGCATACTTTTTTCCTTTCTGAGTACTTGAAATAGAAAAAAAAAATTAAGATATAGATATAGCTTTCTACAGGTTTTAAACAATGAAAACATTTTAATAGACATACTTAAATAGCAAAATAATTTTAAAATAAAATATGTATGACTATCAAGTGTTGACTAGGATACAGAGAAATGGCTATGTCCTAAAACTGCAGATGGCTTAGCCACTTTGACAATTATTTGAAAGTATTAAGTAAAATTGAAAGTGTGCAAACTGTATAAGTTTTCAATTTTACTTTTAAATATTTGTCCTCCCATACATGCACAAGGAAATATGTACAATGGTTAATTGGAGTGGCAAAAGAACAGATAATTAGAAAACAATATAAGTATCCCTCAATAGGGGAACAGATAAATTCATTGTTATTTTTGTACAATGAAAAATCTTGAAAGCAGTGGGAGAAAAATGACACTTCACCTATATGTGAAAAACAATTCAAATGGCAGCAAATTTCTCCTAAGAAACTGTGGGAGCCAGAAGGAAGTGGCACATTTTTCCAATGCTGAAACGTAAATTCTGTCAACCTAAATATAGTTAAAGAAGCTCTCTAAACAGAAAGGAAGTGAAAAAAGAAGAACTCTTGGAAAATCAGTAAAAAAGAGCAACAGAATTGAAAAACATGGGTAAATTCATGTCCTTCTCCTCTTGAGTTTTCTAAATTATGTCTGAGAGTTGAAGCAAAAGTTATAATACTGTCTTAAGTGGTAATAAATATATGTAGAAAAATATTTAAGAAAATTATATCAAATGTAAGGGAGGGTAAAAGTAGGTACGATTTTCATATTCCCTGTAACTGCCAAAATAACAACAGTAGACTATGAGAAGCTATGTGTCTATTATGTAATATTTAAAACAAAGCAAGGCTATACAAAAAGATACTCTCAAAAACACTATGAAGAAATTAAGATGATATCCTAAAACATGTTGAAATAACCCACAGTAATGTAAAGATAAACAGATGAATGAGTCACAGAAGCAAAACATCAGTCACTAAATGATAAAATGAAAACTTATGCCCTAATATATTATAATCACCTCAAATATAAATGGTCTAAATATACCAATTAAAAGGGATTCGCTGAATGGATTAAAAAATAACTTAATATGTGTCTACAAGGAACTTGCTTCAAGTATAAAAATATAGAAGTTTGATATTAAATAGGTGGAAAAATATATGCTATCCAAATAATAAAAGAAATCAGGGAAGATTATATTAATATCAGATAATATAGACTTTAGGGCAAAGAAAGTTACCAGAGACAGAGTGAGGACACTGCGTAATGATAAAAGACTCAATCTACCAAAAATACATAGCAATTCTAAATCTGTATTAATCACAAAACAGAGCTGTAAAATATATGAAGCAAAACTGATAGAACTGAAAGGAGAAATAGACAAATCTATAATTATAGTTGATGGCTTCAAAACCGATCTCTCAAAAATCAATGGAACAACTAGATACAAAATTAGCAAGGACAGAGAACTCAAAAAGCAAAACAAAACAAAAATCCAATAGCCATAAGGATCTAATGAGCACTTATAGAACACTCCACCCCAAAACATCAGAATACATTTTTTTTTAATTGCCCACAGAACATATACGAAGGTAAACCATATCATGGGACATAAAATACACCTAAACACATTTTTAAGAGCTGAATTCATATGTACGTACTGCATTCTCTGACCACATGGGATCAAACTAGAAATCAATAACTGAAAGATAATAAGATTATCTCCACACACTTGGAATCTAAGCAACACACTTATAAAGAGTCTTTTGGTCAAAACAAAAGTCTCAAGGGAAATTAAAAAAAAAATTGAACTGAAAGAAAACGAAAATAAAATATGTCAAAATTTGTGGGGCACAGTTAAAGCAGTGTTGAGAGGGAATCTTACAGTACTAAAATGCTTACATTAAAAAAGAGGAAAAGTCTCAAATTAGTACTATAAGCTCTTGCCTCAAGAAACTAGGAAAATAAAACCAAGTAGTCAAGAGGAAGGAAATAATAAAGATAAGAGCAGAAATCAATGAAACTGAAAATAGAGAAAATAAATGAAGCAAAAAGCTAGTTCTGGAGGAGCTTCAAGATGGCAGAAGAGTAAGACGAGATCACCTTCCTCCCCACAAATACATCAGAAATACATCTACACGTGGAACAACTCCTTCAGAACACCTATGAATGCTGGCAGAAGACCTCAGACCTCCCAAAAGGCAAGAAACACCCCACGTACCTGGGTAGGGCAAAAAAAAAAATAGAAAAAACAGAGACAAAAGAATAGGGATGGGACCTGCACCAGTGGGAGGGAGCTGTGAAGGAGGAAAAGTTTCCATACGCTACGAAGCCCCATCCTGGGCGGAGACTGCGGGTGGCAGAGGGGGAAGCTTGAGAGCCACGGAGGAGAGCACAGCAACAGGGGTGCAGAGGGCAAAGCGGAGAGGTTTCCGCACAGAGGATCGGTGCCGACCAGCACTCACCAGCCCAAGAGGCTTGTCTGCTCACCCGCCGGGGCAGGCAGGGGCTGGGAGCTAAGGCTTGGGCTTCAGAGGTCAGATCCCAGGGAGAGGACTGGGGTTGGCTGCGTGAACACAGCCTGAAGGGGTTAGTGCACCACAGCTAGCCGCGAGGGAGTCCGGGAAAAGTCGACCTGCCGAAGAGGCAAGAGACTTTTTCTTGCCTCTTTGTTTCCTGGTGTGCGAGGAGAGGGGATTAAGAACACTGCTTAAAGGAGCTCCAGAGACGGGCATGAGACGCTAAGGCTGCTGCTGCAGCCACCAAGAAGCCTGTGTGCAAGCACAGGTCACTATCCACGCCTCCCCTCCCAGGAGCCTGTGCAGCCCGCCACTGCCGGGGTCCCGTGACCCAGGGACAAATTCCTCGGGAGAGCACGCGGCATGCCTCGGGCTGGTGAGGCGTCACGCTGGCCTCTGCCACCGTAGGCTTGCCCCGAACTCTGTGCCCCTCTCTTCCCCCGGCCTGGGTGGGCCAGAGCCCCCGAATCAGCTGCTCCTTTAACCCCGTCCTGTCTGAGCGAAGAACAGATGCCCTCAGACGACTTACATGCAGAGATGGGGCCAAATCCAAAGCTGAACCCCATGAGTTGTAAGAACAAGAGAAAGGGAAAATTTTCCCAGCAGCCTCAGGAGCAGCAGATTAAATCTCCACAATCAACTTGATGTACCCTGCATCTGTGGAACACCTGAGTAGACAACAAATCATCCCAAATTAAGGAGGTGGACTTTGGAAACAATGATATATATATATATTTTTTTCCCTTGTTCTTTTTTTGTGAATGTGTATGTGTCTTAGGATTTGTCCTAGGATTCTGTCTCTCCGTTTTTTATTTTTGTTTTTTAGTATAGTTTTTAGCATTTGCTATCATTAGTGGATTTGGTTGGGTTGCTCTCCTCTTTCTTTTTTTTTTATTACTTTTTAAAAATTTTCTTTTTAATAATTATTTTTTATTTTAATAAATTTATTTTTTAATTTTATTTTATCTTTCTTTCTTTCTGTCTTTTTCTTTCTTTCTTCTTTTCTTTCTTTTCTTTCTTTCTTTTTTCTCCCTTGTATTCTGAGCTGTGTGGATGACAGGCTCTTGTAGCTCCAGCCATGTGTCAGAGCTGTGCCTCTGAGGTGGGAGAGCAAAGTTCAGGACATTGGTCCAGAAGAGACCTCCCAGCTCCACGTAATATCAAATGGCGAAAATCTCCCAGAGATCTCCATCTCAACACCAACACCCAACTCCACTCAACGACCAGCAAGATCCAGTGCTGGACACCCTATGCCACACAACTAGCAAGACAGGAACACAACCCTACTCATTAACAGAGAGGCTGCCTAAAATCATAATAAGCCCACAGACAACCCAAAACACACCACTAGACGTGGACCCTCCCACCAGAAAGACAAGATCCAGCCTCATCCACCAGAACACAGGCACCAGTCCCGTCCACCAGGAAGCCTACACAACACACTGAACCAACCTTAGCAACTGGGGGCAGACACCAAAAACAACAGGAGCTACGAACCTGAAGCCTGTGAAAAGAAGACCCCAAACATAGTAAGTTAAGCAAAATGAGAAGACAGAGAAACACACAGCAGATGAAGGAGCAAGGTAAAAACCCACCAGACCTAACAAAGAGGAAATAGGTAGTCTACCTGAAAAAGAATTCAGAATAATGACAGTAAAGATGATCCAAAATCTTGGAAATAGAATGGAGAAAATAAAAAAAAAGTCTAAAAAGGACCTAGAAGAACTAAAGAGCAAACAAAGAGTGATGAACAACACAATAAATGAAATTAAAAATTCTCTACAAGGGATCAATAGCAGAATAAGTGAGGCAGAAGAATGGATAAGTGACCAGGAAAATAAAATAGTGGAAATAACTACTGCAGAGCAGAATAAAGAAAAAAAAAAAAGAAAATAATTGAGGACAGTGTCAGAGACCTCTGGGACAATATTAAACACACCAACATTCGAATTATAAGGGTCCCAGAAGAAGAAGAGAAAAAGAAAGGGACTGAGAAAGTATTTTAAGACATTATAGTTGAAAACTTCCCTAATATGGGAAAGGAGATAGTTAATCAAGTCCAGGAAGCACAGAGAGTTCCATACAGGATAAATCCAAGGAGAAACATGCCAAGACACATAATAATCAAATTATCAAAAATTAAATACAAAGAAAAAGTATTAAAAGCAGCAAGGGAAAAACAACAAATAACATACAAGGGAATCCCCATAAGGTTAACAGCAGATCTTTCAGCAGAAACTCTGCAAGCCAGAAGGGAGTGGCAGGACATATTTAAAGTGAAGAAGGGGAAAAACCTACAACCAAGATTACTCTACCCAGCAAGGATCTCACTCAAATATGACGGAGAAATTAAAACCTTTACAGACATGCAAAAGCTAAGAGAGTTCAGCACCACCAAACCAGCTTTAAAACAAATGCTAAAGGAACTTCTCTAGGCAAGAAACACAAGAGAAGGAAAAGACCTATAATAACAAACCCAAAACAATTAAGAAAATGGGAATAGGAACATACATATCGATAATTACCTGAAATGTAAATGGATTAAATGCTCCAACCAAAAGACAGACTGGCTGAATGGACACAAAAACAAGACCCGTATATATGCTGTGTACAAGAGACCCACTTCAGACCTAGAGAAACATACAGACTGAAAGTGGGGGGCTGGAAAAAGATATTCCATGCAAATGGAAATCAAAAGAAAGCTGGAGTAGCAATTCTCATATCAGACAAAATAGACTTTAAAATAAAGACTATTACAAGAGACAAAGAAGGACACTACCTAGTGATCAAGGGATCGATTCAAGAAGAAGATATAACAATTGTAAATATTTATGCACCCAACATAGGAGCACCTTAATACATAAGGCAAATACTAACAGCCATAAAAGGGGAAATCGACAGTAACACAATCATAGTAGGGCACTTTACCACCCCACTTTCACAAATAAACAGATCATCCAAAATGAAAATAAGGAAACACAAGCTTTAAATGATACATTAAACAAGATGGACTTAATTGATAGTTATAGCACCTTCCATCCAAAAACAACAGAATACATTTTCTTCTCAAGTGCTCATGGAACATTCTCCAGGATAGATCATATTGGATGAGTACTGATTCTGGGACATGATTTTTATTATTGATGCTGTTCTTGGTTGTTGTTTGGTTTGCTTTCCTTTCTTATGATAAAATTCCCTACATGTTGTCACTGGGTGACCAGCGGATTCAATTTGCCTGGTACTATCCTGGTTATCCCTTAGTCACGAGCAAATTGGAATGGTTGGTACCATAATAGAATACAATATTCAGCAATTAGCAATAATTTCTTTATGGCATAAAGGTTATATTACATTCTGTAATTCTATCTGTATTGAGAGACATACATAAATATTCCATATAAATTGTATAGTTACTATTTGCATTAACTAAGTAGATTTATAAGGGAAAGCTCCAGTTTTAGGTGGTACAAAGCCATTTGCTGAAGTCAGTTTGCTCTTTTATTGACTTGAAATGTGCATCTTTCATTATCCCCCATGGATATTTAAATAATAAACTTTCTTAGAGAAGACAGTAAGTATAAGTTTTTGAAAATTTCTTAATGGTATACAAAACATTTTAGAGACAAGCTTATAACAAAGTACTTAAATATCACTTTAAATTTTACTTTTGTGAAGTGTGGGTGTTACTGCTTTAGTTAATCAACACCATAAAGATGAAATATTATATATTTCTTGAGTGAGCTTTTGTGGCAGACTGTGCTTATGACTTACAGTTTGATATAAAAACAATTGTTTTCAAATACCATTTGAGAGATTGTTTACTTTGTATTAAAAAAGAAAGGCTTCCTTCAAAATCAGCCTGACTGCTCCTGTTTTTCTGACTTTTCTAAAGTGTAATTGTAAGCTCATCTCTGATGTGGGATTTTGTTTATGCCTCTTAGACTGGTCTACTTCATCCTTTCATTGGCCAACACATGGGCTTTGTCAAGTTCAACTCCTGTCATGATCCCATTGACTATAAAGCATTCATAAGAGAGAAAGTGCTCTCCACTGGAACATGTGACTGGTAGAGCTCAGGAAATGCAGGGTCAGTTATATATGCATACATACAAACATTTAGTATATTTAATATATAACATACTGTATCTTTAGTCATTTGAATGGCTTTCTACCAAATTGGAGATTCATGATTCTAAATGTTTGTGTTACTAATTTAATATTGTCATTCTATATTTCATCTGTAAGACTATTGATTTAGAATTACAACACATCTATAACTGAGTGCTTCATTATGGAAAACGTAACTCAGTTTGCTCTAGAATTTTGTTTAGCTGTACCTGTATATACAGTTGTCCAAGACATATTTTTAATAAAATTCTTACTTTGGATTGTGGTTTATTTATAACGTTTGCTTCAAAGAATTGCTTTATTATCATTTTCACAATCCAGAAATTTTTTAAATCAACTTTTAAAATAACAATAACCTTTATGTCTTGTTTTTATTATATTTCTATTTTGCAACCGAGAAGACAAAATTAGGATTTACAAGTACAATTTATAGACTCCAATAAAAGTAGAATGGTTAAAACTTCATAAGACAATAAGGTATTATTTAGTTTAGATAAAGAGCAGCAACTGAATATTTATCTTAAATAGCTAAATTAAGTTAGTAAATAGGCCACACATAATCTAGACATTACAGAAAAAGAACTTCATTCTTAATAAGTTTCTCTCATTAATAGGTCAGCTGTTTATTCATTTATTCAACCAGTGTTTATCAAGGGTCTCCTATGTGTCAGCACAGGATGAGCACTAGCAAAATCATGAATATCCATAGTCACTATCCACATGGGTCTTAGAATTTAGCGGCTTTCGTGGCAGTCCTAGAAAACTTAAACAATATCTATATCTGTATCCGTGCCTTTAATTTTATCTATATATTCGTATCTAATTTAACCTATATGCTCTGATGGCAGGAAAAGCCTGGAGAGTTCTCTGAAGAGTATTATTTCACACACAATATTTCAAATTCAGGACGCAGTCACAACACAGAGAATTCTGTCTTTGTGCTGCTGTTTTGTTTTTCGCTTTTTACTTCTTTGAAAAATAATAAGCTTTTGATTTAGACATGAGAAAATTTACCCTCACATAAACATGTCTTCTTTGTTTTTTTTAAAGTAAAAGTAGGGAGCTTGATAAAGCATGTTATTTTTCCTTTGGAATTTCCTAGTTCTTTGACCTTCTTAATTGATACAATTCCTTTAGAAATATAAAATATAACAAGTCAAAATATTTTAGTTACTTTAGGGTTTCTTTTTCTTAATTACTTGGTGAGGTAAGAATGGGATTTGTTGAATGAATGGAGGAATCAGGATTATTAATGAGATTAGAAAGAAACATAGCTCAACAAAATGACCTCTCATCTTTCACATAGATCATTGCAAGATTTTTCCCTCCTGAGCCCCTACTTTCATTATTGTCCCCCTACAACTGATCCTTCATGTCAGTGATAATCTACTTCTATATATTCAACTATATCTTTAAACATATTAAAGTAAAAAGAAGAAAATTAAAATATGTTCAGTTACCTTTCTGCCCCAATGATACCTGTTAGGTGAAAAAAAAAAAGAAAGGCAAGTGTGGCCAGAGAGATTCAGATACAGAAAGACTGACAAATTTTTGATGATTTTTAACCTTAGTGATGGGTTGAAACAGTTCAGTTTATTATTCTACTTTGTGTATGTCTGAAGTTTTTCAGAATAAATTTAAAATATTAAATATAGTATATAGTTAAGATTAGAATAATCAAGTATTTTAAAGAGATGAAATATGAAAAGTCTCCCATTGCCCCAAACACTCTAGACATCAATTTCATGTAATTCCTAATGTAAAAATGTATATAATTACATGTATGTAGCCACCTATATGCTCCTTTTATAATAATTACACAAAGGGAAATTTAGGATACATATTTTTCTGTGTTTTGCCATAAGTACATGCTATTTTGGGCTTTGCTTGTTTGCTTATTCACACATATAGAGTTATCACTGTATGTTAAATATAACTGCATCATGATTATTTTATGGATGTATCATGCTTAACTGAAACAGTTCCCAATTATTTGTAGTGTCGCTATTAAAGACTATGATGTAATAAACTTCTGCCTATAAATCAGTGAAATTCTGTGAGTATATACTTTAGTTTAATTCATAACAGTGAGGTTGCTAGACATATACATTTTGAATTTTGATGGATGTTATTAATTTTTCTCCATTTTGAGACTACACATGGGTAAGGGAAAATATCAGAAGAAGGGCGCTTCCCACTGCAAATCTCCAGGAAAGAGATAATGGTGTCTTGGACTAGAGTGGAGGTCATAGCAGTATTAAGAAGTGATTGGAATCTGTAAAATCAAAGTTTTCAAGCGACAAGAATTGTGTCAGCTTCTGGACTGTGAACAGCAGAAAATAATAGTTTCTTCAGAAGGTCCTTTAAAGAGTGCATTAGATCAAACCAGTTGGATAAATTTTCAAATTTTGGGCTCAATTTTATGATTGCCAGGAGACATTAGGGAACTTAGGTTTACCTGTACTGCATTCAATTAAATTTTCCCAAAAGGAATATTAAGGCTTTTTCCTGACAAAAGAAGGCAAAAAGGCTGGGTGGGCAAAAACTTAAGATGTAAATTACAGCTTTATATTTTACTCTGAGTATACTCTAAACACCTTAAGATAATCTACAAGGCCGTAATAAGCTAAAGTTAAACTATTGTTAAGTTAAACTAAATAAGCTAAAGTTAAACTACTGTTAAATTATTCATACTATCCAAATCAATCTACAAATTCCATCCAATCCTTATGAAAACGCCAATGGCATATTTCACACAACTAGAACAAAGAATTCTAAAATTTGTGTAGATCCACAAAAGACCCCAGCCAAAACAATCTTGAGAAAAAAGAACAAACCTGGAGGTAACACACTTTCTGATTTCAAACTATACTACAAAGCTATAGTAGTCAAAACACATTGTGGTACTAGCACAAAAACAGACACAGATCAGTGGAAGGTAATTGAGAGCCCAGAGATATACCACACATATATGGACAATTAATCTATGACAAAGGAGCAAAGAATATACAATGGAGAAAAGACAGTCTCTTCAATGCATGGTGCTGAGAGGACTGGACAGCCGCACACAAAAGGAGGAAACTAGACCAATATCTTACCTCCTACACAAAAATTAACTCGAGGTAGATTAAAGATTGCATTTAAGACCTGAATTCTGAGAAAAAAAATGTAGACAGTATGCTCTTTGACATCAGTCTTAGCAATATTTTTGTGAATCTGACTCCAAAGGCAAGGGAAACAATTGCAAAAACAAACAAATGGGACTAAAGCAAAATTAAAAACTTCTGCATAGTGAAGAAAACCATCATCAAAACAAAGGCAACCTCCTGAATAGGAGAAAATATTTGAAAATTATATATCCAGTATGGGGTTAATATCTGAAATATATTTAAAAACTCATAAAATTCAACAACAAAAACCAAGCAGCTTGATTAAAAAATAGCCAGAGTTTCTGAATAGACATTTTTCCATAGAAGACACACAGATGACCAACAGGCATATGAAAAGATGTTCAACATCACTAATTACCAGGGAAATGCAAATCAAAACCACAGTGAGCATTACCTTTCACCTGTTTGAATGGCTGTTATCAAGAAGACAAGGAATAACAAATGCTGGGGAGGATGTGGAGGAAAGAGAATTGTTGTACACTTTGGTGGGTCTGTAAATTGATGCTGCCACTATGGAAAAGATGTTCTGCAAAATATCAATGATAGAACTTCAATATGACCCAGGTATTTCACTTCTGGGTATTTATTTGAAGAACACTTGAAGAACATTTGAAAAGATATATGCACCCCTCTGTTCACTGCAACATTATTTATAACAGTAATGGCCAAGATACATAAACAACATAAATGTTCATTGATGGATGAGTAGATAAAGAAGATGTGATGCAATACACACACACACACACACACACACACACACAAAAGAATATTACTCAGCCATAAAAAAGAATGAAATTCTGCCATTTGTGACAATGTTAATGGACCTTGAGGGTATTGAGTGAAATAAGTCAGAAGGAAAAAGACAAATACTGTATTTTTTCACTCAGATTTGGAATCTAAAAAACAAATGAACAAACAAAAACCAAAAGGAAAACAAACTCCTAGATACAGAGATCAGATCAGTGGTTACCAGAAGGGAAGAGGGTCATTTCTATGGTGATGGATAGTGACTAGACCTGTAGTTGTGATCTCTCTGTAGTGCATAGAGATGTTGAAGTACAATGTTGTATACTTGAAACTTAATAAAAAAATACATATAATTTATTTAAGTAAATTTGTATTTAAAATATTACCATTTCACTATGTAATCATTACTGAACTATTATTACTGAGATATTTTAAATTCTTTTTTTTATATACTAATGCTTTGTTTTCCAATGTAATTTTTCACACTTACAGCACATCTCAATTTGGATGAGCCACATTTCAAATGCTCAATAGCCAAATGTAGCTACTAGATTGGACAGCAGAACTCTAGAACCTCACCTTTAATTTTAAACATTCTGATGTTAGACTTTTCTATTACATGTTACTTTTGGGTAGATCTTCTTTTGAAAAAATATCAATAGAACCTAGATTGAATGAAACATTAAGTTATAAGCATATTTTTATCCAACAGTATAACACCCATAGGTGGGCATTATGAATTTGTAATCCTCTCCATCATAGGTAAAAAATGTGGAAATCTTTTTTATTTTCCATATATGGTATTACCTTGATCTTGAGTCACCCTCTGTCATTGATCGTGACATCAAAAACACAGACACATGCAGATATACACAACATTACAACCAAAATCTGATATTTGAAGACTAATTTGGCACTTTCTAATTCAAAATATTTTCTTTCTAGTTCACTCAAAGTTAACTCAGTTTCTTCAGGATTTATTCTTGACACGCCTATTGTTTTCCCCTGAGGTCATTCAAGGCTGCATGTAGCTTATGTTTCTCATGGTGAAGAAAGCGAACTGCTCCTTTTGTGTTGTTCTTTAATCTCCACTTTATTCACTATCTAAATGTCCTTAGCCAAGCTACCTTCTGCTGTATTATCAGAGCATGGCTGAGTCCTATTTGTTCCACTTGCTTCTTTGTTTCTTGCCTTGGCTTTTGCTGGCTATCCTTTATATTGTTAGGCCCAGTATAACTCCCAGTTGATCATCAGCTAAGAAGTCAAGCCTCACCCCTCTCCACGGCCTTTTTCCTGATGAACTTGGTGGAAATATCCCATAACGTCCTCATTACTCTGGGGCACGCAAGAACCTTAGAATTCCACACCTGACACACCAAAGCAATGAAGGGCTGCAGCACTATTTCAGATCCTGCATAGGAACCTCCTTCAGCCACTGAAGATGCCACATTAAAGGCAGAGTTCTACTAAAAGTGGGCTTTTGCTCTAAATAAATAAATTGAGGGGGAAATGAGAAGGGAGAATACATAAGACATCATTTAAAAATATTTTCCTAGTACAGAATTTAATTAGACAGTTATAAGAATTAGTAGACACAAGTTCCATGGGCAAAAGGAGTATGTTTCCATAACGCCATTAAGAATGCATTTAAAAAATTATTTTGAAAACGTTTCATGTTATTTAATTTTTTCTCAAAGTATTATTATTATTGATTATTATTATGATTCAATAAGGTTTTAAGAAAAAATAACACCAGAGAGACAGAGAAAGA
This sequence comes from Orcinus orca, assembly GCF_937001465.1. Taxonomy (NCBI): domain Eukaryota; kingdom Metazoa; phylum Chordata; class Mammalia; order Artiodactyla; family Delphinidae; genus Orcinus; species Orcinus orca. The sequence goes on from NC_064561.1 coordinate 145,621,476, forward strand.
GAGAGAGAGAAAGAACTTTTTTTTTTTTTTTTTTTTGATGAATGCTCTTACAGGTCTTATTAACCTCAAGCCATTTTGGGCTTTGGTAATACCCCTAACATTTTTCTTAAAATGAAGATATTCTTCCATTTAAAATTATCTTTTAGTGCTGGGGACAAAAATAAATCAATCCCTAGCTATAATGATTGAAAGTCTTTGAACTTTTCAAACTGAATCAAATGTCGCATGAGCTATCTTTCATCTTATAGCTATTATTCTAACACAGTTCACTTAAATGACACTCTGTCCACAGAATCATCATCTATTTTTGACCCATTAACTTAGAGCTTACTCATTTCTTACCAGAAAATTATTCTTCCTCTTCCAAATGATTATTTCTAGAACTAGTATTTTCCTTTTTTTAGAAGCCTGTGTAAAAAAAGGGAAGCCTGTTTCCCTCCAACTCCCATAAGCTTTAACTTTGTTATTAAAACTCAAAGCAATAACAAATCCAGAACAATTTTATGACATTTTTATATACAGAAAATATTATTAGTGCTTTAAATATTTTCAGTATGTGAATAAACAGAATTACAATTATTTTACTACATTTTATTTGTTCAATTTTGATTAATATATTTTATATATTTTTATACTAGCCATTCTTTTTCTTTCCCAGCTTCACTGAGGTATAAGTGACAAATAAAATTGTAAGATTTAAAGTGCACAGTGTGATGATTTGATATACATATATATCGTGAAAGGATTCCCCTCATTGAGCTAACATATCCACCACCTCACATATTTATCTTTTTTTTTTTTTTTTTGGTGATCACATTTAATTTCCACTCTTTTAGTAAATTTCATGTATTTTAAATGTATATTTTTTATATACAGAAAAATATTACTGATCAACTCATTCTAAAATAAGGCATGGATGGCTCTATTTCCTCTCATTTAGGATCTTAAATAAATGATATCACTGTAATGAAGACCATTATCACAGAGCTGTTTCATAAAGTTCATATAGTTAAAAATATATGTATGTTTTGTTTACCATTAGTTATCACTTGAACCACAGCAAAACCTCAACTTTAAAAGGAAAATGGTTAATAAATACACATACATACCACTAGACCTAACATAACATTTTGTAAACTAAACTTTATTACATTCCATTGTCATTACAGAAATGCCAAATAACCTATTGATTCAGTTTTACCAATATGACACTAATATTGAAAATGATAGTAGAGTTGTTCTTATGTTTACACAGAAAAAAGATGATGAGGAGACTATAAGTAAGGCAGATCATCTACATATTAAACCCATGAAGAGCTATCTCATTACTTTATAACATCTATTCAAGGTGGGAAAAAAAGCATGATTTTGAGTAAAATTGTTCCACTTGTTTAATAAAACTTACACATGGAAAATATTAGGATTTATATAGTATGCTTTACAAATAATTCAGTTTTTTTAAATGATATATTTCCTTACTATATTCAAGATTAGACTAATGCCTGCTTCTAACCTTCGCCAGAAGGCAAGCGTATGCAAAGTCATTATTACTTCTGAGCTTTGTCATCACCTAGTTGGATCTTTGACATTTACTGGACTAAATAATTCAAATTATTTCTTTTCTTTTCTTTTATTTCTTTTATTTATTGATTTTTGGCTGTGTTGGGTCTTCGTTGCTGTGCACAGGCTTTCTCTAGTTGTAGTGAGCAGGGGCTACTCTCCGTTGCACTGTGCGGCCTTCTCATTGTGGTGGCTTCTCTTGTTGTGGAGCAGAGGCTATAGGCATGTGGGCTTCGGTAGTTGCAGTATACGGGTTCAGTAGTTGTGGCTCATGGGCTCTAGAGCGCAGGCTTGGTAGCTATGACACACAGGCTTAGTTGCTCTATGGTATGTGGGATCTTCCCGGACCAGGGCTCAAACCCATGTCCACTGCATTGGCAGGCGGATTCTTAACCACTGTGTCACCAGGGAAGCCCCAAATTATTTCTTTACTTAAGTATAATCTGTCATTTACTCTATTAGAGTATCTGTCCAAAATGTGTAAGAGTCAGCATACAGTTATAATCAGTGCTTATTTCGTTATATGATTGACTCTAGAACGTCAGGAGAATATTGTTCTCAGACACTTAACACTTGAAAGTGAAACATTTTGACAGAAAAGGTACTCTTAATTTTAAGATTGTTCCAACTCATCCAATTCTAAGTGAGGTTAAGTATCTTTATGCGTTGACTAGGATCACTGTAAGCACTTCATAACTTCCTTATCACTCTGTAAAGCATACAAATTTTAATAGTGAAAAGTTTGATTAATTTTAAAAGTAAAATTAGTAATAAAGGGATTAATACCAATTTGTACTATTTTGAAAGTATCAGATATTTATACATGACCTTAAAAGTTCTTATTCCTGTCGTCTTTAAGCTGTGATTCATCAGACTGTAGCCTACTGTTCTCTACAGTTGAATTTCATGCAAATATCTTTTGACCGTTTTCAATAAAGAGGCCAATCTGGTGAGCATAGAGCTCCTATGACCCCTGAGTTATTAATAGCTTTTATCTTTCTGTGTAATTCCTCTGATAAATGTTTTTGTCATTCTCCTTAGGCTCCTTAACCTTCATTCAGACTTGAACAATATTAGAGGTTCAGTCTTCTTGGTGGCAATATCCTGTCTCTCTAATTTTATGGTTTCTCAGATACATTGACACATTTGAGGATGCAGTATTTTTTTTTAAATTTCAGTGTCACACTCTTATTATATTATTTGCTTTCACCTATGTGTTTTCCAAATGAATGTACTTTAAGTACTTTTTTAACTATAGTGTCTCTTTGCCTGTACTTAAACAGATGTGATCATTTTTTGAGTGGAACATATCTGGAAATAGCTCTTCTATCATTTCCCTATTGAGTTAGATTTCCCACATTCTGAAACAATGGACATGTCAGATTTTTTTCATTCACTCCTTTTAACCAATGTGAAATTTGCACTTGATGTCATTCTATACTATTATTTCAACCCAATTGGTATCTTTAGTAGTTCTTAATATTTTAATAATTAAAGATCAAATTGTACAAAGATATCATTAAACATGTTCTTGAGATAATTCCCATTATGTACACAAAGATGTACAGATTTAGTCTGATCTTTGCTTTTAAACATTGGGTTTAAGTATTTTGTGAGTTCATATGGAATTGCTGCCCAATTGTGCGGCAGTCAGAAGAGTGACTTCATTGTGCTATGAGTGCAGTCAGAAGAGTGGTCAGCTGTCAGCTTTTGTGTCAGTAGCAGAGAGCTGTTTTGCCTGAGGTCACATCCCTTCCTGGGACAACCTGCATTCAATAATTCATCAATGGGTGGAATAAAATTTCAGTTTTCTTGGTCCTACGCAGTCTGAACTGCAGTTTGACTTCTTTCTCTGCCCAGTCCTGTCAGTCCTCCTCTACTCCCTACTCCGCACAGCTGCAACACTTGGTAAAGCCCAATTTCATGATTTTTGTATGCAAAGTGTAAGAGTATGGTGGAGACTTACTTCACTGGAATGGTACAAAAAGGAGTCAAGATTGTATTCATATTACATTTTCTGTATGTTTTTCCTCTTGGAGCAAACTCAAGTTTAGACATATGAGAATGAGCTATAACAGGTCTCTCTGTAGACACACATCTGGGGTAGAGGGAAAACCAGGCAGGTGGTATATTTGAATGGCATATCTAAATACTAGAAGAGTGAGGTGATAGAATCTAACAGATAATCTTTGCAAAGCCACCTTATAAATACAAGAAGTTAGTTCTTTGGGAGTGACCTCTTTCAACATCAGTTACTACCAGCCACCAATAGATCTATAGTATTTTACAGTCTTATAATAATAAATTACCATTCAAGGGCTTTTCCTTTCCAGGTTTCTACGGCAACCTCTGTACCACATACTCATTAGAAAGAAGTTCTATTTAATTGATCTACTAAATGTATTGCTTAATAGTAGCTGTTAAGCAGTCTTTTGTTTCCAGGTCATATTTAGGGTTCACATATTTGCATAAAAGCATTTCGTTAGCTGAAACCAATCATTACTAGTAATTTTCTTCCTTTAGTTTAAAATAACTAAACCCTCACTGAGATTTTCTGAATAGCAAATATTTATATCTTGGAGAATAGGCTTTCTGTATCAGCTTGGCTTGCTTTGTTTCTGTGAGCAGCAAGAAAATTGCAGAGCCTGAAAATGTTAATCAGGGAAGACAAAAAGAAGGTGTCTTTTTCTCTGGTTGAAATGCAAATTAACAGTGACGCTAACTATAGGCCATATCCAATATTTGATGACAAAGTTGTAATGGATAAATATAATTTACAATACACAGTAGTTATCCACTGCATAACTTTCACTAATTAGAATTTTCACATGTTCCTTTCAATGCAGTTGAGACATTCTTAGCTGAGTTGTTTCTTGTATTTCAAGCCCACCCAAAGGACCAAGCTTAAGAATGCACTGGTCATAAGCTTTACATTAGACTAGAAATAAACACTAATACAAATGATAAGCCCCTAAGTTAACTGAGGGTTTAGGGCAGGGTAGGGAGCTAACACTTGTTGGAATACAGAACCAAGTATATTCTAAACATTAGACTAGGAATTTGAAATGTTAATGTGCTCAGTTGTCAGAAACATTATTTCCATTGCAGAGACAAGGAAGATAAGTATCTGAAAAATTTTAAATCAACTGATTAGTTCATTCAATAAATATTAATTAGATATATACAATATGTCAGTTAAATTAAAATTAATTAAAATTAATTAAAATTAAACTACTAAAAAAGACAAGCAAGCATTTATACTCATGAAATATACATACTAGCTCCATTGCAGTCAAAAAAATAAGCAAATATTTGAATGCTGTTATGTGCCAGACAGGTGCGGGGCAATGTGACGTCATATCACAATGTGATATTCTATGTGATTATGCTAATTAATTGTGGAACGAGGTTTTATACTCAAGTCTCTGATTCCATATCCTATTCTCTTTCCATTGTGATCTCTATGTTAGAATGTTTATTTTATCCAAAAAGAAGAGACATCACCATCTCTGGTCCATCTCTATTACTACTGATGTTAGTAGTTGTTCTTCCAGAGACCTCACTTGCCAAAGCTCATATTGCTGCCTTCCATTGGGGGGAGAATAGTTTCCCACACCATTGGCTCCATTGTTCAGAATTGCCTGAGATACCAATTACAATATAAAACAACTAGTTACCCAGAGGAAAGAAGATGAAGTGAAGGGAGAAGTAGTTTAGGGCATGGACTTCGGGGTTCACTAACTCTGAGATCAAATGTGTGTTCTTTAGTTGTACAAACTAGAAAAAATTGCTCAATTTCTTTTATCTAAAAACTGGCAGTAATTAATACTATCTGTTATAGTGCCTGGAATATCATGAGCATTGCACAATATTTTTTGTTGTTTTTATTATTTTTGTTATGATTATTCTTCCCTTAGACTTATGAGCAGGAGTAGAGTGTTCATATAGAAGGAAATTCTATATCTCTATTTTCCTTGGGAAACAAATTACAAAGAAATATCAAATCATACATCTTTAAAAATACCTAAATATACAAAATAAGTTTTGAAAGGTGATCAGAATATTTATGTGTCACACTAAGTTTGGGTAACAAAGAATAAAAGGAGCAAAACTGGATGAGTTTGACAGGAACAAGGGTACCTGAGTGACTCAAGGAGAGCTGAAAAGTGATTATAGTTATTAACTTGCTTCTTCCGAATCTTGACTCTGGCAAGCGGAGTGAAATTTTTCTCTTGTCAATTGAGGGAATGACAAGAGAAAACATAAAATATTGTATAGGTATCACAGGAATTATTTTAAGAGTAGTGGACCATCGTGCATCCTGCATGATGTTATCATTGAGGAGGTAGATGTGGTAAATGCCTGCAGTAATAATTTTAGAACACTGGGTAGATAATGTTCTAAACATTCTTCTACCAACCACAAAACCATGTCCAATGTGTTGTCAGTTTCATCTCTCCAATATCTGGTGTTTGTGTGTAATTACTCATAAAATTGAAATAGAAAAAGTACTATTACTTTTTCTACTTTTTAAGAGCCTATTTCAGGCTCTTACTGTCAATATTCTGGTGTATGGCAACTGCCTCTTTCTTGAAAGTTCTGACTCTAGTTTATCTCCTTTTCAGTTCATTCTTCAGGGATTTCAAAAGTGTGTTTCTTTTTGGAAGTTGTGATTAGGGAAATTCTATTTTTCATCAAAGTTCAATCCTATTACCAAGAGGGTATTTGTTTCCAAAATGGATTTTGTTTTCAAATTTTAAAAGTAATGCATGTTCATAATATATTTGGAAGGTATAAAGAAACAAAAAGCATAAGAGCACCACATCTAATTTCATCATCCAGACATAAATATAATTAACAGTTTTAAATATATTTTTCAGACTAGCGTATGCTGCCTTACATCTTGAATACAATTATATGTTCAATATAACTATTTTTAAACAAAATGTGATATAAATGCATGATGTCTTACAATCTCCTTTTTCTCTTAACTATACATCAGGGGCAAATTTGCATGTCAATAAATATACATAATTATTTAATAGTTGCATATTTATTCAATGGATATTCAATGATTATGACCTCTGTGCTATGCTCCAGTGAACAAATAGTGAATAAATTAAACAGAGTTCCTGTCCTTGGTAAATTTGTCATGCATATAAATTAGTATTCTTCTTTTCTAGAAGAAACATACTATTGGAGTTGTTCAAATTACTTCAATTTCTGCCCTCATGAAATTTATAGAGTCTGGGAGAGGCAGACATAATTACACAAACATTAATTACAGTTCTTTTAGATTCTATAGAGGCAAAGTATAGGGCTCTCTGCGAATATGCAACTAAGGGGTTTGAGCTCCCGTTGTGTGGTGAGGGGGTTTGCTCTGAAAGCAGAAGGATGAGTAGCAGTTAGGTACAGTGTTAGAGAGGATGGTCTGCAGAGGGAGGACAGAGAGTGTGAAAGAACAGCACAAGCGCACTCATCTTGTGATTTTTCAGAGGTGTTACTTAAGATCTGTGAAATCATATAGAGGAGAGGCACCACCATTGAACTCAACATGTTTAGTCACAGACTCATTAGCATTTAATATTCTCCCCAACTCTCCTTTCCTCCAGATCCATTCTGCTCCAACTTTGCTTTTCTTCAGAAAGTCCTTATTTTTATTATATAATTCTCCCAGGAATGTTCGTCATCCTGGATGTATAGGAGGGATGCTGGGGATATCAGGAGAGGCAGGCAGGGAGGGACCCTCCAGGACCAGAGGAGCAGGAGAGGAGCAGAGGGTGTTTGTCCTGCACACTCAAGCCTGGGAAACCTACTGAGCTCCTAGGCCAGTCCCCAGCCTTCCAAAGCCCCTCCAGGCCTCATGGGTCCTGGGGACATAGGAGGGAGGCTGGGGGAGAGCAGGAGAGACAGGCAGGAGGGGTCCCCCAGGACCAGAGGAGCAGGAGAGGAACAGAGGGCGTTTGCCCCACACACTCGAGCCCAGGAAGCCTGCTGAGCTCCGAAGTGGGGTCCCCTGCACTCTGAGACAAGAGGTGAGAGGCACACCTGGGTCCCTTTTGTTCTGTTGAGCCTAAGCACCCCCCCCACAGGGTCTTTTCCAGCCCTGTTGGTCCTAAGCATAGGTCCCGCCCTGCACCCAAACCCCGCCACTGCTTAGGCCGTGCCCTCCACAGCCAAGGCCTTTTTCACCTTTTTTTTTTTTTCTCCTTCTCTTTTTTACTACTGTGGTTCTGTTTTACCTTCCAGTTGTTATTTCATCTATATTTTTATTTTTATTTTCTTTCTAACATATCTGTTAGTTTCCTAGTCTAATTTTATTTTTTAATTTGTTATTGTTCTCTCCCCCACCTTTTTATTCTTGCCACTCCACGTGGCTTGTGGGATCTTGGTTCATGAGCCAGGGGTCAGGCTGAAGCTCCTGCGGTGGGAGCTCCAAGTCCAAACCACTGGACTAACAGAGAACCTCAGACCCCAGGGAATATTCATCAGAGTGAGGTCTCCTGGAGGTCCTCATCTCAGCACCAAGACCCAACTCTACCCAACAGCCTACAAACTCCAGTGTTGGAAGCCTCAGGCCAAACAACCAGTAAGACAGGAATACAATCCCACTCATCAAAAAAAAAAAAAAAAAAATGAGATGGCAAAAAAGTATGTTACAAATGAAGGAGCAAGATAAAACCCACAAGACCAAATAAATCAAGAGGAAATAGGCAATCTACATGAAAAAGAATTCAGAGTAATGATAGTAAAGATGACCCAGAATCTCGGAAATAGAATGGAGGCACGGATTGAGAAAATACAAGAAATGTTTAACAAAGATCTAGAATAACTAAAGAACACACAAACAGAGATGAACAACACAATAACTGAAATGAAATATACACTAGAAGGAATCAATAACAGAATAACTGAGGCAGAAGAGTGAATGAGTGAGCTGGAAGATAGAATGGTGGAAATAGCTGCCAAGGAGCAGAATAAAGAAAAAAGAATGAAAAGAATGAAAGACAATCTTAGAGACCTCTGGGACAACACTAAATGCACAACATTCGAATTATAGGGGTCCCAGAAGAAGAAGAGAAAAAGAAAGTGTCTGAGAAAATATTTGAAGAGATTATAGTGGAAAACTTCCATAACATGGGAAAGGAAATAGTCACCCAAGTCCAGGAAGCACAGAGAGTTCCATACAGGATAAACCCCAGGAGAAACACACCAAGACACATATTAATCAAACTAACAAAAATTAAATTCAAAGAAAAAATATTAAAAGCAGCAAGGGAAAAACAAAAAATAACATGCAAAGGAAACCCCATAAGTTTATCAGCTGACTTGTCAGCAGAAACTCTGCAGGCCAAAAGGAAGTGGCAGGATATACTTAAAGTGAAAAGAGAAAAACCTACAACCAAGATTACTCTACTCAGCAAGGATGTATTCAGATTTGACAGAGAAATCAAAAGCTTTTCAGACAAGCAAAAACTAAGAGAATTCAGCATCACCAAACCAGCTTTACAACAAATGCTAAAGAAACTTCTCTAGGCGGGAAACACAAGAGAAGAAAAAGACCCAGAAAAACAAACCCAAAACAATTAAGAAAATGGTAATAGGAGCATACATATAGATTATAACCTTGAATGTAAATGAATTAAATGCCCCAACCAAAAGACACAGACTGGCTGAATGGATACAAAAACAAGACCTGTGTATATATTGTTTACAAGAGACCAACTTCAGATCTAGAGATACATACAGACTGAAAGTGAACGTATGGAAAATGTTATTCCATGCAAATGGAAATCAAAAGAAAGCTGGAGTAGCAATACTCGTATCAGATAAAACAGACTTTAAAATAAAGACTGTTATGAGAGATTAGGAAGGACACTACATGATGATCAAGGGATCAATCCAAGAAGAAGATAAAAATTATAAATGTTTATGCACCCAACATAGGAGAACCTCAATACATAAGGAAAATGGTAACAACCATGAAAGGGGAAATTGACAGTAACACAATAATAGTAGGGGACTTTAATATCCCATGTACACCAATGGACAGATCATCTAAACAGAAAATAAATAAGGAAACACAAGCTTTAAATGACACAATAGACCAGATAGATTAAATTGATATTTATACAACATTCCACCCGAAAGTGGCAGAATACACTTTCTTTTCAAGTGCACACAGAACATTCTCCAGGATAGATCACATCTTGGGTCACAAATCAAGCCTCGGAAAATTTAAGAAAATTGAAATTGTATCAAGCATATTTTCTGACCACAATGCTATGAGATTGAAAATGAATTACAGGAAAAAAACTGTAAAAAACACAAATATATGGAGGCTAAACAGTGCACTACTAAATAACCAAGAGATCACTGAAGAAATCAAAGAAGAAATAAAAAAATACATAGAAACAAATGACAATGAAAACACGACGACACAAGACCTATGGGATGCAGTAAAAAGAAGTTCTAAGAGGGAAGTTTATAGCAATTTAATCTCAATTCAAGAAACAAGAAAAATCTCAAATAAATCTAAACCTACACCTAAAGCAACTAGAGAAAGAAGATCAAAGAAAACCCAAAGTCAGTAGGAGGAAAGAAATCATAAAGATCAGAGCAGAAATAAATGAAATAGAAGCAAAGACTACAATAGCAAAGATCAATACAACTAAAAGCTGTTTCTTTGAGAAGATAAACAAAATTGATAATCCCTTAGCCAGATTCTTCAAGAAAAAAAGGGAGAGGATGCAGATCAATAAAATTAGAAATGAAAAAGGAGAAATCAAAACTGACACTGCAGAAATACAAAGAATTATAAGAGAGCACTACAAACAACTATATGCCAAAAAAATGGACAACCATGAAGAAATGGACAAATTCTTGGAAAGGTACAATTTTCCAAGACTGAACAGAAAGAATTAGAAAATATAAACAGAGCTATCACAAGTAATGAAATTGAAACTGTAATTAAAAATCTTCCAACAAACAAAAGTCCAGGACCAGATGGCTTCAGAGCCGAATTCTACCCAACATTTAGAGAAGAGCTAATACCAATCCTTCTCAAACTCTTCCAAAAAAATTGCAGAGGGAGGAAGACTCCTAAATTCATTCTACGAAGCCACCATCACCCTGATACCATAAACAGAAAAATATATGACAAAAATGAAAATTATAGACCAATATCACTTATGGACATAGATGCAAAAATCCTGAACAAAATACTAGCAAACAGAATCCAACAACATATTAAAAGGATCATACACCATGATCAAGTGGGATTTATCCCAGGAATGCAAGGATTCTTCAATATATGCAAATCAATCAATGTGATACACATATTACAACTTAAGGAATAAAAACCATATGATCATCTCAACAGATGCAGAAAAAGCTTTTGACAAAATTCAATACCCATTTATGATAAAAAAACTCTCTAGAAACTGGGCATAGAGTGAACCTACCTCAACATCATAAAGGCCATACATGACAAACTCACAGCAAACATCATACTCAATGGTGAAAAACTGAAAACATTTCCTCTAAGATCAGGAACAAGACAAGGATATCCACTCTCACCACTATTACTCAACATAGTTTTGGAAATCCTAGCCATGGAATCAGAGGAGAAAAAGAGATAAAAGGAATCCAAATCAGAGAAGAAGAAGTGAAACTGTCACTGTTTGCAGATGACATGATACTATACATAAAATCCGGATAAAGATGCCACCAGAAAACTACTAGAATTATTCAGTGAATTTGGTAAGGTTGCAGGATACAAAATTAATGCACAGAAATCTCTGGTATTCCTATACACTAAGAATGAAAAATCAGAAAGAGAAATTAAAGAAACAATCCCATTTACCATCACAACAAAAAGAAACAAATACCTAGGAATAAACCTACCTAAGGAGATGAAAGACTTGTACTCAGAAAACTATAAAACATGGATGAAAGAAATCAAAGATGACATAAACAGATGGAGAAATATACTGTGTTCTTGGATTGAAAGAATCAATATTGTGAAAATGACTGTACTACACAAAGCAAACTACAGATTCAGTGCAATCCCTATCAAGCTACCAATGGCATTCTTCACAGAATTAGAACAAAAAAATTTACAATTCATATTGTAAAAGCCCCCGAATAGCCAAAGCATTCTTGAGAAAGAAAAACAGGGCTGGAGGAATCAGGCACCCTGACATCAAACTATACTACAAAGCTACAGTAATCAAGAGAGTATGGTACTGGCACAAAAAACAGAAATACAGATCAATGATACAGGATACAATGCCCAGAGATATACCCACGCACATATGGTCACCTAATTTATGACAAAGGAGGGAAGAACATGCAATAGAGAAAAGACAGCCTCTTCAATAAGTGGTTCTGGGAAAACTGGACAGCTACAAGTAAAAGAATAAAATTAGAACACTCCCTAACACCATACACAAAAATAAACTCAAAGTGGATTAGAGACCTAAATGTAAGACTGGACAGTATAAAACTCTTAGAGGAAAACATAGGAAAAACTCTCTTTGACATAAACCACAGCAAGATCTTTTTTGACCTACCTCCTAGAGTAATGGAAATAAAAACAAAAATAAACAAATGGGACCTAATGAAACTTAAATCTTTTGCACAGCAAAGGAAACCATAAATAAGATGAAAAGACAACCCTCAGAATGGGAGAAAATATTTGCAAATGAAACAACGGACAAAGGATTAATCTCCAAAATATACAAACAGCTCATGGAAGTCAATATCAAAAAAACAAACAATCCAATTAAAAAATGGGTGGAAGACCTAAATAGACATTTCACCAAAGAAGACATACAGATGGTCAAGAGGTACATGAAAAGCTGCTCAACATCACTAATTATTAGAGAAATGCAAATCAAAACTACAATGAGGTATCACCTCGCACTGGTCAGAATGGCCAGTATCAAAAAAATCTAGAAAGAATAAATGCTGGAAAGGGTGTGGTGAAAAGGGAACCCTCCTACACTAAGGTAGGAATGTAAATTGATACAACCACTATGGAGAACAGTATGGAGGTTCCTTAAGAAGCTGAAATAGAACTACCATATGACCCAGCAACCCCACTACTGGGCATATACCCTGAGAAAACCATAATTCAAAAAGTCATGTACCACAATGTTCACTGCAGCTCTCTTTACAATAGCCAGGACATGGAAGCAGCCTAAATGTCCATCAACAGATGAATGGATAAAGAAGATGTGACATATATACAATGGAATATTACTCGGCCATAAAAAGAAACAAAACTGATTTATTTGTAGTGAGGTGGATGGACCTAGAGTCTGTCATACAGAATGAAGTAAGTCAGAAAGAGAAAAACAAATACTGTATGCTAACGCATATATATGTAATCTAAGAAAAAAATGCCAGTGATGAACATAGTGGCAGGGCAGGAATATAGACATAGACATTGACAATGGACTTGAGGACATGCAGGGGAGGGGGAAGCTGGGGTGAAGTGAGAGTAGCATCAACATATATACACTACCAAATGTAAAATAGTTAGCTAGTGGGAAGCAGCAGCATAGCACAGGGAGAGCAGCTTGGTGCTTTGCGACAGCTTAGAGGGGTGGGATAAGGAGGGTGGGAGGGAGGCTCAAGAGGAAGGGGTTATGGGGATGTATGTGTGCATGTGGCTGATTCACTCTGTTGGGCTTAGAGGCTAGCGCAGTATCGTGAAGCAGTTATACTCCAATAAAGATCTATTAAAAAAAGAAAAGAATATGATTATATTATGATGTCATATATATGGAAATGAAACAATTATATATGGTAGTACATGTTGCTATATATTATTATGTTATTTATATAATTATATAGTATTATAAATTATAAATAACCTAAGTAATATAATTGAACATTCTGTACTTGTTAAATATATGTAAATATGTAGTAGATGTGTGCATTTATATGAATGTATTATATATGTACATATACATTAAAATATATCGTGATAGTAATTTTACTCATTATGAATAATTGTCATTATGAATGAATGATATATTTATTCATTTATTTGCCTATTCATTTTTCAAGGGAAATAGCTTCTTAAATCATGATTTTAAAAATGAGAAAGAAGCCATAATCATAAACACTAGCTTTGTAACTACATTGTCACAAACAACATTAAAATTTGAAAACGAGATAAAAATAAAAACATATATGATGATACAAATGTAAGGATTTCACAGTAAATCCTTAATATAAAGTGTTATCTTTAAAATCAGTATTTAAAAACCAATAATCCAATATAAAATTTGATAATATTTACATACCTGCTTCTAGGTGAGGCAGTTAATTTGAATACATCTGTTTACTTTCTAGCCTTACTGAATATTTCTATATGCTCGTGTACTTCATAGTGTTTCTGATGTTGAATTGTAATTGGTTTTTCTTCCTTCTCCATTAGACTATTAACTTCTTTAAGGTGTGGTCTGTATTTGAATCATCATTTTATCTGAATGGCCTTGCCTGGTATCTACTCTACTAATGTAGAAAAAAGAGAGATGAAAACGATATGAGGAGAAGAGAGAGTTGGAAAAGATGAGATTGTGATGAGAAGTTATTGATCATTGTTCTTTTTAATTTTAAGTGTCTTTTTAAAAATTGGAGTATAGTTGCTTTACAGTGCTGTCAGTTTCTGCTGTACAGCTAAGTGAATCAGCCATACCTATACATACATCCTGTTTTTTGGATTTCCTTCCCATTCACCACAGAGCACTGAGTAGAGTTCCCTGTGCTATACAGTAGGTTCTCATTATCTATTTTATACATTGCATTGTATGTATGTCAATCCCAATCTCCCACTTCATCCCCCCCCACCTTGGTATCCGTATGTTTGTTCTCTACATCTGTGTCTCTATTTCTGCTTTGCAAATAAGATCATCTTTACCATTTTCTAGATTCCACTTATATGTGTTAATATACAATATTTGTTTTTCTCTTTCTGATTTACTTCACTCTGTTTGACAGTCTCTAGGTCCTTCCTCATCTCTGCAAATGACACCATTTTGTTCCCTTTTATGGCTGAGTAATATTCCATTGTATATATGTACCACATCTTATTTATCCATTCTTCTGCTGATGGGCATTTAGGTTGCTTCCATGTCCTGGCTACTGTAAATAGTGCTTCAATGAACATTGATTGGGGTGCATGTATGTTTTTGAATTATGGTTTTCTCTGGGTATACGCCCAGTAGTGGGATTGCTGGGTCATGTGGTAGCTCTATTTTTAGTGTTTTAAGGAACCTCCATCCTGTTCTCCATAGTGGCTGTATCAATTTACATTCCCACCAATAGGGTAAAAGGGTTCCCTTTTCTCCACACCCTTTCCGGCATTTATTGTTTGTAGATTTTTTGATGATGGCCATTCTGACCAGTATGAGGTGTTTGAATAGAACACAAGTGAGCTCAGAATTAAAAGTATGTGAAAGTACTATTTCAGATATGCTTTTTGTTTTCTGTTTTTCTTCTTACATATATATAAGAAATATATACATATTTATATATACATATATGTATTTAGGTCCAGTGCCTAATTTACTATGCATATAAATTACATTCTTTAGTCACTGGTAGAAGTGTACTATTGGTTTCAGTTGAATTACTTCAATTTCTGGAAATAAATGTATTTTTACATTTAAATTCAAATTGTTATTGACTTAGTTGTGGTGGATTCAAAAAGAAATTGAAATAAGCCTTTAAATGTCTATCTTCCAATCTGTCCCTAATAGAACAGTCTTTATTCCTGGAATTGAATCATCTAACTACTCACAACCCCTAGATACTTTTCCACCACATTTCTAAAACATTATGTTTGTATCTTCCCTATTCTAAAAAAAGAAAATATATTCTTTAAAGACAATTCAGCATACTTTCCAGTAAAAGTATACTAAAAAATGAAGGAAATGTGTAGCATGTATCAACTTGCTTGACTATTTAAAAGTTTTTCCAAAAACATGTTTTAAAAAAGCTTTAAAAAAATTATTAGAACTTCAGGGCTTCCCTAGTGGCGCAGTGGTTGAGAGTCTGCCTGCCGATGCAGGGGACATGGGTTCGTGCCCCGGTCCGGGAAGATCCCACATGCCACGGAGTGGCTGGGCCCGTGAACCATGGCCGCTGAGCCTGCGCGTCCGGAGCCTGTGTTCCTCAACGAGAGAGGCCACAACAGTGAGAGGCCCGCGTACCGCAAAAAAAAAAAAAAAAAATTATTAGAACTTCACATAGTTATAGACTGTCTACTATTTCAAATTTTTTCTTTTATTTTATCAAAGTGTTATTTCAAGACAGTTCTTTAAAATATTCTTTAAAAATCTAACTAGTTCTCTATAGCAGCCTTGGAACATGAATTATGTTATAGCATAATTCCATTTAAAATTATTAAAACTAGATATTATATGTCTAATTGTAGGTATTAATTATATATAATTATACATCTAAATACAGTATAGTAATTATTTCCTTTACTTTTTTAATTTAAAAGAATATCTTTTATATTACTTAGGATGTCAATATATTCATATAAATGTATGTTTCCTCTCTGTGCACAATCAATCTTTTTTTACCCTTTACATCCTTAAAAAATTTGTTTGTAACAAATATTTATTTGCTTGATTTATAGCAATACCATTCATAGTATATACATAAGGAGTTCTAACAAGTAGTTTAATTTTAAACGATGATTTTTTTTCACATTCAAAAAGTGAAATTCCTGTATTATATGGAAAAACATAATGTTATTTGGTATAAATTATCCTATTTAAATAAGCTGTTGAAAAGAAATCTACATAATATCTGCTTTTTCTATTACTTTATATTTGATGACCTCCCTATTCAGAGATGACTAGGTAAAAACTCAAGTTCTTAAGGAACCAGTTAATATAAATCTAACATGTGCTAATTTAAAAAATCTATAACAATGGAACAGAGTATCAACCAAAAAGCAAACCTCCTTTTCCCTGTGCCCCTTAATCCCATTCTCCCATTTTAACCACTGTAAATATTTATTTCTGTATTTCTTTAAATCATAACTAGTTTATAAGTGAATCATCTTTGTTCCTTAAACCATAGATAAGAATTCTTGGAATTATTAATTTTCTAGTCTGGTTAAGGACAGAAGTAAAGCCTAGTTAATGGAAAATGCCAGGATTTATAATTCATGATGTCCTCTTTCTCTGGGCTACTGTGCCTCTACCTACCTGTGCCTGTTTTTTTACACATCATATTTTTTATTATTGATTATATAGATGCTATCAGAAGGTCTGAGCTAATGAGAAATATGATTTGACTAACGGTTTAGAATTACTCTGACAGATCGACAAGAGATTGAAGGGACAAAGGCAGAAACAGGGAGACAAATCAGGAGACCACTGCAATAACCCAGTTGAGATATAAGGGACAGTGTCAGCAGGAGGTGCTCTGCGCTGGTCAGACACTGTATATCTCCTGAAGTTAATCCCCAAAGATGCTGCTGCTAGTTTGGTTGTGGAGTGTGTGAACGAGACAAGAGTCGGGGATGGTTCCAAGGCCTTTGGTCTGAGCTATTAAAGAACAGAATTGCTATTTACTGGGATGGGGAAGACAGTGGGGAAAACAGGTTTGGGGGGAAATTAGGGAATATGTGAAACTGAATATTTCACATGCCTTTAGATATTTATCCTGATTTTCTATTGCTAAGATACCAAATAAATACTTATATTAGGTTCCTACTGCTGTCATGACAAATTATTGCAGAATTTTTGGCTTAAAACCACATACATTTATTATCGCAGTTATAATAGTGCCAAAATCTAAGTACAGTATGATTCAGCTGGTTCTTCTTCCCTGGGTCTCACAAGACCAAAATGAAGGGGTTAGCAGGCAAAGCTACCTTCTGTATAGGAGGCTGTCGGGAATAATCCACTTGCAAGTTCTTTCAACTTGTTGGCAGAATTCAGTTGCTTGCAGTTGAGGTCTCCATTTCCCTGCTGGCAATGAGCTGAGAGCCACCCTTCACTTTTAAAGCCCTTTCTGACCTTTGCATATTGCCCACTACATTGAAGCCAGAAATGTCCTTCTTTCTCACACTTGAAATCTCTCAGACTTCTGTTTCTGCTGCATAGCTCTGTGCTCAGCCAGAAAAAAAAAAAGTTGTCTGCTTGTAAGGGCTCATGTGATTAGATTGGGGCCACCTGGGTAATTGAAGACCTATCTTATGATGTCATCTTAATTACATCTTCAGAATTCCTTTTGCCATGTAATGCAACATATTCACAGATTTGAAAGAAAGAAGTTGACATGAGGGGGAGAGGTCATTCTGCCCACCACACCATCCAAATGGATATTTTAAATAAGCAATCAGACATATCATGAATGGTATTTATGGGAGCAAACATTAAAAAATGGAGAGGAGAGTCATCAGCCTATAGATAGTATATCAAGCTGTGACACTGGATAAAATCACACACACACACACACACACAAAGTAGGTAGATAGAAAAGAAAAGAGGTATAAGGACTGAACACAGTATTACTCCAGTACTAAGAAATTTGGCAACCAGGAAAAAATTGCAAATGAGGAAAGGAAGAACATATGGGCAGAGAGGCAGGTAAAAGACAGTACATGAGAAATGTCTCTTCTGATTGTTTCTATTGAATATCTTCTCAGTGAATTAGCAAAGTCATGGGCTAAAAGGGAGAGCTGAAAAGGTGTTACAGATTAGAAAAAAGAGGAAAAGGAATAAAATAGAGAACTAAGTAGAGTGGAAGTATAAATGGATTAGAAAAATGCAGCTTAATTGTTTAAAATGATTAAATCAGTTGATGACATTTAACCAGTGTTATTGTTTTACATTGCTTTGCAATGTCTCTATATTTTCAACAGGGTTTTTTCATAAGTACCTTACCTTTTTCCCCATTTTAGCTTATTTATACTTGCATAGTTCTCCAAGGATGCCTCTGAACTCTGATACAAAATGTGTCCCTTCCAATTTCTTCTGTTCTTCAAGTTTGCCCAAATGTCAACTTCTCAACAAGACCAACCACAAACATCCTCCTCATACCTCCTCATTTGTATTACCCTGCTTTAGTGTTCCTTATTTTCATAGGACTTACTTTCTTACATACTAATTTAATTATATATTGTTCTTACTATTCATTGCCCTCCCACCCAGCTCTATAATATAAACCCTACAAAGGTAGAGATCATTGTTCACTGATGTGTCCAAAAATCCCCGAATAATGCTTAACACATGGAAGACAATTGACACATATCTACTGAATGAAGAGATAAATTTTGAGTTGCCTGTGAAGTCTCTAAGATGAGCTTGGATTACAGAATTTGGATACATATTTACATATGCAACTCTGGAGTGCATAAGACTAGTTTGGACTTTTCTATATTTTTACAAGTCATCAGTGTATTGTTACTACTTGAAGCCATTTAGATTGATGCAAAACTATTACACGTGGAAAATAAAATGAAATCTAAGCATAAATATGGAAAGCAAAATGAAGTCTAGTATTCAATTTCAGAATTCTGGATAGTATCAGCATTTATGGAAGTGGCAGAAGACCCCAGTGATATCACATCAGAGTTATTGTGCTGAATCCTGCAGGCTATATTTCCAAAGGATATTGGTAGAGCAGAGAAGTTCCATCAGAGGATGAGCAGGGCAATGAAGAGTCTAGAAACAAGTTCAAGAAAGTGTAGACATTAAGCCTGAAAGAAATAAAATTCCTCAAGAAGAAAATAAAGTGGTTTAAAATTTTAGGTAAAAGGAGGACTCTTATTAGAACCAGTCAGTGATGATTCATGGGATTCAGATATGGGGTTAATGAAAGGAAGATCTTGATAGCAATTGGAGATGCCCAACTATGGAAGAGGTTTCCAAATGCAGTGTCCACTATCACTGGCTGTTTGAGTTAGTGACAGATTATTGGCTGGGTCAGGGCTATTATTTGACTGGTTGAGAGTTTGCACTAAATAACCTCTAAGGTCCTTTGTACATTGTAGATTGACACCTATGTAGCACAAAAGTTAACTTTATGTAATGAGTCAACCTATCCTAATTTTTAAATCAAAACAAAACAATGCCTTAAAATAAAGCAGTACACATTTCTTCATAAGTGAAACTTATTTTCTTCTTTTTTTAATGCTCCTTTACGTACATGGTTTTTTATATTTTAAAATATTTCTTTTCATTGAGATATTTTTAGCATAACATAAAAACTGCATAATCTTACATTTACTAGTATTAGTAATATAACTATAAACTGAGTTTTTCTTTCCCTGCATGATCTTAAAATTGGAAATGTCAATTTAATTTTACTTCGGTAAATTTGTTAAGTTGGGCAAATATTTTGCTCTTCAGTTGTACTTTTCATAGAAATCCACCGCTTTCAAGTAGCACCTATATGATTGTTACTAGCCACGAAGACTATGATATTTACCCACCACTTGTATCATTCTCTGACAATCTTGCAGTAGTGGCAAATGTGATTCAAATATGGATTTCAAACCTCCATTTTGGTAAGAATTTCTTGTGGAATTACTAACAACTCGTAGAATCCAAACAGCATAAGACATCACAAACCCCCCTGCAATTTGGCTGTGGTAATTGTGTTTTACTCTGCATTCCTATACCCATTAGCCATGAAGTTAAACTAGATTTTATACCTTCCTTTTGAAATTAAGGTAGAATTAATAGAATCTGCTCCTGGAAAAGTGTCAAATGTGAGCATTTTTCTCTAATTGTTTTAGGATCTTATCTTTGCCCTTAAGGTAAGTTCATCAGCATCTGAATCATTACGTTCTCCTAAGCACTGTAGGAGAAAAAGGTTTTTAAAAAGTTTTCAAAATTTTGGGTGACTTTTTCTTGAATAAAATACAAGTTTCTGTTATATCTCTTACAAGTGATACACTAGGCATATTTTTTTCTTTCTTTTTTAAGAAAAATAGCCACAGAAAACTGTGATGAGCAATATCTGGGCATTTTTTTTTCTTCTTAGTTCGTTAATGAAAAGCTTTTGAATCTTCATGTGTCCAGCATTGTGGTGAATACTTGGGAATCGAACATGACTGCCTGAGGAGTTGAACATAGGCCATAAACCCAGTTACTAAGAGCCACATCCTTGCTCCATCTCATCCCATCTGCCTTTACCAATTGACAAGCAGAAGAAAATAAATCTACCTGCCTTAGTCTGCTTAGTGTTCCAAATACATTAGTTAAAATGCAAATTTTGATAAAAAGACATTAAAAAAAAGGATAAAGTAGCATGGTGAGAGATACTCTGGACACAGACATCAGTGAAACCTCCGTCCTTGGGCAATAAGTGCAGAGTAAAAACTCTATGCTGACTTCATGATAAGCTTCAAGGTGAAGATTGTTGGCACTTTTATCTTTTTATTGCAAGCTGCCTTAAATCATTTTAGAAACACGCTGAGCACAAATAATGGCATTATAACGTTTGTATTATATGTATCTAGTTCTAAGTAATAATATTTCTTTTTGAGTATTACATTCAAAACATCAAATTCTGTCTGCCGCTCATTCCAGGAATATCATTTTTATGTGGCTTAAACTATCCGTGGCTACTAAGTTCAACTGAGCATTCCATCTTGGTTATTAAATTAATCCATCTTACTTCATCTGGAATAATTTTTTATTCACTTTTTAAAGCATGTTGTTCAATAGCAAGGATTGAAGTCAAAGATTTTTCATTTTATTGTCACATGAGATCTATTTAAAACTACTAGGCATTTAGTCTATTATAACTTCTGTTTGCTGAAGCAGTATATTATGGTAGAATCATCAATTGTAACCTTGCTTTTTAAATTAACTAAGGAAATATTGTTTAAAATACATAAAAAGTTACATTAAACAGTGCCATTCCATTAATTACAGTTGGATATAAATTGGGCGGCAGTCATTTGAAATATTACTGGTATATCTTTAACTCCTTTCCTTTTTCCCGTTCGATATTGTGCACATCTGGAGAGCTGGCAGAAACCAGTTGTGTAGCCTCAGCGAGCCTAATGATGCCCTAGTACACTCTCTGTCTCTTAGCTTTTGTATAGTTTCAGCCTCCTTTAGAGGAACAATTCAATAAGCACTGCTGTTTTGAAACAGTTCAATTTAATGAACTGCTTAGAAACTGTTTCTTATTGCTTGTTTTTATCTCTGTTTCTTTCTTAACCATCACACTTACATCGTGAGATAAAAGTGAAATATGTTCAGTAGCTACAGCTGAAAGAAGGGCTCTGCCAAGTGGGTTCTGGATGTGCTCACTGGTAGTTTTAGAAGGTTTGGATGGAGAGACTGTAGCCTGATCAACAGTAAATGTCATCTCGGTCACAGTTTTGCCGCTGCTGCTGGCACAAAGATATTGATTCTCTACTTCCATATCTCTTTGATGTCACCTAAGAGCATTGACGCAGAAAAATATATATATTGACAGATTTGGCCAGGCATGCAGTGCAAGGTGTTTCTCTTGGTGGCAAGTGTAGCCATGGAATTTTCTTTTTATTCCAATATTGGAAAATAACCTGTCCTCTGATGCTATGTGTTTGTTTTAGATTAATGTCGTTCAAATTTTGTGGGTGTGAGAATCTGTATAGACTCTGTAACCTGTACAGTATTAACATTTTCCTAGTAAGAAGATTAATTTCTTAAAACCCCCAGGACTCTAAGATTGTATTTTTTCACTCTGTTTAAAAATCTAGGAGAAACATTACTGCCATGAATGTTTCCATGTCTTTTAAAAGAAATCATAGTATATGTGGCAGAAGTTCCTGAAAAGTTTGAATTATATATAAGCTCTCATACCATAGTTTACATGGGAGCCCATTTCTGTTGAAATACATTAGGCTTTTGGGCTTGTTTATGTTAATGAAATTCTTTTTACTGCCTCTCTTCTGCATTTTATGGACAAGCACACACCTATAGTTTTACATGTATCAGAAAATACCTTGTCAGAAGAGCCTGAGAATTTATTTATGAACACTTTCCACAGATGGGTTAAATCTCACTGATGTGCTCTTAATTTCAGGATGCAGTAATTCAGTGCTGTGTCTCAAGCTTTGTTAATCAAGACTGCTTAGCTGTCTTTTTGCAAAACAGAAGCAAATGTTATACTTTTATTAGAATAAGCTACTTAAGCGATTTACATTTTCTCTAGTCAATGCTTAAAATCATCTTGAAGACTGAGAAATCTATCAAAAAGATCATCCAATATAAACAGACTTGGATATTTTTATAAAACTAATAGGCCTCTATCTTGTCCTGACTGGAATTTGCACCCTGATAAATACTGAGCTGCTAATCTAGTCAACAGATGCTTAAAAAGATCCCTCGGAAGCAGCATGGCTTTTCACTCCCTACTTGTTCTATGACAAATTAAATTCAATTGAAATGTTGGCTTCTGGAAACACAGTTGAAAGAGATCACGTGACTTTCAGCTCTATATCACAACTGTCTGACCATCATTTAATCATAGGCAAGTTTTCTAAATTACTATTTGACTATGTTTTTCACATTTGTGGCATTTTGACACTAAAGCATTTTAATATTTGTCAATGTCTTCCTCTTTAAATTGAGATACCATGCTTGAATCACCTGAATTCTATTTGAATTGCCTCATGAAAGGAAAAAATTAAACTATCTAGCCACAGAAAACAACTTGTGACCCAGCTCTATGATAGCACTGTGGTAACAGCACTATGATGTGAGTTGCAAACACTGGAGAGAAAATAAAATCTCACAGTGGGCTGGCTGTATCCCTGGAATCCCCAACATGTAATTATATCATAATAATTCATGTTTTAAGTTTCATCTAAGGGGCTCATATTGAGCGTTATTGGTATAATTTGCTGAAGAGTAAAATTTTAGAGAAGTATATCAGGGCCCTAAGGACCTAGATACTAGTAAATAAAGTACTGGAAATACTGTTTCTAAAGTGTTTTTCTTAATTTGTTTTCAATTAAGATTATATTATCACCATTTGATTAGATTTTGAAAACTAATGTGCTGAGAAAATTCTCTGACTTTGCAAACTCTTCAGTGTTCTCTTCAAACAAGGAAAATATGCTTATGAGCAGTTTAAATTAACTGAAATTTATAATTCATAATTGGGCACTCCTTGAGGGTAGTCACTTTGAGATGTTCAACAATAGCATAAATGATGGACATTAATACTATTGATTTTCCAAATGCAGAATGAACTACTGTATTTTGTGGTCAAAAAGTTAACAGTGATTTCCTGAGAGGCAATTTTGTTTTCTTATTTGAAAAAAAAAGCTATATATATTTTTTCTTCATTGAAATGGAATGACAAGTATATATACATATAGATGGTGGTATAAAGATGTCGTCCATCTGGTTTTATAAACCATAGTTATGTTATCATGGATAGAACCAATTTTGAAATCATGAGCTCTGATTCATCCTTGGGCAAAATAATTGTCCTCCAACATTTTTATTTTCAAGCACATAAAGAATACCCTGGTGTGAACCTTAGAGAATTATATTCTATACTCTCTAAGAAATGTATCAATAGATGTTTTCTGGAGAGGTTCATTAGTTGTCTTTCATTAGGTTGTTAATATGTTATGTGACCACTGTGGGCCATTTTGATTTGGCAACATTCACAACACAAAGCAGGGACCTATTTGCAATCATTTGGGTGACATCTTAACCCCTAGCTTGTACAGTGACTGGACACTTGACATTTGTTACACAATTAAATTAGGGTGTTTTTAATTGTTTACATTATATTCTCATAAGTATAAATAGAAAACAAAGACAAAATTCTAAAATTATTGTAGAATTATAGAATACAAAATTGAGCCACAAAATGAAGAAATGTAGAGTTTAGTAATACATATGTAACATGCCAAATAGCCTATAAATAAATGTAAAATAATGAAGATAAAAGGGAAGAAAAAAGTTTAAATTCTGATGTGATTTTGAGATTTCCAAAACCATAGGTTATAGATATATATCTGATTATTATAAAGTACAATTCACTGTAAGAAAATAATATACTATTTCTTCTGCAAAAGGTTGAAAGGAAATGGACAATGGCTAGCAACACTGAGCCAAGAATTTTATTTCTTGATTTTGTCATTGGCTAATCAACTAGCTAAACTCATCAAATTCAGTTATCTAAATGGTGAATACACGTCCATATCCAAGAGGGGATTCTAATCTAAAAGCAGTTAACAACTTAATGTCTACCTCATACTTCGAATTTATAAAGTTTAAATTTATAATCAAAATGTTTCATTTTAATCTGGATGAAAAGATATATCAGGAAATTACATGAGGCAAATACCTTAATATATGTCTAAATATTACATTAAAAAAAAATCAAAGCACTGATTAGACAATAAACCTATGATGGAAAGGTGACTTTCCCCTGGTCATTTAATCTAAATAGCCAACACCCAGATGTGTAACCCCAAAACTGGTTGTTATTATATTAATCATATTTTCTTGATTTAAAACAACCTAATAGAGGATTTGTGGCATCTCAAGGATGACTAATTTTTAATGCTAATTCTCATTTAAACATTTTAAATCTTCAGTCTGTTAAGGAAGAAACATTTTGTAGCAGATTAAAAACAAGCCCCCAAATTAGGAATTCTAAGCTTTAAACCTCCCATCTTTGGTCTCTTTTATGACCTTCTTGTGGTAAAGAAGAGCATAAGCATCGTAGTTGCAATATTAAGCATATATTGTGAATTTTTGTTAACTCTTTAATTGGCTGTACTGAAGACCACTTGATAATTTCTGAATTATATACTTTTTAAAAGTCAAATCTATTAAAGTGTAATTCATATGTGATAAAATTTACCCTGTTTAGATGTATAGCTTGATGAGTTTTTGCAAACGTACACAGTCATATACTCATATTTCTATCACCCCTAATAATTAGCTCATGCTCCTACCCTTAGACTCTGGGCACAACTAATCTATTTTCTGTCCCTTATAAGCCTGCCTTTTCCAGAATGTCATGTAAATGGAAACATACAATATATAACCATTTGAGTGTGAATACTTTCATCTGGCTCAGTATATTTGAGATGTATCCATCTTGCTGCACTTCAGTAGTTTGTTAGCTTTCATTGCTTAGTAGTATTGTATCATATGGATGTGCAACATATGTGTTTTTAGACCAGTACTTGTGTTCTAGTTTTCAGAATGACCCTAAATATAAAATAGTGTTTTAAGAACATAGCAGGATGCTAGAAAGTTTTTTTTTTCTTTTCATGTTGTATATGTTAAGAAGGCCTTCAGAATAGAAAATTGCTTATGTTCTACCCTCTAAAAACATGAGCATCAGTACTTTTGTAGAAAAGCTCTATAATAAATAGAAAGTGCATAGGCTTTCTAATCAACATCAAAATTCGCTTGAGTATGCTTAACTTTGAGTCCATCAGAAATGACTTTGGCTTGGCCACTGCCGGCGAAATATGTAATCTAATCAGGGAGAAGCTGATTCAGCACAGATAACTCCAGAAAAGACTGTCCAAGACCTTTCTGTACACTTGCAGGCATCATAAGTAAGATTTCTTGGCTCTGACCTCTGTGTTTTCTCCAGTGCCAGTGCTCTTGCTTCTTCCCTTTGGCATTATTCCATCTGGTAGATTTGTTAAAATCTCTGGCTCAAAAATATTTTTTCCCAGCTTCTTACTGTGTTTACACCTGAACTGCTAAACACAGCTACCACTTAAATATTGTTAAAGGAACAGTGATCTATAATGGCCATTTTATACCATGAAAGCCCTGAAAAACACTAGTGATCACTGCCAAGTTTGACTCTCCCTGTAGAGCCTACTGTGGGAATTACCAGGCTGAAGACTGCACACTCCAAATTAAATTCTCCAGCTACATTAATCCACAGCTAGAGAGACTCCATTTACCTAGTTCAGCTCTATGCCAATGTCCCTTATGTTTAAATGCACAGCACAGACATAATTCCTCATCACATAACAATTTTACAATTTCAAAGAAGGATTTTCCTTCCTACTTACAGCATTAATATTACTATTTATTAGGACTGTGTAAGGCATTGACCTTGATCTGCTAAGAGTGTTTTTTTACATTGTATTGATTATTGTGAATGCTTATTTATGTCATGGATGTTAGAGGATATCTATCACACAACTTGTGCCCCATACCACCAAAGATATGACATTGTACAATTTCAGATTAATTCTGAAAGGCAGGTTACCTTTAGACACAGCTATTTAAATAATGGAAGTAAAGACAGAATAGGTTTGGAATGAGAGAAAAACAAAAGAAGGAATTTCAGAATTTCTCAGTGGGTTGCAGCTTATAGCAATTGATAAATCCTGTGATCCCTTTAAACCCAAGAAATAAACCACTAGGAGGTTAATGATTTTGATAGACTCTTCCATGCTCTACTTTTAAAAAAATATAATACTAAATCTTCTTACCTATAGGGAGATTGATCAATTATATATCATTGTTATCAATTAACAACTTGATAAATTTAAATTTTAATAAAAGTACTTGCATGTTATTTCCACCCTAACTTCAGGAGATTTTCTTGATATTTGCAAAAATTCCTGATCCTACCAGTATTATTTATTGCAACTCCAGTTTCCATGGATAACTCTTAAGTCAAGTTTTATCATAGTTAAATCAGTATTAACTTCTTAAATTAACTTATTATTACAAGACTGGTGGGCATAATGAAAGATAAGGGTGGCTCTAGAAGAGAAATATTAGAGGACAGCTGATTACATTCATGGCAATCTACTCAATGTTCCAAAATTCCCGAACAAAAATGGGATAATGGAAATGTGAAATCTGGGTTTTTTTCCTAGGTTAGCCTTGGCTCGGTAATTTTCCAAAGCATTTCTGGGCATTGTTTAAATGTGGCAAAATGCAGAGGTATATGTGTTATATTAATATACTAGTGAATTTAGGGAATTAACAGCCCATCTTCAGAAAATTCCTTAAAGGGAGAAGAGATACAGAGAGAGCAGTATTTCAGGGGAAGTATTTAATTTTGTGTTTTTTCATACATTAAAAAAAACTCAGTGAAATAACTATATATCTACCTACACCACAGCAGCTTTTCCATAACCATAAAATGAAGTAGAGTGTAAAGGTTAGAAAATATTTTGCAAATTTAAAATAAAATTCAATGGTTAAGGAAAAATGACACATGAATATTTTTTTCTAAAGTATTCAAGTCCATAATTGATTTTGGTTGAGTTTCATGATGAAATTGCTCAGTCTTCATACTGTCAAGATTATAAATTTTATTTGTACCTTTACTATAAAGTTGCTTATATATGCATGCATAAGTAGAGAAATTTTTAAAGAGGAGATGAAGGAAGTCATCTTGTAAATAAGCTGATTCAGTATATTTGCCTCAAGTGTTTGACAAATTGCTGGCAGACTAAGGAACAGAGGAATGTAAATTTAGATCTAACTAAGGCTTCCATAAATATACCAAGAGAGAAATCAAATGAGAAAACACAGTTGATTTGGACATGGGCATGCTTATGTTAATAAAATATCAGGAACTTCTTGTATAATACACAGAACACATCAGCAATGTCAGTATGTCATGCAGAATGCTTTAAATATAGTATCCATACTTTATTTTTATGTATAAAAAATTGTACGTAGGTATTTTGCCCATATTAGTTTATTAATTATTTGTATAAACATTTACTGTATTAGTGTTTAGAGTAAAGCAAAGTTATTACATTGTTTATTGTTTTCCTCTATCAAGTCTATTAATTTAAAATAATTTTATAATTATTTTTAATAAGAAAACTGCTTTAACAGTAGTTACTTTGTTACTCATTCTTTTCATTTTATACATTGAAAAATGCAATAATAAATGACAAATATTAGGTAAAATGTCAGTCTTAATTAGTAAAGTATCAATATTAGTGATTATTTAATTCTTTTTTTTTCACATAAAATTAGATATGTTAACATAAGGCAATAACATGATCTTGCTCATTGTTAACCAAGCTGTGTCCTATAAAATAATAATAGGTGTTCCTTTAAAATAATTATATTTCAGCATTTTTCTTCTAAAGTTTATTTTAAATCCATTGTAAATATTATATTACAACCAGATCTTAGTTTCTAATAGTATCCTCCAAATAAAGGAAGTCAGAGTTCCTTGGAGAAATGGCTGATTCTGGGACTAAGATAGTTAATTTCAAAGATGATCCTGGAGCATCTTGTAGTGAAAAACAACTTAAGAAAATTGCTATAAACACACACACACAAATAATGTCAAAAGAACGAGAAACATAAAAACCAACTGAAAAAGCTCCTAAGGGCCAAAGCTAGAAAAATTTTAGCAACAAATTAAGTAATACTGGATTACAACCCAAAGTATAATACTGATATAAATAAATGACTTTATATACTGATATAAAGAAATTATTGAATAAATAGCCTAAAAAATTCCAATCCCTTCACATGGGTTAAAAAAAATAATTCTAACAAAAAACGTTAAAAGCAAAATGATAGGGCTTCCCTGGTGGCGCAGTGGTTGAGAGTCCACCTGCCGATGCAGGGGACACGGGTTTGTGCCCCGGTCCGGGAGGATCCCACATGCCGCGGAGCGGCTGGGCCCGTGAGCCATGGCCGCTGAGCCTGCGCGTCCGGAGCCTGTGCTCCGCAACGGGAGAGGCCACAGCAGTGAGAGGCCCGCGTACCGCAAAAAAAAAAAAAAAAAAATGTTAAAAAAAGCAAAATGATAAAACTCTTAGGAGAAAATACAATTAATTAAAAAAAAAACTGAAGTGGGAAATATCGATATCTTCCAAAACACAAACACATCTCAGAAATGATAAAGAAAAAATATTGATTTCTTTATGTAAAAATGAAAAAGAAAAAACCCAACAGATAGAGCTCCAAATATAAAAATAACAGCTAAATATAGAAGTAAAAGTGTATGCCAAATCAATGTTCAGCTTCACTATGGTTTAAACAAATGAGTTTTACAAAACAGTATAAAATCATTATGCCCCATCAGATTAACATACATGCAAACATACACACACAATCACACAAAATATGAGAATAGGGTGTAGAGCAATGACCACTTATATATAGTTGTAAGCTGATTCAGTCTTTTGAAAATGCTATTTGGAGATATTGTTTATAATTTTAAATGAACACGTCTTGGAACCAAATAAACTTCTTCTAGTAATTTACCTAAAGAAATAGGTAATATTTGAACTCAATGATGCATCCTCAAGAATAGTCATGCATCATGTTTTACAACCAAAATTTTAATAAATAAATAAAACACTACTTATGTGTCCTTCAATGGAAATAGAATAGAGAACATAATGGAAAACCGCCTTTAGAAAATATTCTGTAGCTCTTAAAATGTCTTAGATTTATATGACATAGGAAGAACTCTCTTAGTAATTGAAAAAAAATTTTCAGAAAAAACATTTTAAGTTTAAGAAACTAATTATTAAGAATGGTTACCTTTGTAGAGAGATGTGGAATTGTGCAGGTGAACAGTTTCTGGAACTCACTTTTGAATCTTCTATTTCTTCAGATCTGGAAGTTGTTTTGTATTGCATATGCAATTAATAAGGCAATAACATAAAACATGAATTATATACTTTCATACCTGGTTCTTTTACTCTTATTTATATAATAAGGATAAATAATTAAATATTAGACAATTTTTAATGATCCAATTTAGATGATTATGTTTTTAATGATCCAATTTAGATGATTATAAGAAAGGAATCAGCTTACAAGTTATTTCCCTTTCTGATAAAGAAAAGCACAGACTGTTCTTGTCAATTAAATTCAGAAGCCAAAAAGAGTCTTGTTTTAAAATAAATAATGATACTGTGTTAATTTTATGTTAATCACAATTTATTCAAAAATATTTTCATTCTATTATTGATACTGTAGTTTCTAAAGGGTTATTCAAAACCCGTTGAATACTTTTGTGCTTTTTAATTAAAACAACTCCTACCAATAGCACAACTCTGTATTAATCTATATTAATCTTAAAATCACACATCCAAACAAATAACATTTGCATGCATATTAAAGTCATTTTGCCATTCTAGGCCTAGATAACTGCTTGTCTTTCCTATCTTAAAAATGCCATGAAAAATATGAATTTTTGATACTAATGACCCTGCACTATTCTAGTATACAAGCTTAAATAAAGGACTTTGGAATGAGTAGAGTATCAAGTTCCCAAATACCCCATTACTCCTCTACCTAACTCACTGTTTATTTTGTCTTTAAGCATTATAAAAATCCAAAGAAACAACCTTACATTAAAGATTAAATTTTAATGAATCAGAAGCAATTATATCTACCAAAATAGTGAACACCTTTATAACACAGGTATAGAACTCCTCCAAATAGACTCTGGGGAAGAACAGAAACATCTATCAGTTACGCATCTGCCATTAAAATCTGTTGCCTTTCTACATTCAGGTGTCCTGCTAATGTTTTTAAATAAAATATAAATGTACATGTATGATATGGATTATCCATTATTACTGAAGAATCTTGTCAATATATTACAATGAAGAAAGCAAATAATAAATATACGTAGACTACAAGGAGACATAAGTTATACCTTTCATGCTTTATATTTTGATTTACTGACACCTCTGAAGTATTGGCAGTGACCAAGAAAGAAAATACACACTAAATTAAAAGCATTCCTTGAAATTAAAAGCATAACGACAAAGACTAATAGATTTCATTCCTGTTTGGTCTCTGAGCTGACATCATATTTAGCTTGGTAATTTTAGCAAGGGACATTGAATCAATAACTCAATGATCTCAGCTTTGTTGATGAACAATTTTATCTTACATCATCTATAAAACATTTATCAGCAACAATTTATAATATGAATGTTTGAATATGAAGCATTTGGGTATAATATCTATTAAAATGATAAACAGCTGTTAGTTCATATATCTCTGTTAGGTAATGTTAAAAGTAAACTCCTAAATGAATACTGCAGAATCACTCAACACCATATGCAGACTACGTCACTTCATTATATTTTTGGCAGTCGCAACACCAGGCTAATTCAAATTCATGAGAAGTCAACCACACATCTATCCAAACTTGGATTTTTATTAAAATGAAGTATTGAGTGATTCTTGAAGAAAAAGAAAAAATAAAGAAGACGAAAAAGAATAAGCAGTAGCATTATATTTTTGTAAAATTCTTAAACATATTATATTCTGATTCTAATTTGGACATAACTCACATTAAACCTATATACATGACCCTCTGATTCTAAATACAATATCATTTTTCCATTTGTTTGTATCATCATCCCAAAGCTGTATGTTTTCACTTTTGATTTTCTTCAATTATCAATGCTTTGTAAACATTTTTCTATAAGACTTGTTTTCCCCCAACCAGTAATAAATGTTACACACTTTATAAATTTTCCTACATGTTTATTTTTTACTTATTTACCTTTCCATTATAGTATACCAATATTCATTTCTGTTTAATGGTAAAAGAACAGAATTGGACATTTTAAAATTATAAATATAAATTGTAAATATATTTATATTGTGAATTTATTTCAAATGTAAATATGTTTTATAACTTGTTGAATAAAATTAATATTTGTAATCTTGATTTTAAAAAACAGGGCAAAATAGGCAAGGCTTTACTTCCCATTAATTTTTCTATCTCTAGAAAAAAGTAAATTGTGTGCCAACTTTAAAAAAAGGCTTTTGATAACAAGAGGATTAAAAATAGATTGCTGGGAGAATCAGATGAAGCAAGAAAAATAGAGGGCTGGGTTTGTGACATAAGTAAAGGCTCTAATATTTCATGATAAATTAGAGAATTGATCTAAAGCCATATAAGAATGCGACACACATATCAAAGAGGTAGAGTGAACTCAGGTACAGGATATTTAATAAAACCTCTTAAATGAATACTTAATAGCCATCAACATAGTCTCCCATTCATCTATGCTCTCCCATTCATCTGTGCTCTCCCAACCTATTCCCATACCCATCAGTGCTCAAATGATGTTTTTCCACAGAGGGAGAACAGTCTCAGAGCCAGAGATAGACACAGAAATTCACCCACATTATATCTGAGCAAATAAAAAGCAACTTCAAGGTTATTCTGGAAATAACCTTTAATAATTAAAAGTGAAAAGAATCATTACATGAGCTATCAAAAAATGCTCAACACATAATATCATATGCCTAAAACTAAAGGAAATTTCTCACAAATCTTTCTGCTATAAAACAACTAAAGAACAACATTTTTTAATGCAATACAAAGATGCAAAATATAGGAATCAAGTATGGAACCACAAATAACAAATACTGGAATAAAAAGTACAGTAGAAGTACTAAGGAAAGGAGAGAACTGGAGAGAATATAGAACAAGAATACAAGGAGATAGGCAATATAAAATAGAGGTTGAGATGCAAAGAATTATATCATGGCAGAACAGAGAAGGTTGGAGAATGAATCAGGAGAACACACAGAAGATTCCAGAACTATGTAGTAATTCTAAATAATGTTTTACAGCCTATACTACTACAACCAATAATAATAATAATAACCTTAGCTAATTTTAGGGTAAATAGAATAGAAATGAAATGTTGGACAAATATAGCACATAAAATGGGTGATGAGAGGTAAAGGGGTCCTAAATCCTTACTGTGATTTGAAGACAGATTAAGAAAAATTAAAATTAAAATTATAAGCCATCTCACTCATGAAAATAGATGCAAAAAATTTAAACAATATGTTAGCAAAGCCATTCCAGCAATGTATAAAAAATACATATTGTCATATTGTGATTATGAGAGGATTGAAAATTTTAGAATATCAATTATTATGATTAAAAATGTAAGATATTGAAAGAGAAAATATATATAAATATTTGAAATTTGCAGAAAGAAGCGTATGATGAAATTCAACTTCTTTTTATATTTAAAAAACCCTTTTGGTAAACTAAAAAGAGAATTCCTCAAATAGATAAAGTAAGGCCTTCTATTTGAGTTTCTGATCAAGACTGTGAAACATGCTATTTTAATATATTAATTTTTCATTCTATACCTTCAGAAATTATAGAACTTATTCCTAAATACATCATCAAAGAGAAACTCATAATGAAAATTATAGTTATTAGTATAGACAGTAATGAGAACACCACATGGTTCTTGATGTCTTAGCACAGGAAGACAGCAAAAAAAAGTTCTGTTTGTAAAATAGTAATTGAAACTAGTTATGAAGATGATATAATTGACTGCATAGAGAATACTAAAAACTTTGTGGAAATCTCTTTACAAATATTAAGAAATTTAGCAGGATGACTGGATTCAAGAAAACTGATAAAAATCAGTTGCCCTTTTGTACATTATCTATAAACCATTAAGAAAAATTAGGAACATTATCAACTAAAATATCAATTACTTAGACATAATATTTACAAACATTGAAAGAACTTTGTTTAAAAAAATAGAAAACTTTATTAATAGACATCAAAGGAAACCCACACAAACAGAAAACCTTACTATAAACAGAAAGAAGAAGACACGTATATAGTAAATGCATTAAATTCTGTAAAAACTGATCAAAAATTCACAGTGGTTGCTGTGAGAATCCCAACAGGGATTTGCATGGAAGCCAATAAGCTGATTCAAAAACTTACATGGAAACTCAAAGATCCAAGAATAGTCAAGATTTCCCAAAAATAAATGGATAAGGTGAGGGAATGCCTTACCACACAGCAATTTCTTATAAACCAGTAGTCATCAAAGCAGAGATATACTGGCAGAAGAAGAAACAAATTAACAAGTAAACACTGACAGAAAACTCAGAAACAAGGGTAGAGGGAAAAGAAAATAAGTTTTCAATAAGTTGACAACTAATTACCTATTCGGAGAAGAAAATATATGCCTACTTCATACCCCAGAACAATAAATTGACTTCAAAAATATTTTTTACTTAAATGTAGAAGAAAAATATGTAGCAAATTAGCAGAAATTGGAAAAATATTTAAAGAATTTCTTAAACAAGACACAAAATGCATAACCTTTGGGGAAAAAGTATAGTTTCCCAATGTTAAAATAATGATTTTTTATTTTAAAAGCAGCACAAAAATTTTAACAGGCTGCATATTGCAAATACCTCCTTCATTCCCTGCATACTTTCCTTGCTTTATATTTCTTCAAAATAATTATCATCTTCAAATTACTATTGGTTCACACATTTATTTTGTGTATTATCTATAACCCTTCACTAACTGTATAATCTATGAAGGAGGCATTTTTGCCTATTTTGTTTTATATTGTGTTCCAGTAATGAGAAGAGTGTCTGGCAAGTAGTATAGGATCAATAAATATTTGTTGAATGATTACATTCATGAATCAATACAAAAAAAATAAAAAGGCAAACATCTCAATAGAAAAATGACCAAAAGAAATGAGTGGCATTTAATAGAAGATGAAAGGTATACAAGGCATATAAATCAACAATGGAAAAATGTTCAAACCTACTAATAATCAGAGAAATGTGAATTGGAATTACAATGACATATAACATTTTATACTCACTATGTTTGTTAAATATAAATAGTATATTACAAACATTGGTGAGGAGCAGTGTCAATGGGAGTCCTATAAACTGCTCACTGCAATATGAATAAGTGTGACCATCTGGAAAATAGTTGGGCGCTTTCCTGAAAATCTGAACTGTCATAAACTTTACAAATGAGCAATTCAATTTCAAGGCATGTACCATAGACAATGTCCTGCAAAAGCACCATAAACAAACTGCTAACATAGTTATAAAAACATTGCTCACAAGAGTAAAACAATAAAGGAAGAAACTCAAACGTCTTGTTAAAAGAATACATATATTGATTTTGTTATATTCACAGAATGGAATACTAGACAACTGTTACAATAGTTATTGAGTTGCAGCCATGCACAACAACAATCATAATGTAAACAAAATATTGAGAGAAAAAAACAAATTGCAGAAATCTGCTGATTTAGTGTTCTCCAGAGAAAAAGAACCAAAAGGATGGATTTTTTTCAATACTTTTTGAAGAGAAATATCCTTTTTTAGATATATATTATGTATATGTAATTACTATATTTATTATAAGGAATGGGCTCATGCAATTATGGAAACTGGCAAGTCCAAAACTGCAGAGCCAATGTCCCTTTTTGAGTCTGGTGGCCTGAAGTTTCTGTAGAACCAGGAAAAGGCAGTGCCCCAGATTGGAGGCCATTAGCAGAAGAATTCTCTCACTCAGGGGAAGGTCAACTTTTTTTCTCTTCAGGCCTTCAGTTGATTGGATGAGGCCACTAAATTAGGGAAGGTAATTGGCCTTACTCTGTCCACCAATTTAACTGCTAATCTCACCTAAAACACCCTCATAGAAACACCCAGAATAATGTTTGACCAAATATCTGGGCACCTTGTGCCACAGTCAAATTAACACATAAAATTAACCATCATACTTGTATATGGTAAAACTCCTTTTTTATGAACCTTAAAACAAAGAAATATTAACCATTCAACTCTTTAGAAAAACATTTATATGTCATAAAACTATAACTGTAAAATCACTACAATAGTCAACACCAACAGGCAATGGATCAACACCTACACAAACCTGAAGGGAAACATTGTGATCCAAATTTGGGGAGCAGGACGGAGTCCAAAAGCTGGGTTTTCTATTAATTTTTTTTTTTTTTTTTTTTTTTTTTTTTGCGGTACACGGGCCTCTCACTGTTGTGGCCTCTCCCGTTGCGGAGCACAGGCTCCGGACACACAGGCTCAGCGGCCATGGCTCACGGGCCCAGCCGCTCCGCACGGGCACGAACCCGTGTCCCCTGCATCAGCAGGCGGACTCTCAACCACTACGCCACCAGAGAAGCCCTCTATTAATTTTTAAAGCATGACATTGGTACAGATATTGATAAGGAGACTAATGGAACAAAATAGAGAAACAAGAAAGAATTTGGTAACCCCTATTACATATACATGTATACGTATATGTGTACATACATATATATGGACATATACACACAAATAATTTCATGTATTTTACATTTATTAAATATTCTTGGGGAAAAAGGGAGAAGTAAGTCCACATCTGTTCCTTCTATGAGGTTTATAATCTATCAGAACTGTTAACAAATAAACATTGTTTAATAGACATCATGAGGGAAATAAATTGTTACATGTAATCATATTCAGGAGTAATTA
This sequence comes from Orcinus orca, assembly GCF_937001465.1. Classification (NCBI taxonomy): domain Eukaryota; kingdom Metazoa; phylum Chordata; class Mammalia; order Artiodactyla; family Delphinidae; genus Orcinus; species Orcinus orca. Next base: position 145,658,327 of record NC_064561.1, read on the forward strand.
AGTAATGGCATCACACAGCTTGGGAGGCATTTATCAGTAACACTGAAAATTAAGTATAAAAGGCTAGCTGTAGTCACTTAGTAATTGAATATAAAGGAGTATTACATGTCAAAAAAAAAAGAATGTTTTTCTGGAGAAAATTATTTCACTCTTTTTTTTTCTCCAGATAAGATATATATTATTTATAATGTAGCCATTTTTAGATTAATATGAAGTTTCAAGTCCAATGTTAATGCTGGAAAAATAAGCATGGATACCTGATTGTACAGTTTTTGTTCCCAGGAGTCACAATTATAATAACTATGTGAAAGCAGAAAATGGTTTATCATTAATAATAGCTTTGATGCCAGACTGTATTTGGGTACAAAACAACTATAATCTCCATCAATTTACTATCTGCTGTTAAACTATGGTCCTTGCAAGACATGAGTTCAGTATTTAAATGAAGAAAATATATTCCAGAAAATAATGAAATAGAAAATTCTTGAAATAGCAAAAATATTTAAGGGAAAATGAATATAACTTAGGGACAAAAGGTATTTCTTTATCTGTAAACCATCTGTTTGTAGTTATACATGTATGCAGAGTGACTATAGACCCTACTAACTTAAAGTATTAGAGTTGTTCAGTGGTTAATCAGCATTTTAAATCTTTTCAATGAGATATTTTTTGATCAGTTCATTCCTTATCTTCACTTAAAATGTTTATTATTAATAAAGGTGTTCCGTGACTTGTTTACCATTTGGAATATATAAAAATGGACTTGGCCTCAGAGTACCTTGTGTAAAAATCATCTACATTTTTTTATGTAGAATAAAATGACAAGCACACATCAAAGGATATGCTTAATTCACTGAGCACATGTATGCAAAAATACAAATACACACATATATCTTCAAGTTTCAGTCAGAAAGCATTTGCTTAATGCTTACACATGACAAAGTACACTGTGGAGAGTTTATTAGAGATAACAGTTGTGAACAAAATGGAATTGATGTTTATGTGTCTATTTACTTTTAACTGTTTCTGAAATTTGTGTGGTGATTAATATATTCCAGGTGCTTTATCTCTTATTACCTTGAGGTTGGTACTATCATTATCCTCATCAGAAAGAGAGGAAACTGAGGCACAGAGTGATTAAACAACTTTTCCAATGTTGGACAGTGTCAGTAGTGAAATTTGAATCAAGTCTCACTTGGAACCTGCACTATGAATAATGGTATGCATTGTTACTGATATTGTTATAATAGTGGTTATTGGTACTTATAATAATGCATATTATTCCTCTTTATTAAGATAATATTTGAAAAAAAATACAAAAACAAGAAAAAAGTATGTAAAAGTTCATCACTGAAGAAAACATTCTTAGAATTTTGCTTTGTAGCTTCCAAATTTTTATATTAATAAAATCAAATTATATTAATTTATAACTTTAAAGTTGGCATTATAATCTATTCAGATTTTGTTACCTATCTTTCTCTGTAAATATTTACCATTATATCAAATCCAGACCCACATCATCCTTTTAATGACTGTCAAGTGTTTAATTGTATGGATACATACTATATTTTCTAACTCACATTGTTAGATATTAGGTTGATTCTTATTTTTTAGTATTATAACAATGTATTCAAAGATTCAGCACTAAAAGTTTAGTTTGAAAAAATTATTCTCTGCTTATCTTTTTTTTGTAGTGCCCAGATAACTAATCTTACAAATGGTCAGACACAAAGAATGGCATGTGCTGCTTCCAACAGCCTATACCTAGACTGGATATACATCTCCAGTCTTCTTATTTTCACATTCTTATCATATCTAAACTGCAGTGATCAATAACTACCAAAAAAATTATGTTTTGGTGCTAAGGGCTTTAGAGAAGGCTAATAAGAATTAGATAAGTCTGTACACTAAATGAGATTTTTAAAAATATCTACACAGAAAGATAATTAATGATACAATGTGTTTAATTATAAATCACTGTTGGTAAAGACTATACACCTTCCAGTAAAATATAGTATAGCCCTTTGCATGTAGCAGTTATCCATTAAATGCTGTTGAACTAGATTATAAATTAAAACATAAGTTGTCATATATAAAGTAAGCAATATTAAGTATTACTAGTGTTTACACAAAAAGAAAAATCAGAATTTTTGTGAAATGCCTCAGATGTCAAACCATGAAACTCAGACTTCATGCTGCAAAAATGGAGAGCAACTAAAATATTTTGAGCAGATGAAACCAGCCATAATATTCAGGTTAAATCCACTGAATAATTGTCTAGACACAGGGTTTATTATAGCTGTGAAGTATTTAATCATACTGCACCCATTCAAAATTTTAAAATCAAGCAGTAAATAAAGCCATATGGAAAGGCATGAAGCAGGAGTAATCAACAAGAAAGATACATGGAAGATGGCAGAATCAAAGATGGTTGTCGGGCTTCCCTGATGGCGCAGTGGTTGAGGTCTGCTTGCCGATTCAGGGGACACGAGTTCGTGCCCCAGTCCGGGAAGATCCCACATGCCGCGGAGCGGCTAGGCCCATGAGCCATGGCCGCTGAGCCTGCACGTCCAGAGCCTGTGCTCCGCAACGGGAGAGGCCACAAGAGTGAGAGGCCCGCGTACCGCAAAAAAAAAAAAAAGATGGTTGTCAAGGGGGGTGATAGTCCTTGCAGGTGGTAAACAAGGAAACAAGATAACCCCAAACAGTAAGTTAAGGCTCTTCCTTTTCCTGAACCCCAGGGCATTTGTCAGAGCATGTACTTGTTCAACATGTCATCCCAGTGGCTTCAAATATAGAGGTTCTTCATTCTTCTAACATTCATTACCCAAGTCCCTGCCATCTTGATAAATAGAAGCAAACTACTTATTAATGAACTAATTCCTTTAGAAAATTAATTCTCATGCAGATGTGTCTCCTGGTTAATAATAGAATTTGTGCATACAATTATGTTAATTTTTGTCCATTCCTTTGATGATTATTAATTTTATAAACACCCAATAATACAATATGCAAAGCTGTGCCATGTATACTCTAAACACTCATAAATTTTTCTCACAATCCTGTATCACTCTTTTGAATCCCAGAATCTGGTATCCAATGCATCTTTTGCATGTCTGTTTAGACTTTGTTGTAAAAATTCCACACTCATAATATTTTTCCTTACAAGTCAATTTCTCTTCCATTTTTGCCAGTCTTGGTGATTAAAACCATTATCAACACGATGGCTCATGTCAGAAATCTAGGTATCCTACTTGACACTCTCCTCTTTCTTTCAGGCCCCACATCCTATTCATCACAGAGCTTTGCCTATTGCTAAAATATTTCAAATTTGTATACATATTTCCATTACACCACCACTACTCCAAGTTACTATTATCTTTTCCCTGAACATCTGCAGTAGGCTTGTACCAGACATCCTCACCACCACTCTAAATCCCTCTACTCAAAACTTTCTCAACACAGGATGACACATTGAAAACACAAGTCTGATTGTGTAAACCCCAGCTTCTCACTACCAGATTTTCAAAAGCTATAATTGCACTAGGATAAAATATAAACACCCATTGCAAATAATAAAACTCTTCATCTAACCCTTAAACTTATTTTCTCTCTTCCTCTTCCTATTCTTTATTCCGTAAGCTCACAGGCCTTCTTACCCTTCCTACTAATAACCATGCTCTTTTCTACTTCAGAGCTTTCCCACATGAAATCTCTCACCCTTCTCCACAAAATATCCACACAATACACTCAACACATGGATAGTTTCTGCTCTGGCCTAACATTTAATGTACCTTTTCAGAGAAGAATTTTCTGATTATTGAGTGTAGGCATGTCTCTCCTGTTACGGGTAATCTCTTATCTCCCCATTTATTTTTTACTGATAAAACTTACTGCAATTTATAGTCATGTAATATTTGTGTAATATATTAGTTTAAAATGTTTTGTCTGCTTAAAATAGAATATCTTCAAAACATAAGAACATTTGGAGTTTGCTTAACAAGAGTCTAGAAGTGGTGAGTCCTAAGTAAAATTTGGTAACTCAAGATATTAAGGCTCTGGAGCTGCATTTCTGCAATTCCCTTGACCATTCCTTCAATTTCCAAGAATGGTAGCCACAGTTACAAACATGATGGCCACACATCAGCTATCCATATGCTAAGAAAGAAGATGATGTTCTTCTGACAAAACTTTCTCCTTACCAGGGAAGAAAATAACTCCTTCCCTTTATATAAGAATCATTCCCTTTAAATCTTCTTGGTAGGAACTGGTCACATACTCATCCCTAAACTAATCAATGGCAAAGAGGAATGAGAACACCACAGTTGGCCTAGTTCCAAACATGATGATAGCATTCTACATAGGACCTTCTAAAAGCGTCTAGCTAGCCTTAGATAACTCTCTTGTCGCTCTACAACTGCACAGTTTCTAAGTGAAAAATTCCATAGGAAGAGAAGGAACTGGTACTAGAAGAAACAATGTGAGATAATTGCTTAGTGTATTAAATTTGAGAAGATGGCCATGGGTTAAACAAGTGAAAATCATAGAAAGGAATTTGAGATTTTCTAAATCACCTCCTGGTAACGTAACTCGTTCTACAACATGCATAACTGACAATCATGTTTTCTCTGCTTAAACACTTCCAGAGATGAAAATCTCATTATTTTCCATACCACTTATTTTACTTTTGAACTAAATTAATTGTTTTAAGATTATTATTTATTTATTTATTTATTTTGCGGTACACGGGCCTCGTGGACTCTCCCGTTGCGGAGCACAGGCTCCGGGCGCGCAGGCTCAGCGGCCATGGCTCACGGGCCCAGCCGCTCCGCGGCATGTGGGATCTTCCCGGACCGGGGCGCGAACCCATGTCCCCTGCATCGGCAGGTGGACTCTCAACCACTGCGCCACCAGGGAAGCCCTAAGATTATTTTTTAAATTATTGTTCTTATTTTTTTCAGAAGAGGTAATAGAATTTCAACACAGATCTCTTAACTAGTTCTGATGTGATATACTTTTGAGAAGAGTTTCTTTTCTTGATGCCTTGTTTCTGTATACTCCAGTCAATTAATGCCTATCATTAAAAATGTGATTCCTGTAATGCACACAAACAGAAAGGAATTACCTCTTTTTTTCATGAAAGTTTTCTGTATAAAGCCTCAATCATAAATCTACATTAGTTCCACTTTGATTTTCATAGATGCTTTACACTACTAGCTTACATTGAACTTGTATCCACCTAAACACCTAGCCATCTTTTACATAAACTGCTTGTAAGCCAGGTTTCAGGACTACTTTTTTGTTGTGGTTTTGTTTTGTTTATTTTTAGTAGATATTTATACAGTTCATGTATATTGAAATTATGATCAACTAACCTCTACCTATCTTTTATAATCCCCATTCATGCCAATTTTCTCATTATTAGCACATGGCTGTTTCTGGAATTTACAAAAATCTCAAGAGATTTTTAGATACAAAATCTATCATCAAGTATGTTTATAATCTAGTTTTGAATAAAATCTGATAAGCAGCACCTTTTTAAACATTAAGGAAACCATTGATTAGATGTTGACAAGATAGGGACAGTGTCTTGTTTTAAATCACTTGAGACCACTCTCCTAAGTGAGTGAGATTCATTAATCAATACCAGATGGGCACTGCTTTTCAATAAGCTTTGAATTCATAATCTATATTATTAATCATCTACATTTTCCCCATTTTTCTATTATTAAGCTACTTGATCATTTGACTTGCTGAAATGAAAATACATTCATTTTAGACCTTTCCTTAGATGTGCAAGTTTAGTAAAGTTACTGTAAGCAAAAAGAGAAGGAGATTTGGCTGGACTTGATGTTAATGCATTTCCCTGTTAGAGATCCACTTTACTAATTCTTCCAGAGATTAGTGTTAGATAACCTTAGCAATGTACAGAATTTACCTCTTTGATATTGAGAGACAGAGAGAGGATTCTATCTCGGTTTTTCTGCTATAGTTCCAAAATATTACCATTCTCAAAAATTATTGATAATGGCTTCAAAATAACATCTATAAATTCTTTCAGAATTCTAGGGTTTGAAAGCCTAGGTCTGGCAGTTCCATCCCATTATGAATTTATTAAAAATGTTTGCTTCACCCCTTGTAAAAGAAGCCAAAACATGTTGACAAATCTCCGCTTTATAATGAATGGAAGTGATTCTCTCTGCAAAAAGAAAAATTCAATTGTATCTAAAAATCATGTCTCCTATTCCTTCTTATTTTGTACCCGTAAATATATGCAAATCTAGACTGTCAAACTTCCTTTGTTAAATGAGACATAAAAACATTGGCCCATCAAAGTGCAAACACATTGTTAGTCTATAAACCTATTAATATTTCCTTTGTCCCTGATTTAGGAAAATATAGAAAAGACATCTGAATAAGGTAGAAGCATAAGAACAGATTAAAAATACATTAAAAATGTAGCTTACCTATAGTTTATCTGTCTGTGACCAAATTCAACCACTGCCAAAACATATTATATGACTGAAAGCATACCACACTATTCTACAGGTTACAAACATTTCTAGGATACTAATAAACTAGAGAAATGAACTGCAGTGATTTAGATGGAAGGAATATAAGAGTCCTTTACGATCTGTTGCTCTGTTCATAAACAGCAATAATGGAGTTTGGGATGATAATTAAGCTCCAGATAGACTGGGGAGAAGGAAAAAATAGAATCAAAAGTGTATTCCTAACTCTACCGCTACCACCCAAGCGTAAAGACAAATATGGCACTCCAAGACCCCAATCACTTTGTTTTCAAAATGTGAGGTCTGTAAAAATAATTCTAACCTTCCTTCTATCTCTAAAATCTGATAATTCTAAGTTCTCAGCTCCCTTCACATTTAGTTCTCTGATCTGTTTGTTGGATTATATTGACTCTCTGAATAATAAAAAAAAAATGTAGCTGGTTAAATATTATGTATAAAAACATCGATACATCCTGTTCTTGACTTCTTCTTTTTCCATATTTGGCCACTACATATCTGAACCGATGAACTGAATTTAATCTATGGTACCTAACACATTCTTACAATGACTAATCTTTATCAATTACCAAAGTTTGTTGTGCTAACTTTGAAAAAGCTGTTGATAGTGTAGTTATTTCATCCAATTGTAACAAAGAGAATTTAATGAGTGTTTGAAGTGTGTGTGATTATGCTATTTGAAAATTATCCTTTTCCGAGATAAGGATTAAATACAAATCAAAGGAACTCAACATTTCATTATGAATGGAAGTGATTATATGCAATCGGCAAACTTTGAAGCTTTCTGCACTGGCATACTGAATAATCAGCACTGTTGTTTTGTCATTATCAGTAGGATTGCACTTTTGCAGCTTTTGAAATGCCTGATGTTTGCATAGTTGAAGGTAAAGAGGAAAGTTTGCTTTCCCACTAACACTTCATTGATTGTTTGCTCTTCATTGATAGTCTGTGACACTTTATCTCCCCAGCAGCTGGACTTTTTACCTGGCTTATATGGAGTGTTTTCATTAGGGCCTAATTGATTTTGCAGTTGATGAACTCAGTGCTAGTATGTCTCTTATAAACTATTTTCTACATGGACCTTCTTCTTCCTAGTGATGTTAGAGTAATTGGCTCAGTATTTAAATGGCAGCATACTGAAAAAGTAAAAGGTTACTTTGAACCAATTCCAATGTGGTATTTATCCCTATCCAAAGCAAAGATTTCCTACATCAGTCCTCACCAAGTTTTACCTCACGGAAGTTGATCATTAAAAGAAGTGATGAATGTTTATGTAACTCATTTGAGATATCAAGCAATGGCTTTACAAAATGGGAGACAATCTCAAAGCATGCAATCTAAAAACAGTCTTATGATGAGTTTCAGCTCAGTGTTTTCTATTAGGTAAACCATAAAGTTTGTTTCTATGTCTCTAACACTTACCTCTAAATATTTTGTGTGTGTGTTTATTTTTTAAGTTTGGACTTTTCCTTGGTGACTTTTCAGCATTTAGACAATATTTTTGGCTCTTTTCTTTATGAAAAATGGTCTTTAAGTTAAAATTACAACTTGATATAGGTGGTAGTTCTTTTATCAAACTCAGTATACCTACTGCCCTATTGTAAGAAAAATACAGCATGTTTGACTTTCCATAAGAAAACCCCAAGACTTAATGAGCTAAAGAAAGTCCTAAGTGAAATCCACTGGCCTGTTATTTTGTTGTCCATGGGATTTAATAACCATGTGGAAGGCATTGTTCAGCATACTAGAGGGTGGCCCCTTCAGGTGAAATCTTAAATGTACCAGGAAAGCAGGATGGGAACCTCCTCTCTCCATTCAGTCTTAATCTCTTTCTTTCAGGGGCACTGAATTCACAGCTTCAAGTTGATTAAATTAAAAATTCGATTAAATACATATTTTTTAAGTGGACACACTTGCTTGGAATGGAACAGCATCATCTGAATTATAATCAGTTTTCAGAAGAAATATTCATCAGATATAACCTTTGCCATTTTTTTATAAAAAGTTATTTAGCGTGTTTTGAATTAGAAAATTTAATATGCACTCCAGAGACCAATAGTTAAAAGCTAAATATGAATATCTTAGTGCAATTTTCTATTATTCTGTTATATCGAGAATAAAAGACTATCCAGAATGTTACGTCCAAAGAAGTATCCTTTTATCATTTATATATATATATATATATATATATATATATATATATATATATATATTTTTTTTTTGGTACGTGGGACTCTCACTGTTGTGGCCTCTCCAGTTGCGGAGCACAGGCTGCAGACGCACAGGCTCAGCGGCCATGGCTCACGGGCCCAGCCGTTCCATGGCACGTGGGATCTTCCTGGACCGGGGCACGAACCCGTGTCCCCTGCATCGGCAGGCGGACTCTTAACCAGTGTGCCACCAGGGAAGCCCTCATTTCTATATTTTTAAACTTTCTCCCTGAACGAATTATTCTGTAACGCTTTGCCCTTTCATTTTAAATCAAAGTACATGATATGTAATTGTTTTACAAAATTCTTCATTATAGGAAAATATCCTGCACTTCTAACATCAAGAATTATGTTGAAACTAGCTGAGCATTATTATTATCTTGGCATCTGAAATAAATATACATCTAAGAGGAAAAAATACTCAGAAAAAAACTAAATAGGTCCTAAAGCTGTCTTTTAGCATCTTAGACATGAAGCAGCTTTTAATAAAATATATTTGAAACTGTGTGGAGATTGTATTTTTCAAGGATGTAAATTAAGCGTAGTCTTTCCATAATTAAGTATAAAGCCAAGCTAACAAATAAAAAAAAGTGTTAACATTGAACTTGTCTGAGGGTTATGTTTCCAGATCTGATAACATAAATTAAACTAAGGTTTTCAGGTACTTGGATGAACAAACAGCATTCTGAAATATATCCTCAATCAATCACCTCCATCTGGGAGATGGAAAGCTCTAGCTTTCATCACACCCTGTCAAGTGGCTTGGTTTATTGAAAAGTCTAAAGTAGATATACTACAAAGTTAACACCCTGAAACACATAGAATTTAGTCACTGAGATGATCAAAAATTATAATTGAACTTTACATTTTTTAAGGACAAGAGTTATCTCCTCTGTTAGACTTCTAGCACTTAGTATATTACTTAGGATTTGCGATGTGGTCAATGGTTAGTATGCACTTATTATGTTTGTTTTATTGAATTAGTAACATTTCTTTTCCATTCTCTCACATATTCTTAGAGCAGATGAAATGTTTCTATCCCTTTAAAAGAAATATTTTAATAGAATCTTCTCTATCTTCATTCTTAAAGATTTTTAACAGAAGCTTCTTGATTATATAATTAAGAGAAAATACGATGTATTATTTTTAGATTTCTTAAATATTGTTGGCTTTTAAGAGTTTTGGTTGTTATCTTATATATACTAAGCCTTATTAGATACTCAAATAATTTCTTTTTTTTAATTGGGATAGACTTGTTTTACAACGTCGTGTTAGTTTCTACTGTACAGCGGAGTTCCTTGAGCTATACAGCAGGTTCTTATTAGTTATCTATTTTATACATATTAGTGTATACATGTCAATTCCAATCTCCCAATTCATCCCACCCCCCACCCCCACCCCCGCTTTCCCCTCTTGGTGTCCATATATTTGTTCTTTCCCTCTGTGTCTCAATTTCTGCCTTGCAACCCAGTTCTTCTGTAACATTTTTCTAGATTCCACATATATACGTGAATATACGATATTTGTTTTTCTCTTTCTGACTTACTTCACTCTGTTTGACAGTCTCTAAGCCCATCCACGTCTCTGCAAATGACACAGTTTCGTTCCTTTTTATAGCTGAGACAATTCCTTTTGTGAAAAGTTAGAATAAATACTTTATTAAAATTAATAACATTTTCCTTCTCACTTTTTCACTGTTACTTCTTGTTCCCCTGCATTATCAGACTTTGCCAACTGAGGCTGCAATGTCTAGGTTCTCTCTTCCCAAAGATTAAACAATTCTGACAACAGAATTTATATAAACTCCTATTGAAAATTTCTTAAATGTATTATTTTTGTTGAGAATTTAGGTGATAATTTTAAGTACTAGTTAAATTTTTTTGAAAATTAAAATAATTTTTACAGTAGGATTGAGCAGTTTTTTAAAACGTAATGGGCTCTATTTTTATAACACTTCAAACTTTAGAGAAAAATTCAGTAGAAAATACAAAATCTGTATACTCACTCCCCACTCACCCCATCATAGTTTCCTCTATTGTGAACCTCTTGAATTGGTACATTTGTTATAATTTATGAACTGATACTGATACATTATTATTAACTAAGAGTCCAGTGTTTACGTTAGAGCTCACTGTTGATATTTATAGTTCTATGGATTTCTCCAAATGCATCATGTCATATATCCATCGTTATCATACTATAGTCTCAAAAACATAGTTGCACATCCCTAAAACTCCCCTGTATTCTAGAACCTTTTCCCCAAACCCTGGCAATTACTGATTTTTTTTAAACAACTTTATTAGAGTATAATTGCTTTACAATGTTGTGTTAGTTGCTGCTGTATAACAAAGTGAATCAGCTATATGTATACATATATCCCCATATCTCCTCCCTCATACGTCTCCCTCCCACCCTCCCTATGCCACCCCTCTAGGTGGACACAAAGGACAGAGCTGATCTCCCTGTGCTATGTAGCTGCTTCACACTACCTATCTATTTTACATTTCGTAGTGTATATATGTCCATGCCATTCTCTCACTACATCCCAGCTTACCCTTTCCCCGCCCCATGTCCTCAAGTCCATTCTCTACATCTGCATCTTTATTCCTGTCCTGCCCCTAGGTTCTTCAGAATCATTTTTTTTTTTTTACTTTTAGATTTCATATATATGTGTTAGCATACGGTATTTGTTTTTCTCTTTCTGACTTATACTTCACTCTGTATGAGTCTCTAAATCCATCCACCTCATTACAAGTAACTCAATTTCACTTCTTTTTATGGCTGAGTAATATTCCATTGTATATATGTGCCACATCCTCTTTATCCATGCATCTGTCGATGGACACATAGGTTGCTTCCATGTCCTGGCTATTGTAAATAGTGCTGTAATGAACATTGTGGTACATATCTCTTTTTGAATTATGGTTTTCTCAGGGTATATGCCCAATAGTGGAATTGCTGGGTCATATGGTAATTCTATTTTTAGTTTTTTAAGGAACCTCCATACTGTTCTCCATAGTGGCTGTATCAAATTACATTCCCACCATCAGGGCAAGAGGGTTCCCTTACTTCCACACTCTCTCCAGCATTTATTGTTTGTACATTTTTTGATGTTGGCCATTCTGACTGGTGTGTGGTGATACCTCATTGTAGTTTTGCTTTCCATTTCTCTAATGATTAGTGATATTGAGCATCCTTTCTTGTGTTTGTTTGCAACCTGTGTATCTTCTTTGGAGAAATGTCTATTTAGGTCTTCTGCCCATTTTTGGATTGGGTTGTTTGTGTTTTTGATATTGAGCTGCATGAGTTGCTTGTATATTTTGGAGATTAATCCTTTGTCAGTTGCTTCATTTGCAAATATTTTCTCCCATTCTGAGGGTTGTCTTTTTGTCCTGTTTATGGTTTCCTTTGCTGTGCAAAAGCTTTTAAGTTTCATTAGGTCTGATTGTTTATTTTTGTTTTCATTTCCATTTCTCTAGGAGGTGGGTCAAAAAGGATCTTGCTGTGATTAATGTCATAGAGTGTTCTGCTTAGGTTTTCCTCTAAGAGTTTTATATTGTCTGGTCTTACATTTAGGTCTTTAATCCATTTTGTGTACGGTGTTAGGGAGTGTTCTAATTTCATTCTTTTACATGTAGCTGTCCAGTTTTCCCAGCACCACTTACTGAAGAGGCTGTCTTTTCTCCATTGTATATTCTTGCCTCCTTTCTCAAAGATAAGGTGACCATATGTGTGTGGGTTTATCTCTGGGCTTTCTATCCTGTTCTATTAATCTATATTTCTGTTTTTGTGCCAGTACCATACTGTCTTGATTACTGTAGATTTGTAGTTTGGTCTGAAGTCTGGGAGACTGATTCCTCCAATTCCATTTTTCATCCTCAAGATTGCTTTGGCTATTCAGGGTCTTTTGTGTTTCCATACAAATTGTGAATTTTTTTGTTCTAGTTCTGTGAAAAATGCCATTGGTAGTTTGATAGGGATTGCATGGAATCTGTAGGCTGCTTTGGGTAGTATAGTCATTTTCACAATGTTGATTCTTTCAATCCAAGAACATGGTTTGTCTCCCCACCTGTTTGTAGCATCTTTAATTTCTTTCATCAGTGTCTTATATTTTTCTGCATACAGGTCTTTTGTCTCCTTAGATAGGTTTATTCCTAGGTTATTTATTCTTTTTATTACAATGGTAAATGGAAGTGTTTCCTTAATTTCTCTTTCAGATTTTTCATCATTCGAGAATAGGAATGCAAGAGATTTCTGTGCATTAATTTTGTATCCTGCTACTTTACCAAATTCATTGATTAGCTCTAGTAGTTTTCTGGTAGCATCTTCAGGATTCTCTATGTATAGTATCATGGTATCTGAAAACAGTGACAATTTTACTTCTTTTTCAATTTGGATTCCTTTTATTTCTTTTTCGTCTCTGATTGCTGTGGCTAAAACTTCCAAAACTATGTTGAATAATAGTGGTGAGAATGGACAACCTTGTTTTGTTCCTGATCTTAGTGAAATGGTTTCAGTTTTTCACCATTGAGAATGATGTTGGCTGTGGGTTTGTCATATATGGCCTTTATTATGCTGAGGTAAGTTCCCTCTGTGCCTACTTTCTGGAGGGTTTTTATCATAAATGGGTGTTGAATTTTGTCAAAAGCTTTCTCTGCATCTATTGAGATGATCATATGTTTTTCCTCCTTCAATTCGTTAATATGGTGTATCACATTGATTGATTTGCATATATTGAAGAATCCTTGCATTCCTGGGATAAACCCCACTTAATCATGGTGTATGATCCTTTTAATGTGCTGTTGGATTCTGTTTGCTTGTATTTTGTTGAGGATATTTGCATCTCTGTTCATCGCTGATATTGGCCTGTAGTTTTCTTTTTTTTTTTCTGACATCTGTCTGGTTTTGGCATCAGGGTGATGGTTGCCTTGTAGAATGAGTTTGGGAGTGTTCCTCCCTCTGCTATATTTTGGAAGAGTTTGAGAAGGAGAGGTGTTAAGTCTTCTCTAAATGCTTGATAGAATTCGCCTGTGAAGCCATCTGGTCCTCGGCTTTTGTTGGAAGATTTTTAATCACAGTCTCAATTTCAGTGCTTGTGATTGGTCTGTTTATATTTTTTATTTCTTCCTGGTTCAGTCTGGGAAGGTTCTGCTTTTCTAAGAATTTGTCCGTTTCTTCCAGATTGTCCATTTTACTGGCATATAGTTGCTTGTAGTAATCTCTCATGATCCTTTGTATTTCTGCAGTGTCAGTTGTTACTTCTTTTTTATTTCTAATTCTATTGATTTGAGTCTTCTCCCTTTTGTTCTTGATGAATCTGGCTAATGGTTTATCAATTTTGTTTATCTTCTCCTAGAACCAGCTTTTAGTTTTATTGATCCTTGTTATTGTTTTCTTCATCTCTTTTTCATTTATTTCTGATCTGATACTTATGATTTCTTTCCTTCTGCTAAGTTTAGGGTTTTTTTGTTTTTCTTCCTCTGATTACATTAGGTGTAAGTTTAGGTTATTTGAGATGTTTCTTGTTTCTTGAGGTAGGATTTCATTGCAATAGACTTCCCTCTTAGAACTGCTTTTGCTGCATCCCATAGGTTTTGGGTTGTCGTGATTTCATTGTCATTTGTTTCTAGGTATTTTTTGGTTTCCTCTTTGACATCTTCAGTGATCTCTTGGTTATTAAGTAGTGTATTGTTTAGCCTCCATATGTATTTTTTACAGATTTTTTCATGTAATTGATATCTAGTCTCATAGCATTGTGGTTAGAAAAGATACTTGATACGATTTCCATTTTTTTAAATTTACTGAGGCTTGATTTGTGACCCAAGATATGATCTCTCCTGGAGAATGTTCCATGAGCACTTGACAAGAAACTGTATTCTGTTGTGTTTGGATGGAATGGCCTATAAATGTCAATTAAGTCCATCTTGTTTAATGTCTCATTTAAAGCTTGTCTTTCCTTATTTATTTTCATTTTGGATGATCTATCCATTTGTGAAAGTGGGGTGTTAAATTCTCCTACTATGATTGTGTTACTATCAATTTCCCCTTTTATAGCTGTTAGCATTTGCCTTATGTATTGAGGTGCTCCTATGTTGGAGCACCATATTTACAATTGTTATATCTTCTTCTTGGATTGATCCATTGAACATTATGTAGTGTCCTTCTTTGTCTCCTGTAATAGTCTTTGTTTTAAAGTCTATTTTGTCTGATATGAGAATTGCTACTCCAGTTTTCTTCTGAGTTCCATTTGAATGGAATATATTTTCTATCCCCTTACTTGCAGTCTGTATGTGTCCCTAGGTGTGAAGTGGGTCTCCTGTAGGCATCATATATATGGGTCTTGTTTTTGTATCCATTCAGCCAGTCTATGTCTTTTGGTTGGAGCATTTAATCCATTTACATTTAAGACAGTTATCAATATGTATGTTCCTATTACCATTTTCTTAATTGTTTTGGGTTTTTTATTGTAGGTCTTTTCTTTCTCTTGTGTTTCCTGCCTAGAGAAGTTCCTTCAGCCTTTGTTGGTTTGGTGGTGCTGGTTTGGTGGTGCTGAATTTTCCTAGCTTTTGCTTGTCTGTAAAGGTTTTAATTTCTCTGTCGAATCTGAATGAGATCCTTGCTGGGTAGAGTAATCTTGGTTGTAGATTTTTCCCTTTCATTACTTTAAATATGTCCTTCCACTGTGTTCTGGCTTGCAGAGTTTCTGCTGAAAGATCAGCTGTTAACCTTATGGGGATTCCCTTGTATGTTATTTGTTACTTTTCCTTTGCTGCTTTTAATATTTTTTCTTTGTATTTAATTTTTGATAGTTTGATTACTATGTGTCTTGGCAGGGTTCTCCTTGGATTTATCCTGTGTGGGACTCCCTACACTTCCTGGACTTGATTGACTATTTCCTTTTCCATATTAGGGAAGTTTTCCCCTATAATCTCTTCAAATATTTTCTTAGTCCCTTTTTTTTTTTCCTCTTCTTCTTCTGGGACCCCTATAATTATAATATTGTTCCATTTAATGTTGTCCCAGAGGTCTCTGAGACTGTCCTCAATTCTTTTCATTCACTTTTCTTTATTCTGCTCTGTGGTAGTTATTTCCACTATTTTATCTTCCATGTCACTTAACCGTTCTTCTGCCTCAGTTATTCTGCTATCGATTCCTTCTAGAGAATTTTTAATGTAATTTATTGTGTTGCTCATCATTGTTTGTTTGCTCTTTAGTTCTTCCACATCTTAGTTAAACATTTCTTGTATTTTCTCCATTCTATTTCCAAGATTTTGGATCATCTTTACTATCATTACTCTAAATCCTTTTTTAAGTAGACTGCCTAATTCCTCTTCATTTGCTTGGTGTGGTGGGTTTTTACCTTACCCCTTCATCTGCTGCATATTTCTCTGACTTCTCATTTTGCTTAACTTACTGCGTTTGGGGTCCGCTTTTCACAGGCTGCAGGTTCATACTTCTGTTATTTTTGGCATCTGCCTCCAGTGTGTATGGTTGTCTCAGTGAGTTTTGTAGGCTTTCGGGTGGAGGGGACTGGTGCCTGTATTCTGATGGATGAGGCTGGATCTTATCTTTCTTGTGGGCAGGACCGCATCTGTTGGTGTGTTTTGGCATGTCTGTGAACTTACTATGATTTTAGGCAGCCTCTCTACTCATGGGTGGGATTGTGTTCCTGTCTTGCTAGTTGTTTGGCATAGGATGTCCAGCAGTGTAGCTTGCTGGTCGTTGAGTGGAGCTGGATCTTAGTGTTGAGATGAAGATCTCCGGGAGAGCTTTTGCCGTTTGACATTACATGGAGCCAGGAGGTCTCTGGTGGACCAATGTCCTGAACTCGGCTTTCCCACCTCAGAGGCTCAGGCCTGACACACAGCCGGGGCACCAAGACCCTGTCAGCCACATGGCTCAGAATAAAAGGGAGAAAAAGAAAGAAAGAAAAAAAAATTTTTAAGTAATAAAATAAAGTTATTGAAATGAAAAAATAAAAAAAATATTAAAAATAAAAAAGTAATAATAAAAAAAAGAAAGAAAGAAGAGAGCAATGAAACCGTAAAACAAATCCACCAATGATAACAAGTGTGAAAAAGTATCCAAAAAAAAAAAAAAATAGCAGACGGACAGAACCCTAGGACAAATGATAAAAGCCAGGCTATACAGACAAAATCACAGGAAGAAGCATACACATACACACTCACAAAAAGAGGAAAAGCAAGAAAATATATATATTAAAAAAAAAAGGAAGAGAGCAAGCAAATCAATAAGCAAATGTACCAATGGTAATAAACTGTAAATAGTAAACTAAGATAAACCTAAAACCAGAAACAAATTAGATGCAGAAAGCAAACCCCAAGTCTACAGTTGCCCCCAAAGTCCACTGCCTCAATTTTGTAATGATTCATTGTCTATTCAGGTGTTCCACAGATGCAGGGTACATCAAGTTGATTGTGGAGATTTAATCTGCAGCTCCTGAGGCTGCTGGGAGAAATTTCCCTTTCTCTTCTTTGTTCACACAGCTCCTGGGGTTCAGCTTTGATTTGGCCCTACAACTGCGTGTAGGTCGCCTGAGGGCATCTGTTCCCTGCCCAGACAGGATGGGGTTAAAGTAGCAGCTGATTAGGTGGCTCTGGCTCACTCAGGCTGGGGGGAGGGAGGGGTACGGAATGTGGGGCGAACCTGTGGCGGCAGAGGCCAACGTGACGTTGCACCAGCCAGAGGTGTGCTGTGTGTTCTCCCGGTGGAGTTGTCCCTGGATCATGGGACCCTGGCAGCAGTGGGTTGCACAGCCTCCAGGGAGGGGAGGTGTGGATAGTGACCTGTGCTTGCACACAGGCTTCTTGGTGGCTGCAGCAGCAGACTTAGCATTTCATGCCCGTCTCTGGTTTCTGTGCTGATAGCTGCAGCTTTTGCCCGTCTTTGGAGCTCGTTTAGGTGGTCCTCTGCCTTCTGTGGGCAGACAGAGAAGGAATCCCCTCTCCTCGCGCACCCCAAAGAAATGGGCTCTTGACTCTTAGGCAGGTCCAGAGTTTTTCTCGGACTCCCTCCCGGCTAGCTGTGGCACACTAGCCCCCTTCAGGCTGTGTTCACGCAGCCAACCCCGGTCCTCTCCCTGGGATCCGACCTCTGAAGCCTGAGCCTCAGCTTCCAGCCCCGCCCACCCCAGCAGGTGAGCAGACAAGCCTCTTAGGCTGGTGAGTGCTGGTCAGCAGTGATCCTCTGTGTGGGAATCTCTCCGCTTTGCCCTCTGCACTGCTGTTGCTGTGCTCTCCTCCATGGCTCTGAAGCTTCCCCCCCTCCCCCGTCTTCACCCATGAAGGGGCTTCCTAGTGTGTGCAAACTTTTCCTCCTTCACAGGTCCCTCCCAGAGGTGCAGGTCCCGTCCCTATTCTTTTGTCTCTGTTTTTCCTTTTTTCTTTTGCCCTACCCAGGTACGTGGGGGAGTTTCTTGCCTTTTGGGAAGTCTGAGGTCTTCTGCCAGCATTCAGTAGGTGTTCTGTAGGAGTTGTTCCACGTGTAGATGTATTTTTGATGTATTTGTAGGGAGGAAGGTGATCTCCACGACTTACTCCTCTGCCATCTTGAAGGTCCCCCCTCTACTGACCTTTTTATTGTCTCTATAGTTTGCCTTTTCCAAGATGTCATATATTTGAAACCATAGAGTATCTAGTCTCTTCAGGCTAGTTTATTTCAAATAGCAATAAGAATAGCATTAAGGTTCTTCCATGTCTTCTTGTGGCTTGATAGCTCATTTATTTCTATTGCCCAGTAATTTGCCATTTTATGGATGTACCACAATATTTTATCCATTCACACATTGAAGGCCATCCTGCTTCCTTCTGATTTTGTCATGAATAAAGCTGTTACAAACATTTGTGTGCACGTTTTTGTATGGACATAAATTTTCAAGTCCTTTGGAGTTACTCCTTTGGCAATTGCTGGATAGTGTGGTAGACTGCGTTTAGCTTTGTTAAGAAACTGACAGGATTCTTTTCATAGTCTGTACCCTTCTGCACTCCCATGAGCTGTGAATGAGGCTTTTTTTTTGCTCCACATCCTCACCAGCATTTGGTGTTGTCAGTGTTTGGATGTTTGGAATTTTAGTCATTCTCATAAGTATGTAGCGGTATCTCTTGTTTTTGTTTTTGTTTTTGTTTTGTTTTGTGGTACGCGGGCCTCTCACTGTTGTGGCCTCTCCCATTGCGGAGCACAGGCTCCGGACGTGCAGGCTCAGTGGCCATGGCTCACAGGCCCAGCCGCTTCACGGCATGTGGGATCTTCCCGGACCGGGGCACGAACCCGTGTCCCCTGCGTCGGCAGGCGGACTCTCAACCACTGCGCTACCAGGGAAGCCCTCTCTTCTTGTTTTATTTTGCAATTCCCTAATCACAGATGATGTTAACTATCTTTTCATATGTTTATTTGCCAGCTGTACTTCTTCTTTAGTGAGATATTCGTTCTGACACCAGAAATGTGTGCTCCTTGAAAAAATTGTAAGTCAGGCTTCATTAAAATTAAACATTTCTGCTTTGTGAAAGACACTGTTAAAAGAATGAAAATACAAGCTCCAGACTGGGAGAAAAATTTGCAAAGCACATATCTGATAAAGGCATTCTATCCAAAATATACAAAGAACTCTTAGAACTCACAATAGGGAAACAAACAACCTAATTAAAAAGTGGGTAGGGCTTCCTTGGTGGCACAGTGGTTGAGAATCTGCCTGCCAATGCAGGGGACATGGGTTTGAGCCCTGGTCTGAGAAGATCCCACATGACGTGGAGCAACTAGGCCCGTGAGCCACAACTACTGAGCCTGCGCGTCTGGAGCCTGTGCCCCGCAACAAGAGAGGCTGCAATAGTGAGAGGCCCACGCACCGCGATGAAGAGTGGTCCCCGCTTGCCACAACTAGAGAAAGCCCTCGCACAGAAACGGAGACCCAACACAGCCAAAAATAAATAAATAAATAAATAAAATTTTTTAAAGTGGGTAAAACATCTGAGCAATCAATTTTTTGAATCAATCAATGTTTAGAATCAATAAACATTCTATACTCGTGAATATAAAATTCATTATATCACTTCACACAACTACAGACTTACTTAGTTGTGCACATTTGTTTATCAGTCCTTAATTTTAAAAAGATTATTTTCAAGCTAATAGAGAATTAAACGAATCACTCAAAATTCATTCACTGGAGAAAACAACTCTAACACAGCATTAATAGAAGCTATAAAAAATGCCTTAGTATATATCATTATCAATATAGATTAAGACCAAAAGATATTGTTGATTTTAAAATTATTTTTAAATAACAGCTTTATTGAGATATAATTTACCTGTCAAAAAATTCACCCTTTCAAAGTGTACAATTCAGTGTTTTTTAGTATACTCACAGAGTTGTGCAACATCACCGCCTGATTTTAGGACATTTAATCACCCCCCAACACCCCATATCCATTAGCAGTCACTCCCTACCTACTTTCTCCTAGTCTCTGACAACCACTAACATACTTTCTGTCTCTTTGATTTGCTTATTCCAGAAATTTCATATAAATGGAATTATACACCATGTGGTCTTTTGTGACTGGCTTCTTTCACTTATCATAATGTTTTGATGTTCATCCACATTGAAACATGTATAAGTACTTCATTCCCTCTATTACCAAATAATATTCTATTGTGGTGATTTATCATTGACTTAGAAGCATTTCATGCTTTCACACAAGTTATCTATTGAGTACTTACTGCATATAGAAATTTCTCTTCAGACAGTTAAAAAGAAATGACAATTAATTTTAAAATTAGAAGTATTATTATAAGGGCCAGTTGTCTCTTTGATGGGATAAAAAGCAGTCTTCTCAATATGTTAATATTATTCAAGGATGCAGCAGGTATCATTCAAGGACCCAATGAGCCTTCTTTCATACAATTTACACAAAGACACCACATGAGAAAACACACACAAAATGTGTAAATATCTATGGTTATATGTATGACTGGTGAAAATAAAGCTAATTATTGCAAAAGTGTTGGAATTATTTTTTCAATACTAAATGTGGTAAAAGCATAAAATTATTCAAAATAATTTAAAATGTTTTCATAAAGTATTGAATTTTTATAAAAATAAATATTAAATATGTTAGGGCTATACATATATATTTTTAATATGTATATACAGTTTTAAGTTTTCTCTAATCTTTAGAGAAAGCCTGCTAAGAACTCTTATGCACTAACTTAATAACTTATCTGGGTAATTTTGTGCTATTATTCTGAAATACAAATGTGATTTTAAATGATATACATATAATTATTTTAGCAGATTAAAGACATTTATTTACTGGACCAATATTATTAAAATAATTTGTTTAATGTATTTAAACATAGAATGCATAGAAACTATGCATTCTATGCATAGATGCATAGAAACTGCATCTTTTCCCTCAGTCTCTATCCATTAGTGACAAATATAAATTCCAAAGAGAATAAAGTTGATATGAAATCTGCACTAAAGCCAATTTTGGCATTCATAAGAAAAGTTGTTAAGTTACACAGAAATGGGCTTTATTGAGAACAAACTAATCAGAAACTATGTTAATTCTTTCCCAGGTGGACCCTGTCTTAGATCATTTGAACATTGTGTTGATTTGACACCTTTATCTGTTTCCATAGGTTTTTATCTGGTGATATTATTGGCTGATAATTCTAGCTTACTTTAGGGGATTTAACACTGAGAAGTCTTACTGCCACTATAGCTCTCTTGGTGTGACCTCAACTTGCCCACATTATGGAAATGTGTCATCCTAAATCAATAGATAACAGATTAACCTTTAGCATTTACATTGCTAATTACAGCTAGTTAGCAACCATTCCTAGTGATCCAGGGGTTGATTATTCGTGTTATTTTATATTAGTCTATAATTTTATCATTAGAAAAAACAAACTGCCATGTGATTTGTACCATAATACAACAAATCATTACTGCTCTGCAGATAAAGTGAAGAATGATGATTATCAGGACTTTGTAATCTAATATCTGAAAATCATACATTTTATATGGCCCTTATAATATAGGTTTGTTCCTCTCAGATAAAAGTAATTTAATTTACTGATTCTTCATTGTTTGATTAGCAAAATTATTTTATTGCAAGTAATTTAGGAAAAAGGTTCTGAACTAGAGGACTAAATTCCTTATGAAAAACATTGTAAATAACGTATTGAAGATCAATTATTATTATTATTATAACATTCTGCATAAATCAAAATAGTTCTGAAAACAATAGCAGAAAATAACCATCGATGCTGAGGTTTAAGAAAAAGACATTTGATGGAAATGGCATGAGATCTACTTAATAGTTTATATCAGAACAATCCTTGATAGATCCATGAACTTTCAGAAAAATGTAGCTCAGTCAGTAATGACTCCTGGGCAATGCACTGTTGTAAAACAAACATCTAAAAACATCGAAAGTCAAAAGCCTACAATAGATTCTAAATTTTATGTCTTGACATTCCTTTATATACTATAGATTTTAAAATTATATTCTCATAGTACCAAGTGTTAACTTGGAATCATTTTATAAATCGGTCTTTCCATTTTAAGTATATCCATAATATTTAACCGAATGTATATACAAGTTCAGGTAGACAATTAAATGCTGGTAATGATTGACTTCCACAAAGGAAACTCTTTTGATAACAACTGCCAATCAAGTATCTTTCTGTATCGCTGAGATTTCCCAGGCTTAATTCCCCCAAACCAAAATTATGTTTTTTGGACAAAGGTTGAAGATTGTTTATCAGATTATTTGAATGCACATAGAATTACTCTATTGCTCTGGATTTTAACTGCTTTGCTGTGTATTCTTCTAGGCACAAAATAAAACTTGTGGATTTTTTCATTTGCCAGTTTTGCTAATTCTGCAAATACTTACACATTTTATCTGCAACCTTGACCTGTATACTAAGTTCCAAATTGTGTAGCCAAAACAAACTTGGCATTTTAATTGATCCTGACTTTTGATGAGACTTTCTAATATTTAGGTCTCACTTGAAGCATCTTCATCAGATCAAGGGTCTTCTTTAATCCCCCATTTTAAGTTAATCCCTCCTACATTGTCACTTACCATCACATTAACCTGCTTGCATTGTATTCATATCTTTTATAACAATCTGATATTATTTGTTTTCTTATTTTTTTATTTGTCTGTCTTTTCCAACAGGAAGTAACTTTCCCAATAGCAGGCATCTCTTCTGTCTGGTTCAATATTTTATTCCCAGAACCTAGAACAATGTGTGATATGAAGAAGGTGCTCATCAGTTACTTGTGGCATGAATAATTTTCTCCTCTCACATGTCTAGCCACCACACTACTCAACCCATTTATTTTCATAGAGATGCTCCCAAACTAATTTCTATTCCAGATTTATGAACTACCTATTCGATACAACCTCTGCACCAGGTAAATTGTTGTGGGGTCTGTTACATGCATTGTGGGATGTTTAGCAACACCCTTGGCCTCTATCTACTAGATGTCAATGGCACACAAATTCCTCCACGTGTTCTCATACTCCCACCTTAAACCAAATTATGTTCATGGTCTTTCCATAATGTCTTTCCATTCCCATTGACAGTTTATGTGCTCAAGCTCCTTTCAACATTTTTCTGGATTATTGTATCTCCTTAGCACAATTGATTGATTTGCTGAATAAAAATCCAGTACCCAGTTTTTTTCGTTAACTGTGTTTCGGCAAGCTTAGGTAACATGACTACCAGAAGAGTCTGAGACATGTTGATGCAGTCTGTCCTTTCTGAAGGAGTTTCCTATTCTCTTTTCTAACATGAAGCTGATGATTTGTCCCTTTGACTCTTGAATGGCTGAACATGAGCTATTTCTTTGTGAATGACTGTCACATCACCCACCGAGTCATATACTTCTTGGTCTTCTGTCAGTAATTTTCATCTCTATGCTTGCCACCGTTGGGATTTCCCACATATCTTGAAGCCAGAGAGTCAATATAATTGGTCTTATTTTATCTAACCAAGTAATAGTTTCAATTTAACTCTTTAAATTTCATCTTGTGGCAACAGATTTTGGCTGGTTCATTGTAAATCACATAAAGGGTGATACCCTGAGATGGTAAGTGAAAGCATATTGAATGTCTCATACTGACTTTCTGTGTCGGTGTTTGAAAAAACATTCTGTGTTTACACAGAAATATTTAATATTTTTAATTACACAAATAAATATGTTCAGAATATTTTTAATTGCACAAAGAAATATAGCATTTTCAAATCCTTGGTAACTACCCATGTCCCCATGCATAAACAAACATACACATATATAATTATTTTTTATACCAAAAAAGTAGAAGTATATATTTAAATGGTTATTTTCTTCAACTCTAAGACAAAAAATTTTTTAAATTGTTGTACCAAATTGTCTTGTATTTATAAGGGCAAAATTAAGTTTATTATTCTATAATGACGGATATATTTAGCAGTTGTTTCTTTAACTTAATTCTTCACTTTTTCTTGTTACATGTACAGATTTATAGACATTATTATATAGTGGAAAGCACATTCATAAAGTTCTTCATTTTGTATATATATATAATTTATTACAAAATAAAATTTACCATTAATTTACTAAAGGAAAAATAAGTCAAATTATATTTTCCTTTTTAAAGACATTTCTCTAGGTAGAAATTAAAATCTCTTAAAATTTTACAACAAGTGCATAATGAAATGACCTACAGAAAGCTTAAATTCATAATATATTTGAAGTTAGGTTTATGTCATTTAACTTTTTTTTTTTTTTTTTTTGCGGTACGCGGGCCTCTCACCGTTGTGGCCTCTTCCGTTGCGGAGCACAGGCTCTGGACGCGCAGGCTCAGCGGCCATGGCTCACGGGCCCAGCCGCTCTGTGGCATGTGAGATCTTCCCGGACCGAGGCACGAACCCGTGTCCCCTGCATTGGCAGGCGGGCTCTCAACCACTGCGCCACCAGGGAAGCCCTCATTTAACTTTATATCATTTATCAATTAAATATTTTAATCTGAATCATTTAATTAAAATAAGGCTAGGAAGTGGATTTCTCCAACTTTTGTGGCGATCACTTCTATCATATAGTAAAGAGTCAATGACTAGTTTTTTAGGTATTAGATTTAGTATGGTTTTAGATTTTTGTGCTCATTTTAAAATTTATATTCAAATAATATTTTAAGTTAAAGAAAAAATCAGTTGTTAAGTTTCTATCCCAATAAAGATGAAATATACCCAACTATTTTAAAAGGAAAATAATTGCATGTTTAATTTAATAAGGTAATTAAATGTATGAAAATTTATATAAATATGAATATTTTAGAGCATAATTTATCAAATTAAGATTTTGTATGTTATACTAATAATTTATTATATATGATTAATTTCCCATTTGCATAAATGATATTTTCTTTGGTTAATGTTCCATATAGTTACACACCTGGACATATGTACATTTCTTATTTTTATTAACACATCTGTTTACAAATTAAAATTTTATTCTAAAGACTTGAGTTCCATCAAATAGATACTTTTCTGACAACAGATAATAAAATAGGTTAATTACAAATCAAAATCAAATTATATCCATTCCATTCAAGCCCACTATGTTATAACTTTATCAAAAGATTTATCAAATATGAAAATGTTTTATTTATAAAATGGGAGATAATCCAATAAAAATGCATTGATATTCTTATAGTTAATTTTTAAAATAAAGAACTCTCAAATTCCAAAATCTCCTACTTAGTTTTCCTTTTTTTAGTTTGTCCTTTCAGGCTTCCTAACAGTTTGTATCTTTTGATTTAACATTAACATGGAAATTGAGTCAAGAAAAATAATTTAAAGTAGCAATTATATAACTAGAAAAATAAATAGTTTTTCTTTTCCACAATTAGAAAAGGTTATAAACATGATCTACCAATAATATTTGTCCTGAATAAATGTATCATATCAGTTTATTCAACTCTTGCAAAATTAATTATGGTCATTTTCTATCAGCTGTTTTCCACCTTATTTTTATTTATAATTTAAATGTTCTATAGAATTTCTTTACTACACAAACATGAGTGTAATTAATTAAGTAAAGTTCTTTGAAAATAGTTTTTTGGCAGATACAAGCAGGCCTTCAATTTGAAAAGCACACTTGAACAATAATTATAAATAATGGTTTAGTGTTCCAGAGGGTCTTGTCAGTGCAATCATTTATCTGTGTAAGAGTCTGTCGTAAATTTTGAATGAAAATCAAGGCAGTAAATGTCTGGCGTAAATGCTGACTTCTCTGAAGTTAAAAAGACATGTCTCCTGAATTTAGTTGCCTTTCTTTTATTTGGCTTTCATACACTATTTCGCCTTCATGTGACTGTCTAAAGCAGACAAAGAAAAATAGGTGCTACACTTTGAGAGAGCACAAGTGACAGACATTAGGACCTCTCGACTGCACGTCTTGTGGTCTGGGGCATCCAGTGTACTGCAGGTGTGGATTATACAAGGCTGAGGAACATCTGCTTTGCCCTGATGAGAGCTGACGATAGCGTTCTGTGTTATCCTGTAACAAGCCTACCGGTATAAAAATATATATATAGTTGGAGAAATTTCTATTACAAACAGAGCTAGTATGCCAGCAGGTGAGAGTGTAGCCCATCTGTGCATGAAGGGCTACCCAATCGAATACAATCATATTTTTCTTTCATGTAATCCACAAAGCTGAAGGTCAAAAAGTGTCATCTTGGATAAGAACATGAAAAAGAAATAACACAAACCTGATATATCCTAAATAGCACTACCCTATCACTTCTCAGAATATGTATTAAATACCTCATTTCAGCTAGGCATGGACTGAGCTATCACTAAGGAGCTGCCATGAGCTGGTTTGTTGTAAATATTACGCTTCACAAATTGATTGATAGTAGAGACTTATCTCAGAACTTTAAAATAATATGTTGGCTTTCTGAATGTTGTCACCTCTTGGCATATTAACCTTACAATTGCTTGGATTTATTTATTGTGACCCATGCAGATTTCCCTTTCTCGGTAGACTGTAGCACTTTTGAGGCTTGGAAGGTGTTTTAGAAATCTCTAGTCACTAATGTTTATGCCTGACAATAAGTATTTGTTAAGTGAATCTAATAATCTCACAGGAAAGTGCTCATATTTCTCACTGACTTTGTTTTGTTCATCAAAAAGTCAATACAAATAACCTAAAATGTGAACCTGAAAAGATTTTGTTTTATTTTACTGGAAAACTGAAGGCAAAATCTCTTAAAGATTTAATTTTATTAAAATACGGCACTTTTTTAGTGTTCTTGTTACAAATAACTTGAGTTTCTATGAGGAGGCAAAGGGCATGATATTTTGAGTCAGAATGTACTGATCATCTATTGGCAGCTTCCAAAAATATGAGAAATGTTCTTGTCAAAATTGACCTTGTAAAAGTGAATTCCATGTGTCTTTGAGATGCATATGAAATTCCAGCAAACATCTGCACGTCCTATTTTAGCGGTCTTGCACACTGATAAAGAACTGAAAGTGAAGACTAAAGAATTTTCTCTAAATAGATAAAAATAGGTAAAAACTCATTATATATTTTCAAACTATATTAATATTTTAATATTCAAGATATTTATGAATTTTAAATTAAGGTAGCATAACAGCATTTAAAATTTTACACTGACCAACATATTTTTTTCTCATATTAAAACTTCATAAAAACATTGTATTCTTTCAATACTTATATTGAACAATTTGGTTCAGCTGATATTTTTATACGGGATAAATTTTAAGAATTGTTTTAACTTATGAATATCTTTTGTTTTTATTTTTTAATTGCTTGTTTAATATTTTAAATCAAAGTTCCCAAAACAGATCTTAATTTAGGGGAGTTGAGGAGTTACTGATTCTGAATATTTCTGTAAGTCTTTGTACATATTACAATGCCACTCATGCTGAAATGCACTCTCTGAGCTTTTTAAGCCAATTATGAATCAAGGAAGCCAGGCTCTGCTTCCTAACCAAGAGGAAGTCACCCAAGCACAATATTCTAACTCCTTAGAGAATAATTTTTCCTTAATGGGTTTTACTTCAGTGATTCATGCTGATTATGTAAGATGAAACACAATTAAATATGCTTCTGTGTGGCTTTGCATGCATGTACATGTGTATCTGGAACAATGCAATGACATTTGAAGTTGCTTCTTTAAATAGCTTTAAAAAAGGAACAAGCAACAGCATAGAGATTACCAAGAGCCACTTGAGTGGAGAAGAGCAGGAAAGGCTGGCTAGGACAAGAAGAACTTTAGCAGAGGGAAACAGCCAGGCTCCGGAGAAGAGGTTGATTGTTTCTGTAAGGTTAGGAATCATAAGGCAGACAGGAGAGATGGGGGCTAGAGATGCAATTTGAAAAGAGTCAATTAAGTCCAGAGAGGCAGGGAAGTGGTTCCAGATGGCAGGTAAAACACAGAAGAAAGAGAAAGTGGTGGAGTGGATAGAGGTGAAGAGGGCGAGGGGTACCTCGAGAAGGAGCTTAGGCAGGCTTTTAAATCTGAATTTAATGATAGAAGAAAATAAGTACAAAGAAGAGAATGTTCTGAAACAACTTTCAGTGAGAATCTAGTGTAATTCAAGATCAGAGTTTTAAGTATATTTGCAGCTATTGATGGGATCCAATAGCATTAGTCTTCACAGGAACCTTCTCCTTTCTGCCCTACCGTCACCCGTCACCACTGAAGGCTATGACCTCTGTACGAAGAAACTCACAGATTATAGGTTTATAGTCCACATTTCAAAATTTCCCAGTATACTTTTCAAAATTATTTAACTCTATAATCATTAGTTTACATGTATTAACAGAAAATAGAAAACTAAGTTATAAACTTATATTTTCCAGAATTTTCCATGCCAACCTAATAA
Organism: Orcinus orca; assembly: GCF_937001465.1. Classification (NCBI taxonomy): domain Eukaryota; kingdom Metazoa; phylum Chordata; class Mammalia; order Artiodactyla; family Delphinidae; genus Orcinus; species Orcinus orca. The sequence goes on from NC_064561.1 coordinate 145,687,002, forward strand.
TTTTCTTTATGGAGTTTAAGATGTAGGAGAGTAAGAAACCTCTTATAAAAATGCTCTTGATTTCTGTCTTCTATTCAGATAATGGTGATGGCAACTCTTAGAATGGCAGAGCTTTCTCCAGTACAACTCTCAATCTGTTACTCCACATAACAGATTGGAAGCAGTGGGAAGCAAATATCTCTTTGTTCCTCCTCTTGTGTGAGGAACTCTATCAGCAGCACTGAGTAAATTTGGTTCTCACTGAGATATTATTTATTTATTAAATACTTACCTGGTTTGAATTTTTATCGAGCATCTATTATGGATTAGGAACTGTGCTGTGTACTAAGAATATAAGGATTAATTAGGCAAAGTCTCTACTCTTTAGAAGTGTATACACAAGTGATGGCATTGAATTCAGAAGATAACTACAAAGCCAAATTTTAAAAAAAACTTCTATGGAAATACAGGGGGGCAAACAAAACCAATGCCTCATTAGTTGTTAAGACATCAAAGATGGCTCCCATGGTAAATGGATCCCAGAGCTGTAAGTAGTCGTATCATGCCCAAAGCATTGTCATGTGGTTTCCTTTAAGGGGAGAAGCAATAGCTCCAATGAGTTCCCTGTAGCTATTCAAGTTATCTAGTCTCACAACAGTGTATTTTAGCTCCTTAAAAAAAATTAAGGCCTTGGTAGTGTTACTGAAAGTGGGGTCCAGCTGCTCGCTGCTCGAAAGCCAATACTCGAGAGGCAAGGTTGGTGGAAAGGAAAGTTTGCTTTGTTCTGGAGGCTGGCAACTGTGAAGAGGGTGGACCTGTGTCCAAAGGCCAACTCCCCCAGTGACAATAAGTGGGCATGAGCTTTTAAAGGGGAGTTTCAGGGGTGTATAGACAGAGGGAGGGGACTACATGCAGAAACAGCACAGTCAGCTCTGAAATTGATCATGCGGTGGTCTGATCAGTGTCATCTTGATTGTTTTAAGTACAGTTAAGCTTCAGTTTCCAGGGTTAGTTTGTTCTCATTTCTTTGAGGCCAGTTCTCAGAATTGTAGCAGCATATGTCATGGCTACAGTCTGGTCATCATGTACTTAACTTTTTCCACCTGGTGGGGGTTCCAGTATCTATCAGACAGCTCAAAGGATACGGCTCAGAATATTATCTGTAGCCCTTGAGGAGGAACTAAAGGTCCTTGTCTTTGCTTAATGGCTAATTATTATTATTTTGTCCTATTTGCTTTCCTTTGATTCTGAATTTTCTCACTTCTCTGATTAAACTTATTCTTTGACTAAAGTTTTTTCTACAGACAGAGGTCAGGCAGAGGACATGGCAGGGAAGGACCACAGTGTCCTGTGCTGTTTCAGTAACTGGTCAGTGCATCTTATTACGTCACTCTCAGAATCACTCTCTCAGTACTGCTGCTGGAGTTTAGGATGCTAGAACTTGTCTGAGAAGCCCTTGAATAACAAAAATAGTACTACAACCAAGGTAACAAAGCTTTCCTTAAAGAAATAATCTTGTGTAAGGCAGGGTAATATCATCATTTTAAAAGATCTATCAGTTCCCTTTCTTGCATGGTCTAGATCAATGGTTCCCAAACACAGTTTCACCATGTAATTGTCTGGGGAGAATTTTGTATAGAAGACAGACTTGCACATGCATCCCAGCCATCACTTGGAGACCTATCATTTAGCAGTGGTCAGTGATGAAACAATTCCTGTGCATATATAAAAATATGTTAGATTCCATATATATTAAGTTCCCCAGATGATTTTCTTATATAAGACCAGTTTGAGATTTGGGAAACACTAGTTTAGACAGAAACAGTTGGCATTTGGAGCCAATGATAGGTCCTTCATCTATCAGTAAATAGCTATGTTCCCTTCCCTGTGACTCATGACCTACCATTCAGCCCTGGCACAAGACCACCCTGCCTAGAACCTTTCGCTCTCCTGATGCACACGGTTCAGGTTCCAGGGCACTGCTTCTGCACATCTCTCGCCCAATACACTTAAAACAAAAGGAAACTGCATCCAAATGCCTTCCATGAAGGTCTGTGAGTTTTGCTGCTGCCAACATCAGAGATCGATCATGCTTCAGAGAGCAGGGAGGACTTGAGCGGCAGAAGAGCTTGGGTAGGAGAAAAGACAAGTTAATTAACCTGTCAAACCATTCCTTTCAGAAAGCATAAATTCAATAGAAACTTGCATAATGAGATGTCATTTCCATTTTCTTGTATCTTTTTGTGTTCTGATTCATTGTTCAAGAGGTACCTACAAATCAGTATGGTTTTTGCAAAAATCACGTTTCTAGGAACTTTACAATATAAAACAATTTATATTATTCTTAAATTTGTATGTGCTGAGGTCTAGGATGAAATGTAATTCTGATCCTTTGCATTGACTATTAGGTGGATATTGAATACTAGAACTTACTAGAAGACATACATGAAAAATGTAAAAAATTGTTTACATTTACTAAGTTACATTCTTAATAACAATGTGTAAAACTTTGTAAATTTTGAATACAATTGCATTTTCATTGTTTAATCTGTTAGATCAGAGATTGGCAAACTATGGCCCACTGACTGTTCTGGTAAATAAAGTTTTATTAAAACACAGCTTGGTTTACTTTTTGTTGATAGCTGTTTTTGTGCTATAATAACAAAGCTGAGTCACTATGAAAGACTATATGCCTTTCAAAGCTAAAATATATACTATCTGGCCCTTTATAGAAAAAGTTTGTTGATTCTGCTTATAGAATGCAAAGTATGTTAAAATTTTAATAAAACAATATAATATTTGCATTGGAATTAAGTAAATACAATAAATATTTGCATTGGAATTAATTAACTACAATAAATATTATGGAAAATATAATAATTGATGAATTTTCTGTTTTATTTTTTCTCAAACATTGCCAATCAAATGCCTCCCCAGCCATGGACAAGAATAATTAAATTAAAACCTCTTTAAGAATTTTCTGAATCATATAATGTCTGACACATCTTTTTTTGGTTGCTTGTTTTCTAAGTTTGACAAGTTAGGATGATGGACTGCCTTTTATTTAACAACTGATTTTTGATATAACCTTAAATATTGAGAAATATGCTATAGGCCCCATTTGTATTGTATCATGGGCTCCACAAAGTTACCACAGGGCCTCTGGGCTGTACTTCACCCCTCACTCATACAGGGAAGTGTGCCATTGTACAGAATGAGCCAGTTGTCAACTTCTGTCAAGTCCAGAGAGCAAGGTTTCCAGATTTCCAGAGCATTATCAACAAACTATGACTTGTCTCTCCCTTCCTACTCCAATTCTGTATGGAACTTGCAGTCAATTTCACTAAACTGGGGACACAGGTAGGGAAAGAAGACAATGGTGGGCCATGAATGACCTCCTCCCAGGCCATCTGCACACACAGCAGACAGCTAGGATCTGATGAGGGTGAAGGCAAGAAGCCTTCATTTAATCAAATTTTGAGTCCTGATTTTTACCTGAGATTGGGCATTTTAATTACTGAATTGAGACTCTATTACGCAACTTAAAAGAAATGAACGTTGTTTTTTTTTTTGTTACTCAAGAATGACTAGAAAAGTAATGGGACCTTATGGAATAAAATTAATGGAGAGGCTGAGTGACATAAATAAAAGTGTCTTATGATTACAACCCATAAGTCGTGTTCATGAAACCTAAGTGTCACACATAGACATTAACACTTTTATAACTCCCAGTGACTTTCTATAATGTAGGCTATAGTACAGTGTTTACAATTCCAGACTCAGGCAATCTTGCCTGGGTTTATGCCCCAGGCTCACTTAACTGTGGGATCTTTGGCAAGATATGTGTTCTCCCTATGCCTGAAAGGGGCAAAAGACAGGGATGAGCATAACTGTAAAAGAGAATTGTTGTGAAGATTGAATGAGTTAATATGTGTACGGTGCTTAGAATAAATGCCTGGCACAGAGAAATGAGCTGTGTTTGCTATTTTTAAGTCTTAGTGTTTACTATTTATTGCAGTATAGCATACAATTTTATATAGACACAAGTGCACAGCTTGATGATGTTTTACAGATGTATACACCCATCAAAATCCAGAGATCAACATAGAAAATATTTCTTGTAGAATGCTTCTTATTCTCCTTGCCAGACAATATTCTTTCCCTACAAAGGTAACCACTATTCTGACTTACCATCACCATAGTTTAGCCTGGCCTGTTTGGAAACTTCGTGACCATTAAAACTTACTCCTTGAGGTTTAGCTACTTTTGCTCAATTTTTTTTTTTTTCTGTGAGATTCATCCTTTCTGTTGCAAAGAGAGTAGTCATTCATCTCACTGTTTCATAGCCTTTCGCAGTATGAATTACCACTTTTTAAATCAATTACAGTGTTGATGGACCTCTGGGTTGTTTCTAGTTTTCAGCTATTATGAACAAAGTTGCTATGAGCATACTTTTACATGTCATTTGGGGCAATAAGCATTAGACATCACACAACATATACCAAATTCTGTGGAACTTGCTGAATCATAGAATACACATGTGATAGCTTTGTCAGAAGCATTCCGTTTACTTAGATCGAGACAATTTAACTCCCACAAGTAGTATATGAGAGTTCCAGTAGTTCCACAGTTTCATCAAAACTTGGAATTGATAGTCTCTTGAATTTTAACCTTTCTAGTGAAAGTATAGAGGCATCTAAAGGGAGTTTTAATAATGAAAGTCTTCGGACTGAAGCTTGAAGCTTAAAATTAAATATGCTTATTATTCATTTGGATGTCCTTTTTAGTGAACTGCCTGATCAAGTTTTTGCCTCTTTCATTTTTGAAATTTTTGTTATTTTCTTTTTAATATGGAGGGGTCTGTATCTATTGCAGATGTGAAGTCGTTTTGAATATATATATATGTGTGTATGTGTGGCACATATATCCTCTCAGTCAGTGGCTTGCCTTTACAGTCTCTTAAAAAATGATCTTTTAAAAATGAAGAACACTGTCCTGAATATTAATTATGTCAAATGTATTATTCCTTTTTTTTATGGTTAGTTCTTTTGTCTCCTACAAGAAATATTTTCCTACTCAAAAGGCCTTGAAAGATTCTCCTTTGTTTTCTTACAGTTTGTTGTTTGACCTTTCACATTTAAATTTGTGATCTTTCTTAAATATTACATATGGTGAGATGAGTTCAAAGTTCATTTTTTCAAGGTTCATTTTTATATCATTTTTTATCCAAGTGATTCAGCACCAATTGATTGACTAGACCTCCCTCGCCCTCATTGTACCATGTCTTCTTTGTCATAATTCAGGTGGCATGTATATGTGGCTCTCTTTCTGGGCTCTCTATTCTGTATCATTTATTTGCTTTTCTCATGTTGTACTAATCTCACCATGTCTTAATTAGAGTAGTTTTATGGCAAACTTGATTACTAATAATTTAAGTCTTTTAGGTTTGCTGTTCTTCAAAATTGCCTTGCACTTCCATATAGATTTTAGAACGTGTTTTTCAATGTCCACACACACACACACGCACATGCACGTACATATGCACTATTTGATTAGTATTAAATTTATTCATATATCAATTTCAATTGATATGTTAAAAATATTGACTCTTCCAACATGATATGTTTCTACTGATGAGACCTTTGTTAATTACACTCATCCATATTGCTTAGTCTTTAGTATAATGTATTACACATATTTCCTCAGAATTAATATGAGCTGTTTGCATTTTTATACTATTTTAAACCATATGGTTTTCAATGTGTTTTCTGTTGATCACTAACATATATAAATACAATAGGCAGAAATCCCCAGCTACCTTGCTAAAATCCCTTTTTAATTAAAATAGATTGTAGATATTTTTTAGATTTTCTACACCATACAATCATGTCCTCTGCAAATAATGACAATTTTACTTCTTATTTAATATCTATGGCTTGTGTTTTTAGATGGTCTAGAATTTCCAGTACTTTATTTAATACAGGAGCTTACAGTAGAATTATTCTGTTTTTTTCCCATCTTGGGGAAAAAATTTCAATACTTCTTCATTCAGTATAAATTTAGGTGTTTTGTAGACACCTTTATCAGATTTAAAATGTTTCTTTTAACTCTAGTTTTCAGAGATGTTTTGTCATAAACATATGTTAAATTTTATTGAATTTTTAAAAATCTTTCAAGATAAGCATGTATATTTGTCCTCTATATTGGTAATGTAGTAAGTTACAGATGCACATATATCTATAAATTTCCATATAATCACTATGAAAATGATACAGTGCACAAGTTTTGCTAGTTAGTACTTGCTATTTTTATCTACTGCAATTTACAGATTAGGAAATTGGCATAAAAATGTTTAACAACTTTGTTGAATTATAACATTTAATCAAAATCTGGTCTGATTCCACAGCTCTTGCTTGTAATTGCTATTCTGGTTCTGTGTGTGTATCTCATGAATAATTTAGTACTTTGTATTATAATTACACTTTACAGGTGAGGTAACAGATACTCAGAATAAAAACTCACCCATATCTCAACACATGCTACGTCTTCTTTTTTATCAAAGACTATAATATAGGAAATGGCTTAATCAGATTTAGAGTACTAAAAAGGCAAAAATAGAACTTTGAGGTATCAGAGATAATAACTACAATTATAAGTTACCAGGTATAAGATTTGGGGGAAAGAGAAGAGTTCAGGGTTATCAGAACATAGAAGCTTAGAGAAAAGAATATGCAGAGTTGAGCTCCAGAGAGCAAGCACAAAGCTAAATTGATGTTAGTACCTCAGGGAGGTCAGGAAGCATTATCCTGCCTTACCTGGATAGGCCAAATGAAATCACAAGTGTCCTTGTAAGAGAGAGGCAGAGGGAGATTACACACAGATGGAATATGAAGAAGGCTATGAGAGGATGGAAGAAGAAAGAGATGTGAAGCTGTTTTGCTGTTGGCTTTGAAGATGGAGGAAGGGGCCATGAGCAGGAGAATGCAAGGAATACAGCTTAAGAGTTGGAAAAGTCAAGGAAACTGATCCTCCTCAAGAGTCTCTGAAGGGAGTACACCCTGCCAACACCTGGTTTCAGCCCTGTGAGACTATTTCAGACTTCTGACCTCTACAACTGCAAGAGAAGAAATTTGTATTATTTTAAGTAACTAAATATATCACATTTGTTAACAGTAGCTATACAAATCTAATACACAATTTGTTTTAAAAAATCATAATGTATATAGCAATTATAACAAAATTATTTTCTCCCTTTTTTTTTTTTTTTTTTTTTTTTGCGGTACGCAGGCCTCTCACTGCTGTGGCCTCTCCCGCTGTGGAGTACAGGCTCCGGACGCGCAGGCCCAGTGGCCATGGCTCACGGGCCCAGCCGCTCCGCGGCATGTGGGATCCTCCCGGACCGGGGCACGAACTTGTGTCGCCTGCATCGCCAGGCAGACTCTCAACCACTGCGCCACCAGGGAAGGCCAAAATTATTTTCTTTTTGTGAATTCAACAGATGAGTGAATCAATCTTTCTGAAAATTATGTGACACAAAAGTGACACCATTAACACTAAAAACATGCTGGGAATGTAAATTGGTGCAGCCATTATGGAAAAGAGTATAGAGTTTCCTCAAAAAATTAAAAATAGAACTACCATATGATCCAGTAATCCTACTTCTGGGTATATATCCAAAGGAAATGAAAACAGGACCTTGTAAAGATATCTTTACTCCCATGTTCATTGGTTCATTGCAGAATTCTTCATAATAGCCAAGATATTGAGACAACCTAAATGTCTATCAAGGGATGAATTGATAAAGATGTGATATGTAGCTATATAGAGATGATAGATAGATAGATGATAGATAGAAATAGATAAGTATCTCTTGCTCTCTCTATCTGAATATTACTCGTTCATGAGAAAAGAAGGAACTTCTGCCATTTTCAACAATATGGATCGACCTTGAGGGCATTAGGCTAAGTGAAATAAGTCAGACAGAGAAAGACGAATACTGCGTGGTATCGCTGATATGTGGACTCTTAAAAAAAAAAGTCAAACTCATAGAAACAGAGAGAAGAAAAGTCATTTCTAGGTCTGGGGTAGGAGGAGACGAATAGGGAGAGGTTGGTAAGAGGATACAAACTTTCAGCTATAAGATGAATAAGATCTGAAGATGTAATACAAAACATGGTGGCCATAGTTGATAACACCTTACCATATAATTAAAATTTCCTAAGAGAGTAGAACTTAAATGTTCTCACCAACTTAGAAAAACAGAAAATAATTATGTGTGGTGATGGATGTATGAATTAACCAGATGGGAATCCTTTCTCAATGTATATGTATATCAAATCATCATAATTTATACTTTAAATATCTTACAATTTTATATGTCAATTATACCTCAAGAAAGGCAAAAATGAAAAAAAATAAGAAAAAGAAAAAGCAAACAGGAAGTTAGAACATCAGTGGGTGAAACACATCAGCAGCTCAGGAAGGCTCCAACAGATACAATAATAGTCTGGCACGTGGGTTATCAGGAACTGGTGTAAGATTGACTTCTCTTTTCTGGTGCTTGGTTAGAAATTGGGGGATGTGGGCAGGGAGCCTAGTTTTACCTCCCTTATACCTTTTGATGCTTAGCACCTTTCAGGACAGCGGGCTCACTCTCCCTCCACCTCATTCCATGCTCCCTTTGGCTTCTATAGAAAGTGAGTTGTGTATTAAAAACAACTGGGGGAATGCTATGTTAAATAATGTTAAATGAACATTTTAAACCAGTGAAGTATCCTATTTGAATGTAGCAAAATTATTATTGGGTTGAAAATTACCTATCTTACTACCACCTTGAAAAGTTTGTGACCTAGAGAAATCAAAAGTGTATAAATGACCTACTATGTGTCGCTTTTCCATAGATTTATTCATGTTTTTGTCAGGCATTTGTATGTTCATTTCATATCATTTTAGTAGTTCAAAAACATAGTTTTATTTTACTTTATCTTTTTATTGGCCTAATGTATAAGTTACAACATCAAAGAATAACCTTGTTATGCTGTTATTTGGTAAATGCTGTCCATACTCTTTACATTTTAAAAATATTTAGGCAAGTCATTATCTATTATTTGTCCATGATACAGAAATTCTTTTTCTTATTCTTTCATCTGCCATTATTTTTCATAATAAAAGAATGTTTTTTGTTTGTCTGCTTATATCAAGATCTACCCCTACAACAACTTACACACTTTGATTCTCTGTCCCTGTATAATCTGAGCAATGTGTTGTCTTCTTTTTGAGGTTTAGTGAAATATTTTATGGTATTTTATTTGTTGGCTTGTCACAACTTTGGGGAAAAGGTCTGCAGATGACTGCTTTATAAAATACTTACCAAATATTTATAAAGTCTCTTTATCCCACCTTGTTTATATTTTATTTGGGGTGAAATTTAGTTTCTTCAAGATAAAATGTCTAACCATGATATCAGAAATATGTATTATCCAATTATTGATAATCAGATAAACTCAAGAGAAGATCATGAAGCTTTGAGTACATATCACATCACAACCCACATCTGAAAAAAGAGTCTACAGTTATTCCTCATGTTCCATGTCACTGCTGTGCTCTATACCCATGAACCTGCAATCCTAGCCCAAACTGACTGGATCAGGAATTGGCAGCCATCCATCGAATGGACATAAAAGGAGCCAGATGCCTGTGAAGAGGTCTGACTTGAAAACTCTGAACCCTAGGAATTCTCTCCTCTGGCTGGTAAATCACCAGCTTAGACAGAACTTTCTTGTCGGGGAGCCTGAACATGAATCACATAGAGAAGTAGTTTACATTAAAGTAGAACAGAAGGTGGAAGATACATGGAAACCCATAAGCAGAAGCCTTCGGGAAGAAGTGGTAGTGGAAACAGTAGTAGTAAATTGCAGTGGCACTAGAAGCAGATGAAGAAATGCTGCCTCAAGAGGATGCTTCATCACATGAGGTCGTCCAGTGGGACACAGCTGCTGCTGAGGGGTCTATATTTCCTTATAACCTCATGTAGTCCTAACTTGAACATCTATCTTTTTCTTAAAATCTAAAAGAGGCCTACTAAATACTGGACATATAATTACAATGTTTTACTCTGAAAGCACTTGCAACATTTTGAGCAATTGAAATAATTGAAGACATGAATACATAACCTTGCCTCTGTCCATCAGCTAATCTTTTTAGAGTTCTTTGTTGATCCCTAAGAGACAGGTGGAAAACAATCTCAGCCTTATGAATAGCCAAACTCATTAGTAGTATATTTTAAATTAGCACTGAAAGGGGCATTAAACTTTCAAAATAAGGATGTTTCAAATGGATCTGATTAACTACATTTCATCGATCCCTTTAGATGTTTGATGAAGGCACAGCGGGATAATTGCTAGCACTATAATAAATGGTGTGTTTTTATTATGTTCATTCTTAGGAAGCATGGTGTCAAATCTAATCTTATAATAACAATTATAATGCTATTAGGAGTAGAGAAAGACTCCTGAAAGAATCAGGCTGCCACTAAATTGGTTAGTGTTCTAACCTATAGTAATTTTGTAGCTCTTAGCTTAGAATTTCTTTGTTACCATATTTGTGTCTTGACCCAAAGGACACAGATTTGGTCTGAACACCAAATGATGTAAAAAGATGTTAAGAGATTTTATTCTTAACATGGTAAAAAGGCACCATATTTCTTAAATTAAGGTCTCATTTTCAATCTCAGGGGATTTTCTTCGTGAAACATTTACTGGAAGGAAAAATGTTAATTGAATCTTCTCATTTACACCTTCCATCTGCTTTCATTCCAGCTGTGTCTCCTTAGATACTTGAGAAGCCAGTCAGGTTTGCTGCTTAATGGTTTTAACTGATTGCAGTTGTAATTTAGTAAAACTGTTACAAATCAAAGGAAAAATGTGAATAAATACTATACACTTTATATTAAATGTACAAAATAATGATTTCACCTTCCTTGGTTTAGTTCTATATGAAAAAATCAACCCAGCACATTGACTTTTTCGTCTGTAGGTTATTTGAAGAGCCAGAGAGCATAGAGCATTTATGTTTAGTTTATGTAAGTCAAGGTTTCCCAACCCTGGCACTATTGATGTTTTGGACTCAGTATGTTTTCTGTGGTGATGGTGGTGGTGTATGCATTGCAGGATACTTAACAGTATATCCCTGGCCTCTACTCACTGGAAACCAGAAATACCCACCCAACTCCCCAGTCATGGTAATAAAAAATGTCCCCAAACTTTGCCAAATATCCCCTGGGAGGCAAAGTCATCCTGATTGAGAATTACTGATATAAGTATATAATGAAAAGTGTTACAGAAGGGTGGATTAGATGCCCCTATGACTCCAGATAATTTGATAATATTTGGTGAGACAGGTCACTAGAAACCCACAAATTTTAGTGTTTTGTTGTTATTGTTTTCTAGAGTGCCTGGTATATTAAAGGTGAGTAAATTTCTCCCTAGTCTTTTTATAGCCTTAGTTTTGCTAAATTATAAACATTTCACTAACCTTATAAAAATATTCAGATTTAGGGCTTCCCTGATGGCGCAGTGGTTGAGAGTCTGCCTGCCGATGCGGGGGACACGGGTTCATGCCCCGGTCCGGGAAGATCCCACATGCCGCGGAGCGGCTAGGCCTGTGAGCCATGGCCGCTGAGCCTGTGCGTCCGGAGCCTGTGCTCCGCAACAGGAGAGGCCACAGCGGTGAGAGGCCCGCGTACCGCAAAAAAAAAAAAAAAATTCAGATTTATCTACCATTTTGAAGACATGAAAGAAGAAATATAAATATAAATATCTGTCAAGAAAGAATGAATCACTGCTAGTCTAGTACTTTCCATATACTGGGAATTCCATAAATTTTTGTTGACTATAAATTAATGACCATAGTTCTCACTAGTCCTTGAAATCACCAGAATCAACTGAATCTAATGGTAAAAAATTAAAGAGGGAGCAACTTATTAAAAAGTATGTAGAAAATTTACAGAGCAAAAAATTAACAAGGAGATAAGGTTAGACAAGAAACTTTTACCCTAGAGATGCTCAAACAGGAAGAAATATGACAACTTCCTCTTTGGACAAAATACAAAACTCACATTGGGATTACCAGAAGATGTTCAGATGACATCAAGTTAGTGCAGGTGAAGTAAGAGAGAAAAGCATTATTTTCCTAGATTCCCAATAAATGCGAGTGAATGAACCACACAAGTTTAGTCTTAGAGGGTAACGTAGAATGCCCAGGTTTCCCAGTAAGATGGAATCAGATTATAACCATTTCCTTTCATGAGTACAGTTGCCTTTAAAGTAGCAGTGGTAAAATTTTATAAACCTTCCAACTCTCTTTTGGGGGTGTGGGGAGGTGTGGGAGAGAGGGGAGGAAGACAGAGAGTAGCAAAAAATTATACTAATGAAATTCTTATAAAATACGCTTTCAATAAACTTGGTATAGAAATTACAGAACAAACCTTAAATCATTCAAATAAACAACCTTAAGGTCTTACTTCCTGCAACAAATTTTTATTAACTGCCTAAATATACATAAGGGAAAATATGGTAGCATAATTTTAAAGGACTTTGTTATTAAATTCTTCAGCTCCTTTGTGTAAGTAGCAAATCTATAGCAACTTATTTTGTGCATAAGGTGATTCCAGGGTATCTGACAATGCCTTACAGGAACTTTGTCATAAAATCTAATTATGAGCTATTAATAACTCATTTATTTAAAATAAAGCGGTGATAGAAAAGTCAGACCTTGGAACTCTTCAGGAATAGCTCATATCATCTTGCTGTTCTGAGAGAGATATTAAAACCATATTAAAGATAACTCCATCTATAATAAGAATAGCCCTGATTATTGATAAAATGGTAATGACTTTCTAATTTCCTAAGTGTGATAATGATGGAAAAGACCAACTTTGCGAAACTTAGTCTAGTGAATAAACTCCAGAGAAAAGACACTTCTTTGGCAAATTATATTTATCAGCACAGGTAAACTTAAGGATGCTAAAACCACAATTCTAACATTACATTTTAGAGGATTTTGCAAGACTATCAATGAATGTTCAGGACTGAGCTGAAACCATCCTTCTTTGGGTATGTGCTAGGACATGAGATAAATTATCTCTAATATATAATTATACAAGTTATCAAAAGCATGTTTTAATGAAGACATAGATGAATGTTGAGAAGGAATCAAGGTTGCTAATAACCTGACCTAAAATAGGAAAATTATCCTGGATTATCCAAGTTGGACTAACATAATCACAAGGGTCCTTTAAAGTGGAAGAGTGAAGGTGAAGAGTAGGTTAGAGTGATGCTATATGAACACTTGACCCTTTATTGTTGGCTTTGAAGATGGAGGAAGGTGGCCACCAGCCAAGGAGTGCAGGCAGTCCATAGCAGCAAGAAAAGGCAAGGAAAGGAATTTTCCCTTAGAGGAGGCAGAAAGGAATATAAACTTGCTAACATCTTGATCATAGCTCAGTGAGACCTGTGTTAGACTTCAATCTATGGAACTATAAGTTAATAAATTTAAGTTGTTTGAAGTCACTAGTATCATAGCAATTTGTTACAACAGCTGTGGATAACTAATACAGTTCTATTATAGCATTTTTATTTCCAGTAAATAGATCATCATTTACTCTTGATTATGTGTATGGATTTAAAGCTATTTGTATATTCATAGCACATTTCCAGGCCAATTTCTCTACCCTATATCACCCGGGAATATTTGTGCAGGTAATTGCAAATAAATTTGATGAGAGTGTAAACAAAACTTTATTATGGAAAGAAATATCTGTAAATATATTCCAAATCAAACATCAATAAGAATGGAATTTTCTGTTATGAAGGACCGTTTGAAAATCCCTTACTTCAATGTGATGGCAAGTGTTGTGAGAAGTAATAAATAGTTCATATTTTAAATTTTTTCTCTTACTTAAAAAAGGCAAATAAGTTGATTGTAGAATATTTGGAAAATCCATATATAAATGCATACAAATACATATATACCTAAACAAAGAAATAAATAGCTGGATTTCCAAGTCCACTGATTAACAAACATAACATTTTCATATTTCTTCTGTCCGTTCTGCTGAGGCATATATATGCAAATTTGCTTTATTCTGGAATTTTAATTAATAATGTATTCTAGACATATTTCACAATGCAACTTTTTTTTTTTTTTTTTTGGCGGTACATGGGCCTCTCACTGTTGTGGCCTCTCCCGTTGCAGAGCACAGGCTCCGGACGTGCAGGCTCAGTGGCCATGGCTCACAGGCCCAGCCGCTCCGCGGCATGTGGGATCTTCCGGGACTGGGGCACGAACCCGTGTCCCCTGCATCGGCAGGCAGACTCTCAACCACTGCGCCACCAGGGAAGCCCACAGAGTGCAACTTTTAATAGCCATTCTGCCTTACATATTTAACCATTGCTCAATTGATGCAAATTTACTTTTTCTAATCATTTGCTATTACAAAAAGTGCTTAGGTGAACATTGCATTATGTAAGTTGGCAAGTTATTAAATAAATTCCTAGTTAAAAAAGCTGTGTTAAGGGGACACACAATTCCAATTCTAATATTCCCAAATTGCCAGACCTGAAAATAGTCTACAGTAGTGTCTGTTTATCCACACTTTCCAACACTGAATATTTGTATCCATTTTCTTGAATGTGTTAAGAACAAACAATAACTAATTGCACACAGACAGTGTCAGATGTCAGATTTCACATTAGGAACTAGAGATTTTATGATGATGCAAAACACACACATTTCTCCCCATATGGAGCTTATTGTATTGTGTTTGAATTTTTTTCTTTTAAAAGTTAGTTTCTTTTTATATTATAATTTTGGTGAATTTTCTGTGCATATCATAATCAATTCTTGAGAAGGTGGCATTAGATCTCATAAATGAAAGATAACAGTGCACAATCTACAGGAAGATCTGGGAAAAGGCCATTCCAGTAGAAAGAAACTCAATTACAGGAGGTCTCTGCCTTCTTGTTTCTTACACTACAAGGACGGAGGCAAGTAAAGAAAGAAAGAAAAAAAAAAAAAAGACGCATAGATTTTACTAGGAAAGAATCGGGAAGCTTCTCTTGGAAGATTAGACAACGGTGAATAATTAATTGCATGTCCTAAATAACAGGATATTGGGGAAGGTCTTCTTTGATAAAATAGCATTTAAACTTGAATGTAAAAAAATGAAAAGTTGTCAGGCACAGGAATGGGTAAAAATGAAAATATAAATTAACTGGACCAAGAGCCAGAGGTGATAAAGTGGTGGCACTTTCTAAGATCTGGCTGGAGGGACTGTGCTGTGTTGCTAGAGAAGTGCAGGGGTATGCGGTAGGGGCAGATACCGGGTCCTGGAAACCAATCTGGAAGGGCCTTTAGAATATTGTATAAAATGTATTCACATGTTATTCTTGAAGAAATGGAAGTCCCTGAATTTATTTAAGTGTAACAGTTATTTGGTAGTATCTACGTTTTAAAATGACAGCTCTGGGTACATATCCTGAGGTCTTGGTACTTTTCTCTTCCCCCGGAGCCTGCTTCCTCCAGCTGTTTTTGTAGTTCACCCTGGAACTTCCACAGATATTCACTCAAATACCACACTCCCAGGAAGCCTGTCTCTGTCTACCCTATTAAAAATTGTACACCACAATTTCTCATTCACTTTCCATACTTTTTTTTTTCCAACTTAGTTCTTTCAACCCTGTTAACTGTACGTATTCTACTATTGTTAATTTTTGCGTGTCGGCCGCATTAAGTTCTAGCTCCAGAGGGCAAGGATTTTTGTCTATTTCCTTTAATACTATTTCCCTATACCTAGAACGATGACAGGCACATAATAAATGTCTCTGTTATGGAATGAATGTTTGTGCCCCTCCCCCACCTCCCCAATTCTTATGTTGAACCCCTACCCCTCAATATGACAGTATCAGGAGGTGGGACCTTTAGGGAGATAATTAGGATTAGATGGAGACATAGGGGTGGAGCCCTCGTAAATGAGATGAGTGCCCTTCTAAGAGTCAGGAGAGAGCTTGCTTCCTTCTTTGCTCTCTGCCAAGGGAGGATGCAACCAGAAGTCCAGAGCCTGCAACAGGGAAGAAGCCCTCATGAGAGCTTGACAACGATGCCATCCTGATCTTGGACTTCCAGCCACCAGAATTTTGAGAAAAAAATTTTGTACAAGTCACTCAGTTTATGATATTTTGGTATAGCAGCCAAAATTGACTAAAACAGTCCCCAGTAAAAATTTCTTGAATTAGTGAATGGTGTGCAAAATTCAAATCAGGAAAATCAGATAGAATTTGCATCAGTCCACGAGAAGGATTTGACTGAATTGTATTATAAAGTGTCTGTAGTTGTGTAGTCAGGCACTGTCTAGGCAAAGCATGGTAAAAGGGTCACTACAGTGCCACTGCTGCATTCTATTAATGTTAATTTATACCTTGAAAACATCTCCCACTGTTTTGAGAAGTTGTAATCCAGGCATACATTTTACTTCATGTAGCCATTCATATATGAAAATCCTAGGTCCAGTCTCTTAAATATGTATTGTTCATGTTGCTCATAATCAGAACTCTCAACATTGGGAAAGTAATTCCTTACCTTTTCATCTTTTAAATCCCAATAAAGAATGCTTATTTTCAAGATGTTGTAGCACTGAGCACTTCATGTATCATTTCTCACAATCAGACCTCGTGAAGGGATTTGCCGCAAAGGAAAAAGCAATTGCAGACAAAAGAACTGTTTTCTTTCAAGTTAAAATTCATTGTGAAAATGGGGAATTTTGCCTCAGGAAAATACGTGGGCTTCTGTATTCAGTCCCATTTTAGACAGCAAATGTCTTTGTGGACTAATTATAGGCATTTACCATAATAAGTTTGCTTTCTTGTTTTATGCAAGTTCTAAGTCATCAAATTAAACAATGCATTTTTTGTTAAGTGAAGTAAGGGTGTGTTGTGGCTTACAAGAAATAACTAGTTATTATATTTACAAAATAACCATTTCCACTTCCTAGAGCCTTTCTTACCAGTGTTTCTCATATTTCTATCGTAAGATAAGTGCCACACTTGAATGAAGCTCATGAGCCCTGTCTTCCTTACAAATCAACATTGTGAACAGGGAGACTGGAGATGTCCCTCTAGCTATGATTATTCTGACTTAAATACCATAAACCTTCTCATACTACAGTACTATATCCAGAAACCTCCGAGGGAATGGTCCGTTCCTGATCCTGTTTCCCCTGTTCCTTTCAAGAATATTGACGCATTCCAATAATATCTATATTTTTCCACATTTCTCAGGCTGGCTTCTCCTTTTACTCTCCAACTTTTTTCTTTTTAATTTAAACACTATCAATATCTTAGAATGCCTTAACACTGAATACCCCCCTTCTTCTTTTTCTAATTTTTTCACTTTTATTTCAACCTTGTTTTTAATTCCTCTCTCACTCCAAGATAATCATATATTTCAATAAATATGCCTGGATTTGCCAACGTATTCACCACTCTCTTTGATCTCCATGACTTTTTCCAGCCCACCCCCCTCCTTCATTCAAAATTCATTTTCATTTTGACCAAAACACATCTTTTGGTAAGACATCTATTAGGCAAGTGTTATTAAGTAGAAAACTTTCTCAGTCTCTGCCTGTTCGAGAATGTATTTATTTTACTCACCATTGAATAATACTGTTTCTGGCTATATAATCCTAGTTTTAAGGTTAAGGTTTTTTCTTTGCTGTATTTCATAGATATTATACAATCGTCTCTGATAGCCTTTGTTGCTAACAAGAGATCGCTATCAGTCTGATTATTACTTCTTTGTAAATAATATCTTTTCTATACAGTATCTTATTAAACATTTCATATTTTGTCTTTTATTTTTCATAGTTTCACTGTGCTATGTCTAAATCTAAGTGTGTTTTATTTGCCATTCTGGACATGGTATGCTTCTTCAAAAATTCTTCTCTGTGACCACTTTTAATATTGATTCTTCTCTGTTTTTTCTTTTCTTTCCTAGAATTCATGCTCTATATGTTGATGATGCTAAAAAGTATTTTGCAATTCACTGATTTTCTCTTCTGGACTGGATCTTTGAGCTGTTAACTTCTTTTAGGTCTGTCCATCTTTTTCTATTCTGAAACTTCTCTGTGTTTGTGTTTTCAAATCGATCTGTTTATTCTTTAGTCCATTATTCTTTTTCTGCTGTTTGAATATTTTCTCATGCTTTTTTTTTTCTTTATTGAAACTTTCTTTCAAATAGTTTTGCTATCTCTAGTTCTTTATGGATACATTATCATGTTTGTTGCTTCTATTATATCTCTCCCATTGCTGTTCATATCTTTTGATTAGCATTATATTTTTTACCATTTCCATCAAAGGCTATTTTGCTTGAGGCACTCTTTGTTTATGGATAATTGAATCCTACCATTCTAATAAGTCTTTCATCTGTAGTAGCACTCTCTGTTATTAACCTAAATTCAAATTTTTCCTGATTTGCTTTAAAACTTTAAATTTCATTTTTTATCACCATTTTTCTATCAGGAGATATTTTTTCTTCTCCTGGGGCTCCATAGATGTTTCTGGTTCAGGAACATTTTTATAATGAACTAGTTATTAGGTCTTTTGCTCCATTATCAATATGAATTTGAAGGCTATACCACTGGAACTTACAAGTATAGGTTTCTGATTTCCATCCACTGTTCCAGATGGACATCTAAGAACTTCCTTAAACTGGTCAACAGAGATATTATAGTCCTTGGTTTTTGGTTGAACAACCCTTCTAGCTTGTGGCTCTATGCACATAGCAAACTTCCAGCTCCTTGACTCTCAACATAGCACTCATGTCAATTTTTACAGGGCCTTCAAAATTCCAACTCCTTGTGGCTCTTAAGCCCAATATATTGTTCCAGTGCACTATGAATTATTTGGCTTCAGTTTCAATTTCTACATCAAATTCAGTTTTGGTCTTTTACTTCTGGTTCCTAGAGTTTTCCCTATTTTGCTCTTGAATTCAGCAATATGTTCAATATTATTGTTATATTCCATTTAGTATTTCTATATATTTAAAATGTCAGAAAACCTTAGGAGATTGGCAGTCTCACTAATTTACCCGAAGTCCCCAATCATTTTCTTTTTTTTTTTTAAGTCTTTATTGAATTTGTTACAATATTTCTCTGTTTTATGTTTTTGGGGTTTTTTTTTTGGCCGCGAGACATGTGGGATCTTAGCTCCCTGATCAGGGATTGAACCTGCACCCCCTGCATTGGAAGGTGAAGTCTTAACCACTGGACTGCCAGGGAAGTCCCCCCCAGTTTTTTTCTATTTGCTCCTTTTCTGCTCACTTGAATGTGTTGTCCAGCATTATTACTAATAGCCTGAGACCACCTTTATCTGAATCATGTCATCACTTATGAGTCCTCTCTGTTTAATACTGTTCTTTCTTATTCTTCTAATTTAAGCATTTTCTGGATTTACAAACACCTTAAACTTTATGGTTTTATCACCATTTCAATATGGCAAAAACAGAACTCAAAATTTATTCCAAATTTTCTCTCTCCTTTCTACCTGTTTCTGGATGTGATGTTTCCACACTGCCAAATCCATGCATAATCTTGATTACTTTGTTTATGTACTAGCAATAAACATCAGCACAGCATTCCTGCTGTTTAGGCTGCACCATCTCTCACACAGTATTTTTACAATTATACTTCTTTTCTCAACACCAAAAATTAAAATCATTATCTGCTGCATGCAGCTTGTTTTCACACATTTGAAGCTTCTCGTCACCCTGTCTGCTAAGCTCAACATTCTTGGCACATGGTTTACTTGCATTTTCTACTTTTTACTGCCTAATTTCTCCTTCTCTACAGCATTAATGCCTGTATCTTTCCCTCAGAGATCATTAACTCTGTTCTCTGTATGTAAGACAGTGATAGTGCTGGAGTTGAGTTTTTCTGACCCATGTATGTACCTATAGCACTTTGGGGAGAGGTTTCTTGAATGTAGATGGAAAGTTTGGTTATGGATTATGATCTATAATGAGAAATCCAAACACAAGTAAGGTTATTGATTTAAAAATCCATTTCAGAGAAATATTAAGAAGGCAAGAGTCCCCACAAGTAAAAGCAGGAAACAGGAACATACCAAATCTGAAGAGACTCTGATTTATTTCTATAAAGTTGACCTTATCCCATGCCACTTTGCATTTGGACTAGCAGGCTTCTGAAAATTAGAAACATCACACTAAGTATCTATTAACTTATAAAAAATGTTTCCCTTACATATAGCTATTCTTACAAAAGATATTTTTTGCCTCCAATAATGTCTGCAAAATACTGGCTGAGTTCTTTGTTAAATCAGAAATAACTTCCAGCTTTCTCCACTCTGAGCATTCAACATATGTATGTTCTATTTTCTAATAAAGTGTGAATACTGGAAAGTTAGTACACTTTTTTTTTTGAAAGATCATCCCTTGGTTTTGATAAAGATGAAAATAGATAACCCTTTGGGCAGAAACCTGATTGTCCCCAGAAGTGTCATAGATCACACTATCAACTAGCCTACTCCCAAAAACAGCAGCTGGAGGATGTGTCTTTTAGTCATGTCATATTTGTTATATTTCCTGGCATGTTTTGATGTAATTTGTTTCAGAATCCATTGCCAATTTACTGGCACTGATGCAGAAACACTCAAATAATGGCCAGTTAGTAATAATAGTAATTTCCTTCCCTTCTTTCCAAGATTTATATAAATTATTAAGGTAGGTTGGTAATACACTTAGATGAATTTTTAGTTTGAACAAGTATGTATACTTGTTTTATTTTTCCATTCCAAGAAGCATTTAATTACAACTACTTTGTGTAAGCCACTGTGAGAGACTGATAGAGAAAGATGGCGAAGTGGTAAACAGTGAATAAACAAGGCTTTTTTTTTTTCCCAGAAAGTTCACTATTAAGAGTTTTGTATATACTTTAAATAATAACATTGAAATGACTCATGCTAGGAGGAAATGGCTTGTACTTTGTGGTAGAAAGTATCATCCATATGCTTAATATTGCACAATAACATCAACATTGCAATACATAGAGGATATTTACTATTGGGGAAAAACTGTGCCAAATGTTTCCAGTAGATTGTGTAATTTCATTCCTATGCCATATTCATGTGTATTCCCATGCCATACCCATGAAGAAACTGAGGCATGAAGTTAACTCGCTCACACTAGGCTAGCAAGTGGCAAAGTATCTTGTCACTTAAGGTGGGGGGAGGGCTCTACCTCTAATACCTGATTAAAGAAATTAATTATCATAACTACAGTGCCTGTCAGGTTTGTAGGTCAGCTCTAACACTTAATAAACATATAACTTAGACAAGTCAATGGACTTCTGTTGCCTTCAGTTTTTCCATCTATGTAAAAAAGGAGATCATTTAAAAAAAAAAAGATCATTGTCCTAACTCATAGGGTTCTTGCAACAATCAACTGAATCACATATATTAATGTCTAACATTTTAAGTTATATTGTTAATTTTTACTACTACACCTATTAATATTTACCAAGACAAATTTGAGGTACAATATGTTTAGAGAAACTTTCAGATGAATAATGCTGTACATTGATAAGATTAGCTGCCACAAAATGTCCTATGCTTCTTATCACTAGACTTATCACTATGCTTCTTATCACTAATTTTGCATAAGACTGTTATTGCCTTGGGTGGGTGCTGGGGAAGTAAGGAGAGATCCCTTTATTCACTCACAGAGACCAGTTCATTAGTTTCCTTATGTGCTAGTTAACTGAGATAAATTCTGTAAGAAAAAATGAGAAATGAGAAACAGACCATATATTCAAGAAGCTTACTATCTACTAGAGGAGAGCAAAAAGAAACAGGTGATTTGATTATGATGGGGATACACATCATGTTAAGGATATACTCATGAGTTTATTCCAGAATGTAAGAATTATAAGGACAGAGGCATTTTCTTGTTCACTACCGAAACCTCTATGCTTAGAAAAGTACCTTGCTCCTGGCAGGCACTCAGTTAGTAGTTGACAAAGAGTGAGTTCTCTAGAGAGATGCTAAGCCAAAAGAAGGAGTCAGGGGAAGCTTTTTAACTGGGGTGACAAATAGAAGTAAGGTCAAGAGGAGAATGAAAGTTATTCCAGAAAGTATGTATCAATTGTAGAAAATCCTAGAATCAAATAGTTTCGAGAAAGTGTGAGTAGTTTCCCATGGCTGGAGTTTAGCTCTAGAGGGGAAGTGTGAGAAGGAGAAGAAGGAGGTCTTGAGGAGCCTTGCACACCCTGTTAAGGAGTCTGTGGCTCAATGGGAAAATATACAAGTTTGTCAACAGCAAAGTGACAGAGTTAGATTTGCCTGTTAGAAAAACCAGTATAGCTATAGTGTGGACAGTGATTGAGGTGGACAAAAAGATAAATGAAGGGAAATGATAAATATAATTTTTTCTACAGCTTTCATGCAGGTCATTTGAGCATAGTTAAATATATTTAATTAGGAAGCCCCTTATGACATGTTCATGCTTAGTCTTTGCAATGCTTAGCTGAGCATAGTGTTAGAAGCAGACAAGTATAAATGGTAAAAATTACACTGCTAAGGCTTAATTCTGTTGATACCTGATATAAAACACAGTTATGAGATTTCATAGTCTAAGAAGCATTAAATATTTAATTAGAGAAAAGGAATAGACATGTGCAACAGAGAAAAGCAACTGTGAAAAAAACTATACCCTTTAAGAATTCACTAAAAAACTCTCCTGATTACTACTCATTACAGAAATTGACCTGAGTTGAAAATTTTGGATGTAAATTTCTGAAAGCAAAATATTTTCCATTTTAGTAGCAAACAGCTGAATTTCATAGGGATTTTGCTTTTTTGAACAATTTCAGCTTTAATGACTAAGAATTGTTCACAGTTTCCAAAAATTAAATATCTACTTTGAACTCAACATTTGGAACCTGGGTCCCTCTTTAGTCAATTATAAAACAGAAAGCTTTGTGTGATAGATTTTATGTATAATTCAATATAAAGCATATAATCTCTCTTGTATTTTGATTTAATTTTTGACATCTAAAGGTTTCAGCTGATTGAGATGTTTCCAATCTGTTAAAAGTGAAAAAGACATTTTGATGCTTCTATTTTTAATATCCTTGTTTCTAAAGTTCTATTTCCTAAATTGAGGGGTTTCCAAACATTACTAAAAAGAATTAAGAGTGCTACAATTTCAATCTGACTGGAGTAGGTTCACAAGGCATCTTTCTCAGGGAATAATGTTCTTGTTAATATGTCTGCTTCCTGTTATCACTCCAAATCTGAAAGAAGGACTTTGAACATCTGTATACTGCATGCTCTTTTTTTTTTTTAATAAATTTATCTATCTATTTATTTATTTTTGGCTGCATTGGGTCTTCGTTGCTATGCACGGGCTTTCTCTAGTTGCGGCGAGCAGGGGCTACTCTTCATTGCGGTGCACGGGCTTCTCATTGCAGTGGCCTTCTCTTGTGGAGCACGGGCTTTAGGTGCGTGGGCTTCAGTAGTTGTGACGTGCCGCTTCAGTAGTTGTGGCTCGTGGGCTCTGGAGCGCAGGCTCAGTAGTTGTGGCACACGGGCTTAGTTGCTCCACGGCATGTGGGATCTTCCCGGACCAGGACTCGAACCCGTGTCCCCTGCATTGGCAGGTGGATTCTTAACCACTGCGCCACCAGGGAAGTCCCTGCATGCTCTTTTCTATTGATATATTACTATGTCCTAGTAAGCGACATGCATGATACCCGAAGAAATATAACTGCTTCCTCTGGGGTAATATATTTGTAAATAATAAAAACCCAGTAATTTGCCCTTATCTCAATTAGCAGGGTTATATAATGATCACAGAACATATAAGAAAATGACAATGTGAATTTTCAAATTGTGCATAGACCATGAGTACTCTAGTTGAATAATCTATCTTGCAGTCTAGAAATTATGGTAATTTCTTGGGCCATTAAAGGAATATTACATTCTAGAAAACTTCATCGAGTTGTACAGCCCAACCTTGTATACAGAATCTGCATTCATGTGCTTGCTGAATTAGCTGTATTTGTATATCATTAAGGAAAAGGAAAAACTCAAGTTATCTACTTCATACTTCTTCACATCTTTACTACTTTCCTCAAAGAGAAAAACTAATTCTACTGGTTGAAATCCAGTGTACCTAGTAAGTAACTTTACTATTTTACTGTCAAGGAGGTTGAAGATAGATTTTCCTGAATGGTCACAGTATAAACAAGAGTGGGATGGTCAAACATAATAAGGAAGTGGTAGAGTTTTCAAAAGTCACAGGATTTGTTTTAAAAGGAAATTTTATATTTTATTTTAGTTGTTATCGATCAAATGTATGTACATGTCTGTAAAAATTACAATTGCAATATTTATCAAATATTCTTATTTTTTCATAATTTTGAACATTTATCCAGATATCCTGGGTGATATATGTAGCTATAGTTCAGTTTAAAAGTTGTATAGAATTACATTGAAAAAAGTGCCACAACTTATTCTAGGTTGATATCTTTTTAGCATTTTAAAGATTTTGTTCTTTGACATATTTTTTCTGATAAAAAATCAGCTATTATTCTTATTTGGTCCTTGATATGTAATGTAGCTTTTTGTTTTCCTGTTTAAAGATTTTTCTTCTGTGATATTTTAAAATTTTAATGAGATATAATTCACACAACATAAAATTCAACCAATTAAAATGTACAATCCAATAGTTTTTTTTAGTATATCACAGAGTTTGTCAATCAGAACCACTATCTAATTTTAGAATATTTTCATCAACCTCAAAATAAACCCTGTATCTATTAGCAGTGACTCCCATTTAACCCCTAGCCTACCAGCACTACTTAACCACTAATCTACTTTCTGTCTCTATAGATTTGTCTTTTCTAGACATTTTATGTAAATTCAACCATACAGTATGTGGTCTTTTGTGACATTTAGCATAAAGTTTTAAAAGTTCATCCATGTTGCAGTATGTACCAATACATTATTCCTTTTTATGGCTGAATTATATTCTACTGCATGGAGATCTTATATTTTGTTTATCTGTTCATCAGTTGATGGGCATATGAGTTGTTCCTGCATTTTGGCTATTATGAATAATGTTGCTATGAACATTTGTGTACACATTTTTTTCCAGGCATATGTTTTCAATATTCTTTGGTAAATATGTAGTACTGGAATTGCTGGGTCCTATGGTAGCTCTATGTTTAACCTTTTGAGGAAATATCAAATTATTTTACAAAGTGGCTTCATCATCTTAAAAATCCCCTGCAGTGTATGAGGGCTTCAATTTCTCTACACCCTCACCAATACTTATTATCTCCCTTTTTAATTTTAGTCACACTCATGGGTGTGACATGGTATCTCATGGTTTTAATTTCCATTTCTCTGGTGACTAAGCAACTTTTTGATCAAATTTCATGTGCTTATTGACCATATATATCTTCTTTGAAAAAATTATCTATGCATTTTTAAATCTGGTTATTTGTATTTTTTATTGTTGAGTTTTAAGTGTTCTTTATATATTGTGGCTATAAGTCCCTTATCACATAGAAGATTTGTAAATAATTTCTCCCATTCTGTGGGTTGTCTTTACTTTCCTCATGGTTCTATTTGCAGCACAAAAGTTTTTAATTCTGAGGAAATTCAATTTATCTTTTTTTCTTTGTACTTATATTTTGCTACTATATCTAAGAAGCCATTGTCTAACCCAAAGTCACAAAGATTTAATCTTATGTTTTCTCCTAAATGTTTTACAGTTTTAGCCCTTAATTTTAGGTCTCTAATTCATGTTGAGTTAATTTTGTATATGATGTGAGGTAAGAGTACAACTTTATTCTGTGCATGTAGATATCCATTTGTCCCAGCACAAATGTTGAAAAGACTATTCTTTCCTCATTGACTTATTCTGGAACTTATTTCAAAAATCAATTTACCTTAAATATAAAGGCTTATTTCTAGATTTCTTTAAACTTTAAAAAATTCCTTTCAATGATGTTTTGTAGTTTTCAGCACTTAATTCTTGCATCTTACTCTATTTAATATTATTGTAAATTTAAATATTTCTTAATTTTATTTTCAGAGTATCATTATACTAATGTATACAAATACAGTTGACTGTTTTATATTTATTGTGTATTCTGCAACCTTGATGAACCTTGAATTTATTAGTTCTAATAGATTTTTTTGTGTAGATTCCTTTGGTTTTCTATGCAAAAGATCATGTCATCTGTAAAAAGAAATGGTTTGACTTTTTCCTTACTAATTCAGATGCCTTTTAATTTCTTCTTCTTGCCTAATTATCCTGTCAAGAACCTTCAGTAAAATGTTGAAAAAAAGTAGCAAGAGCAGATACATTGAACATTGTATATAGTATTCAATAACAACAAATATAACGTGCTCAGGAATAATATAATCAAATATGTTTAATAATAATGAGGAAAGTATAAAATGATATTTAAATATGTAGATAAGACTCAGCTAAATCTGTTGTAGGGCTCAGTGTGCTTATATAATTTTCCACAAATCAATCTATAAAGATTTACAAACCTATTTTAAAGGACAAGTTTGTTATTTTAGAAATTGCAGAGAAAATCTTGATATTCATATAGTATAACAAAAGGCCAAGAACAGAAAGATAATCTTGGGCAAAACAATACTTAAGATCCTATTGGTATCATATACAAATTATATTTTTAAAACAAGGTATTTAAATTGTATGATACTGGATCAGAACTATGTAAACCAATAGTGATCATTACAAAATTATTAGTATGGAGTATTTAACAAATAGCACTAGACAAATTGTTTAAATTTATTTAAATTAGTTCCTGTATCCCATCATAAGCAACTATCAATTCTATGTGATTTCAGGAACTAACTTTTGCGTTACTTTGATGCAGTATGTTTTTTGTTTGGTTGGTTCTTATTACATTAACTCTTGTTCTTACTTTTTTATCATTTCATTTATTATAGTGACTAACATATTGAAGAAACCCAGTAATTATCTTTTCAGTGAGTAAGGCAATCAATGCCACCCAACCTGGATTTGATGACAACTGTGGAAAACTTAGGAATCCATGTCTGTAGACTAAAATCTCAGCAGAGCAAAGGTATCAGCATTCCCTCAATTACCATGAAAACATAATCCAATCCCTAACAAAATTCCAGTGAGAGATTTGATTGGGCCATTAATACATATGTATATTATATTATATTATAAAGTCTTATAGATTATTTTAAAAAATATTGAGAATGATTAGAAATTTGAGTGGAAAAACTGGAAAGACTTACACTTTTTTTTACCAGCTATCCAGCACTATTTCAAACAACAGTTTTAATACAGTAAAATATGCATTAACATTGGCACAGGAATGGACTGACAGCTCAATGAAATAAAAAGATTCATCTAGGTACAGATACAGGTATATACGGGGATTTAATGTGAGATGAAATTGACATTGGTAATCATTTGGACAAATATATGTTTTAATATCATTGAAACAACTGACCCTCGATTAAGGAAATAATATCTGTCTGTGGTTGGATTTCTACCTCTCTAAAACCCAAATTAGTAACATTTGAATAGAAAAAATATAAACATGAAAATAAAATAATAAAAGTACCAGACAAAGCAAATGCAAATATTTTTACATTTTTGAAATATGTAGTACAATAAGAAACCAGGGAGCAAATTATTAAGACATTTTACTATAATGGAATCTGTACTTTAAAAAAACTTATATAGGAGAGTAATTCATGAGCAAATTAAAATATTAAAAAAGGGACAAAAATTAATATACATGGCTAGCAAATGATTAACCTTCCTTGAATATTTGCAAACAATTATTCCTCTTCCTTGTTTTATTTCTAATAACACTTATATTATTCTTCATAATTGATATATTTATTTTTTATTGTTTCCCTTCATTTAATAAAATGTGAGCCATAGGAGGGCAGTTATTTTTATCTGTTTAATTTAATGATGTGTTTTCAGTGTCCAGAATATGGGCTGGCTCACTACAGTTTTTAGTAAATGACATCAATAAGAAATATCCATCACCGTAATATAAAAATGTGCACAGCATTAGAAGAGAAAAAAATGTTTAAAGAAGAAATACCAAGTTATCACTAATGATATGAAATATGCTCCATCTTTTTTTTTTAAGAGGCAGCAGCATTTTGTTTTAATTTTTTTTAATTTATTTATTTTTGGCCACACCTGGCTGGCATGCAGGATCTTAGTTCCCCAACCAGGGATTGAACCCGCACCCTCTGCAGTGGAAGTACGGAGCCTTAACCATTGGACTACCAGGGAAGTCCAAAATATACTCCACCTTTACATTTACAAGTTAAAGCATTTACATTTTTTATTATGTATTTGTCAAGCTTTTAAAAATATCTTAATTATACCCATTTTTATAAGAATATGGAGAAGTATATAATGATGAACTGCTGGTGGTAGTATAAATTGGGTAGTAATATGGCAAATAAGAAGCATGGATACATTGGGGTGCAGATATTTGATTTCTGGACACTTATTCTTAAAGTATAACAAGAAAATTATGCAAAACTATCTACAAGGAAGAATGTTCAACCCTATGTGTGTTTGTTTGTGTTTGCATGTGTGGAGAAAGATATAAAATATATATATGGCACCGGGTAGCAGTATATACACAAATTATACATATGTACACACGCATATATATGTACATACACACTCTGTAAAATTGTTCTCATCTGTATCTCTACATACTTTTTTATCTCTAATGTATCTTGATAGTGAGATATACATACATGACTATAGACATGGTATAATGCACCCCCAAACACTAATAGTGTTAGGATTTAGAGCTATTTTCAAATTCTTTTCAGCATTATGTTGTAAATATTTACACTGTACAAATGCCAACATTTTATATTCTAAAAGAGAAAAGAGTTAATAGCATTTTTAAGGGGAACACCAAAAATCTCAGATTATTCTAAGATTTTGTTATGTTTTCTTAAGGGCAGGAATTGTCTCTATTTACCGTTACATTTCTGCAGCAAGTAAAATGGTTGGCACCTAGCAGGTGGTTAATAATGATGTACTGAATAAATGAATAAATATCAAGAGGACGCTTCAAAAAAGTGTGTATATTCCCACCCCTTCCCTACTTTACTATCTTTGAAGAGAATTGCCTAGAAACTCAATCTGTTACCAATGGTAAAAATTAATTTACTTTTATCTAACAGATTTTTAATCTATTTTTTTCTTTACTAATAGATATAGTCCCCAGATTTTGATTGTCCATACATGGAGTACTTTCTGATTAGTCTTGAAACTCCCTGTTGTTGAAATATGGAAGAAACTAGGGCTAGCCAACAATCTGGCTGAAAAGTAAGAGAAAAACCACCCACCTGGGGTCAAGTAACCCACTCTATTTCATGAAGCCTTTCTTATTTCCTCACTGAAGTGCTTTGGATAGGTGAAAATGACAAGGCTGATTGGCTCAGGTAACTAAGGCCACAGGAGGGTTTCACTTTACAATTAGTTCCACTTGGAGACTCAGCAATGCATCCTGCTGAGAGACTTAAAGCTCCAACTTGCTCATGATCCATCTGAGTGAACTGACTGATAATCTATGCTGTCACATCCTGCATCTCTGCCTCCAGGAGGGCTCAACTTATCAGAATCAACTATTCTTCTTGGATAGTGAAAGAAAAGGAAAGAAAGAAAAAAAGAAAGAAAGAAAGAGAGAAAAAATGGCACAAAATCGAATGTAATCAGAATCAATTACCCAGTTTTTTTATTAATTTGAACCTGTGAATAATAGAAGTCATTTCTAAAAGATAATTGTTTTGAACCTAAAAGTGATATACTTTTTCAAAGTGATATACCTTTATACTTGAGACATTGAAACCCAGTTTTGATTAATTTAATTAATTAATTTTGATTAAATATCAATGTGAAGGAGTGTTCTGCCTATGTTTTCTTCTAAGAGTTTTATAGTGTCTGGCCTCCATTTTGAGTTTATTTTTGTGTATGGTGTTAGGGAGTGTTCTAATTTCATTCTTTTACATGTAGCTGTCCAGTTTTCCCAGCACCATTTATTGAAGAGGCTGTCTTTTCTCCAATATATATTCTTGCCTCCTTTGTCAAAGATAAGGTGACCGTAGATGCATGGGTTTATCTCTGGGCTTTCTTTCCTGTTCCATTTGTCTATATTTCTGTTTTTGTGCCAGTACCATACTGTCTTAGTTACTGTAGCTTTGTAGTATACTCTGAAGTCAGGGAGCCTGATTCCTCTAGCTCTGTTTTTCTTTCTCAAGACTGCTTTGGCTATTTGGGATCGTTTGTGTTTCCATACAGATTGTAAAATATTTTGTCCTAGTTCTGTGAAAAATGCCATTGGTAGCTTGATAGGGATTGCACTGAATCTGTAGATTGCTTTGGGCAGTACAGTCATTTTCACAGTGTTGATTCTTCAAATCCAAGAACATGGTATATCTCTCCATCTGTTTGTGTTGTCTTTGATGTTTTTCATCAGTGTCTTATAGTTTTCTGCATACAGGTCTTTGGTCTCCTTAGGTAGGTTTATTCCTAGGTATTTTATTCTTTTTGTTGCAATGGTAAATAGGATTGTTTCCTTAATTTCTCTTTCTGATTTTTCATTGTTAGTGTATAATAATGCAAGAGATTTCTGTGTATTAATTTTGTATTCTGTGGCTTTACTAAGTTCATTGATTAGCTCTAGTAGTTTTCTGGTGCATCTTTAGGACTTTCTATGTGTAGTGTCATGTCATCTGCAAAAAATGACAGTTTTATTTCTTTCCAATTTGGATTTTAAAACTTTTAGAAGAAAACCTAGACACAATACTCTTTGACATAAATCGCAGCAAGATCCTTTTTGACCCACCTCCTAAAGTAATGAGAATAAAAACAAAAATAAATAAATGAGACCTAATTAAACTTAAAATCTTTTGCACAGCAAAGGAAACCATAAACCAGATGAAAAGACAGCCCTCAGAATGGGAGAAAATATTTGCAAATGAAGCAACAGACAAAGGATTAATCTCCAAAATTTACAAGCAGCTCATGCAGCTCAATATCAAAAAAAACACAATCAAAAAATGGGCAGAAGACCTGAATAGACATTTCCCCAAAGAAGAAATTCAGATGGCCAAGAAACACATGAAAAGATGCTCAACATCACTAATTATTAGAGAAATGCATATCAAAACACAATGAGGTATCACCTCACACCAGTTAGAATGGCCATCATCAAAAAGCTACAAACAATAAATGCTGGAGAGGGTGTGGAGAAAAGGGAACCCTCCTACACTGTTGATGGGAATGTAAATTGGTACAGCCACCCTGGAGAACAGTATGGAGGTTCCTTAAAAAACTAAAAATAGAGCTACTGTATGATCCAGCAATCCCACTCCTGGGCATATATCTGGAGAAAACCATAATTCAAAAAGACACATGTACCCCAATGTTCATTGCAGCACTATTTACAATAGCCAGGACATGGAAGCAACCTAAATGTCCATTGACTGTTGAATGGATAAATAAGATGTGGTACATATATACACTGGAATATTACTCAACCATAAAAAGGAAAAATATTGGGTCATTTGTAGTGATGTGGATGAACCTAGAGTCTGTCATACAAAGTGAAGTAAGTCAGAAAGAAGAAAACAAGTACCATATATTAACACATATATGTGGAATCTAGAAAAGTGGTACTGATGAACCTATTTGCAGGGCAGGAAAAGAGATGCACATGTACAGAACTGACTTGTGGACACAGCCGGGGAAGGGAAGGGTGGGACGAATTGAGAGTAGCATTGACATATATACACTGCCATGTGTAAAAAGCCAGTGGGAAGCTGCTGCATAGCACAGGGAGCTCAGCTCAGTGCTCTGTGATGACCTAGAGGGGTAGGATGGGGGGCCAGTGGGAGGGAGGCTCAAGAGGGAGGGGATATATGTATACATATAGCTGATTCACTTTGTTGTACAGCAGAAACTAACACAACACTGTAAAGCAATTATGCTCCAATTAAAAGAATATATCAGTGTGAAAAGGTTTAGTCTATTCTATTGCTAACAGTTCACTCATTTATATGTAGTCAACGTTGACATTGAATAAAGGGGACACACACATTCACGTAAACAGACATCCACATGCACATGCACCTACAAACGAAAGTCTACAGGCTGAAAAGTAACAAATAGCTTGACACTGCCAATAGACTTATCAGAGTCTAGTCTGATATGAGACAGCTGAGCTGAAACAGAAAACAAAACCTTGTCAGTTCATTATCAATTCTGAGAAATGGGAGGAAACATTTATTTCCTAAATTTGGACAGATTGCATCTGTAACAGGGTTCACAACCGAGAACAGAGAGACTTTTTGGGAGAAGTCAGGAATCTACCTGAGAAGGAAAGAGGCTAGTAAGGAACCTGCCAAAGAGGTAAGTGTTAAACCACAGAGCAGTTTAGACAGATTTGGATAATTACTTTTTCCTGGCTGGAATGTAAAAGCATATTATAAATAGTGCATGGCTTGAACAATTGCCCTCAGATCCCTTCCCATACACTGTCACCTTGCCTTACAGGTTCCTATCCCCCTGTTTCAGATTGCCCATCTCCATATTTAGGTACAGCTGCCTCGCTATAGTATAATTCTGGATCATCCCACTGGCTTTTCCTTTGGGCTTCATACATAGCCCTAGACTTTTGGTTTGTTTGTTTGGTTGGTTTTGAAATACATCTTGTCTCTTCTTATACTTCATTTTAGTATTACAGGCTTCTGTCAGGTGGGGAGGCCCTGGGATACAGCAAAAGAGGTTGGGTTTAAGAAGGTAGGTGTTTTTACATAGAGCTCTCCCTGTCAGCCTGGATGCTGGAAAGACTTTGTTCAGCCTTTGACAGTAAGCACAATTTAGCCAACCATTTTGAAGCATTTTATAATGGTGAAATTTCATTCCTTTAAATGATGAAGCACATTCAACATAGTTCAGATAGATTGTGAGCTCATTAAGTCCAGGCACCTTGCCTTATTACTTACCACAATCCTTAATACACTATAGGAGCTCAGTGAATGCCAAATGAAAGAATCAAAGAAGAGGAAAAGCCAAACAAACAAATCTTACTTCTTAAATACGTTTGTTCTTTCAAACTATATAGGATGATCAGAGAGATGAAAAGTTTAGCCAATTTTTATGCAGCTTTTAAAAATCCAACTATTACCATAATCCTTTTTATTATTTCTCTTCAGACTCATGAAGTAGCACTGGGATATTGCATGTTGAAATTAATTTTAAAATTTAAATCCAAGTTTCCAATATTCCAGATTTTTCCAAGGCTAATAAACCCTTAGTTTACTATTCTTTTTACAAAAATGTACCACACCCACATTTTTTATCATTAGGTTTATTTTTCTAACTTACAGCTTTTCTTTCTTTTAAGAATCATAAATGCCAAAGCTTTCCAGATCATTGATTCCACCGTAATATTATCCCATCTAGTTGACTTTCTCATATATTTTTTATGTAGGTTTTTTTTTCCTATTTGACATTTCAGCAATAATCTTGAAAAAAAACAAAAATTCTAAATTTTCTCTATTTTTAACATTACAGAGAACTACTCTTCTTAATTGTGGCATTTAATTGATTGTGTATCCATTTCCTTAAAACCTTATCTTCTGGTTTGCTTTCCAGTTTGACAATTGACAGGTAATAAAATGTTTAGATCAGCACTTTCCTGAAAACTTACAAAAAAGTCAAAGACTCAATGTCAAGTTCTTGCAGACTTATTTAATCACAATGAGTGGAAAGGAAGACGTATTTTGATTAAGACTGGCTAAACCGATCAGTAAAGACCTTGAACTTGCTTAAGTTACTACTGGCTATTCCCAGTAATGGTGATAGCCTAAAAGTGAACCCTCAAACCATTAACACAAAATGAACAAGAGATAACTTGAAAAAGCGTTTTTTTTTTCACCTTATAATTATTGTTTCAAGTTTGTATACCTACATTGGTATTCTAGATACTTATATTATTCTATTGCTGTTGTCCCTGTTGGTTTTTTTTCTTTTAAAAATATTTTCTCCAGCTTATCCTTTAGATAACTTTATTCCCCAAGCTCCATTAAAAGCACAAATTGGGGAAATCACAGAAGGAATAGCCAGCAGGGTATAACGTTTCAGCTTACCATTTTTGCAGATCCTAATTTTGATATAGTAGTTGAAGTTCAAAAGGCAGAGAAGGTCAAGGTGAAGGTGTACTACTTCAAAATCCTCAAGATCCATTGGATATAAGACTTAAACAAACAAGAAATTACTTTCATTGATTAAATGTAGATTGAATTAGGAGGGAAAAATCACAGGCGCTGCTAAGGTTATGTCCCCCACTCATTGTTTAACTCAGCATGACTGATTCAATCTGCTGAGCCCCAAGGAAGGCCAAAGATGTCACTCACAGACTCCACACAATGCAGGAGCCTTAGAAGAGCAAAATCGAAAAGTTGCACTTTATCCACTCACAGCCTGGAGCCACTGTTCTCATTCGGTCTTGTGTTAGCAGAACAATAAATTGCAGCAGGCATTGGGCTGCTCCTCATAATAATTATAAGTATCCCACAGGCAAAGCTGTTGTTGCTTTTAAGACTTGACAGAATGTGTCTTGTAGGCATGACCCAGCAGATGGGGACTTTTTCGTTTTATCTTTCCCCAAAAGCTACCTAGGTGAAATATATAAAGCATCTTGATAAGGGATATATTTTCTCCTGTACGGGTAGTTTGATCACTATAAGCTGCCCCTCTTGTTCATTCACCTTAAAAATAATTGCCACTCTGTGGTAGAAGAAGTCAAGTACAGCCACAGAGGCAGGGATAGACCTTTTGCTCCATCCTGCTAATTGGTGTCACCTACTGCACTGCTTTATGTATTGATGGTAGAAAAAAAAAATGAAGCAGAAAATTAAGTGTGAAAGGATTTTTTGTCCTCCTGTCACTTTGTACAACATTTAGTTCAGTTGACATGACACTGTGCCTTTTGTTACATAAAACTGTCACATTGTCCCCTCTGGTTAGCTTCAGTTGCTGCCCAAATCAATAATAACTGTCAAAGCTGTCAAATAATGAAAGGATCCTATGATATGTTGGCTGCAGTAAATGATATTTTTGACTATCCTTTTCAATGTTACCCAATTAGTTTCAAACACATATTAGAAATGAAGAAATGAGATAAACTTTGTAAATGATATAACAAACTTGAAAATGAGGACATCGCTTATGTACATTAGTTATATATTATTGGATATAATTCTTATAATTTTTAAAAAGTCAGTTTTAGATGAATCATTTTTATATAATGAGAAGTTTAATTCCTAAGCAAAGATGTAACTCAGAAACCCTGAGCTTCTATCATTTCCTCATGTATGTAATGATAGCATTTAGTTATCAGAGGGATAATTTATTCCAGATTTACATACCTATGGAGAAGCCCCTAAGGTATGGTTTGATCATGGGAGGAAGTTGTCACTTACTGTTATTGTTTTCCATCTAGGCAATATAGCTATTGCCCTCTTATAGTATTTGTAAGCAGGAAACCAAGTCACAGACAGCTATAGATGGAACCAATGGTCTTAAATATTCCTGATCAGTCCCTCTAATTGAAAACCATTTGGGGAAAACTCAAGAGTGGTTCCTTAGAAGCCTTGGATGAACTAAAGAACTATATTTGTATTTTAGGTAAACTGATCTCATTCCACTTTGTTCTACTCAGGGATAACATCTCTATGTCTTCATGTTTTTAGTCTCTAACCAAGAAAAGAGCGCACATACAAATTATGTAATTCCCACTTCCCTGAACCAACTGTTCCAAGCTTTTTCAAAATTTGTGTGTTAGCCTTTGAGTTTAGCATGCTCTCAGTGACCCTCTTTTCAGACCCCTCTAACCACACTTCACACCCCCGATTTTTAAATTGTCAGAAATGTTCAGAATTAATTCATCGCTTTACATCTGATGTGACTTAGAGAATTAAGGTTCATGCATCCTGTATGAGTTTCCCTTGACTCTCCAGTGCTATGGCCTATAGAAATCTAAAGTGCCCTCCTCCTCCATGTAAAACTCCTACACATACTTAACATTGATTTGGCTCAAATGTAAAACTGAACACCTCTGAGTTCTCCAAAGAATTTATTGCTACATGGAAACATTAAGTATCTGGGTAGACTTTATTAGATACACTTTTTTTTTTTTTTTTGCGGTACGCGGGCCTCTCACCATTGTGGCCTCTCCCGTTGCGGAGCGCAGGCTCCGGACGCGCAAGCTCAGCGGCCATGGCTCACGGGCCCAGCCGCTCCGCGGCATGTGGGATCCTCCTGGACCGAGGCACGAACCCGTGTCCCCTGCATCGGCAGGCGGACTCTCAACCACTGCGCCACCAGGGAAGCCCTATTAGATATACTTTTGATTAAAGTTTATGAGTTTATATATTAAACATTTTCCAACATCCTTTCACACATATTCTCTCATACTGAGTTAGTGTCATAGACTCCTGCACATAAAGGTAAAAAGAATGCATTCCAACAAATTATTATTTAGTCCCAAGTATTCCAAAGCTGTGGCATTCTTTAGTATTTTAATAAAAATTATTTAGATTTTAAAAATAGAAATGAAAAAAAATCTGGCTATGGCTTCCCTGGTGGCTCAGTGGTTAAGAATCTGCCTGCCAATGTAGGGGACACAGGTTCAAGCCCTGATCCAGGAAGATCCCACATGCTGCGGGGCAACTAAGCCCATGCGCCACAACTACTGAGCCTGTGCTCTAGAGCCCATGAGCCACAACTACTGAACCCATGTGCCACAACACCTGAAGCCCACGCACCTAGAGCCCGTGCTCCACAACAAGAGAAGCCACCACAATGAGAGGCCTGTGCACCGCAACGAAGAGTAGCCACCACTCACTACAACTAAAAAGAAAGCCTGCGTGCAGCAATGAAGACCCAATGCAGCCAAAAATAAATAAATTTATTAAAAAGAAAAAATCTGGCTACTATCCTTCATATATGAATTTCGGTAACGGGCTGAGAGAGAGCATTTAACTCTCTCATTGATGCACTAAGTCAAACCTGTTCTGTAAAATTCTGCAAGGTTTCATAAATGCTTACCAAAAAAAAAAAAAGATCTTGGGTACAAGAAAGAGTAGTCAAATTTACCAAAAATATTTAAAATAACCCTTACAATATCCATATGCTTTTGAATAGAGTATAGTCACTTATGTTGGTAAAAATAATAATACATAAAAATTAAAGATTTACTTAATTTATTATAAAATAATATTCTGACAAAATTCCTCCACTTTTATAAATTCATAAAAGTGCAAATATCCTAATCCATCTAAATTTGTTATAGGAATATTTATCAGTAGGAGTCTTAGCTTGACTCTAGATTCAGGCATTTGTAGGTTAGTCTGAAGGATGCTGGGTTATGCTCACTAAAGCTCTATTTTATGATTGATTGGGGACATTTATGAATAATAATTTATCATGAAGATAAAGCTAAAGTTGAACTCATGTACAATGAATTATTATCAAAGAGGTTGCACGGTTTAGAGATTAGAATCATATCTGTTGCTGATTTCTTTCTGGCTTAGCTTTATTGAAATTATCTAAGTCTTAGGATCAGGAGTCTGCAAGAAAGTAGAAAGGGAAAACTGAGAGTTTATTCAGTCCATAAACAAAGCAGTGGCAGCACAGATGTCAGTAGCTGTAGCAGAGTTTGAACAAAATGTTACTAAAAATAAAACAAACCTGATTTTTTTGGAAACAGATTAAGCAGTGTTTAGAAGGGAATTTATAGTATTTTTTTTAAATGTTAGTAAAATTAACAGATCTACAGCTCTATTGATCAAGGAATTAAGCAAGCAAAGGATGGCACACATTACCAATGTCAGTTATTTAGAGGGGGCACCACTACAGACTCCAAAGAAATTAAAAGAAATTAAGAAAATATTACTGTCTACTTTATGCCAATACGTCCAACAATTAAGATGAAATGGGCAAATTCCTTAAAAATACAAGTTATCAAAAGTGACTCAAGAAGAAGTTGAAGATATGAATAGCAGTATAGTACTGCATTCATTAAGTACATCTGAGTCTTGAACAGTGAGTGATAGGGTTAGGGGCATCTACACCCTGCACAGTCAAAAATCCGCATATAACTTTGTAGTCTGCCCTTCGTAGCTAAGGTTCCACATCTGAGGATTCAACCATCAGCAGATCTGCAGTACTGATGTTCATATTTATTTAAAAAAATCCAAGTATATGTGGGCCCATGCAGTTCAAACCCATGTTGTTTAAGGGTCAACTGTAAATTAAATTTGTAATTAAAAACTTTCAGAAAGAAAATTAAAGGCCTTGACAGCTTCACTGGTGAATTCTATGAAATATTTAATACAGAAATAATAGCAATCATGCACAAGTGCTTTTACAAAAAAAGAAGTGGGAACATTTCTCAAATATTTTATGAGCCTGAATTATTCCAACACCAAAACCAAATAAAGATATAATGAGGAAAGAAATTACAGACCAGTATTCTTGGATAGATGCAAACAACAAGACAATATTGGCAAATAAAATATATATATATATAAGAATATAGTAGTTCATCACCAAGAGGGATGTATCCAAAAATGCAAGATTGACATCCAGAAAGCAATCAGTGGAATTCAATGCATTAGCAAAATAAAGAGGGAAAGGATGTGGTCATATTTATCGGTACAGCAAAAGCATTTCAAATGAATCAACGTCCGTTCACAGTGAACCTCTCAAAGCAGTAGAAAAAGAACTCCCTGACCTGATAAAGAAATCTATGAAAATTTACAATAGTATCATATTTAGTGTCAAAATAAAGAATGCTTGGCTCCTAATATTGGGAACAGGCAAAGATTTTTACTCTTCTCACTTCTATTCAACCTTTCATCAAGGGTCCTAGCCAGTTAAGTAAGGCAAGCAAAGGAAATAAAAGGCATATAAATTTGAAAGAAAGAAGTAAAATTCTTTGAATTCACTGATAACATGATTGTGTATGTGGAAAATCCTAAGGCATCTAAACAATGATCTACTAGACCTAATTACTGGGTTTATTTTGATAATAAATTTTACCTTCCTTTTTTGGGAGAAAATGGATGTTTTTATTTTTTTGTAATGCAGTTGATTTACGTTTTGTGGGAAAATGTTTTTTATTTCTAGTTTTTCTTTATACTAAAGAATAGAAAATAGATTTTGTTGATGTTGGCAATGAAGAGATGGACTTTAGTGGGTACCCATCATTTGTATCTGGCCCGACATTTTGGATCATTCCTTCAACATTTGGAAAAACGTCTCTGTATTTAAAATCCTTCATTATTTATATAGAGTAAAAAGAAACACTATATTTACAGGCTTCATTGTCATTCGATATAAGTTTCACCTGCCAGATGAATCAAAGGAAGACTGTGATTAAAAAAAGAAAACTATTGAGCAATCAAGTAGAGAATGGGGTATCCATCTCTTGACACTAGTGACAGTAGATACTGCATATTTCTATGGGTGAAGAAAAGCTATGAAAGCTTCCAGCCCCTTCCCAAGGCAGGATAGTTTTGGTGCTGGAGACAGTACCAGATTCCTCGTTCTGACAGTTGCTTCGTGGTTTTGTGATTGATGAGAATTTCACCTAAATTAACAGATAAAATCTGAAGTATGATGGAAGTTTGGATTGGCTTTCAGTCACTGACTTTATTACTCACCTAAACCACGCACCTTGCTGTGCAGCCTTCAGCCCCATCCCACCTGCCACACCTCTCTGGGACCATCAGATCTCATTTCACTCTGCAGACTAACATTAGATGCATGAAAACACAAAAGTTGAACTTTGTTTCTTTCTCCCTTGCTTTTATGCTGCACGCCCCTGCCAAGAGTTAGTAAGTATATAACCTCTTGCTGTGGCCTAATTGATGAGTGTAGGGTGAATATAAACAAATTGGAAGGAGAAATACACATTGGTTTAAGGACTGAAAATTAACCCTGCCTCTTTGCATACTTATATATTTGCTCCATATAAGCAAATTATACACCCTTTTCCAAGCATCCATATGATACAAATATTTATTTAAAAGCACCTCCCCAAACCATAAATAAGTTATAAAGAAATAAATTGCATAAACCATATTTTCTACCTACAGGAAAAGTAATGCAGAAAATTAATTTTTCTAAGTCTCAATTGCTTAGTAATTGTAAAACATCAAGTAACTGTTGGATCACAGCCCAAAATAAACTGATTACAGACTCTTAAAAACTCACTAACAATGAGAATTCTAAGTTTCTAAGTTGTAGCCAAAACGATATCCATTATAATAGAAAACTTATCCATCTTGGTGAACATTCCAAGTCTCAGTTGGACTTCAATATAGTTTTTGCAAGCTTTTAATCATTCACTTTCTTCTTTAAAGGAAATTAATCTCCATTTATATTTGTGGAAATCCTAATTCCAAAAGTTATCTCCGGTGTTCATAAAGGACTGAAATTAGTATATAAATTGGCTTTTCCATGTTATTGTCTCAGAACTGGCCAAGCATGCTCTGTCATTCTGCTGCTTCCAGCTGTAATTAGATAATAGTGAAAGGCAAGTCCCCATAATCCTGAATTTCCCTGAAGTACTCTATATTTTAATCAGATAAATGAACAACCTCTCAGTAGCTTCTTCATGTTCTCAGTTTGTCTCTGGGAAATGTTTTGCTCTACCTTTTGTCAAAGCACAGATTACAGGAACCCTGAGAAAGCACCTCTCTGTGTCTGAAGGCAGCTCCTTAATGCTGAGTGGGCTCTGTGAATAAATGACTTGTGTTGGAACATATATGTTTTCCAACACCTTTTAACCCATTGCATATTCCCTACCCACCAGAAACTGAGATTCTTTTCAGTAAAATGATCCAGAAACCAATCCAAGTTAATGGCAGACCTTAAATGCCCTTTGTGCAGGTGAGCAACCTGCATCAGAAGCCACTTGGGAGCTCTCCAGCCAGTCCTTTCTAGTCCTCCCTGACTCAAGCAAGATGTGTTCTTGGTCTTTTCAGCCTAATTCTTTGTGAAGGTGTTACTGGTTCTGGAACCTCAGGCTTAGCATCCTTCTCCTTCCTGCCACTGCAGAGTGTAGAGAAGACAAATCTGGTTTCTGGAAACTTAGGAAATGTGGCTTTCTTATGCTGATATAGAATAAGCAGCACAAGATGTTGCATGACCAATTCCAAGGAGTAAATTTTAGTTTATGGGTCATTTTATTGGAAATTATACTTCTACTGGAATCTTGGAAACTAGTATACTATATAGGAGGCATGTGAGAGACACTAGAAAACCAAAACCACAACTTTTTGAGTTGGGCGAGCATTACCCTTGAAATTTATTTTCAATAATATGTTCTTCTGAAGGAATTTTCAAATTCTGTGAAGTATGGCACATGCACATGAATTGATTTGGACACTCCAGCCTTCCTGAACACATCCCCAGGTTTCCTCCCCGATCCATTATCAGCAAGCATGACACAAAACAATGTGACAAATATCCTACATATCAAAGAGGAGAAAGATCATTGCTCTATTAATTCCAAAGTGTTTAAATAAAAAGATATGCTGACCATCACAATGATGCCTGGTCTAAACAAAAATGCATATAGAATAGTAAGGAATGTAAAATACGAAGCAATGACACGTGTGAATTTCAATCGGAATCTACTTTTATATGAATGTAATTATGAAAAATTATTATCCTATTATTACTATATTAATGAAATAAATCAAAGTCTACTCATGTTACTATTGATTCAACCTACTATTGATTTTTTAAAAATATAAAATATATGCAGTTATTAAATCCCTTATTATTAGTAGTAATTATTTCTGTAATTTGTCTTAATTATACTTAACAATCACCAATACTTTTGTTGTTTTTATAAAAAGATGTTTACCCCTTTGTGTCTGACGGTTTTTGTGGATAAAAAAAATAAGAGGATTGAATGGCAATAATCAGTTCTATTTAGTTCTAGAAGCTAAAAATCTCTTTCTGCCATTTTGGATACAAGCTGCCTAACGCATCTTCTTCCTACTTATAATTTTATTGCTTGACTCCTTTGCTTTCCTAATTTGTGTTTCATGTATGATTTCTCCACGTAAAAGTCAGATACTCTTGATTCACAGAACTCTGAAAATATACCATATTTCGGTCTCTGCATGTTGTGCCAAGATTCCTCTGACCAGGTTGCTTTAAATTAACAAATTATAATATTCTGTTTGGAAGTTCCTTTGATAGTTTATTGTCACCCATCACTTTACCCATGACAAAGTGTCAGCTTTCTCAGAATATATATCCTGGCTTCAGTGTATGTACATATTAAGTTTTTCGTTGTTATATTTTGATAAGACAATTTTGAAGAAAATGGTTTAAAAATGTGCCCTCTGTGACTTTGCCTACTTTGAAGTGTTATTAGGTTTGATTTTTATATATTGTAACTGTGTGTCTAATGCATATTTTATATATATATATTATATATGCGATGACATATATCATGTAATAGTATATGCCTTCTTATTTCTGTCGATAATAGAGACTATATATATTATATATATATATATATATATATATTTAACAATATTAGTTCTGGAATTATGCCACCTGGAACTGAATCGAGTCCTTACCACTTAATAACTGTGTGATAGGGCAAGACAGTTAAACCCTCTATGCCTCAGTTTCCTCATCTGAAAAATATGAATGAAGGTAATAACAGCCTTTACCTCATAGCTTTGTTATGAATATTG
The DNA here is from genome assembly GCF_937001465.1 of Orcinus orca. NCBI lineage: Eukaryota > Metazoa > Chordata > Mammalia > Artiodactyla > Delphinidae > Orcinus > Orcinus orca. The sequence goes on from NC_064561.1 coordinate 145,729,913, forward strand.
AAAGAGTTAACCCTTAGAACACTACCAGGACTTACTGAGCACTCAGTCAATGCTTGCCATGTGATTACATATCATTCCTCTGTGTCACTTTTAAGGCTTTGTACGCACAATTCTGTTTGCGAGATAAACACCACTTGCTTTCATCTTATTAGCATTTGCAGAGTATACCTTTTTCATTTTCTTTATAGTCAGTCTTCCATTTTGGTTTTGAATGTCTCTCTTATAGAAAGCAGAGTTTGGTATGATTTTCAAGTTATGTTTTCCATTTCTATTCTTTCTCTGGTTAACCATTGTTATCGCTGAAACTTAAAATCATTTTTCTAACCGGATTAGAAATAATAAATATTTATTTTATCTGGGATTCTAGTTCCAGGTTGTTAACTTTATATAGTCAGTTTACTGAGGAGTAACAAGTAACCATGAGTTTTATTCTTTTTCCCGTTTCCACTGCTTCTTGAATCTGACTTCTTCCTCCAGTTTATTTATTTTTTCTTTTCTGAGGTTTTTCATTTGTTTGCTTGGTTTTAGTTTTGTAATATGTTCTCTGGTAAATTTTTCAGAAAAAGGTTTGTCACTGTAAAATAGTCTGAGTTTTTTTCCTGTACTAAATGTTTACTTGGCCTTCATATATAACTGAATGTGGATGCCTATATTCAAAAGCGGTTTTCTTCTGAAATTTGCAAGCATTTCTCCACTATCTTGAAGTAGCCAATGATGCTGTGAGAAATTTGAAGTTAATGTGATCCTTATTCCTTTGTAAGTAATCTAGGTTATTACTTTTAGCTTTTGTTTTTATCATGGTGCCTTGTAGTCTCACTATGACATGTCTAGGTATGTGAGTAATCAACACTTCTGCCCCACATTGGTAGGCTGAATTGTTAGATGATCTCTAAGACCTTAACCCCTTGCTATCATTCTCATGACTGTCTCATGGCAAAAGAGTTTTTGCAGGTGCAGTTAAGGTTATTAATCAGTTGATTTTAAGGTAGGGAGATTATCTGGGTGGGTGGAAAGTCTCAGCTGGTAACAGAATGGAAGTTAGAGGTTTGAAGCAAGAAAGGGATTTGACAGAAGGGAGGTTCTCTATTGCTGAGATAGAGGAGGACACGGGGCAGTGTTATGATTTTGTTAAGTCAACATTTGTTGAGTAGAGCCCCTGGGTACCAGACAGTGAACCAACCGAGATTCGACAAAAGATCACAAGAGAAATTGAAACAGAGAAGTTCACAGGTCCTGGAGGAAGTACATGGCCTACAGAGAGGTCAGGGCAGGGCTCAGACAGAGAGAGAATCAGGATCTAGGGCACATGCCTTTATTAGGGTAGAGAGTTTTGGGGTTCCTAGGCTAGGGACATATTGATCAAATTAAAAAAAAGGGGAGTGTTCTGGTAAGCTCCACAAGGGTCTTATATAATGGGTGCTCTGGAAGACTGAGGAAACTCCCACAAGGGCCACTGGGAAATCATATCAGGAACTTACATTACATTACTTGTGACTCTGAGGGCTGTTATCTAGAGCATGTGTTTGCATAAGAGCCTAGTGTCAGGTTAAGGCCCTTTCAGGTTACTTGGCCAAACAAAATAGATGCTGTGGAAGCATTATCATGGAGTAGCTCAGCTAAACTCTGGACAGGCAAGGACCTGAGAGTGACTTCTAGGAGCTAAGAGCAGTCCCCAGCTGGGAGTGGACCTCAGTTCCACAGCCACAATGAACTGAATTCTCCCGACAACTTGAGTGAGCACAGAAGCAGATTCTTCTCAGGGCCTACGCATAAGAGCCCAGCTAGGCCCACAGCTTGACTTTGGCACTGTAAGACCCCCAGCAAAGAACCCAGTCAAACCCATGTTTGACCTTTGGAACTGTGAGTTAGTAAAGAGCTATTGTTTTAATTTACTGCATGTATAGAAATTTTTTACATAGCAATAGAAAAATAATAAACCACAATACATCCTCTTGGTGGATATATTAGACATCTCTTGTGCTCTATTTTGTCAGTCTATCTTTAGCCCCACCATTCCATGGCAACCAGCTTTGCACAGGTGCCCCTTGTCTCAAAGGCACTTTGCATCTCTCACTTCCAGAACCAAGCCTACTCTGAAGCTGTGATGTGGGATGTCCATGGGAATGAACCTGGCAACCCAGGGGTAGAGGACTTACAGGGTACCCTCAACCACTGGGACAGGAGAGAGAAGCAAAGTGTCCCCCAACCTTTATTTTCTAATTACTAAATCTGTGACATATTCTATATGGCATTTTGAAAGATCCTCAGGGGGTCAAGTTGCCCAGACTCAGGAACTTACCCTTTTGCTGATTCACTTATCAGTCAACCAGTTCTGATGTCTGGTATCACTGACCAAAATAAACAACCTTTAGGAATCCCCTGGTTTCAGACTCTGCTTTCAGCTGAGGCAGTAGAGGATGGGCAGTGACTTTCTTCTGTGTATTCTTTGGCTCTGGTTTCCTTCTTCTGGGACTAAAGAGTAAACTTGTTTTTATTATTTTCACTGAAATTATGGAACTACCATTAATCATTTCTTAGAATTTGGGGTGGGAAGATGAGGCTGCCAAATATCTTCCAGTACAGATTCTCCCTGTCCATATGATTTAACCAAAGTGAATCATATCCCAACTCCCAGATAGCATTACTTTTTTTCTATTTTTAGTACACTAAAAATGAATAGATACCTTTGTTTATTTGAATAACTCATCTTTTTGTTGCACCAGTGTGCGTGCCTGTGAGTACAGATAGCCCATATTCTTAATTGCTCCTTGATGAAACTGAGATAGAGGACTTTACACAGTATTTTCAAAAAGTGGCCTTTTGGATTCTGTCCTAATAAGTTCGTACAAAATTATCTAAAGAGTAAGAAGGAGACACTACTTATATTTACCCCTGTAATTTCTCTGTTTTTCTCATCCTAACTGGCTGGTAGCTGGGAAGTCTATAATGGTTTATCTGTATGTGAGATACCTCAATTTTGTGACAGATACTATTGGTTACCTACAAAGCTGACATACCCCACACCTCTTCGCAGATCTAGAGGTGAATTCTGCTTAGTGTAAATCAGTCATGGCTTTTCCATTCTCCTTGCCAGATATAGAATTTGGTATTTGACCCAAATTACACAATTTGGAAGTAAGGGGATATAGGTTATGGGGCTTCTAGGAAAATTCTCCTGCCCTTGACACACGAACAGGAGTAAAGAATTTCCTTTTTACTATTCCTTCACATATATTTTTTTAATTAGTAAACTTTATTTTTCTAGAGCAGTTTTAAGTTTACAGAAAAATTGAGTGAAAAGTACAGAGAGTTCCCATATACCCCTTCCCCTCTCCCCTCCTGCATAATTTACATAAGGGTTCACTCTTTGTATTATCTATTCTATTTGTCTTGGCAGATGTATGGCCTATATACACCAACGTAATAGCATACAGAATAGTTTCATTGCCCTAAAATTCCACCTATTCATCCCTCTTTCTCTCCCTTCCCTTGAGTTCCTGGCAATCACCACTCCTTTTACTATCTCCATCATTTTTCCTTTTTCAGTTGAAATAATATAGTGTGTAGTCTTTTCAGACTCAGCAACATGAATTTAAGATCCAGCCATCTTGGTAGCTTCCAAGTTTTGGCAAATATGAATAAAGTTGCTATAAACACCTGTATGCAGGTTTTCACGTGGACTTAATTTTCAATTCATTTGGGAAGCGTAATTGCTGGATCATATGATCGGGCTATGCTTAGTTTTGTAAGAAACTCCCAAATTATCTTCCAATGTGGATGAACTATATTGCATTCCCATCAGCAATAAATGCATTTCACCAGCATTTGCTGTTATCAGTGTTTCGGATTTTAGCCATTCTAATAGGTGTGTAGTGGTATCTCATTATTGTTTTTTTTTTGTGTGTGTGGTACGCGGGCCTCTCACTGTTGTGGCCTCTCCCATTGCGGAGCACAGGCTCCGGATGCGCAGGCTCAGCGGCCATGGCTCACGGGCCCAGCCGCTCCGCGGCATGTGGGATCTTCCCGGACCGGGGCACGAACCTGTGTCCTCTGCATCGGCAGGCGGACTCTCAACCACTGCGCCACCAGGGAAGCCCCTCATTATTGTTTTAACTTACTTTTCAGGAAAGACATATGAAGTTGAACACCTTTTCTGTGCTTTTGGGCCTTCTGTATATCTTCTTTAGTGAAGTGCCTGTTATTGAGTCTTCCCATTCATGAACACGGAACAGCTCTCCATGTATTTAGGCCTATGCTTTTAAAGTAGGTTTTTTGATACTCCTGTAGCCCCTTACTCTGTGGGCAATGGAGAATTCATGCTGAGTGCAGGAATCTATCGCTGTGGACTTTCTAAATTTCACGCATGTTTCTGGTTCCATGTCCTGGGATATATATTGAAATCTTATTTTGACTCAGTTTTAACATGTATCAGTGATATAACAGGGACAGAGCTGACTGTACTAACCCTTTGTACTGTAGTCTCTAGTTCCAAGATCACACTGCCTCTGAATTCTTCACTTAACTGCCTTTTGTGATTCATCAGGTCATTGCCCTTGTTCAAATTCTTCACATATAGTTAAATAGTTTTCCTTACAGTCTGATGGGTTCACTCACTCCTCACATTAGCAGACTCTGCTATAGAGAATGAGAGAAGGGGGGAGTGAGGGAGTGTGAAAGGGAAAGCGTAAGGGTGAAAGATCCCTGGCACCTGTGTGTGAGTTGTTATTTATACTCTGAGTCTGCTTCAGTGAGCTTAGTAATATTCACTGTTCTACAGTTCGCCATAAAATTAGCTAGTGGGGTAATGTTTTATAGGTATCCTAATCAGGAGATTCACAGACTTAAAGCAAAAAAGAATTTTTTAAAAAAATTCTACCATCCACCACCAACGATACCTGAAGTAAACAGAAGGAAACAAAAAATATAGGAAGGTTGAGAATCATTTCAGTCTTACACAGCACAAACTTTCTATCTCAGATAAGTGATGGAATAAGCAAAAAAAGACAATACACATATATTTTTGTGAGTTAAATAAGAATTCTATTTTATGTCAGTTCTGCTATGAAAGATGCCATTTATTGCAAAATATTTCCAAGATATTATTACATTGACAAGGAAAACAGGTCACATACTAAGTCTTTTTCCTTAATACCAGTAATTGTGTTTGACATGCATTAGAATTCTCCCAATCTGGGATTTTATTTAGGATTGCTTTTCTTTCTGTGTACCAAATGGAATTACGAGTTTTCTGGAGCACAATGTGCGTCTATACTATAAACAGCTGGACCTTCTGTGTTTGCTCCATGATCTTCAGAAAAGTAAGAATCTTAACAAACTATAAAATACAGATAATTTTGATATTCAGCCTCATTTTCCTCCTGAACCAATAAAATTCCCCTGGTCACTAAACTCTAAGTGAAACCAGCCTGGATAGAATCAGGTTTAATAATCCTGGCCTGAAACCACCCTATAACCAAATCCTCCACAACAAAAACTTTCTAAAACCTAAGCTACTTGAGTATTCCATATGAATAAATTCATCTGGTCAGTAGCAAGTTTCCAATGAACTCGATTTAATATTTGATCTTAACAGGGTTTTCTGGTGGCCTTTGAAGGGAATTTGATATTAATTATAATATGCCATTATGAGATTTTTTTACACTACCTAAATTTGTATACAAGTTTATAGTTCTTAAGAGTTTTAGAAGGATTTCCTTTTCCATGCATATGATTGTATCTTTTTATATTTCACTGCTACACATGATATTAATTAGTACTATTCATCAACCAATTCCCCTATGTTTAATCTGTTCCCAATCCCATACCATGATTTTATAATTAATACTTTGTAATATAGTTTGAAAACTGATAACTGTCCTTATTTTAAAAAATTGTGTCATCAATTTTTCCCTTTTATCCTTTCACTAATAGCTTGTTAAATTTTAAGCAAAATTCTGTTCTGATTTTTATACAGATTGTACTGAATTATAAATAAATTTGGAGAAAATTGTTTGATAATGGTGAATCTTCCCACTTAGGAACCAATTTATGTTATATTTTTTCAATTCCATTTATATATTTGAAATGGGTATGGGAGGAAGAAAGCTGTCAATATCATCTCCTTCAGGATTGAGTAAAGATGTAGAGAAGAGGGAATCAAGAAAAAACATAAAGGCTATACAATGTGATTTTTTTAATAAACAGCATATTTATTTATTAAGGGTCCATTTGTGTAAACCACATATATTTCAGATAAATATGTATAGATGTAGGTGAATTTTACCAATATGCTAATAATAATTTATTTGGGGGTAGCAGTTAATAAGGAGCTTTAAATTATTTTACTCATATGTTTTAAATTTCTCAAATTTTCATGATTATTAGAATATTTTATATAATAAAGAACCATAAACTATTTTATAATATAACATGTTATAATCTTAATAACTATTAATAATATTTTATAACAAAATTGTTTTATTTTATTTTAATTTTTCATTAAGTATAAATTAAAAGTCTTATTTTTTCCAATTACATTTAAACATCTATTAAAATAATAGTGTATTTCATCTCATTCAATTTTTAAAATTGAAAATTATTGATAGATTTGTTAATGTTGAGCCATTTCTGCATTCCTGAGATAAACTGCATTTGGTTATTATATTTTATTATTTTATGCAAAGATAAATATTAGTTTTCTAATATTTTATTTGCAAAATTTGCATTGATATTCATAATTTGCATTACTTTTTTAAATATCATACTTACCTTTATGAATTGGTAGCCAGTCAGAAAGTCAAAAGATAGTTCCATCTTTTTTTCTGGATGGGTACTATTTTGATAATAAAGGAATTACCTCTTTCTTCAAAGTTTGCTAAAACTCACCAGTAAAATATACTTGTCCTGGCACCTTCTTAAGAGGTATACACTTGACCTCTTTTTCAATATCATCAGAAAGCTTAAACCATTCATTTTTTCCCTATTTCTTCAGGAAATTTTGATCGTTCAATTTTTTTGGGAAAGAAACAGTTAATCTACGTTGATGGTTGTCAACTTGGGCATCCCTGGAGGATATTTGGAAATGTGTGTAGCCATTTTTGATGTTTATAATGACTAAGTAGGGGCACTAGATATTAGTGATGGATTGCAAGCATGGTGAACACGAGCCAATATATAGGAGAGTCTTACACACACACACACACACACAGACACACATACACACAAGCCCCAAACAATTATCACACTCAAAATTTTGCACTCTTTGAGAAATATAGGCCTATAAATGCAAATTCATTGCTGTACTGTTGCACATAATATTATTTTATACATTTAAATATACAGATTTTATTTTTAATTAAGTCTTTATATGTAGCATTTTTAATACTTTTATTTTACCTCTTCAAAAATCTCTTTCAAACTTGCAAAAAGTTTGTTAACTGCATTTGCATTTTTTTAAAAACAGCTTTTAGTTGAAATCCTAGTTCTTCCTCTGCTCTATTAACAATTTTTATTTTGAGATAATACATAATATCAATATCAAAACCAGGACACTGACATTGATGTTACCCACTGATCTTAGACATATATCACCAATTTTATACGCACTCATTTGTGTGTGTGTGTGTTATTTGTGTATGTGTGTTTGGTTCTATGCATTTTTATCACTTATGTACATTTATGTGACCACCACTACAGTCACAATATAGAACAGTTTTGTCATAAGTAGCTACAATCACGTCTATCCCTCCATTCATCCCAAACCAACCACTGGCAACCATTAAGCTATTCTCTATCTTTATTCTTTTTTCATTTCAAGATTGTCACATAAATGAAATCATTTATATGATTTACAGTTGATTCTTTAACAACATGGATTTGAACTGCATGGGCCCACTTATACATGGATTTTTTTTTCAATAGTAAATACTACAGTATTATACCATCTGAAGTTGGTTGAATCCACAGATGTGGAACCTTAATATGGAACCTCAAATATGGAGAAACCAGTGAATAGGGAGGGCCAACTATAAATTATATGTGGATTTTCAACTGGGTAGAGGGTGGGCACCCCTTACCCCTGCATTGTTCAAGGGTCAACTGTATTTAGTATTGGCTTTTTGGTATAACATTTGTATGTTATTGGCCTTATTTTTCATTTTGCATAATTCCCTTGAAATCTATCCAAGTTGTTATATCAATAGTTCATTCCTTTATATCGCTAAGTAGTATTTCATGATAGGGATGTATAACATTTTGTTTAACCATTCACAGATTTATGGCATTGGTTGTTTAAAGTTTTGACTATATGAATAAAACCACTCTGAATATTCATGTACAGATTTTTGTGTTGTCTTACCTTTGAGATAAATGATTAAGTATGCAATTGCTGGATTGTATGATAAAGAAATGTTTATAAATAAGAAACTACAATACTCTTTTCCAAAGTGGTTATAATATTTTACATTCCTACCAGCAATATTTAAGTGATCCATTTTTTTCCTGCCATCTTGATAGCATTTGGTGTTGTCATTATTTGTTTGTTTATTTTAATAGACCCGATTTTTAAGAGCAGTTTTAGGTTTACAACAACATTGAGTGGAATTTACAAAGATTTCCCATATACACACTGTTCCACACAGGCACAGCCTCCCTCATTGTTCAATGTCCCCACCAGCGTGGTACGTTTGTTTCAGTTGATGCACCTACATTGATGCATTTTTATCACCCAAAGTCCACAATTTACATTAGGGTTCACTCTTGATGTTGTTAATTCTATGTGTTTGGACAAATGTATATACATGTAATCACCATTATAGTACCATATAGAATAGTTTCATTGCCCTAAATATCCTGTGTGTTCCACATATTCATCTCCCTCTCCCCTCTGGCCCCTGGCAATCATTGTTCTTTCACTCTCTTCATAATTTTGCTTTTTCCGGAAGGTCATAGAGCTGGAATCATACAGTATGTAGCCTTGTCATACTGGCTTCTTTTACTTGGTAATCTGCATTTAAGTTTCCTCCATGTCTATGCATAACTTTATGACTCATTTCTTTTTAGATATGAATGATATTCCATTGCCTGGCTATACCAGAGTTTATTTATGCACTTACCTAGGGAAAGACATCTTGGTTGCTTCCTAGTTTTGGCAATTATGAATAAAGGTGCTATAAATATCCATGTACAGGTTTTTGTGTAGGTAAGTTTCAACTCCTTTGGGTAAATACTAAAAAGTGCCATTTCTGGATCGTACGTTCAGTGTGTTTAGTTTTGTAAGAAACCACTAATGCTCTTACAAGAGTGTTACACCATTTTACATTCCTACCAGCAACGAATGAGAGTTACTGTTGCTTCATACCCTTGCTAACATTTGGTGTTTTCAGAGTTCTAGATTTTGACCATTCTAATAGGAATGTAATCCTATCTCACTGTTATCTTAATTTGCATTTCCCTGATGATATATGATGTTGAGCATCTTTTCATATGCTTTGGCCCATTTTTTACTTGAATTGCTTCTTTTATACTTTTGAATTTTAAGAGTTCTTTGTATATTTCAAATAACAATATCTTTTATGTCTTTGCAACAATTTTCTCCCAGTATGTGGCTAGTATTTTCATTCTCTTGACAGTATCTTTTGCAGAGCAGAAACTTTTAATTTTAATGAAGTCCACTGTATCAAATCTCTTTTATATAGATTGTGCTTTTGGTGTTGTATCTAATAAGTCATTGCCAAACTCAAGGTCATCTATATTTCTCCCATGTAATCTTATAAAAGTTTTGTTGTTTTGAATTTACATAGGTCTATTATCGATTTTGAGGGGGTTTTTTTTGTGTATGTGAAAGATGCAAGTTCTCTGTCTAGGTTTATTTTTTAAACATGTGGATGTACAGTTGTTCAAACACCACTGGTTGAAAAGGCTCTCTTTTCTCCATTGTACTGCCTTTGCTCCTTCGTCAAAGATCAGTTGACTATATCTGTGTGGGTCTGTTCCATTGATCTATTTGCCTATTCTATCACCAATACCACACTGTTTTGATTACTGTAGCTGTATAGCAGGTCTTGAAGTTGAATAGTGTCATTCCTTCAACATTAATCTTCTTCAATATTGTGTTGAATATTCTAGGTTTTTATCTCTTCATATAAACTTTAGAATCAGTTTGTCAATGTCCACAGAATAAATTGCTGGGATTTTTGTTGAAATTGTATTGAATCTACAGATCAATTTGGAAAAACCTGACATTTTGATGATATTTAGTTAAAATGAACATGGAATAGCTCTCCATTTATTTAATTCTTCTTTGATTTCTTTCATCAGAGTTTTGTAATTTTCCTTATATAGACTTGTTTGCAATATATATTTACAACTAATTCAAGTCCACTTTCAAATAACACTATAACACATGTAATGCAAGTGCCTATAGTAACAAACTAATCCTAATTCCTCCATCATGTCCCTTTTATCACTGCTGTCATTCATTTCACTTATACATAAATGTATATAAATACATTGCTGCTAGTATTATTTTGAACAAACTGTTATCTGTTAGATCAATTAAGAATAAAAAATAAAAGTGTTTATTTTACCTTCACTTATTCCTTCTCTGGTGTTCTTTGTTTCTTTATGTAGATCCAAATTTCTGACCTATATCATTATCCTTCTCTCTAAGGAGCTTTTTTTGAGATTTTTTTATAAGGTAGATCTACTGGCAACAAATTGCCTCAATTTTTGTTTGTCTAAGAAAGTCTTTATTTTTCCTTCACTTCTGAAGATAATTTTTCAGGGTACAGAATTCTAGGTTGGTGGGGTTTTCTCTCAACACTTTAAATATTTCACTCCACTCTTTTCTCACTCGCATGCTCTATGAGAAGTCAGATATACTTTTACCTTGTTGCTTTATAGAGAAGGTGTTTTATTTTTTCTGTAAATTCTTTCAGAATTTTTTCTTTATCTTTAATTTCTGAAGTTAGAATATGATATGCCTAGGTTTCTTTTTCTTTTTTTTTCCTGCTTGATGTTCTCTGCATTTCCTGCATCTGTAGTTTGGTATCTGACATTAAGTCAGGCAAATTCTCAGTCATTATTATTTCAACTATTTGTTCTGTTCTTTTTTTTCTTTCTTTACGTATGGTATCCCCATTACATCTATGTTACTCCTTTTTGTAGGTGGTGTGCTGAAGACAAAAGAAATACAGAATGGGTAGTGGAAGAAGGTAGTTACAAATATCAGCTACAACCATGCGACTAGTTAGAGAAACAAGGACTGTAACCGTCATGAACATATCTGCCTTATTTTGTTTTGAGTGTGTGTGTGTTTGTGTATAACAAATGTCTATATTTTCTTTTCTCTCTTAACCCTTTATCATATAACATAAGATGCATTAACTTTACATCATAGCTTCTAATTATTGTTAACTTTATATCACAGTATTCAGGTTACAGGATATCAAGGAAAAGAATTAACATCACCCAAGGACTTTGCCTTCTCTTCTGGGGCAAGGGTTGGTGAATTTTCACTTGCATGAGGATAGTTGTATCATGTTAGGTGGAAGTATGACCTTATTATTATCTTGATTTAGATATTAAGTATGGTTTCAGGGGATGTGTGTGGATATCAAGTTGTCTAGAGGTGGTTTGTAATGGTTAAATTTATGTGTTAACTTGGCCAGGCTATGGTGCCCGATTATTTCATCAAACACTAGTCTAGGTGTTGCTGTGATGGCACTTTAAAAATGTGATTAACATTTAAATCAATAAACTTTAAGTAATCAGGCCCACAACTACCTGATCTCTTCTTAACTTGCTAGCTGAGGCTATTTCTTTATGGCTCCTACCTTCAGAAATCTCAAACAGAGGCAAGCACCATCATCTCTGTTCACTTTTGCCCCCAAATTAGGAAGATCTTGTGAAAGGTCCCTAAGGATTCTGTCAACACATTTTACAAGAGTAAAACCACCTGGTGAGATTATAGATTCAACAAGAATCCAGTCTCCCATTAGTGTAGTCAGACAGCTTCTTTGCATGATTTTATGCAGGTCTCTCTGACCTCTTTTCTTGGCTTAGAAGTGGTGAAAGCCTCTCAAATAAGGCATTCCTCATAAGGTCTATTACTTTCAGCTCTCTCTCGCCTACTATGGTGTTTGCTTGTTTGTTTGTTTGTTTTAAATGTAGACTTGAGTAAATGTTTGGGTGGTAGCTGATGGCAATAAGTCTGCTTTCTTTTGCCTCTCAGTAAACCTTAGCTGGAACTTCTTTCTCTCAACTATAACTATATTTGTAATGCAGAAAACTTAGCACCTCCTACTTTCAGCTTTAAGGCTTACCTAATTCAATGGCAAAGAAAACAGTCTCATTCAACATCCTTGTACACTCTATAGAGTATGTTGTAAATTATCGGTATGGGATGATTTTGACAGTCTTCAGAAGCTTTTCTAAACGTGTTTTATTTAGTTTTATGTTTACTTTAGTTTTCATTATAGCCTTTTGAAGCTTATATTTCAGCTAAAGTTAACTAATTCTATTGTCAGAATCACTCCATGGTGTTGTCCTTTTACATATAATTCCCTTGGCCTAAAATGAATGTTCCCAATCTTCTTGTCTCCTTTTCATGCCATTACTCAGCCTCTCATGCTGTCCACAGCTTGAACCTCTACAACCTACTCATAGAAAGTATATATTCTTCTAGTATAAGGCAGCAGAACCTCCTTTGATCTAAATGCAATGTCAATTCAGTATACAAAACTCCAAATTAAATTAAGGAGGTAAAAAGCAGTATATATTTTCTGAAATTTTTGTGTGTGCTCTTAACAAAATTCAATGTCTTCTTTGTTTCCTGAGTAGGTTGTTTGAGAATTTGTCCATAAAATTCAGGTGTTATCCCCAGTAAAATTGTTTTCTCTCCTGCAGAAAGGGAACGCCACTGAACATGATTTATTTTAAAATATTTTATTGTTTACATGTGTGTCTACATACATGCATACGTATGGACTTTGAAGAAAACTTAGAAATAATAAATGAGCAAATTAAGATGAAATGAGACATAATTACTAGTATGCATTGTTAATGGAAATTAATGTGGAAGGTGATATAACTATTTTCTTATTTTATTCAAAAAAGGACTATACCAGGTAACCTTTTTATCGAATCGTTTTTGTTTACTTTTAATAACATATTTGGAATACAATTTTAATTCAGTTAATTCACTTTAGAATACTATATTTTTAATAGCTGTACCATATTCAGTTGCCTAGAAGTAACAGAGTATACATATTTCATTTTCTGTTTTAGAGCAATTTGGTTATTGTTTCCAGTATTTTAAAAATTATATTAGAAAGTCTAACTGTATTCACATTTTTAACTATATCCTTACTTATAGTTATAGAATAATTTCACGAAAATAGAATTGTACAGTCAAATGTTAATTACCATTAATTTTGTTCTGAATATATTGCAATAAGCAGGTGGTAAGAAGATATGGCCAACACTATTGCCTGAGCTCCCAGAACAAAGGCAAGATAGAGACCACATGAGAGCTGACATGGTAACACTGGATTAGATCTTTGAGGAAACCAAGGGAAGATGGAAAGGACAGAGAGGACAGATGGAGAGAGAAGTTTGGAGATCATGTACATTTAAGAAAAGGAAAAGAACTGGCAAGCAGACTGAAAAAGAATCTCAGAAAGAATGAGATACTGTACTTTTTTGTAAAGTAAAACAGAGAGTTTCAAGAAAGATGTGAGCAATAGTTTGAATGATATACAAACAAATATCAAGGAATTATAAGTAAGCCATACATTCATTCACTGAGTTGTTTTTTTTTTTAAATTCCACAAGTATTTATTGAAAGCCAGTTCTATGTTAGGCATTAAGAGCATGAACACATACCAATTAGACATATCCTCTTCTCTCAAGAAGCTTAGGGTTTAGCCATTCCTATTAAAATAAGAATGCAATCAACTCTAATACTAAATAGGAAGGCAAATGTAGCAAAACAGTGACACTATTACATAATCATGGAGTTCTGAGATTATTTAAAGGAAAAATATGATAAATAATATTATTTTGAATAAATGTTTGGTATAGGGTTAAGTGGAAAATTCATGGGTAGATGAGCTGATTAAATGTTGCTTCAAAATTTTGTGTTTCCCCAATACAAGTTCTCCAAAATACTGTTAATTGACTTATTTGTTAAAATATCAACAGATCTAATAATTATGCACCATTGGACAACCTTAAGTATTACTGAATTGCAAAATTCCTTGAGTTTATATAAAACAAATTTGAATTTTTTGGTAACTGAGGGATAAAAAGAGAAAGAGTGAAAAAAGTCTAATAAATAAATTAATAATATAGATTAAGAAAAAACTTAGCTGGATTGTTTGCATCTTTTGTTGCATTTACTAGATGATTTCCAAATATATTCTACATTCTTCATCAGTAGGAATTATACATGCCTTAAACTTTATTGTTCTTTCTCAAAAGTCCTTTCAGAGCACTAAAAAATAAGTGTTTAACAACAAATGAACAGTTGAAGAGAAATGATTTCAGAGAAAACAATGTAAATTTTACTGTTTTTATTGCTTGAGCCAATAAAACTACTTTGTCAGTGTTTTCATATATAAGAAAAAAGATAAATGAAAAATAAATCTGTCTGAAGGCATTTGAAAAGAGCTCTCCGTATTTGTGAACTTACATTAATTTTGTTCTCCAATCCTCATTATTTTATTTTTTAATAGAAGCAGTTTTAGAAATAATATCTAATTTTTCCAATTATATAGACTCAGACAAATAGACATTTATATTTTAATTTTTATTAAACTATATAGATTTCCAATATTATTCTACAATTCAAAGCATTAAAACATAAAATTTTTGAAGATAATTTACAAATTTTGAGTATCGAGTTTTAAAAAATGACTCCCACTAACTTTGTTATTCACCTTAAATTTTACCAATGAAGTGATTGACCAAGATCCTCTGTCTCCAACATTATAAATCCAGTATACTTCAATTTAAAAATAAAACAAAACTGGGAAGGAGGTGGAGAAGGTAACCATACTTACAAACTGAATAAAGACAATACAATTCAAAAGAGAAGAAAAAGATTCTGTGTCTCTATAAAGGGAGGTGACAACAAAATGAAGCATTGAAGTGACATGCTTTAGAGTTTAGCTTTAACTTTGATGAGACTCACCATTTAGACTGTCAGCCTGTTGGTCCAAAAGCACAATACTTACCCAATTAACAACAGCAAAAGAACAGAATGTTTAAGGTTCTTAAAATAAAGAAAATGAGATTCTCTCAAACATGTGTTTTCTTTTCCATATCTGCAAAATTGTTCTGAACTCAGATCTGTATACATAATTTTGTAGTTCTTTGTTCTAAAATGCAGCCATTTGTTATGTCAAGGAAAATGAAATGCTTATGGCCTGAGTATCAATTTTGGAGATGATGGAAATTTTATACAGACCAAGGTAAGCATATTTTAATGGAATTTCTGTGTCTACAACAAAACTCTTACAAACTAATTATGGATAATGTGTTGACAAATTCCTTTGCCACTGTCTTTTTTCATGCTCTTCAGTTAATGTGGTAAGGAAAAAAATTAACACAATAATTTTCTAAAAACTATACTTCTGGATTCTCATACAAGGCCCATGGAGGACTGAGGAAAGAGTCCATCCCTAAAAGAAATTACAGCATCCCCAAGACAATATTTAGCTCACCATTGTACCAGTGAAAAAGGAATTAATGTATGCAGGGTTTTGGCGTGTTTCTCTTTGGTGTCCAGCATATGTATATGTCCAATGATGACTAAGACAATGAAAGCAAAGATCTTACTTCTAAGCTAGGGTTTCTCAACAGCAGCACTAATGACATTTTGGGCTGAATACTTCTTTGTTGTGCGGGATTATCCTCTGCATTGCTGGATATGGCCTCTAACCACCAGATTTCAGGAGCTCCCTGTTCCCTAATTATGACAACCAAAATGTCTCCAGAGTCGCCTAACATTTCCTACTGGTCAGAATCAGAGAACTGCTGTTCTCTGTTGAGAACCTCTGATTTAAACAAGTATCTCTTTAAATCAAAATAGCAAGGGCTGGGGAAAGTACCATTCCCAAAGAGAGCATGTATATTTAAATTTCTTCTGCTAACCATTCTAAGAGCCTTATCTGTTGATCTGGAACCTATGTCTTATCATTTTTGTGACGGAAAAATATTTTCATGTTAGTCATGCAATTTGCATACAAAGAGGTGGATAAAAGTTGAGAGATTTGCCTCCATTTGCCCCAATTCTATACTAAAAGCAAAATTAGAATAGTATTATCAACTCTGGTTCAAGAAGTTTTCCACTAGGTGAAGTTTACAGTAACTTTTAATTCCATTCCATTTCAAATAGAATATCGTTTCAAATCAACCAAATTTCAATCACTCTTTGCACATCCAAAACACACACACACTTGGTATGGAAGGGGAGGGTATTTGCATACATTTATTCAGTTTTTCACTTTAAAATATATATTACTTTATGCTACTTGAATAAAGGAATAAAAACAAAGTACATCCGTAAGTTAAATCCTTCAATTTTTTTTTTTTTTTTTTTTTTTTTTTTTTTGGCGGTGCGGGGGCCTTTCACTGTTGTGGCCTCTCCCGCTGCGCAGCACAGGCTCCCCGGACGCGCAAACTCAGCGGCCATGGCTCACGGACCCAGCCTTTCCGCGGCATGTGGGATCTTCCCAGACCAGGGCACGAACCCGTGTACCCTGAATCGGCAGGCGGACTCTCAACCACTGCGCCACCAGGGAAGCCCAATCCTTCAAATGTTTAAGTGACTATACCATTAATTCCAATTAGTTTTAAATGCTTTTTTACAGATTACACTTTGAGGTGGCCGTAATTTAATCTAGTCATAATCTAAATTTTCAAATGAGATTTTTAAAAATAATTTTCAAAGTGTTCTTAGAGAAAATGTTTTAATACACTACTAATAAAATAATACACATAGAATCATAATCTTAGCAACAATAACATTTTTCAATCACATTTCTTTAAGTTCTTTTTTCCAGTTTTATTGTCTTTAAGTTCTTTGCTTATTATTTATTGAATCTGCATAACAATCTTCATAAATTTACAATTTGTCCCCATTTTACAGATGTGAAAACTGGGGGTATGAGTGGGCTGCGAGGTTAAGTAATTGACCTGGAATTGCACAGTTATGAAGTTGGAGAGTCGGAGTTTGAACCCAGCTGATGTGGCTGGTATTAGAGCTAGTGTTATAATTAGTGTCCTCTGTAGCCCCCACCAAAAAGCTTTTTAATTCATTTGCCTTTGCTCATTCATAAACCATTTTTTAAGGTTTTGAAAATGTAACTTTACTTTGTTGCTACTCTCACCATGTGCTTTAAAATGAAGTTTTTATTCTTGCATTCTTAGAAAACTGAGGGACAATGTCTGAGTGAAGGGCTCTTCCATTGCCCGTTGGACAACTAAATGCTACTTCAGTACCTCTAACAGAGGTGTAAGTGTTGAAAAGTTCATTCCTTGACTTTTAAATATGCACTTTCATTGCTCTTCTTTTGCTCTTCTCCTTTTATAAACTAGATTTTATTTATGCTATATATATTTTTTCACTTATGCTTATCTAACAGCAGGAAGAGCTATCTTCAACCTTTAAGGTCAAAATACAATTCAGAACACATACATCCAAGATAGCTAAGAGGTATGACATTTTACCCCAGATACATAGGAGAATAGATGAGAAAAAAGATATATTTCATATACTCTATAGCAACACATACTTTTGAAAATAAATGACCTATATTTAATGCTTTGCAACTGAAAAACAAAATGAGAGAATAATTGACATTTTGGTATGATGTTCCAAGAGGCTGAATAAATTATATTTTTAATATTTAAATTAGATAAACAATTTTACATCCTGAAAATTTGATTCTGAAAATATTATTACTGTGGTTTATCTATACCATTGTATTTTAGATTTTCATGGATTGCAATCTTCTTGCCAATCAATAACGTATTGACTGTTATTCCAATCTTATACTGTTACAAACAGAAATGCGATGGTCTCACTTGTGACACCACCACTAATAGTGTTTATAATACTAACACTACCTATGTAAAGCATGATTGTAATAAAGCATATTATTTATGCATGTTTGATTGTGATCTTAAATTCTAAAATTTAATTCTTTATCTAAATAAATAAAGTTATGTTTTACAAATGTATAATTCCTAAGGAAAAATTCACCCTTTAAAGAACACAACATTTTAAACATCCACGTTAATGATTAGAAGCATACACGCATATTGAATTCACATGGCTTTAAACAAAAAGGAAAATATTAACAACAAAGTAGATTCCCTACAACACAGATTTATGCTATCTAAATACACATGGGGGAATTAGCACAATATATTCTGTTTATAAACAGAAATTTAAGTAATTAAGTAATGGCTTACAGAATAGGATGCTCGTATGCTGGAAATATTTGGGAGAAAGCCTTTGACATGCTAAGATATATAAACTATATCATGGCTCAGGAATATTTAGAATATTTCAGATAGTAGAAATGACATAGTCTTTGTGTATGGTATGCCTTCAGTACAATTTAGACCACCATTTGTCCTCAAGTAGGTCTATTTAAAGTATAATTGACTGCCCTAGCAATTATTGTGAATAGCAGCTGTCTGCTGGTAAAAAGGCATATATATAATGAGGGAGAAAGGATCAAATACATGCAATAGAAAAGAAAAGCATGAAGAAAATATCTATATAAGGTATTTTAGCCCAGATTTTATGCTTGAAAGGGACAAGGCCTATTAGCCATTTCCAATTAGGGACTATAAAAAAAAAAATGAATGAAGGTACTCATCTGTTTATGAAAAGCAGCTGGGACTCCCTAAATCCAAAACCAGCAAAAGTTTATTTGTTCTAAAATTGTTGCAGTTTATAGCATTTCATTTATTTTCATTAGCTATGTTAGGTTTTGTGAAAACCTTTCTTGTATCATGTACCTTTCTGCAACACACAAAAACACCTTGCTTTGTTTTTCTCCTAAATAGCTACATAATTAGATGGATTATTTCATGTGGCTGTGCCTGTGTTTGCTGAAGAGAACAAGCCAGATAAATTAGCACTTAGCAGAACACACAATAGCACATAATATGCCCTTGTGTTTCATATAAAGCTTTATTTGTCATTCACGGCTGGTTGGCAAAACTGACTTTGCTTTTGAAAATGACAGGTGGTAGGTACTCTGGTGAGCTCTGTATGGAAAAAGAATCAACCTTCACCAAGACAGTTTCTATCAATAGCTTCCATGATTTCGTATTCAATCTGGGCTTGTGTTGCTTCTAAAGTTCTGTTTTATTTGCATCTCTTAGGTCCGGCCTCACCAAGGCTCTTTCATAACTGGGATCCTCTACCACAAGGCTGGAAAGGCAGGCTTCCTCTCCTCTCTGCAGGCCTGATTAAAAGACAGGTGAAGTTCAGTATATTTCAATAAGCCTCAACATTCCATGTCAGGAATCAATAGCCCTCCTTCTTTTTTTTAGGGGTTATTAAATTGCAGCTGTAACATTAGCCTTCTTTATCTAATTGATTGTCTTTTCACAGGGCTAAGAAAATCAATAGCAGTCAATGGGACTGCCCTGTTTTTACCTAATAGATGTTTTCTCCTAATTGGCTGCCTGGGTGGCTTCACAGAGCTCAGTATGTTTTCAGAAGTCCACAGTATGTTGCAACCCTTGTAAACTATTTTACCCTGTGCAACAGTTATTGATTTTATAATGAAATCTAGAAAAATCAATAGCAATCAGGAATATAGATCAGGATTCCTAGGTACCTTATGACAAAGGTCAAACTCACTTTGCTACCACTTCAAACTGTGATTCAATTAAACGTGTCCTTAAAACATTACATTTTCCAAAGACTTTGATCAAAGTCACTTGATTTGTTGCCCAAGACCTGGCTCAAAAACCAAGAATTAAAACATGTAATTAAAAAATAACATAGCAGTTATTAATGGACTATTTCCCTGTAAAATGAGATAAATAGAAATCATTAAGAGTAAAATCATGAATTTGCTGGGGAAAAAAATGTGACCTATCAAAAGTTCTTGTTCACAAGATATGGTCAGCTATACTAACTTCCTGAGAATTAATAATAAAATGTATAATTTTAAGTGAAAAAATGTATTTGGTAGAATTGCTTAATTCTTTACATTTAATAGTAAGCAGCATTGCCCCAATATAGGAGAAGCACAAGTATTTTCCAACTGGTCCTGCATCACCGAATCTGTGTTCAAATTCTATCTCTGAGTGCTATTAGATTTTTGTGGCTGTATCTGTTTTAAACACATACCTATGTAAATAAGACAATGTTATAAATCAGTTTATGCTACAATCAAGTTATGAAATTCTCAGAAACAACCGTTTCCTCTTTTTTAAAAGAAAAATCACAATTTAAGAGATGTGAATATTAATTATGGCTTTTAAAATTTTAATTTCTCTCCTGAGAGAAAGAAATAGTTTTTACTTCTAAAGATCAAGAAGAGTCAGATTTTCTTTACATTTGTTTTTTCCACTTGCTTCACTATTGCTGACTTCTGTTGTCTGTTGCTCACTATTATAGATAGAGTTTAATTTGGAATCATAATTTTTCTTGCTATCCTGAATTCTAGACTGGATATGTTTCTCAGATATATTCTCATTACTCATTTTTATTCCAACCCTGAGATTTGCATGTCTGTATTCTTAAATCCCACTTGTTTTGATTCCTACCTAATAATAAAACCGAGTAAAAAGTCAGAAATTTCCACCTAAACCTTCCCATTTTGTAAACAATTCTCCTTTTCCCTTGTTATGACAACAAACTGGACATTGTCATTTTTCAAACTAGAATCATAGGCTACAAGGCAGTTTTCTAACACTTTCCAGATTAGCATGCATGTAGCTTAGTCTTTATCATTCTTCAGTGAATTGATGTGCCCTGCTGAAGTGTCGTGCCATTTAATATGCCTAAGCATGCTGGGGATGACAGTTCCATAGCCTGTGACAGTCAACCCATGTGTGTGGAGCTGTCTCCAGCTCTAAAATCACGTATCTTCTGTATACGTCGTTTTGACCTCAGCGCCACCAGTTCTTTCTCTATTATCTGGCAAATAAATAGATAAAGAAATCACATTATAAACCTAACACCATTTACAAGAATAGGACTTTCATATGTACTATTCCTAAAGAAGCCAGAGTCAAGAAAAAATCAAGTAAAGATATTTTTTTATTTCACCAATCTTTGTACAATGGGGGGCAGGGATTGAGGGTGGGGAAGAACACTGAAGATAACGATATCTTTTTCAAGCCTAACAGAGACAAATGTCAAAGAAAGGCACTAAAATATCAACCAGACATTGTCACTAACGTCCACATGCCTCAGAACATAATGCTGGTGTGTCTAGTTTAAAGAGTAAGTCAGTGTCCTTCCTTGCTTGGAAGCACAGACTAAAGAACAGTGGAAAGAACAAAGTTAGTTTCCCATTCTCTCTCCCCTCTGCTCTGGTGGCCTCCTCTCCAATCTCAGGCACTTAGCACCTTGGTACTTCCCTCTCTCCTATCTCCTATTTATAGATTCTCAGGGCAGAGCATGATAAACTGATTCATGCTAAGTATGAATGACTGATAAAGTTAAATATATCACCTCTCCCAAGCCCATCAACTTTTAATATGGATCAAAGCTTAATGCTAGGAGTGTAGATCATCAGTATTGAAACACTTGATCACTGATATAGGGCCTGGAATTTTTTTAGACTCATTTTATGCAAAGCATTAGGTTCTCATAGCATTTTTGAACTAAGAACATGGCATGTCTGTATTTAGAAGGTTACAGTCAAGCATAATAGGAATACATAAGTGTACAGGAAACCAGAATATGTAAAATTGAGTTATATATTACCAAGGATGTTGGTTTTTTGGTATAGCTATCATAGCCACTTACAAATGTGCGAAGTGCTTTTTGCCTGGAAAAATTTCTTCTTTGGTTATTGTGCTAGTTAGGGCCTTACACATCATCAAATGCATTAAAGTTTATGGGCCAGTAAATTAACTTTAATTACCCCATATTACTCTTCATTTTGATAAGTAATCAACAATGTAACTTCTTGAAGCAAGAAAAAGAAAATTCTGTGTGATCAGAGTATTTTGCCATCAGTCTTTACCATTAGAAGGTTTTGGCTGCTTCTTTGGTATTTCTTCCATTTGGGCATGTAGTATTCAATGAATCAAACGTAGTTCCCTTTTATCCCCAAGTTGATCTTAGCCCCTTTTAAACAGAAGCACTAACAAAGTCTAAGCAGATTAAATATATATATAAATACACACATTACACATAAATGTGTATGTATATGTAGTATGTTTGTATATGTATATATATTCACAGATATGTATGTGTATATATATATATATAAACGCATATATCTGTATATAGTTGCTAACCAAATATATGCACATGTATAAGCATCTGTTCACACAATGGACTCTGAGATTATTCGGGCAAGACAAATTTCAACAGAAAGTTTTTTCCCCAGCATTTCCACTGAAGAGCTCATAAAAAAATGACATCACCGGGCTTCCCTGGTGGCACCTGGAAGAGTCCGCCTGCCGATGCAGAGGACACGGGTTCGTGCCCCGGTCTGGGAAGATGCCACATGCCGCGGAGCGGCTGGGCCCGTGAGCCATGGCCGGTGAGCCTGCACGTCCAGAGCCTGTGCTCCGCAACGGGAGAGGCCACAACGGTGAGAGGCCAGCGTACTGCAAAAAAAAAAAAAAAATGACCTCACCAAGTTATAAAATAATGTTCACAGTACAGCTGCTGCTTCTCCATCTCCTCTTCCTCCTTTATTAACATCATCACTGTCATAATTATTGTTATAAATCCAATGTGATTATAGATCTAATGATAAAGATGGTGATTTTGCAGCTTATTTCATTTGAAGGGCTGTAGTTATCTTTTTATACACTTTTTCACATCTGAATTAACCCAACTCAAGAGACCTCTTTAGATCCCCAAACAAAAAATATATGTATCAGAGAGCAGGAGTAAATGAAGGGAAACGCTCATCCTTTTTCTTTCTTCTTTGAGTGCCCTTTTTCAGATTGGGAACAAGTATACTTCATTTTAATCCAAATAATCTAAACAGTTGTTTGACTCCTTTTTTAAAACTTCTTTACATAACAAAAAATGAACCATTGCTCTTAAGCTTTTATGGCATTTCATTTTCAAACTGGAGAAAAGAAATGTAGTTTTAAACAAAGCAGTTTTACCTGTAAGTTTAATTGACCATCTTACATTTAAATTCTAGCATGACAAATCAGAAAAAGTAATGATTTGATCATTTTACTTGTATTTCTAAAACAGGATATATATTATGCTTTTATCAGAAACGTATGAATTGGTGATTATCATACAAATATTCACTGGTTTCTGACTGACCATAATCTAGAAGAGGAACAGGCCCCAGAGTCACTCTGCATTGACAAGGTCAGAAGAGATGGCCAGCAAAGGACAAGGTGCAGAGCCAAGGAGATGAATGACATATTTTAACTGAAAGACCGCTTGCTCCCTCCATGGAAGCTAAGTTAAAAGCAGTGTATTCTATTTGGATTGCCTTTTCTTCTGCCTTCATGTACTGTGCTAGATGAAAGCCATAAGTAATCTGAAGAAGATAACCATTAGAAAATCATGTTTATTATACTGAGAACTGAGAGGAAGAACTTTTCGAGAATGAACACGAACAAGGGATTTATCTGTGATCTCTGAAAGTAAGCCAGACGATGTAGGAACTGAGACAAACTGATGACAGTGTAGGGGCTAAATTCTAATCTCTGCAGGTTAGTGAAAAGCCTGTTGGCAACAACACAGTCTGTCTTGAGTTGGAAATAGTTACTGAATACAGGTATCTCTCTGACAACTTAATGAGCCATAATTGTTACAACACTTGGACTTCACAGGAAAATTAGAGTAACCTTATGCAGTATCAATATGAAGTGGGTGTTCATGATTTTTAAATATTGCTTAGATTTTTGCATCCAAAAGAATTATAGATCATTATAGATCATCTGTCCAGCTGGTTTATCAAGTGAAAACATGTTTGATCATGGCCCTTATCATGAATATAGGTAGCATATTAAAATCATGAAAATAATTTCTTCCAACACATTTATTTATGTTCTGCTTATGTCACAAAGGGAACATGATTTCAAAAAGAAATTAACAGCTCTATTGCGTTACCAGCTGTGACAAAGACACTCTTTGACACTGTGTTGATGCTGTGTCTGTGTTGAAAATTGATCAAATGCCTCATGGAAAACTGACATTGAGAGGTATAATCAAGTAATTGAAGATTTTTAAACTCTCCCACATTCTCTGAAGAATCATTTAATTTTTTAGCGATTTATTTAAATATACACCAAAAGGTTTGTCTGACATGTAAAGACAGAATTTCTTTTAAAATATGGAATAAAATTGAATGTTCTATAGAAATGGAAAAGAAAAGCCAACCCTGCTTCCAACTGGGAAAGTGATTGCTAACTAGCCTTCAATCCCTACTAGAGCTATTCCTCCTTGGTCCTCTAGGGATTAGGATAAAGTGGGGAGAAGTGGAGATTGTGGGACTGGTGTGGGAAGTCAGAGCAGGATGGTATGGTACTGGGGTAAAATGAAATCCCCTCTAGGTTCTTACTTCTTGAGGGCAATTATTCTCCCTTAACAACCTCAGCAACTGATGTTTACCAGGATATTCTTTTTTTTTTTTTTTTTTTTTTTTTTTTTGGTATGCGGGCCTCTCACTGTCGCGGCCTCTCCCGTTGCGGAGCACAGGCTCCGGACGCACAGGCTCAGCGGCCATGGCTCACGGGCCCAGCCGCTCCGCGGCACGTGGGATCCTCCCGGACCAGGGCACGAACCCGCGTCCCCTGCATCGGCAGGCAGACTCCCAACCGCTGCACCACCAGGGAAGCCCTACCAGTATATTCTTATAATGTATGATTGTTTTAATATAATTCAAATGTTCAATATGTGTGGCGTTTTGGTGAGCTATTTGGGGGAGTTCACTAGAGCCGATGTACTCATTCATTTAACATAAATGTCCAGCATGCTTAAGTTCCGGGTGTTCTTCTGGTACTGGGTGAATAAGACAAAGTCCCTGCCCTCATGAATCTTACATGGTAGAAGGTTATTATGAAGAAGAATATTATCATTATTAACCCAATCTCACTGTTTAATGACCATGAGCACTTCAGTATGTCTCAATCCCAGTTTTAGACGCTATGATAGGAGAGCTTTTTTCTACTCTATTTCACCACATATTATTTAAATAAATGCTTATTAATATATGTGGATATAATTATATATACTGATATAATTATATGTTCATATAATTCTCGACTGGTAGCCAATGGTCATGAGGCAACCACCCTGCCATAAATTCAGATAACTTTTTCTATTGTCATTATGATATTACTATTATAATCATACTTGCAAATCCTAAATTACTTTAAACTGGTCTCCATCTTCAATATCCCAAAGTTAATCACTCATCAAGAACTGCTATTGATTTCTGTGAATTTACTTTTATATTCTTTTACCTGTTCAGTTTTGAAGTAAACATCCTTTTCAAACTTCATTGATAAATTACTTCACTAAGCTGCGAGCAAAACCCTGACTTAGTGTCTTCAGAAATGCCAAATGATTTCCTAAACATATTTTTTGTAATATGCAATGTAAAAAGTCCAACAAGCAATTGAAATTTGCCTTCACTCTATACTTAGCTAAATTCTCTGAAATATATTAGTTTTTCTTTAAATATATTAATATATTCTATTAATTTATTAATAACAGTTCTTTTCCAGCTAATATTAATTTGTATACAATTCAGTGGAGAAAATTGAAAAGGAAATCCCCCCAAAAGCTAGGAAACCAAAAAATTATCCATAATACAACTGTAAATTATAACCTCTGTTCATTTTTAATGAATCAGTTCTCAATTTAATTTTACACTTACAAAAACAGAGATCATGATATACATACTAAATTTAAGGTATCATTTACATAAAATGAAATGCATCCATTTTAAATAAACAGGTTAAGAATTCTTTACCCAATTACATTGTGTGTGCTGACGGGGGAGTAGGGGGGACAGCTCGTCATACCACCAAGCAATGCGTTGCTACATTAAATTTCCTGCAATTTAAGTCAATTCTGACACTAGTGTCAGGTCCCACAGGTTAAGGGCTCAGTCCTACAAGGCCTCGCCCCACACACACACTTCAGATGCCAGTCACAAGTCCGGGTTGTCACTGTGCTTTTGACTAACTGGCTATAGATCGAAGGTTCCAACAGTCCCACCCTGGGGTTCAATTAATTTGCAAGGGGAGCTCGCAAAACTCAGAGAACCATTTTATTTACTAGATTCCTGGTTTATTATGAAAGGATATAACTCAGGAACAGCCAGATGGAAGCGATGCATAGGACAATGTATGCGGAAAGGGCTTGGAGCTTCTGGCCCTCTTTGAGTGGACCACTCTCTCCAAATCTCCGTGTGTTCACCATCCTGGGGGTTCTCTGAATCTCATCATGTTTTTTGTGGCCACACCACTTGGCTTGCGGGATCTTAGTTCCCCGAGCAGGGATGGAACCCGGGCCCTTCACAGTAAAAGCGCAGAGTCCTAACCACTGGACCACCAGCGAATTCCCAACCTCATCATTTTGGTTTTTTATGGAGACTTTATTATGTAGGCATAATTGACTAAATCATTGGCCATAGGTGATTAAACTCAACCTTCAGCCCTTCTTCCCTCTAGTAAGTTGGTGGGGGCCAGGCCAGGGGATCGAAAGTTCCAATACTAAAATCACTTGGTTGGCTCCACTGGCAGCCAGACCCCTTCCTTAGGTGCCTTTAAAAAATGACCTTATTAGCATAAATCCAGTTGTGGTGACAGGGGCTTGTTATGAACGACAGGACACCCATTTCACCTTTATGCCTCTGAATCTATTTCAGGAACTGAGGACAAGAGACCAAATATTATAATAAAAGGTGCTCGCATTGTTCCTATCACTCAGAAAATTTCAAGAGTTTTGGGAACTGTGAGCCAGGAACCATGGATGAAGACCAAATATATATGAGGAATATATTTCAGTCATCTGAATGACCAAACATATATTTCTTATAAATCACAGCATCACACAGGCTGATGAGTAATGATAGTTTATACACTCATGTAATCATCATCTCAGTCAAAATATAGAATACTTACATAATCCCAGAACAATCCCTCCTGTCAATTTTGAGCTACCCCCCTCCCGGATTTCACCCAAGACAACCACTGATTTTTGTTACTGTAATATAAATTTGTCTTTCTTAGCATTTTGTATAAGTGGAATCATATAATATAAACTGTTTTATGTCTGACTTATTTCACTTATCATGATATTTTCTAAAGTTTTTTTTATTGTGATAAGAACACTTAACATGAGCTCTACTCTCCTAACAAAATTTTAAGTACAAAATGCAGTATTGTTAACTATAGGTACAGTGTTGTACAGAAGATCTCTAAAATGTATTCATATCTTGAATAACTGAAACTTTATACCCTTCAAATGGCAACTCCCCATTTCCTTCCTTGCCCCCCCCCCCCAGTCTCTGGTAAACACCATTCTGATGTCTGTTTTTATGAGTTTGACTATTTTAGATACTTCACATAAATGGAATCATGCAATATTTGTGCTTTTGTGTCTGGCTTATTTCACTTAGCATGTATTCCAGGGTCATCCATATTGTCTCATAGGGCAATATTTCCTTCTTTTTAAGGCTGAATAGTGTTCCATCATGTGTATATAACACATTTTCTTTCCATCAATGGACATTTAGGTTATTTCCATATCTTGGCTATTGTATTATTACTATATTATTACTGCAGTGAACATGGGAGTGCATATCTCTTCAAGATTCTGATTTCAGTTCTTCTGGATATTACCCAGAAGCAGGATTGCTAGATCATATGATAATTCTATAATTAGTTTTTTGAAGAACTTCCATACAGGTTTTCGTAGCACTGTACCATTTACATTTCTACCATTTAAAAAAATGACTGAAATTAATGAATATTTAGCAAAGTCACAGGATATAAGCTCAATATATAAAATTTAATTGTATTTCTGTATCTACCAAAGAACAATTAGAAAATGAAATTGAAAATTAACAACAGTTTTAAGACCCATTAAAAATAATTAGGAATTAGTATAAAAGTATATATGCAAATATCAACATTTGAAAGTACAAAGTATTGCTAAGAGAGATAAAGAAGATCTAAATAATTTGAGGGATATATTATGATGAGTTGGAAAAACTCAAAATTGTTAAAATGTACATTTTCCACAATTTGATGTGTAGAATAAAATCAATCTCAACCAGAATTTGATTATAAAAATAAAAATGTTTTTATTACATTCTCATTTTTTGAAGGGTATTTTCTCAAGCTATAGAATTTTTTTAACATCTTTATTGGAGTATAATTGCTTTACAATGGTATATTAGTTTCTGCTGTATAACAAAGTGAATCAGCTATATGTATACGTATATCACCATATCCCCTCCCTCTTGCCTCTCCCTCCCACCCTCCCTATCCCACGCCTCTAGGTGGTCACAAAGCACTGAGCTGATCTCCTTGTGCTATGTGGCTGCTTCCCACTAGCTATCTATTTTACATTTGGTAGTGTATATATGTCAATGCTACTCTTTCACTTTGTCCCAGCTTACCCTTCCCTGTTCCTGTGTCAAGTCCATTCTCTACCTCTGTGTCTTTATGCCTGTCCTGCCCCTAGGTTCATCAGGACCTTTTTTTTTTTTTTTTTAGATTCCATATATATGTGTTAACATACGGTATTTGTTTTTCTCTTTCTGACTTACTTCACTATGTATGACAGACTCTATGTCCATCCACCTCACTGCAAATAACTCAGTTTCGTTTCTTTTTATGGCTGAGTAATATTCCATTGTATATATGGGCCACATCATCTTTATGCATTCATCTGTTGATGGACACTTAGGTTGCTTCCATGTCCTGGCTATTGTAAATAAAGCTGCAATGAATATTGTGGTACATGACACTTTTTGAATTATGGTTTTCTCAGGGTATATACCCAGTAGTGGGATTTCTGGGTCGTATGGTAGTTCTATTTTTAGTTTTTAAGGAACCTCAATACTGTTCTCCATAGTGGCTGTATCAATTTACATTCCCACCAACAGTACAAGAGGGTTCCCTTTTCTCACCCCCTCTCCAGCATTTATTGTTTGTAGATTTTTTGATGATGGCCATTCTGACCTGTGTGAGATGATACCTCATTGTGGTTTTGATTTGCATTTCTCTAATGATTAGTGATGTTGAGCATCCTTTCATGTGTTTGTTGGCAATCTGTATATCTTCTTTGGAGAAATGTCTGTTTAGGTCTTCTGCCTATGTTTGTATTGGGTTTTTTGTTTTTTTGATATTGAGCTGCATGAGCTCCTTGTATATTTTAGAAATTAATCCTTTGTCAGTTGCTTCGTTTGCAAATATTTTCTCCCATTCTGAAGGTTGTCTTTTCATCTTGTTTATGGTTTCCTTTGCTGTGCAAAAGCTTTTAAGTTTCATTAGGTCCCATTTGTTTATTTTTGTTTTTCTTTCCATTTCTCTAGGAGGTGGGTCGAAAAGGATCTTGCTGTGATTTATGTCATAGAGTGTTCTGCCTATGTTTTCCTTTAAGAGTTTTATAGTGTCTGGCCTTAAATTTAGGTCTTTAATCCATTTTGAGTTTATTTTTGTGTATGGTGTTAGGGAGTGTTCCAGTTTCATTCTTTTACATGTAGCTGTCCAGTTTCCCAGAACCACTTATTGAAGAGGCTGTCTTTTTTCCATTGTATGTCCTTGCCTCCTTTGTCAAAGATAAGGTGGCCATATGTGCATGGGTTTATCTCTGGGCTTTCTATCCTGTTCCATTGATCTATACTTCTGTTTTAGTGCCAGTACCATATTGTCTTGATTACTGTAGCTTTGTAGTATAGTCTGAATCAGGGAGCCTGATTCCTCCAGCTCCATTTTTCTTTCTCAAGATTGCTTAGGCTATTTGGGGTCTCCTGTGTTTCTGTACAAATTGTAAAATTTTTTGTTGTAGTTCTGTGAAAAATGCCATTGGTAGTTTGATAGGGATTGCACTGAATCTGTAGATTGTTGAGCTATCGAAATTTTTTTTAATGTGACTTTTTTAGCATTGGTTTTCAGCAGTTTTAATAAGAATTGCCCAAGTATGGTTTTCTTTGTACTTAACCTTTTTGAGGTTTGCTGAGGGCTTGAATCTCTAAGTCAATTTTTCATCAAATTTGGGAAAATTTTGGCCATTATTTATTGGAACACTGTTTTCTTCATTTCTTCACTTTTTTCTCCTGAGGCTTTTTAAAAACATGTATTTTAGTCATTCATTTTTGTACCTGAATTACCTGTTCATTTTTCCTCAATTTCTTTTCTTTTTTAGATTGCATTATTTCTGTTGATCTTTTGTAGAGTTCAGAGACTCTTTAATATGCCTCTCCAATCACCTGTCAAGCACTTTCAGTGAATTTATTTCATCTCTTTTATAATAGTTTTCAGTTTTAAAGTTTCCTTTTGACTCTTGTTTTATGGTTTGCATTTCTCTGCTGGTATTCCCTACCTGTTCCCTCACTAATTCTCTGACTATATTTTCCCTTATTTTTTTAAACATTTATAATAGCTTTTTTAAAAGGTTTCCTCTAAATCCAACATTTGGACCATTTTAAAATTACTCTGGAATATTTTTTCTTGACTCTAGGTCACATTTTTCTATTTCTTTGCATATAGTTATTGATTTGCCTTGTATTTTGTAGATGATATAGAGATTCTAGTTCTATTTTCTTCCTCTGAAGGATTTTGATTTTTGTTCCTCTGGTTATTTCTAATAACTGGCTGATCATCTTGATCTTGTTTTATGAGCAGTTCTGCAGAAATCTGAATTTTCTCAAACCCCTCTTATTTTGAGGAACTCGACCTTCCAAATCTGTCTTCCCAGAAGATCTTGCCAGGATTCAAATTTAGACTCTGTTAGAGAAGGAGTAGAATAGGCTTTACTTTAGGGCATGGCCCTTACTGTTAATTCATAGACTTTCTGACTTCTATGCTGGTGCCCAGATTTTTCAGTTTGCTAGGATATTAAAAATGTCTCCACTTTGCATGTGCCTGACCTGCCTTGTCCCCAGCACTATTTAATCTATATTGCCTCTGTGCTATTCTGTTACAAGCCTACCACAGCCACTCTTTGCTATGTCTTATGTAGTGTTGCCTGCCCTTAGCCAAGGATTCACAGAAAAGCCTCGCACAATTTCCTCATGTCTCTGTCTGCATAGATCTCATCTAGAGGTCTGTCCGGTGCTTCAGCTACTCCTAACTTTGTAGAGCTCTGTGTGGACCCTAGGTTTTTGTGCTTATGGTCAAGAAATTGTTCCCTGGTGAGGTCTGGGTGATCATAGGATCAAATCATAAGTTTCTCTTTCTTTGAGAAATATAGTTTTGTTCTGTTGTTGCAATATCTGGAAACAAATATTGTTTAAATATCTGATGAAACTGTTTCATCAGTTATAGTCTTTATTGGGAAAGCTAGTCTAGTACTAGCTATTGTTATAGCCAAAAAAAAAAAGTCTATATTTATGGTTTGAGCATTTTTTCACTTGTCAATAGATAATGAACATTTTTCCATGCCAACATGATTTTTTTTAATTTGCACAGTATTCCATTACAAAAGTGAGTTAGTTTATATAATATATCCTCTATGTTTGAGGGTTTGATTAAATCTAATAGTTTTTAGTGTCTTCTATGTGCCATGTATCGGACCAAGAGTTTTACAGAGCAAGCTCATTTGATTCTTGCAACAAACCTGTGAAGTAGGGGCACAAAACTGAATTTTCCAAATGAGGAAAAAGGCATAGAAAATTAAAATAATTTACTCAAAATTACCAAATTAGTAAAATGAAGCTGAGATTTAAGTCTAATTATACAATTTGACTCTCATGTGTTTAACTCAATATCAAAAATCTCTTTGATGTATAAAATAATGGTATTACATTTAATTAAAAATTTATTAATACAGAGATTTAAATTTTTTATAGTTTAACTAGTCATAAGTGTTTCAAACTCTGTGACTCGCTGGTTTATATCTTTTGCTCCATTTGTCCTGAGGTACTCATGTTTTATTTGTTTCTAAGAACTCTGTGTATAAAATGCTATCTACCAATCAATTCTTATACACTACCTATGCTTTTTTCAAAAAGAGTTGATCATATTTTAAAATTATATAAATGTTTACCTGTATGTTTTTAGGGTATTTTTGGTTTTTTGTTTCCTTTAAGTTTTTTGTTTTTTTAATAAATTTATTTGTTTTGGGCTGCGTTGGGTCTTCATTGCTGTGCACGGGCTTTCTCTAGTTGCAGTGAGCGGGGGTTACTCTTCCTTGCGGTGCACAGGCTTCTCATCACGGTGCCTTCTCTTGTTGTGGAGCACAGGCTTTAGGTGCGTGGGCTCAGTAGTTGTGGCTCTCGGGCTCTAGAACACAGGCTCAGTAGTTGTGGCGCACGGACTTAGTTGCTCTGCAGCATGTGGGATCTTCCCAGACCAGGGCTCGAACCCCTGTCCCCTGCATTGGCAGGTGGAATCTTAACCACTGTGCCACCAGGGAACCCCCTATTTCCTTTCATTTTAACATTATTTTTTTTCTTGCAACAAATCAGTAACTAAAAAGATATCATTGATTTAAAATTAGAATAATTTTATTTATAAAACATTTAAATATTTGTATGTATGTGTCTGAGCTTTCTATTTTTTTTTTGTTGTTGTTCTGGTTGATTATATTGTCACTACTTTAGTGTACAGCAGTACATTTCTTTAATAATTTTATTTTAATTAAGATATCCTTTTATGAGGGTTGTCATGAGTGGCTCTGAGGAAGGCCAGTTTTGGGGGCGTCTTGCACTAGCTGAGGGGGAACCTTGGGAACGATGGTGGAAGGAGATTCTCGCAGCACCAGCCTGCTGGCTGCAGAGACTGCAAGTCTGGAAGAGTAGCTGCAAAGATGGGGAGAAGTTATGCTGATGGCAGATGAAGTCCTCCAATGGGGAAGAGCCTGGTTTCCACCTGCCATCATGGGTATGGTTTCTTTGGTGTTTCTGACTATCTACTATCTAGATCCATCCATTCTGTCAGGTGTTTCCTGTTTTGTTGTTTCTGTGCTTGGCTGACTACCTTGTTCCCATTCTAGCACCTAGAATTTTTGGCTCCAATAAATGGACCACTGAGTAACAGCAGTGAGTCCTTGAAATTTGAAGCAGTCTAGTAAAAACTCGACGCAGAGCTGTGGGCTAGTAGAAACACCTCCTTATGCTAAAGAAAGAAAAGCCTAAACTGTACTTCATGACCATGATCATTTCTCTTGCTGTGGTTGTTTGGGTGGGACAGCAAGTCCACAACCTCCTTCTCT
Source organism: Orcinus orca (assembly GCF_937001465.1). Lineage (NCBI taxonomy): Eukaryota > Metazoa > Chordata > Mammalia > Artiodactyla > Delphinidae > Orcinus > Orcinus orca. The sequence continues at coordinate 145,763,502 of NC_064561.1, forward strand.
CCTACCTGATAGTGACTTTCTTACTCTTGCTTCCTGGACTAAACCAACATGGAATCATTTCGAAGTACATTGGAATGGCCAAAAGAGAGATAAACAAGCTTCTCAAACAAAAAGAAAAGAAAAATGAATAATGCATCTGCTTTATTCAGTGTGATTAATGGTGTATACATTGTCCTTGGGGACAGTGTCTGTTATGCTGTCTGGATACAAAAATGTTACAGATGTAGCTCTTTGCTGTCCCTCATTCTGCCCTTAGTGGAAATTCCGACTTGCCAAGTAAGGCTTTATGCTCAGTGTCTTCATGGGTGTGTTCTCATCAGCTGGCCTTATATGGACAACTCATTCATCATTACCACTTGTTTTGGTTTTTCTCTCCCAGGGTTAATTGAACTCTTACTTTTAAAATAATATAGTGGTGAACTTCATCCTTTAGTACAGTTAACAGTGGCTTGGGATAACTGTTCAAGTTGATCTTTGCTTTAGCTGGATAGAAGATCATGGTCTGTGACTACAGGAAGCTGGTTCTACTGTCTGCTTCCACAGTCTGCTTAAACAACAGTCTGGTTTCGTGAATATAGAAACCAAGTTTACCACTTCTGATGAACAGACCAATTAAGATTCATTCCTCATTCTGTTTCAATACTGTGGGAGAAGGATCCTCGTGGAATAAAATGAACCTAATTCCATGGCCTAGTATGTGTTGGCTTCTCCCTTGTGCAGAATTTAGCAACTTGTTGGAAACATTGATCCTTCCTCCCAAATGGGGAATCTGACAGGCTTAGAACTCTTGTTCCCTTGCACTTAAAGTTAGCACATCCTTAAAGGCTTATTAGTAGCAGGCTTACACGAGATGGTATTTAGGATTTTTAGCATACTTTTAATTTCAGATTTTCAGCTAACTGAAACTAAAGTACATAATAGGTTAAGAGTTATATTCCAAGACCAGCCAATAAAGAACAAAACTCATCCTGTGTTTAGTCAAGATTCATTTCAGTAGAAAATCCTACTAGTTTTTCAAGACCAGAATAAGCCTTTAAAGGTAAACGTTAAGATTCTCATTTTATGGTAACACTGGCTGCTTTTGGTCCCCATAGATGGAGTAGTTGAAATCTGTAGGAATGAACTTCTGAGGGCTGGAAATGTGACATATTTGGGAACAATTTTTAAACTGATTAACTAGTTATAATATAGTTTTGTGAATTTATTGCACTGATGCTATAAAACCTGGACCTTGTGGTATATCTGTTCCTAAAGAAAAGTTGTTTTCTCCCCTTCAGTATTGCTGTAACAGTGGCACCATGTAGCATATGTTTGACTTTTCTTTTTTAATATTTCGTATACAAGCTACCATAATTTACATGTGTTTCCCCATTGTAAATAAGCTTGTCTTCCTATCTGGATTTTTGTGTTTATGTGTGTTCTACCAATTAACTACTTTTGCGATTTTAATCCTGTGTTATTTCTTCTACTTTTTTTGTGTAAAAGGGGAAAAATAAAAAAGCTGGAATCCAAAAAAAAAAAGATATTCTTTTATCTACCTTATAGATTTTGTTATATTGTCTTCTTATTAGTTATTCTATGTATTTTATATTTGAAGAAAACCCTCTAAAAACTTTCTTTCTTTTTTTTTTTCACGTCACTATGCGGCTTGTGAGATCTCAGTTCACCGGTCAGGGATTGAACCTGGGCCATAGCAGTGAAAGCCAGGAATCCTAACCACTAACTAGGCTAGCAAGGAACTCCTGAAGCTTTCCTTTATAATTTATGTAACTTGGCACTTTTGTTTATGTCTTTTTACTAATTCTTAAACTTATGTTACAGATGCCCAAACAAGTATCATAAATTTTGCTATTTGATTGTCCTTGTAGCTTATATTACATACTCAATTTCCATAAATATACAATGAGTGTTAGTAGAAAGACTATAATTCCTGCGTGAAGAGCACATTATTTAAGTTATATACCTGAAATATCAGCATGTGAATTAAATAAATAAGTCCTGGGAATGTACTGAACAACATGGTGACTATAGTTAATAATACTGTATTGTGTATTTGAAAGTTGCCAAGAGGAGACCTTCAAGATGGCAAAAGGTCACCTTCCTCCCCACAAATACATCAGAAATACATCTACATGTGGAACAACTGCTACAGAACACCTACTGAATGCTGGCAGAAGACCTCTGACCCCCCAAAAGGCAAGAAACTCCCCACGTACCTGGGTAGGGCAAAAGAAAAAAGAAAAAACAGAAGAATAGGGATGGGACCTGCACCAGTGGGAGGGAGCTGTGAAGGAGGAAAGGTTTCCACACACTAGGAAGCCCCTTCGTGGGCGGAGACTGTGGGTGGCAGAGGGGGGAAGCTTCGGAGCCACGGAGGAGAGCACAGCAACAGGGGTGCAGAAGGCAAAGCGGAGAGATTCCTGCACAGAGGATCAGTGTCAACCAGCACTCACCAGCCCAAGACGCTTGTCTGCTCAACGGCCGGGGCGGGCGGGGGCTGGGAGCTGAGGCTCGGGCTCGGTCGGATCCCAGGGAGAGGACTGGGGTTGGCGGAGTGAACACAGCCTGAAGGGGGCTAGTGCGCCACAGCTAGCCAGGAGGGAGTCCTGGAAAAGGTCTGGAGCTGCCTAAGAGGCAAGAGACCATTGTTTCGGGGTGCACGGGGAGGGAGGGATTCAGAGCACCACCTAAACGAGCTCCAGAGATGGGTGCGAGCTGTGGCTACCAGCACGGACACCAGAGATGGGCATGAGACGCTAAGGCTGCTGCTGCCACCACCAAGAAGTCTGTGTGCAAGCACAGGTCACTCTTCACACCTCCCCTCCCAGGAGCCTGTGCAGCCCGCCACTGCCAGGGTCCCATGATCCAGGGACAACTTCCCCGGAAGAACACGTGGCACGCCTCAGGCTGGTGCAAAGTCACGCTGGCCTCTGCTGCCACAGGCTCACCCCGCATCTGTACCCCTCCCCCACCCCGGCCTGAGTGAGCCAGAGCCCCCGAATCAGCTGCTCCTTTAACCCCGACCTGTCTCAGCAGAGAACAAATGCCCTTAGGCGACCTTCATGCAGACACAGGGCCAAATCCAAAGCTGAACCCCAGGAAATGTGCGAACAAAGAAGAGAAAGGGAAATCTCTCGCAGCAGCCTCAGCAGAGGATTAAATCTCCACAATCAACTTGATGTACCCTGCATCTGTGGAATACCTGAATAGACAACAAATCATCCCAAAATTGTGGCAGTGGACTTCGGGAGCAATGATATATATATATATATATATATATATATATATATATATATATACTGTCCTTTTTCTCTTTTTGTGACTGTGTATTTGTATGCTTCTTTGTGTGATTTTGTCTGTATAGCTTTGCTTTTACCATTTGTCCTAGGGTTCTGTCTGTCCGTTTTTTTGTTGTTTTTTTTTTTTAGTATACTTTTTAGCGCTTGTTATCATAAGTGGATTTGTTTTCTGATTTGGTTGCTCTCTTCTTTCTTATTTTTTTCTTTTTTTATTATTGCTCTTTAATTTTTTTAAATTTTTTTATTTTTTTGCAGTATGTGGGCCTCTCACTTTTTTGGCCTCTCCCATTGTGGAGCAGAGGCTCTGGACATGCAGGCTCAGTGGCCGTGGCTCATGGGCCTAGCCGCTCTGCGGCATGTGAGATCTTCCCGGACTGGGGCACGGACCCATGTCCCCTGCATTGGCAGGCAGCCTCTCAACCACTGCGCCACCAGGGAAGCCCTAATTTTTAATAATTATTTTTTATTTTAATAACTTTATTTTATTTTTTATTTCTTTCTTTTTTTCTCCCTTTTCTTCTGAGCTGTGTGGCTGACAGGGTCTTGGTGCTCCGGCCAGGTGTCAGGCCTGTGCCTCTGAGGTGGGAGAGCCAAGTTCAGGACATTAGTCTGCCAGAGACCTCCCGGCTCCATGTAATATCAAACGGTGAAAGCTTTCCCAGAAATCTCCATCTCAACGCTAAGACCCACCTCCACTCAACGAACAGCAAGCTACGGTGCTGGACACCCTATGCCAAACAACTAGCAAGAGAGGAACACAAACTCACCCATTAGCAGAGAGGCTGCCTAAATTCATAATAAGGTCACAGACACCCCAAAACACACCACCGGATGCAGTCCTGACCACGAGAAAGACAAGATCCAGCCTCATCCACCAGAACACAGGCACTAGTCCCCTCCACCAGGAAGCCTACACAACCCACTGAACCAATCTTAGCCATTGGGGGCAGGCAACAAAAACAACAGGGAACTATGAACCTGCAGCCTGTGAAAAGGAGACCCCAAATACAGTAAGTTAAGCAAAATGAGAAGACAGAGAAACACACAGCAGATGAAGGAGCATGGTAAAAACCCATCAGACCAAACAAAGAGGAAATAGGCAGTCTATCTGAGAATGAATTTAGAGTAATGATAGTAAAGATGATACCAAATATTGGAAATAGAATGGAGATAATACAAGAAACGTATAACAAGGACCTAGAAGAACTAAAGAGCAAACAAACAATGATGAACAACACAATAAATTACGTTAAAAATTCTCTAGAAGGAATCAATAGCAGAATAACTGAGGCAGAATGGATAAGTGACCTGGAAGATAAAATAGTGGAAATAACTACTGCAGAACAGAATAAAGGAAAAGAATGAAAAGAATTGAGGACAGTCTCTGAGACCTCTGGGATAACATTAAACTCACCAACATTCGAATTATAGGGGTCCCAGAAGAAGAAGAGAAAAAGAAAGGGACTGAGAAAATATTTGAAGAGATTATAGTTGAAAACTTCCCTAATATGGGAAAGGAAATAGTTAATCAAGTCCAGGAAGTGCAGAGAGTCCCATACAGGATAAATTCAAAGAGAAACACACCAAGACACATAGTAATCAAACTATCAAAAATTAAATACAAAGAAAAAATATTAAAAGCAGCAAGGGAAAAATAACATACAAGGGAATCCCCATAAGGTTAACAGCAGATCTTTCAGCAGAAACTCTGCAAGCCAGAAGGGAGTGGCAGGACATATTTAAAGTGATAAAATAGAAAAATCTACAACCAAGATTACTCTACCCAGCAAGGATCTCATTCAGATTTGACGGAGAAATTAAAACCTTTACAAACAAGCAAATCTAAGAGAATTCAGCACCACCAAACCAGCTTTACAACAAATGCTAAAGGAACTGCTCTAGGCAGGAAACACAAGAGAAGGAATAGACCTACAATAACAAACCCAAAACAATTAAGAAAATGGTAATAGGAACATACATGTCGATAATTATCTTAAATGTAAATGGATTAATTGCTCCAACCAAAAGACATAGACTGGCTGAATGGATACAGAAAGAAGACCCATATATATGCTGTCTACAAGAGACCAACTTCAACCTAGGGACACATACAGACTGAAAGTGATGGGAAGGAAAAAGATATTCCATACAAATGTAAATCAAAGGAAAGCTGGAGTAGCAATTCTCATATCAGACAAAATAGACTTTATAACAAAGACTATTACAAGAGACAAAGAAAAACACTACATAATGATCAAGGGATCAATCCAAGAAGAAGATATAATAATTGTAAATATTTATGCACCCAACATAGGAGCACCTCAATACATAAGGCAAATGCTAACAGCCATAAAAGGGGAAATTGACAGTAACACAATCATAGTAAGGGACTTTAACACCCCACTTTCACCAATGGACAGGTCATCCAAAATGAAAATAAATAAGGAAACACAAGCTTTAAATGATACATTAAACAAGACGGGCTTAATTGATATTTATCGGACATTCCATCCAAAAACAACAGAATACAGTTTCTTGTCAAGTGCTCATGGAACATTCTCCAGGATAGATCATATTTTGAGTCACAAATCAAGCCTTGGTAAATTTAAGAAAATTGAAATTGTATCCAGTATCTTTTCCAACCACAATGCTATGAGACTACATATCAAGTACATGAAAAAATTTGTAAAAAATACAAACACATGGAGTCTAAACAATATGCTACTAAATAACCAAGAGATCACTGAAGAAATCAAAGAGGAAATAAAAAAATACCTAGAAACAAATGACAATGAAATCATGATGACCCAAAACCTATGGGATGCAGCAAAAGTAGTTCTAAGAGGGAGGTTTATAGCAATACCATCCTACCTCAAGAAACAAGAAACATCTCAAATAAACAACCTAACCTTACACCTAAAGCAATTAGAGAAAGAAAAACAAAACAAAAAAAAACCCCAAAGTTAGCAGAAGGAAAGAAATCATAAGAAATCATAAGGATTATCAGAAATAAATGAAGGAAATGACAGCAAAGATCAATAAAATTAAAACTGGTTCTTTGAGAAGGTAAACAAAATTGATAAACCATTAGCCAGACTCATCAAGAAAAAAAGGAGACTCAAACGAACAGATTTAAGAAGTGAAAAAGGAGTAGTAACAACTGACAGTGCAGAAATACAAAGGATCATGAGAGATTACTACAAGCAGCTATATGCCAATAAAATGGACAACCTGGAAGAAATGGACAAATTCTTAGAAAAGCACAACCTTCTGAGATTGAACCAGGAAGAAATAGAAAATATAAACAGACCAATCACAAGCACTGAAATTGAGTCTGTGATTAAAAATGTTGGAACTTGTTCCTTTTGAAAAAGTGTTTCTTTGGAAGTCAGATTTACTATTTCCAGAAAGAAAGTTTTTGTTAGAATATATTTAAGCATTCTAAAAAATATATTGTGCCCTTTAGATAACTAAAAGCTGTTTTAAAGTTGAAAAAAAATTTTAAATGTATGTTGAAACTATGGTAGCTCATGGCAGGCCCTCTGAAGTTCCAATGGTACAGTGAGAAATCAAACATAGAAGGACTTATAGATGATATAAAAAGTTACCTTACATGATAGTAGGAACACTCTTGAGTGCTGATGTTGTTCCTTCCCCAACCCAGTGGTACAAGGGGAAAGATTCCTTTGATTCTTTTTTTTACTGAAATATTATTGATTTACAATGTTGTGTTAGTTTCAGGTGTACAGCAAAGTGATTCAGTTATACATACATATATATATTTTTTTCAGATTCTTTTCCCTTATAGGTTATTAAAAAATATTGGGTATAATTCCCTGTGCTATACAGTAGGTACTTGTTAGTTATCTATTTTATATATAGTAGTGTGTATATTTTAATCCCAAATTCCTAATTTATTCCAGCCCCCCTTCCCCTTTGGTAACCATAAGTTTGTTTTATATATCTGTGGCTCTATTTTTTTTACATATAAGTTCATTTGTATCTTTTTTTCAATCCCACATATAAGTGATATCATATGTTATTTGTCTTTGTCTGGCTTACTTCACTTAGTATGATAATCTCTAAGTCCATCCATGTTGCTGCAGATGGCATTATTGCATTCTTTTTTATGGCTGAGTAATATTCCATTGTGTATATATAACACATCTTCTTTATCCATTCATCTGTTGATGGACACTTAGGTGGTTTCCATGTCTTGGATATTGTAAATAGTGCTGCGATGAACACTGGGGTGCACGTATCTTTTCAAATTATGGTTTTCTCTGAATATACCTCCAGGAGTGGGATTGCAGGATCATATGGTAACTCTGTTTTTAGTTTTTTAAGGAACCTCCATACTGTTCTCCATAGTGGTTGTACCAATTTACATTCCCACCAACAGTGTAGGAGGGTTCCCTTTTCTCCACATCCTCTCCAGCATTTATTATTTGTAGACTTTTTGAAGATGGTCATTCTGACAGAATTAAGAATTAAGGTGATACCTCATTGTAGTTTTGATTTGCATTTCTCTGATAATTAGCTATGTTGAGCATCTTTTCATGTGCCTCTGGCCATCTGTATGTCTTCTTTGGATAAATGTCTATTTAGATCTTCTGCCCATTTTTTGATTGAGTTGTTTGTTTGATATTGAGCTATATGAACTCTTTGTATATTTTGGAGATTAATTCCTTGTCGGTCACATCGTTTGCGAATATTTTCTCCCATTCTGTATGTAGGTTGTCTTTTTGTTCTGTTTATTGTTCCCTTTGCTGTACAAAAGCTTTTAAGTTTAATTAGGTCCCATTTGTTTATTTTTGTTTTTATTTCCATTACTGTAGGAGATGGATCCAAAGTATATTGCTATAATTTATGTCAAAGAGTGATTCTTTTCTTTCTGACCTGGAGAGTTCTTTATTCCACGTGGGCTGCACTGACCACTTAATTTCAGGCTTTAGTAGATGAAGAACAAAGGAAGTATCAGGGGACCTCATCTGTGTCCTTATAGTTATGTCTGGTGCATATTATCTGCACTGCTTTATGATGATATGATAAGGAAGCAACGGTGGAAAATCTTAACATTAAATGTTGTCAATCTTGACAATATTCAAAGTAGGATCTACCCATTATTGTCAGTCCTAAATCAGAGCATTTGAAAATGCAATTTAGAATTATATTTTTACTTTATATTTGAAAAGCTTATGAATTTGTGATTTATATACAAAACTGTGTAAAATGATTGCTTATTATTCATTTTATTTCTGCTACCAGGACATATACGTTACTGTTATATTTTGAATCATCACACTGTCACTTAAAATATAATAGAGAAACCATATGCAAAGCATGTCCTACAGAGCTTACTGAAGTATTATTGTACAAGGTCTGTGACAAGTTTTATACATTTTTAGTAAAGACTTTTTTAAAGGGAAGATTTGAAATACAGTGGGTGTACTAAGGTTTAAACTAAATTTTTTTCTCTGCTATCTTTGAATTTTTTTTTATCTTCACCAGGTAGCTGAACATGAAAGGTGAGGCAGTTATGTAACCTGAGGTAGACATAATTTCCCCCACCAAGGTATCCATGTCCTAGTACTAATTCCCATAACTGATGAATATGCTACCTTAAATGTCAAAAGGATGTCACTAATTCAATTAAATTAAAGACCTTGAGATGGGGAGATTAGCCTGGGTTATCTGGCCCAATATAATCAATTTAAGTCCTTTAAAGGGGAGAACTTTTCCCAGTTGTGGTCAGAGGAAGATGTGACTTGAAGAACTGTTAGAGAGATGCAACGTTGCTGGCTTTGTAGATGGAGGAAGGGGGCTATGAGCAAAGAAATGAGGGGAGCTTCTAGAATTTTGGAATGGCAAGGAAATGGATTCTCCTCCAGAATTTCTAGAAATAAAGTCAGCCCTGTAGACATTTTCATTTTAGTCTAGTGAGACTGATGTTGGATTTCTGACCTACAGAGCTGAAAAATAATAAATTTGTGTTTTTTAGGTCATTAAATTCGTAATAATCCACCACAGCAGCAGTATAAAACTAGTACACCACTATTAATGGAAAGTGCACTAAATTTATTTAACAATTGTTCAACATATATTCCCAATTTTACCACTGTAAAATTAAAATATTTTAATACTATTATTTTAATTTCCTTAGAGCATGGGCCTTTCATCATAAACCTTCATTATTCTTCTTACTGGTTCCCATGACACTATTTGCTATATAAATATATGTTTGTACCCAAAGATGTACATATATGTATTTACAGATTTTGCTTTTTGATTAGACTTCATTTAAAATGTAAAGGATCAGGGACACTTAAGAAAGGTGTTCTCAGAATATTTTGACTCTGTAGCCTACACAATATTGGATAATGTAGAATTCTGTCATATACGGCTAAACAGTGTCCTTAAATATATTCCTCTTGTTTTTGTCCTTTCCCACGTTCCCAGTGCAGAACCTAGAAAAGGTTAATCTACAGATTCCCTTGAGGGTAGTGTGCAGACAACTGACTCAGGTTCTATTAATCAAGGCATCAATGGAAATCTTGGTTTTTAGAAACAAGCAATGTGTGGTGGGAGCCCTTTGTGGAGGAGTTCCCGTCACAGTGGTAGAGACTTTTGGTTATCATGGAATGGCAGATGGTAGAGCTTCTAGCATGCAGTCCTAAATGTTATGGAAGCTGAGTGGGGAAGGCAGTGATGTCCTTGCTAGAAGGGTCTCTGTAGTTGGCATTGGCATTGTTTTTGACTGCATACCTTCCTTTTCTGCTTCTCTGGACTTTCTGTTAGTACCCTTCAATAAATTTATTTTTTTTGCCAAAACGCCAGAGTAGATTCTGATGATTTTAACTGACAGTTCTGATTAATTTAGCCATGCAATTATTAAATACCTCCTGCAGGCAAAATAAGGGTCCCCAAGGGGACCAAATAGGATAAATTATCTTCTGATTGTAATCAGAAAGCTACTCTTCCAAACAGAAGGGGATGAAAGTATTTGTTAATTTATTAATTTTCTGTTAAATTGTTAAATTTTAATTTGTTAATTTTCTATGTAAAGATAAAAGAGATGTCATATAAAAAAGGATGCAGTTTGCTTCAGAAATTAATCAGGTGAAAATGCAGGGGCACTCAGAAGAAAGCATTGCTTTGGTTAATAAGCACCGTAGTTTAAATTTTGTCCGTCACATTTGTAGATATGACTCTCTGCAAAATGTAATAATAAACACTAGATATGAAGGGAATTTTGAGTACCTGATGAGTAATGACTGCGAATAATGGCTTGAAACATGCAACCACCATGTTAGTACAAACTACTACCTGGCATAGGATAAAATAGTTACGTTAAAAAAAAAATCTCTAAGAATAAACTCTCTATGTATTAGCCCAAATGACACTTCTGCAGGAAAGCCTTCCCTGATTTCTCCAAGTAGATCAGGAACCCTTGTTACATGTTTCTGAATTTCTCAGTACCTATTATTCATATTGCTCAAGACTTCTAATTATTGGCTGTGAAGGCAAAGACAGTATCTGACTTGCTTACTGTTGTATCCTCAGCATCTACCATAGGATGTTACATAGAAAACATTCATTTAAACGTTTTTGTCTGACTAATAGACTGATTGAGAAAGAAAGACAGCATGTCTACCGTGGCTCTATCACAAAGTATGTATATGAACTAGGGAAATTAAATTGATTTTCTGAGCTACTTTCCTCATCTATAAGATTAAGGGGATTTGAAAAATTGAACGTATTAATTCTTAGTTTCATTTCATGTTAAATGTTTACATTTATTTATAAATTTTATATCTTATATGTAAATGTTTCATATATAAATTCATATATACCAATGGTATAAAAATGTTTACCGAGAACTCAGATATTTTAGAACATGATGTTATAATTTCCATTTTTTCTAAATAAAAAGGTTATGTAAGTTTGTTATAAAAAATGTAAGAAATGGAAATATTCCTCATGCCCCATCTTAATTTCTAGAGACAAATGTCATAAGTGATTGCATCTGTGATAATCTTTGTGAGCCATCTCTTTAAATAAAATAGACCAAAATGTTATAACAGAAATTGAGACAATTTTCTTTCCTAGTAATTTTGGATTTTTAAAAAAGCTACAGATCATCTAGCTCAAAGATTTCCTCTGTTTTATAAAATTTTATGGTACAGTTTTTGGTAAGACCTATGTCCCCTTCCACCAAATTCCTTTACTCATAAATGTGTACGATATATAATAATAAATATTTTTAAATGTCTTTAAATTTTCAAAATTACTGCAAAGCATATGCTATTAAGTTCTTTGTCTTTTGTTTAATTTATATTTAAAAATCACTTATCAACAATACTTTTATGACAGTTTCACTTAAACTCTCCGTTTGGGGAGAGTTTCGTCATTGAGTTGGTAGAGCACAAGGTAACCGTGGCCACGGTTGACCACCTTGATTCATCAAAAAGGGTGGCAGCTGAAGGCTGACAGCCAACTATGCTTCCTGCAGAAGGTTCTTTTGAAGGGAGCTCTGAGCAGGAAACTTCATGGCTGCTTCATCCCAAAAGAATATTTTCAGCAACATCTAAATTAAGAAGGCAAACATATTTACTTGTTAACACGTTAAGTTGTAAATAGTTCATTTTAAATTCTCAGTATTGGAGTAATTGGAAACCACAATAAAGGCCTGAAACAAACATTGCCAATATGTTTAGTTTCATCTCACTTTTCAGACACTACTTTTTCTCTCTGACCAGCTACCTCATTCTTTTTGAGGAATACTCTAAGTTCTATCCTTCCTCAAGTCTTCATCAAGAAGCTCCATCTTCCTTGAAAGCATGCTTTCACAGCCTTTCCACCATTGATACGACCCCCCAACTTTGCAAAACCCCCCTCCTGAATCAACTTTTGTTATACAAAAGAAGTTACAAGTTAAAAACACAGTCAAAATTCTAATAAAATTCTAGTGCAAAACATTAATGCATCAATGGATAATGTTTTGCTGAAACCTGATCACTGTTTGCAAGGGGATATTGTCCTTGCAGTTTCCTTTCATTTTGGCATACTATTTTACAGTGTGTCACATGCTGCTTTCATGTCCCCATCACTTTTTTCTATTTGACTTCTTGCAAAGCTTTGATTTGCACAATGTGTTGAGTGAGTTGTTTGTCTTTCCCTCAGGTATACAATCCATCTTTATACAAGATCCTGTGATGATTAAATCAGTAATATGAATAAATAGGTAATAAATCCCAATTTAATTGAAAAATATAAATGTTAACACAAACACTGACATCTGTTATATGGTCATTAGCTGAATAAAATACTCATATATTTTAATATCATCAGTATTTATATATTTTAAATTTTAATATCAACACTAGATAAAATAATTTTAAATATATAGATATATATCTATCTGTTGATCTAATTGTAAAGATACTATGACTATACCTACTTGCCTCATTAACTCAGCTGGAATAGGACCACTTTTTTTTTTTTTTTTTTTTTTTTTTTTTTTGCTGTACGCGGGCCTCTCACTGTTGTGGCCTCTACCGTTGCAGAGCACAGGCTCTGGACACTCAGGCCCAGCGGCCATGGCTCACGGGCCCAGCCGCTCTGTGGCATGTCCGGGACACGAACCCGGGGCCGCTGCATCGGCAGGCGGACTCTCAACCACTGCGCCACCAGGGAAGCCCCACTTTCTTTTTGATTTTAGGATTTGTTGCCTGCATTAAGTAAGGCAACTTGTGCATAGTGCATTCTTTCTGAAGTCTCACAAAGACCTGTAAATCCAAGCGTTTCTGTAGCCTAAAAGTCAGAAAACCCTAAACTTTATCCTGAGTCTACAACTAATCTGGATTACATTAATATTTTATATTTGAAATATTTAGAGATTACAACTATTAGTAGCTAAAAGAAATCTTTAAAAGTATCTATTTCTGCTGTCTCATTTTACAATAATTTAACATTGATGGGTCACACAGTTAATATTAGCAAAGGAGAACTTTCTATTATTATACACAGGAACCATATGTGAAATGAAATGATTCAAGGAGTTAACAAACTTTTATATGACTCAAGTTTTTTTTATCTCTATAAAGACCCCTTGTTGCCAAAAATGTGATGTCATTTGAGGGCTCATTTTCCTAGTACTACTTCCATTGTGAAAGCTGCTGAGACAATGTATGCCACTTAGATTAAAAACTCATCTTTAAATGTTGTACTTTATAGTAGGTATAAGATCACAGTTATCACATCCAAAAGGATGGACGTGTATAAATTAAGTTTTTCTCTTGATTTCTGGTGTAATTCTCTTTGATGGAGGTGGGAGGAAAACCATATGATCAAACTGAATTACTTGAAATTTAGAATACATATACATGAGTGATTGAAAAAGTAAATTAAAAATAAAGATACCTAAGAATGTTTTTGTGTGGCCTGCCAAGCTCCAAATATCTGCTAACACTAAACAGGTTATTCTTTAATTGAAAATACTAGCAGGCTGTTTTTTAATATCATAGGGAAGCAGACATCTGAAAGAACCGAACAGAAAATAATTAATGAAAAGTCGTGTGTTATCCATACTTAGCATGTTTATCAAGTCTCCAGAAAACTTCATGTGGCTGAGAAAAATGATATTGTACAGATCATACCTGTTATGTAATATGAAACAAGAATATCCATTCTTCCCCTTCTTTCTGTTTTTCCTATAACAAGGCCAACTGTGGAAGAACAGTGTGTTGCCAGCGTGCCTGCCAAGTTTTAATTGAAATGTTGTGATAAATTTCACTGCCAGGTCAGATGTTATTTTCTGGTTAAGGAGGGTCAAGCTGGTCTCTTAAAGGACCACTTTTGATTTTTATAGTGTCCGGTGATTTGTTCCTGGAAGTTGATTTACCGCAGATCTGACCTCTGTCCTCTCAGTTGACCTCTGCCAACATGCTCAAGTCTACAGTTCACTTGTGGCCACTGGTAGAAAAAAGTATTTTATTAAACTGGGCTTCTCATTTTATTAGTGTGAAAATAGGCTTTTCCTAATCGATAAAACAGGAAGCATTCACTTTATTGCTTTAGACTAGAGACTAAAGGTCATTTAACATAAATAGAATGGGGCACATAAAAAAACAAGCAGTAGATATTTGATGACTGAGCATCAACAACTTGATTAACACACAAAAAAGTCTACCCTCTTGAATACATGCATGAGGTTAACAAAAATATTAAAATTGTTGACATTTAGAACAATTATATTTTGAATGATAATCCCTACAAATGATTCACTGTGAACTACAGCTTTAGTTTGATTGCTGAAAGCATCTATCCCTAGTTTCTGCACAAGGCTTAGTATTTGTTTATAAAGAATACAGCTTCTCTTCCACAAGTTCAGAGCTATAAAACTTCCTTTAAAGAAAGTAAATTTTGGAGAAGGATAGTAAATTGCATAGCAAGAGAAACAAAGAAGAAAATGGCAATAACTTTGCCATTTCATTGATAAAAATATTGTGGGGACTTCCCTGGTGGTGCAGTGGTTAAGAATCTGCCTGCCAATGCAGGGGACATGGGTTGGATCCCTGGTCCAGGAAGATCCCACATGCCTCTGAGCAACTAAGTCAGTGAGCCACAATTACTGAGCCTGCACACCTAGAGCCCATGCTCCACAAAAGAAGCCACCGAAATGAGAAGCCTGCACACCACAATGAAGAGTAACACCCCTGTCACCACAACTAGAGAAAAGCCTGTGCACAACAATGAAGACCCAACATGGCCAAAAATAAATAAATAAATTTACAAAAATAAAGAAAAAGAAAATATTGTGGAAGCAACATGAGGAATTAAAGAGTGTGCACTCATTATCTTTGTCTTGCTGAGCATTCCTCAAATTGACTGAAGGTTGGTCTGCTGACTGTAATCATTCAGAAACAAATGCCTCAAACTTATAGCCTGGGTTTGCAAGACCTACAAGATTCCATTGTTCTATTACAAGCCTTTATCTTAAGCGTCTCTGCACCTTAGTAACATTTTCAGTCTTCATTAATACTTGAAAAGATACTCATATTACTTGAACAACAATTTACTTTTACCATTTTGAGACAGCTTATTTAGGTCATTTATATAACATACCACTATATACAAATGCAAATATAATGACCATTTTTTGTCTATATTTGCAATGTTTTATCAGTATTCTTTGGTATTTTTTTTTGAAATACCATGTCTTTCTATGACAAAGGTTTTAATCAACATGATAAAAATAAAAGAATGATTGAATCTACATTAAAAAGGTCTTTCTTTGAATAGTGGAGAGAAGTTTATTTTTTCTTCTTTTTTTTTTTTAACTTAGTTTCCTCATCATTTTTTTTCTTTTTCTTTTGAATTTTATTTTATTTTATTATACAGCATGTTCTTATTAGTTATCTATTTTATACATATTAGTGTTTACATGTCAATCCCAATCTCCCAATTCATCCCACCACCACCACCCCACAGCCGATTTCCCCCCTTGGTGTCTATATGTTTGTTCTCTACATCCGTGTCTCTATTTCTGCCTTACAAACTGGTTCATCTGTACCATTTTTCTAGATTTCACATATATGAATTAATATATGATATTTGTTTTTCTCTTTCTGACTTAGTTCACTCTGTATGACAGTCCCTAGGTCCATCCACAACTCTACAAATGACTCAGTTTCGTTCCTTTTTATGGCTGAGTAATATTCCATTGTATATATGTACCACATCTGCTTTATCCATTCATCTGTCCATGGGCATTTAGGTTGCTTCCATGACCTGGCTATTGTAAATAGTGCTGCAATGAACTTTGGGGTGCATGTGTCTTTTTGAATTATGGTTTTCTCTGGGTATATGCCCAGTAGTGGGATTGCTGAGTCACATGGTAGTTCTATTTTTAGTTTTTTAAGGAACTTCCATACTGTTCTCCATAGTGGCTGTATCAATTTACATTCCCACAAGAAGTACAGGAGGATTCCATTTTCTCCACACCCTCTTCAGCATTTGTTGTTTGTAGATTTTCTGATGATGCCCATTCTAACTGGTGTGAGGTGATACCTTACTGTAGTTTTGGTTTCCATTTCTCTAATAATTAGTGATGTTGAGCAGCTTTTCATGTGCCTCTTGGCCATCTGTATGTCTTCTTTGTAGAAATGTCTATTTAGGTCTTCTGCCCATTTTTTGATAGGGTTGTTTGTTTTTTTAATATTGAGCTGCATGAGCTGTTTATATATTTTGGAGATTAATCCTTTGTCCGTTGATTCATTTGCAAATATTTTCTCCCATTCTGAGGGTTGTCTTTTCGTCTTGTTTATGGTTTCCTTTGCTGTGCAAAAGCTTTTAAGTTTCGTTAGGTACCATCTGTTTATTTTTATTTCCATTATTTTAGGAGGTGGGTCAAAAAAGATTATGCTGGGCTTCCCTAGTGGCGCAGTGGTTGAGAGTCCGCCTGCCGATGCAGGGGACATGGGTTCGTGCCCCGGTCCTGGAAGATCCCACATGCCACGGAGCGGCTGGGCCCGTGAGCCATGGCTGCTGAGCCTGCGTGTCCGGAGCCTGTGCTCCGCAACGGGAGAGGCCACAACAGTGAGAGGCCCGCATACCACACACAAAAAAAAAGATTATGCTGTGATTTATATCAAAGAGTGTTCTTCCTATGTTTCCTCTAAGAGTTTTATAGTGTCTCGTCTTACACGTAGGTCTTTAATCCATTGGAGTTTATTTTTGTGTATGTTGTTAAGGAGTATTTTAATTTCATTCTTTTACATATTGCTGTCCAGTTTTCCCAGCACCACTTATTGAAGAGACTGTCTTTTCTCCATTGTGTATCCTTGCCTCCTTTCTCATAGAGTAGTTGACCATAGGTTCATGGGTTGATCTCTGGGCTTTCTATCCTGTTCCATTTATCTGTATTTCTGTTTTTGTGCCAGTACCATATTGTCTTCATTACTATAGCTTTGTAATATAGTCTGAAGTCAGGGAGTCTGATTC
The DNA here is from genome assembly GCF_937001465.1 of Orcinus orca. Lineage (NCBI taxonomy): Eukaryota > Metazoa > Chordata > Mammalia > Artiodactyla > Delphinidae > Orcinus > Orcinus orca. Next base: position 145,780,805 of record NC_064561.1, read on the forward strand.
CTCCAGCTCTGTTTTTCTTCCCTGAAGATTGCTTTGGCTATTCGGGGTCTTTTGTGTCTCCATACAAATTTTAAGATTTTTTTGTTCTAGTTCTGTAAAACATGCCATTGATAATTTGATAGGGATTGCATTGAATCTATAGATTGCCTTGGGTAGTATAGTCATTTTCACAATATTGATTCATCCAATCCAAGAACATTGTATATCTCTCTATCTGTGTCATCTTTGATTTCTTTCATCAGTGTCTTATAGTTTTCTGAGTGCAGGTCTTTTACCCACTTAGGTAGGTTAATTCCTAGGTACTTTATTCTTTTTTTGCAATGGTGAATGGGATTGTTTCCTTAATTTCTCTTTTTGATCTTTTGTTGTTAGTGTATAGGAATACAAGAGATTTCTGTGCATTAATTTTGTATCCTGCAACTTTACCAAATTCACTGATTGGCTCTAGTAGTTTTCTGGTGGCATCTTTAGGGTTTTCTATCTATAATACCATGTCATCTGCAAACAGGGAGAGTTTACTTCTTCCTTTCCAATTTGTATTCCTTTTATTTCTTTTTCTTCTCTGATCGCCATTGCTTGGACTCCAAAACTATGTTGAATAATAGCAGCTAGAGTGGACATCGTTGTTTTGTTCCTGATCTTAGAGGAAACGCTTTCAGGTTTTCACCATTGAGAATGATTTTTGCTGTAGGTTTGTTGTATATGGCCTTTATGATATTGAGGTAGTTTCACTCTATATCCACTTTCTGGAGAGTTTTTATCATAAATGGGTGTTGAATTTTGTCAAAAGCTTTTTCTGCATCTATTGAGATGGTCATATGGTTTTTATTCTTCAATTTGCTGATATGGTGTATCACATTGATTGATTTGCATATATTGAAGAATCCTTGCATTCTTGGGATAAATCCCACTTGATCATGGTGTATGATCCTTTTAGTGTGTTGTTGGACTCTGTTTGCTTGTATTTTGTTGAGGATTTTTGCATCTATGTTCATCAGTGATATTGGCCTTTAGTTTTCTTTCTTTGTGACTTCCTTGTCTGGTTTTGGTATCAGGGTGATGGTGGCCTCACAGAATGAGTTTGGGAATGTTCCTTCCTCTGCAATTTTTTGGAAGAGTTTGAGAATAATGGGTGTTAGCTCTTCTCTAAATGTTTGATAGAATTCACCTGTGAAGCCATCTGGTCCTGGACTTTTGTTTGTTGGAATATTTTTAATCACAGTTTCAATTTCATTACTTGTGATTGGTCCATTCATACTTTCTATTTCTTCCTGGTTCAGTCTTGGAAGGTTATACCTTTCTAAGAATTTGTCCATATCTTCCAGGTTGTCCATTTTATTGGCATAGAGTTACTTATAGTAGTCTCTTCTGATGCTTTGTACTTCTGCGATGTCTTTTTTAACTTCTCCTTTTTCATTTCTAATTTTATTGATTTGAGTTCTCTCCCTCTTTTTCTTGATGAGTCTGGCTAATGGTTTATCAATTTTGTTTATTTTCTCAAAGAACCAGCTTTTAGTTTTATTAATCTTTGCTATTGTTTTCTTTGTTTCTATTTCATTTATTTCTGCTCTGGTCTTTATGATTTCTTTCCTTCTACTAACTTTGGGTTTTTCTTTCTCTAGTTCCTTTGGGTGTAAGGTTAGATTGTTTATTTCAGATTTTTCTTGTTTCTTGAGGTAGGATTGTATTGTTAAAAACTTCTCTCTTAGAACTGCTTTTGCTGCATCCCATAGGTTTGGGATCGTCGAGTTTTTGTTGTCATTTGTCTCTAGATATTTTCTGATTTCCTCTTAGATTTCTTCAGTGATCTCTTGGTTATTTAGTAACATATTGTTTAGCCTCCATGTGTTTGTGTTTTTTACATTTTTTTCTCTGTAATTGATTTCTAATCTCATAGTCTTGTGGTTGGAAAAGATGCTTGATATGATTTCAATTTTCTTAAATTTACTGAGGCTTGATTTGTGACCCAAGATGTGATCTACCCTGGAAAATGTTCCATGTGCTCTAGAGAAGAAAGTGTAATCTTCTGTTATCAGGTGGAATGTCCTATAAATATCAATTAAATCTATCTTGTCTATTGTGTCATTTAAAGCTTCTGTTTCCTTATTAATTTTCTGTCTGAATGGTCTGTCTACCAGTGTTAGTGAGGTGTTAAAGTCCCCTGTTATTATTGTGTTACTGTTGATTTCCTCTTTTATAGCTGTTAGCTTTTGCCTTATCTATTGAGGAGATCCTATGTTAGGTGCATATATATTTGTAATTGTTATATCTTATTCTTGGTTTGATCCCTTGGTCATTATGTAGTGTCCTTCCTTGTCTCTTGTAACATTCTTTATTTTAAAGTCTATTTTATCTGATATGAGTATTGCTACTCCAGCTTTCTTTTGATTTCCATTTGCAGGAAATATCTTTTTCCATCCCCTCACTTTCAGTCTGGATGTGTCCCTAGGTCTGAAGTGGGTCTCTTGCAGACAGCATATGTATGGGTCTTGTATTTGTATCCATTCAGTGAGCCTGTGTCTTTTGGCTGGAGCATTTAATCCATTCAAATTTAAGGTAATTATCAATATGTATGTTACTATTACCATTTTCTTAATTGTTTTGTTTCTGTTTTTGTAGGTCCTTGTCTTCTCTTGCTTTTCCCACTTAGAGAAGTTGCTTAAGCATTTGTTGTAGAGCTGGTTCGTTGGTGCTGAATTCTCTTTACTTTTGCTTGTCTGTAAAGCTTTTGATTTCTCCGTCGATTCTGAATGAGATCTTTGCCAGGTAGAGGAGTAATCTTGGTTGTAGTTTCTTCCCTTTCATCATTTTAAAAATATTGTGCCACTCCCTTCTGGCTTGTAGAGTTTCTACTGAGAAGTTAGCTCTTAACCTTATGGGAGTTCCCTTGTATGTTATTTGTCGTTTTTCCCTTGTTGCTTTTAATAATTTTTCTTTGTCATTAATTTTTGTCAGTTCAATTACTGTGTTTCTCAGCATGTTTCTTCTGGGTTTATCCTGCCTGGGACTCTCTGTGCTTCCTGGGCTTGGGTGGAAGTATTTCCTTTCCCATGTTAGGGAAGTTTTTGACTATAATCTCTTCACATATTTTCTCGGGTCCTTTCTCTCTCTCTTCTCCTTCTCTGACCCCTAAAATGCGAATGTTGTTGTGTTTAATGTTGTCCCAGAGGTCTCTTAGACTGTCTTCATTTCTTTTCATTCTTTTTTCATTATTCTGTTCCGTGGCAGTGAATTCCACCATTCTGTCTTCCAGGTCACTTATCTGTTCTTCTTCGTCAGTTATTATGCTATTGATTCCTTCTAGTATATTTTTCATTTCAGTTATTGTATTCTTTATCTCTATTTGTTTGTTCTTTAATTCTTCTAGGTCTTTGTTAAACATTTCTTGCATCTTCTCGATCTTTGCCTCCATTCTTTTCCTGAGGTCTTGGATCATCTTCACTATCATTATTCTGAATTCTTTTTCTGGGAGGTTGCCTATCTCCATTTCATTTAGTTGTGTTTCTGGGGTTTTATCTTGTTCCTTCATCTGGTGCATAGTCCTCTGGCTTTTCATTTTGCCTGTCTTTCTGTGAATGTGATTTTCATTCCACAGGCTGCCGGATTGTAGTTCTTCTTGCTTCTGCTGTCTGCCTTCTGGTGGATGAGGCCATCCAAGAGGCCTGTGCAAGCTTCCTGATGGGAGGGACTGGTGGTGTGTAGAGCTGGGTGTTGCTCTGGTGGGCAGAGCTCAATAAAGCTTTAATCTACTTGTTTGCTGATGGGTGGGGCTGAATTCCCTTCCTGTTGGTTGTTTGGCCTGAGGCACCCCAGCACTGGTGCCTACAAGCTCTTTGGTGGAGCTAATTATAGACTCTGGGAGGGCTCACGCCAAGGAGTACTTCCCAGAACTTCTGCTGCCAGTGTCCTTGACTGCAAGGTGAGCCACAGCCACCCCCTGCCTCTGCAGGAGACCCTCCAACACTAGCAGTTAGGTCTGGTTCAGTCTCCTATGGGGTCACTGCTCCTTTCCCCTGGGTCCTGATGCCCACACTACTTTGTGTGTGCCCTCCACGAGTGGAGTGTCTGTTTCCCCCGGTCCTGTTGAAGTCCTGCAATCAAATCCTGCTAGCCTTCAAAGTCTGATTCTCTGAGAATTTCTCCTCCCATTGCTGGCCCCCCAGCTTGGGAAGCCTGAGGTGGTGCTCAGAACGTTCACTCCAGTGAGTGGACTTCTGTGGTATAATTGTTCTCCAGTTTTTGAGTCACACACCCAGTGGTTATGGGATTTGATTTTATTGTGATTGTGCCCCTTTTACCATCTCACTGTGGCTTCTCCTTTGTCTTTGCATGTGGGGTATCTTTTTGGTGAGTTCCAGTGTCTTCCTTTCGATGATTCTTCAGCAGTCAGTTGTGATTCCAGTGCTCTCACAAGAGGGAATGAGCTCATGTCCTTCTACTCTGCCATCTTGAACCAATCTCCCTGGACAGAAGTTTCTAATTAAAATATTTAGATGTTTTAGACAACTTTATTAAAGGTTATGATTGTTCTTGAGCAAATGATTGAGATGACTTCAGAATACATATAATTTGGAATTTAGAGTTGAAGTATTACTACTTTTGAATTTAGGATTAAATGAGCTACTGTACACAAAAATATAAAGCACAGTATATGTGTTATTATTTTTATTATTTCTTGGTGGATTTTATTCAGGATGCTTACTTACTAAGCTAAATATAATGCTTGCTTTCATTAACAAAAACTGCAGCATGTGCACTTCAATGCTCTAGTTATTTATGTAAATTATTGACAGCCATAAAAAGCTCAGAAAAGTTTACTATACAAGAATACAGTAGTGGGGCTTCCCTGGTGACACAGTGGTTAAGAATCTGCCTGCCAATGCAGGAGATACGGGTTTGAGCCCTGGTCCGGGAAGATCCAACATACCACGGAGCAACTAAGCCCATGCACCACAACTACTGAGCCTGCGCTCTAGAGCCCGCGAGCCACAACTACTGAAGCCCATGTGACTAGAGCCCATGCTCCACAAGAGAAACCACTGCAATGAGAAGCCCTCACACCACAATGAAGAGCAGCCCCCAGTCGACACAACTAGAGAAGACCGTGCACAGCAAGGAAGACCCAACGCGGCCAAAAATAAAATAAATAAATTTATTTTAAAAAAACCTCCATTATTTAAAAAAAAAGAATACAGTAGTAAATAAAGTGCTGTGTGAGACTAATCTTTTTATCATGGAAGGCAAGCCAGAAATTTGTCTTTTTAACAAAGGAGCAGCATTTTACAGTCAGTGGTCTCTGGTCATTCAGAAATAATCAGTCTCAGAGGCTTCAGGTATGCAAATTCAGTTTGATTAATATCTATAAAATTAAAGAAATAGATTCTGTGGATCTACATGAGGGGATACATAACTTGCATTATTCATTTTCAACCAGCTATTTAAACATGATATCATTACCACTGTGGCATGCATTAGGAGACAACGACAATGAAAAGGATGACCTTGGGTTTGATTTCCTTCAGACTGTGGGCTGAGTTGGAGGCCTAGGGAAACAGGAGTTAGAAAGTAATTTCATGAGGCCCTTAATGAGCCTTGGGTCATGAGGAGTGTTCTGGGTCCAGGTGACAAAGTGTGACTGAGAGTTGTAAAAGTGTCCTTTCCAGCCATGTCTGCAGGGAATCCACTACAACTTTAGTGACACTGAATGACAAACACTTGGGATCTTATAATAGCAGTGGCAGTGGAGAGTCCCTTTCAAGTAGCTTTGATATTACTTTATGTGAAATAGAGTAAACCTAAGAAGGAAGGAAAATACATGGAGAGAGTGTCATGTGGCAATTGCGGTGGTCATACTGGTGACTGATTGTCTTATAAGCAAATGTGAAGGTACATTTAAAGTCTTTCAGAAAATCATGGGGAGATGGGGCGCATTTGGTGTATGATGGTGGTGTTGTGTGCAGGTAGTGATTGTTAAAAATAATATTTAAGGGGCTTCCCTGGTGGCGCAGTGGTTGAGAGTCCGCCTGCCGATGCAGGGGACACGGGTTCGTGCACCAGTCCAGGAGGATCTCACATGCCGCGGAGCGGCTGGGCCCGTGAGCTGTGGCCGCTGAGCCTGCGCGTCTGGAGCCTGTGCTCCGCAACGGGAGAGGCCACAGCAGTGAGAGGCCCGCGTACCGCAAAAAAAAAAAAAAAAAAAAAAATTTAATATCACAGGTAGGTAAGGCCTCAATCTGAAAGGGTCTCAAACGTCCCTATGTAGCAAGAGCAAATTATAACACAGTCACTATTCTAAGGGCTATATATAGAATGACTCATTTAATTCACATGACAACCCTATATCCCCATTTTATAGAAGAGACTGCTAAGTCAAAGCTATGATAAGTAACTAAGCAAATAGTGGAATTGTGATTCAGACTTAGGTAGTTCATGTTCTGAAGTGGTTAGCCCTATACATCTCATTTTTCAGATGAGGACATGAATTAAGTTTAAGTTACTTACCAAGAACACAGAATGAGCAAGCACAAAGCATGGATTTGAACCTAGGTCATTCTGATTTCAAATTCATTGCTTTTAACCATCCCATTATCCTATAAAATATGTGAGGAATGTCTGGAGTAGTGAAGGTTCTGAGATTCAGAGCTTTTCTGTACTCTTACCTTAGCTGATAGGGTTCTACTAGAGGAGAATGTTATGAGTTGCTTGCACATATTTACCAAATCAGCTACAATTCAACCCACTCTGTGTTTCTTAAATAACCAGTTGCCTCAAAAGTAATTTACTCCAAGTCAGCTACTGGAACTGCTATTGCCCGAGAGCCTGCAATGTATCAGGCACTATGCTAAGCCTGTGTATGCATTATGTCTGTTAGTCCTCAAAACAATGCTGAGAAAAATGTGCTATTAACTTATTAAATTTATTTCCATTTGGATAAAACAAATTTGAGAAGTCTAACTCACCTAAGCCTAGCCAGATGACAAGGAGCAAACTTAGATCTATCTGAGGATGCCATTAGTTCTACATCACCTTCTGTATTACATTCAAATCCATTCAATCAACTCCATGTTCTGTGGTTTTACAGACATAGGTCTTCTACAGTACAGTCTTGTCTGAACTTGATTTTATCTTGGCTGCCATCTTATTTAACTATTTTCTTGGTTGACTTTCATACATAATCAGTCACAATGGGAATGAGAAAGATCAAAACAAAACAAATACACAATAATACCTAATGTACATATAAATGTATGTATACACTGTATATATATATATATATATATATATATATATATATATATATATATATACTTGTTAAAATACTTCTTGCATGCTATTATATCCCAAGGTAGATCACAAAGACCAATGATTATTTTGTGAAATAGAGCTCATGTTTTATTTAACTTATTTACTTATTAAGGGAGCTATAAACGTCAGTGCGCTTTCATATTTCTCACCCGTCTTCATATTTCTCACCTTTGTCCTTGGCTTATAAATTAATGAACTACTATTTGAAAGCATGCCTTATTTTTCCTATTTGATGTTTAGCAGATGCCACCTGTCTCCAGAGGACAGGTTGTTTGTTGTTATTAGGGCACCATACAGGGTACAGCACGGATAAACACAGTAGTTGGAGTCTAATTACTTGAGCTCTGTATAGAGGTGGATCATCTCACAGCACAATGCTCAACAGGACAAAGTCAGCCCAACTGTCTTTTACAGCATCAGCTGCAGCCCTGAGTTTGGTGTTTTGCCACCGACACCAAGTCTTCTTTGTTTATCAGGTAATTAACAGTAATGACGTCTTGCTGCTTAGCTTTGTTCCTAAACCAAGACTCCTTCTTTGCGGATTTGGGAGGACTCCTAGTCCTAGGTCGGTGGCTTGACTGTCATAAGCACCAGCAGGCAATTCTGGGCTTAATTACCTCCCTTTTTTGTTCTTTACGTTGGGCAATAAACATCCAGTCTAAAGGCAATTTGTGGGAGAAAGGGGAGAGAAAGGGGGAGGGGTGCCTTCTCTTACGGCAATGCATCCATCGAATAAACTAACTTAAAAATGTTTTGACCTTGAGTTCTTAAATATTAATTCCCCATCTTATAAGGAAAATCATTTTAAAGAAAGTTATTCAAATAAAACAACTCCACAGATAGGCAGTCTGTTTATGAAATATGAGGGAATTCAATTACCCATGAATAGATGAATGGCTTTTTTTCCCTCTCTTTGTCCGGTCATCATTGTTACTGTGGATTTCTTTAACAAAAGATATCAAAATAAACAGAAATGTCTTCGATGAACTGTGAGCCTGCAGTTAAGTGACATATCTATGGGAGTGTGCCTCTGGGATGTATTTAGCATAGCTATTATTTTTTTAATGGTACATTATTGAATTTTTAGCAAAGTCACACTAAAAAGAAGAAATTACTACATCAGAGTGAACAAAGATCTAGAAAAACACCATATGTAGCTTTTTTTTGTTACAAAAAGCAAGAATACTTATTTCATTAGACATCTTAAATAAAATTTGAGATAATTTTGGTTAAATTCTGTTGATTATAGATAAATTCATATGGAAACGATATGTACTTGTTTGAGTAATTTTTTAATCTCAGTGACTGACTATTAATTTTCAGCTTTTTTTAGTATGGAAACAATATTTTAAAATAAATGTTAGTATGTAATATTTGCTAGTAACTTTCAGTACTCATTAGTGATATTTGGAACATTTCAAATGCCAACAACCTAAAATTGTAGAGGTAATTTTATTAATTATAAGCTGTAATATTATTACCTGTACTATTTTCTCTAGATAGCTCTTGTGGATAAATGATCAACCATTTAAAATGAAGTTTGCCTCTTCCATGTTTATGAAGCATTTAATTATTCTATAAGGTGTTCCACATTTTGGACTCTTTTCCATTTAATAGAATATCTGGGTTAAATTATAGATTCTGCATGTAACAGACAATATTCAGTACATATTTTAAGTAATGAAACAATTTTCCATCACATTTAACAAACCTTGTATGGAAGGATTTATATGGAAAGGAAGGGCATTTGTATAGAAATGTAATTTTTTTTTTTGGTTTTCTAAAGAAATTTTGCACCAAATATATTCAGTGTTGTGTAATTCCTCCATTGTTATTGACTGGAAATGTTCCTACATTTTACTAATGTTCCTCAGATTTTCATGGATGGGATATGTTTCCTAAAAATGATACATAACCTTCTCCCTGATACAAAGGCAAGAAAATTACAGTTTTCTTTGGCATTCAAGTAGTCTTTTCCATTCTAACCACATTTTGAAAAATAAGTTTTACATGCTCCATTTATATGTGGATAGAAAAGAGAATATTTTAAAGTTAAACAGTATCCAACTTATTATATACAAAATATCAGAAATATGTCAGACTTTCACTGAATCTATAATTACCAAACGGCTATAGTAAGGCCACTGGGAACATTTACATTGAGAAAAGTGAATTATTTTTCCACTAAATTTACTCATTATTGCATTAGCATCTTTAAAATTTATTCTACTGAAAGTAAAATTAAATAAATTGTTCAAGTGGGGTAGTATGTGGAGGAATATGACTTATAGTATCAGATAGTTTTGAAACCCTATAAATGTGATGTCATATTGATAATCTACCAGAATTTATCTTCAGAACTCTTGAAATTTAGTCGTTCTCTTTCTCTTTTAATGTGAATATTTTCTGTAACCTTGAGGTTCATAGAGGAGCCAACATGCTCTTCACATCAGTGTTTCATATTTGCTTCATACATGCAATAAGCATTAAGGCCTTAGACTGAATTGGCTCTTAATAAATCATAGCCATTTTATTATTATTCATATCATAATGTTGATTATTATTTTATTTGTGCAAAGAGGAGCATTATAATTGTCTTTGGACATGTGTTGTCAACTGGGGAAAAATAGTTTTACATCTAGGAAGAATAGCTGTGACTATTACTCTTGGGAAATAATGTCAACATCAACGTGGGTCTGGATGAAGGTTGGAAAGAGAAAAATGTAACTGCTTTAGTTCTAGTACCCTCCCACTTCTCTTCCAAATGACATGCTTTGGGCAATGTTTGCTTTCTACACTCTAAACCACAAAATAATGCCAGGGTTGGTAAAGGATGCAATAATTTCTTAACTAAGAACCTATAACACATACTCTACAAATGTAAGAAAGAGATCCCTAACATCATTCGCACCATAGGTCATCTTTTCTTTTCCCAACAACAAAATGTTTTGGCAGTCAAATGTTTAGTGAAACAATAACAACAGGCAAGTCAGCTGATGTTTCTTTGTTTAATTCAATTCTGTGGGATGGAACTATTTAGATGTGGACTTAGTAACTTCATCTGAACATCTATAGATACATGCTTTGTTGATCTGGACAGTAAGGGTATATTCATACACACACAAAAACCCAATTAGAATATTCACAGTACTCTTTAAGTATTTTTTTTAAACTGAAATTAAATTTTAAACTCAAGAGTCTGAGAACATTCACATGTGATCAAGTTTTTAGATAAGGATAAAATTTCCGAGCTCGATGGAGACAGTGTACAAGTTCTTGATAACCAGCAAATATTAAAGCTGATGATTTGCACACTGACTTTTTTTTGGCAATTCAACACCGAATTGCTTTTACGTTTTCCTTACAAACCATGGAAGAGAAAGGAAGTAATAATAATAATAATGATGATGATAATCCATTTTGACCATCTTATTATTTTCCCTTTATTCATTTGGGAGCTACAGTGAAGTCTTAACCATCCCATAAATACTTATTTAGTGAAAGGAAACAGAATATATTTTCCCTCAGACTCACTGCATTGATGTATTGAAATAGGAGGGAAGAAAAAAAAAAAAGGTTCATAATGCTTCATTAGTTAATTGTGCAGAGTACAGCTCTTTAGGGGTAAACAAGTGAAGGACATTTGCTGAATGGCCCATCCTCGTCACGCATATTATGGCCTAATGATGCTAGTAATGGTAGGAGGCTCCTGGAGAGTCATCTGTCAAATTAGCACATTGAATTATTTATTGCCTCAGAGTAAAATTGTTGAAAGGTAGCAGCTGAGACATGGTTTTTATAAATCTAAAATTCAGGGGAAAAAAACTAAAAAAACTTGCACAGCTGCTTTGTAAGTGCATTTGCTTTTTAACGCTTGTATTTATTTATGAATATGAACACAGTAGTCCTTACTGGGTAAACAGATTATTTTTACCTTTAAATCTGATATTTAGTGGGTGTATGTATGTGTGTGTGTGCATGAAATCCTGGTCATTTCATGCCATTAGTTATAATGTATTAACCTGAAATTCAAGATAGTTGTTTTTTTAAGGCTTCATAACTCATTTCTGCTACATCACCTATGTAAAGCATAAGACAACGTGTCAATCTTTACTAGGCCGTGTGCCCAGGAGCTAACATGGAGGGTACGGCTCTTAACTTCCAATCCTCAAAACTGTTCATATTTCTGTTCTTGCACAATGTTGTCTAAGATAAAAGTCTGTCTTCCTGGGACTTTGAGAAGAAGACAAACCTGTACTCAATTCTATGAAACAAGACAATAAAGATGATAAGGAACATAAATATGGAGAAATGTAAGCATTTGAAGGCCTGAGAAAGCTAATAAATTTGGGGTCTTCCAAAAGATACTTTATTATTTATTCAGTATTTATGTAGTGGATGTGGGCAAAATTTTTTTCTGGTAATAAATATTATATAGAGAAATAAATTCACTTACCAATATCTTCCACTGGCCAGTGAAGAGTCACTATTCTGGAGGGAGGATAAACAAGAAAACAGTTTACCAATTCTCTATGCCTCCTGTTATCTCTTTATTTCTTACTTTTAAAATTCTTAACCTGAATTAGACAAATCCTTGAGAAAGGTTGAAATTTTTGATGATAGACCACTAATGTCAGATAAGCAGAGCTAAACTATGAGTATTTGGTCTCAAAGTCGTAACTGAATGACCTTCTCAAAGATACTAAGTTTGAATCACTATGTTCAATTGAAGATATATGTATAAGTGCATCCTTTTTTGGTCAGAAATAGCTCCAATTTATTCTAGTGATGTTCCGGTACCCTGAGAGACTGGGACCTGGCACCTTTGGGTCAGCCAGTCTTTCATTGGGTGAGGGATCATAGAGAAACTCTCATTAGATCAGGGTCTTGAAATATACACGGGCTATTGGTGGGCAGAGAATAGACATGTACAGAGTCATCTTGGAAGATAAGCAGTCAGGAAGGGAGTGTCCTAGAATATATAAAAGAAAATTAGGCTAAAAACCAAATTTGCAATATCATGGAATGTCTTAAATGTTCTATTAACAAGTATACACTATATTTTCAGGAAAAAAATAATCATTTTCTTTTGAACACTATAATCCAGGCGAGAAATGGGAAAGGTGTTTGCTAAGATAATAGTGGTAATAGTTGAAATAGGAGATAGATTAGCAGAAGAATCTTTAGGTAAAGATTAAGTAATGATATGTATAGGAAAGCACTATATAAATTCTAAGAAATTATATACATTCTGATTTTCATTGTTATCGCCACCATCACTACCACAAATACCACATGACACTGGAGGGGATGGTAACAAAGACAGAGAAAAAAATTGAAGTACTGAGCTAAGTAACCTCTGTCCTGGGAGACTAGTGATGTTATTAATCAGGAAAAAAAAAAAGTCATTGGGAGAAGGTCAAGTTTGATAATGAAGATAATAAGCTTCCATTATGGAAATATTGATTTGGAGACGTGGGTAAGGTTTCAAACAGAAATGTCCAGAAAGTTGTGGAAAAGTGGAAATGTAGCTCAAAGAAGGGTGAAGGGAAAATTTACAGATTAAAATTAGAAATGACATTCATAGAGAAGAAGTCATAGGAATAGCTAAATTGGTTATTTGCTGTGGTTTGGCTGACACAAACGTTGTTTCTGTGCATATTCTACTTTATTTTGAGAAGGTGAGTATGACATTGAGTCAGTCCTCTTCTTATTACAGCAACAATTTTCTGATCAAGGTCTGTGTTTTCTGCCGCTTTTGCCATTTCATTCTTGTTTTTTTTTCAGCTCCCCTTTCCTAAATTATTTTTTTTTATTGCCTCTCCTCCTTTGTGTGTCTGTGTGTCTACCATAGCCAAAGGTCTTCATTAATTTTTTACTTCTTTTTTAACCTCTTCAAAGGAATGGTGAAATGAGAAGGTACTTATTGAGTGTTTTAGGATCTTAAGCATTTTATGTGCATTATCTAATTTAATTTTAAAAATAATGGGGAAACTGCTATTCCCAGTTTGTAGGACTTGAAACTGGTCCTCAGCAAAGTTAAAGACCCTTCTCCAAGTCACAGTGTTAATGAACCCAAGTCTGTGTAAGTCCAAAGTTTTGATTTTGCTCTTTTGTTATTTCTACACCACATTGTCTCCTGCATAGACATTTCTCTGCATAGACACCTCTCCACTATTATTTCTAGCATCTCACCTTTTTACTCTCATTCCTAATCATTATCCTAAATCCTTTACTTCCATTTTTTCTCCTCCTTCATTGAACTCTTATTCTAGATCTACTCCTCTCGTTGGCAGCCTTCCTCATTCTGCCAGGGCTTGGTATGCTTAAATCTTCTCTTTGTCTTTTCTTATACTGATCAGCTAAAATACCATCAAGTTATATTAACTCATTAATAGTTAAAACACTTTTACCTTTAAAACTGACAGCGGCTTTGTAAGTAGTCTCAAAATCACCCTTCTTTCACCAATAGTCAAAAGATAGTGCTGAAATCTCTTGCTTATGTTACAAAAGGCCATACCATAACAACTGAAGGGAGGGTATAATTTCAGTTGTATGCCATTTGTCCAGAGAAATCACCAACAGTTTTGCTGCTCAAATAAATACATCTTAAATTGCATTGTTATTCTTCTTATCCATGTACCTGTAATATGTGGTCCACAAAAATTTAAAGATGAAAACTTTATAAAGATTAGAACTGCTTCAAGAAGTCAGATACATGTTTAAAAATATAGCGTTTTTTTTTTTTCTTTTTAGAATCATTATCTACTGCAAATCCAATGTGAAAGTTGTATTTGATTAAGGTGGGAAATCCAGGCCTTCCCTGGTGGCGCAGTTGTTGAGAGTCCGCCTGCTGATGCAGGGGACACGAGTTCGCGCCCCGGTCCGGGAAGATCCCACATGCACATGCCGCGGAGTGGCTGGGCCCGTGAGCCATGGCCGCTGAGCTTGCGCGTCCAGAGCCTGTGCTCCGCAACGGGAGACGCCACAACAGTGAGAGGCCCGTGTACAGCAAAAAAAGAAAAGAAAAGAAAAGAAAAACAAAAAGGGAAATCCAGCTGATGCCCAGTTGACATTGAGAAAACCTCAGTCTCCTCTATTGCACCCCAAACAGCTTGTAAGAGTGACCCCAGAACCAGGAGCAGTGGCAGCCGAGGGTCGAAGCAGCTCACATTCAGCTCTCTCTGGAGGATGACTAAAATAGTTTCATATCTAGGAGCTTCTCTTGAAATAAATGTGGGAAAGTTTTGTAGACAAACTGGGATTTTAGTTTTAAAGTCTGTAATTTTAAAGGAAACATATTTACATATACTATAAGACCTGAGGGAGTAGTGTTGACAATCCAGTAGGTGGCAATCTTCCCTCAGAATATGTGTCAAACCAGGGTCCCAGTTCAGGCTTGGGATGTGCTGCTTGCCTAAATTAACACCAAGGTATTGTTTCTAATAGTTCAAAACTCCAACAAAAGAGCAAACTTCCGCTTATATATTAGAATGCATTCTACACTCTTAGAGGACTAAATTTTAGTGACTCTACTTTGCTTCATCAAACTACATTAGTAATTCTTTGGCCTTTATATTATTTTTTTCTTGTCATTACTAATATAAGGATAGCTGTATTCATGTAACATCTCTATCGTCCTTCTTAAAATAACTCATGTACTATGTAGTAGAAACTGCTCTTTGCCAGAGATCTATTTATGACACTTTCCATAGAGTAAATGAGAGCCTGTAAAATGTCATTACCTTTGCAATATTTTTAAGGCAAAAAGTTTAAATGATTCTGTGGACTATATCTGACTCTCTACCATCTCCATTCCACCTGTTAAGGAATTTAGAGTTTAAGGTTTTGAAAAGGCTTGTATAAAATAGCGAAAGTGTTTCTCACTGGGACATTTAAAAAATAGATTTTATGAGGGAAGACAAAAGCAATCAGAACACCTTATCTTGGAGAGAAAGTTTACAGGAATATTTTGTTATGCTATAATATTACATTTTTGTTGTAAAATGTTCTGGTGATGTGTAATACTGCTGTCATTATTACTGCTGTCATTCTGGGGTTTGAATGACATTCTTCCTAGCAGCCACAAGACAGGCTAGCTGCAATCTTCAGTCTTCTTTTCCCCTTTTTCGGTTTTATTTATTTATTTTTAAATAAATCCATTATTTTATTTTAAGTAATTCTTTTGAATTTGTTTCTTAGTCTCATAAATACTAATATGGTAACATTACTACTATGCAGTCATATGTAGCTCTTCTCAACTTCTGTGTCAAAGAGGGAATTGTGTTCCCCTGTTTCCTTGATGTTTATGTGGGTGTGACTCACTTTAACACAAAAAACGAGTGTGGAAGTGACATATGTCACTTCTGAGCAGAAACATAGAATCTCCAAAAGTAAGAATTTCCAGTTGTGGCTTCTCTGTCAGCCTCAGTCATTTAGTGAAATCAAAGCAGAAGGATGTCCCTAGTTCACCACAACAGATATGTAGGGTGATCAAGGAATAGACCTTTATTGTCATAGGCTGCTGAAATTTGGGATTTGTTTGCTAGCTTTGCATAGCTTATCCTAATACCGTTAAAAGGAATTGAATTTAGTAGTGTGGAATAGATGATACGTTATATAGTAAATCATATATTCTGTTTAACTCTCCCCTTCTAGGACAAGAAAAAAATACAATGCCCACATAGACAACATATATTGTGGGAGTATACACTTAGGCACTAAAATTACCTCAAATTCTCAAAATGTTTTCCTAATTTGGAAGAGGTAATTGGTTCTCCATTCTACCTCACATGTAGGCAAAAGCTGGACCCTTCTGTAATTAAGCAACAGTCTTATTTTTTCAGTAGGTTTGAGAATATTCTAGAACATGGTATCCCAGATCAGTTTTAGAAAATCAGAGATTTAACTGAAAATATAGATAAGTTAAACTTTAAGATTAAGTTCGATAAGAGATGATTATAATTAGGACATAGCTAATACAAATGCTTGTTAGCTATATACCAAGCTATACTTCTACTGCAGGACTTTTCAGATACTTCAATAACCATTGAAGATTTCCCAAAATGGAATATAGAACTACTGGTAAAGTCAAAGGCTTAAAAATTTCTATGAAATGTTCTCTCTTTCTGACTTGTATTTAAACAAAAAATAATGTTTTCTATAAAAATAGTAATGTATTTAACCTTTACAGAGAACATTTCCTTCATAATCATTTCCTTTTAGAAGCATGCTTCTGAACGAATCGTAGAAAAATTTGTAAATGATTTTCTTGGTTTTATTTTTTAATAAATCCATGGTTGTCCCTAAATATCATGCTCTCACTCAATCTCATTCTGATATGTTTCCTGCTTGGGGGAAGGGAGGAATTGAGTTTCGTTCCTTGCAAATTGTACCGCATCCTGGGTTATAGCCTTGGTGTGTGTTGAGTACCTACATTCCATCCTCCATTTATCAGGACATCAATCAAAGGTTGCATCCTGCCTTGCTGGAGCACAGCTTCACTCCTGATTTCTATATTTGGTTAATATGTAATGGTCTAATTTACTCAACAATTGCTTATTGCATACCTGACATAGGCCAGACTCTATGTTAAGCACCAGAAATAACAATTTTAAAGGATGAATGACCCTTATTCTAAAAAATGTCATTTTTTAAGTCAGAGAATACTAGTGAATTCAATGTACTATCAAAAATAAGGTATCTTCAAATGCTTTGGATACCAAGACAATAAAGCTATTAATGGGATTCTAGAGAATGATCAGAAGCACAAAATTTGCAAGGGTTATGTGATATTTGGAGAACTATGTGTGATCTGCTGTGGTTCAGAATGGCCCAGGGAAATTTGGGATGTAGGACTTGCCTAAGAATAGTTCTTGATATAAAATAAATACAACTTTACAACCTTG
Source organism: Orcinus orca (assembly GCF_937001465.1). Lineage (NCBI taxonomy): Eukaryota > Metazoa > Chordata > Mammalia > Artiodactyla > Delphinidae > Orcinus > Orcinus orca. The sequence goes on from NC_064561.1 coordinate 145,798,018, forward strand.
CTCAAAAAGAAACACTTGAGGCAATTAAAGATAGAAAATAACTAAAGATCTTTGAAGCTCACCAAGTAATATGTGCTGTGAATACTGGCCACAAATGGTCCAAATAAGAGGCAGATTGGAATAGAAAGGTGGAGGGAAGGTGCCGTAGTGGAGGTAGGGTAGAGAAATAATCATCTATCTATTGATCAAGTAGATTGTTTTTTAGACACGTTGGTCGTATTTTACACGTATTGTCACATTTCCTGTTCATGACCAGCCGGTCAAGTAGGCATCATAATTCTCACTTCACAAACATGCTCAAAGGGTTCTTGGAGAAAAAGATGAAAAAAAATCATTTTTCTTAATTATGAACACAAGCCCATTTTCAGAAAATAAATTTTATAACTGTTAAATAATCTGTTGTTTTTACTTATGATATACAGTTATAATTTGGTTTTAGAAGTTTTGCATTTCTTGTAAGCTTGCTGTAACTAGGGTATTGAATTATTTCAGTGAAAAGAAGTTAGCACTATGTATTATCTTAAAAAAAACCATTTTTATAGAAATGGTAACCAAAATATATACATATACATATCTATATTTTAGTTAAGCATGTTTGAGGAAATACTCGTGGCCTTAAATTAACATAAACAGACTTTGAAGGGCAGAAATAGAGGTTACTTTCTTAAATGTACTCCTTAATCTGAGAGTGGGTATTTCCATGAAAACAACTCACTCTTATTTTTTTTCCATCCTATTTTTTTTTTTTCTGGCGAATATGTCTTGCTGTCATAGTCAGTATGGCAGGAAAACTTACTGTTAAATATCTGACATTATTTTACGCAATGTAAAAATTGTTCCCTAATAAGTATCCACCTAAAAACTCCCCCGCTTTGTTTTTTCGACAACACTCACAGATATATAAACATTTTGACTATCAGAAGGCCTCCTGCTGCTTTTAGACTTTAAGATTGGGCAGTTTGATAACTCCTCTCATTTTCTGCCCATTTTCTTAGTCTCACTTTTTGCCATTCTCATTCACTGTCCCTAATTTCAACTATAGCACTAAAACCACATATAGCCAATACATTCCTCATATTCACCCAAACTTTGACCATGGTTTCAGTCCACCCTTCTTGCACTGACATTTCTTACTTACTTTCAGTTAATGCTAAAGTTGTTCTACCACAACTTGTACACACTGATCAAAATCTCATGCACAAATATAAAACAATATGGCTGGCTGACAGAATAGCCTATAGACAGGCAGTATTTAGTGATAGTTAAGGCTATCTACTGCCTCCATCATAAAATATGGCTTTATAACAGAGGGGTAAACAGCAACCAAGAGTACAGTGGCAGTAGCACCCTCCAAACTTAGTTGTCATAATCTGTACATCATCAAACTATCCCAGCTAAGTTGGGAAGACTAAGCTATTTCTCAAGTGTTCTTTCTCTCGCAGGGAACTACCTGAAAAGTCAACGAACTCCCGAAGTCCAGATTCAGCCTCTATCCACTTCAGGGACAGGCACTTATACCCAGTGCTTAAAGATCTGTTTGACATTACCGGCAGGTTTTGCCTATACTAGTATCTGTTTTCACATGATGATACATGGGTGTTTGTGGTGCCTAATCAGTCATTGGAGAATGGTCTCAGGCCATTTTGTGTGCAGGCATCTGAAAGAAGAACCAATCAAATCCAGACATTAAAATAGCCCATTACAAATACAAATCAAAAAACCTGACATTTAAGCCATTCCCTCTGATTTATACTTCCACAACAAATTTAACACGGATAATTATTGCACAAACTCTTTCCCTTCGATATATGAAACAAACAGCAACCAAAACACCATGTTATAATGGATTACACTCGTTACACCTAAGTATTTAAATAATTTATTGCTAATAAATGCAAATTTGAATGCTTCATTCAAAATAATTTAAAATCAACTCAAGGATACTACTGAACACAGACCTTGAAGAATACTACAGGCCCTAAAGCAGATATTGTATTATTGCTCCAAGACATCTTGATCCAAGTAGGCTATACCACAAGTGCCTCTGCATTATTCCACTCTGCCAAATGAAAGAACTAACTTCTGGTGCAAAATAAATGCACAAACTGGTTTTATTGTTTTGCATTTTTTAATTGAATAAGGGATTCTTTCAGTTCTATAGTGCTTTACAATTTTCAAAAGTTTCACACACGTGATTTTATACAATCACATAGTAACCCTTTTCTTCCCCCTACTGCTATCTTGCCCCTCCCTGCTTCCCTCTCCCTGCTGGTAACCACTAGTTTGTTCTCTATATCTGTATATATATATATCTATATCTGCTTCTTTTTCGTTTTATCCACTAGTTTGTTGTATTTTTTAGATTCCACATATAAGTGAATCCATGCAATTCATCCGTGTTTCTGCAAATGGCAAAATTTCCTTCTTTTTCAAGGCCGAGTACTATTCCATTGTGTATCTATACCACACCTTCTTTATCCATTCATCTGTTGATGGACCTGGTTTACTTTTATAAAAAGAATAATGTAGACCAACTAAAAATTGCTGATCTTAGAGTATTTAATCATCATTAAAATTTTTTGATAAAAATAAAAATTATCAATGCCATGAAGCTGAGAGCTTCCAACCATCAACATACTGCAGTAGCAAATTTAATTTCTGTTTATATTTCAGAATCAGACTTAAGCTAATTTCAGTATGGTTTGTAGAATGGGTATGTCTATAATCCCTCTATAATAATCTGCCACATTAGCTTGATGTACTGTAAGAGTAGACAGAGTATGTGTGATTTTACTTTAATAGGCAATTATCAGCATTCATTCAGCAAATATGTATTGAGAGGTCATTAATTACTAGTCTCAATGAGACCTAAACTACCACATACCAACCCCTTAAGGAGGAAGATTTTTCTCTGCAAGAATTATGGTTTGGTTAGACACAAAATAAGATTAATAAATATATACCTAAGATTGTAAACTGGCAGCCCACAGGCTATGATGAGAACTGCAGACATTTGGGGGGTGCGTGGGGTTTTTTGATATTTGAATTGGAATTCATAAATTGACAAATTTCACATAATAATCTGGATTCCTGGCTTCTTTTGAAATATTAAAAGATGGGCACAAATAGGTGGAGCTGAATAGCAGGCCATGTACTCTAAAGATTTCAACAGTTCCCACACTTTCTAATACCCAGCTGATTGTACACATTTCAGCTGATAGTACGCATTCATGTCACAGGCCTGGCCCCCTGAGATACCTGAGTTTTAGATCTTTGTCTTTTAGACAAATTCTTTCACAAAAGATGGAATGAATTATGCCTGACTCTGGATGTATGTCTCCCTCTCAGTCATCCACCTCGTGTAACGTTTCCTATCTCTTCTCCTATCCCAATTCTTGTTCAAATATCCCCAGGTCTGAAGAAATATGTCTGTTCACAGTATCATCATAAGTCCGATCACATCTTATTTTATAATTAGAATGAATTGAAGGTATTATCTATAAGTTCATTGAATACACATTAGAAACAAAATTTAAATTTAGGTAATTTAAAAGTTCCATGAATCAGAACTGCTTTCTTAATCAACCATTTGTTGTTAATGATTTTATCTGCATAATTCGTTTGGTGTCAAGATATAGAATCAGCTAGGCAATGTCTCTGGATCAGGTTAAATTGTTTGGTATATCATCTAAAAGTTCATCACTGCAGTCTTTTCTTCCTTGTGGCAAGGGCTGATCTCAGGAACATACGCTGTTACTTATATACTACAATGTCAGGAAAAGTGGGAAGGTGCTATTTCCACTGAAATGCTCATTTGCAGCATCATTTGGTACCTAAATGACAACAAATAAAACTTCATTTCATGAAGGAACAGCTTTTTTGTCATGCCAAAAGTTAAGTGTGTAATAGGCTATTAGAATGATCAACAGTAGGCAGAGTCAGCAAAAAGACTCAGAAGGTGATGATGATCTGGGCACAGAGTTAGCAAAGAAACCCAGCAATCCATAAGCAGACAAGTCTGGGCAGATGAGTAGGCAGAGCAAGGTATAAGCAAGGTAACTAGATACATGGATACAGGTTTATATATTCAACAACAAAGAAAAAAAAGGCAAACAACAACGACCTACAACCAAAAAAAAAAACAAAAAACACCCAGGATGTTAGAACAAGCAAGTAGAGTGGTGTGCACCTGTGACAACAAAGAAAGGGGACTAGTGAGAGTAGTAATTGAGGGGAGAGTTAAAGGCATGGGGTCCAGACTGACTGTCATTGTATGAATGGCAAGGAACAAGCCAAATGGGACATCCAAAAGGCAGGATTGACCCCAGGTGTTCAGGTCACAGATGACACAATACAGAGATTTACAAAAGGTGGAGGTAGCTCCAAGGAAGCTGTGTAAGCAAAACGAATTGTTGGATCTGAACAGTATTTGGTGTGTGCTTTATTCAACCCAACTAAACAGGAAAGGCACCACCACATTCACTGAAGTTCCTTTTCTGGATTTTTCAGGCCAACCCAGAGGATTTACTCCATCCAGGGCTCAAACAACCACTTCCATTTGAGGTTCAGGTTGGTCTTCAGGAGCAAGGATAGCAAAGAGTCTTCATCTTATCAAAAGGTAGGATAGCAATGAACACATCAAGCACTAGGTTAACAAGGCTTTTATGATCAATCACTGATGTCTACCATAAGTGTTGGACTGTGTCATGAGACACAAGTGTCTGCTGTCCCAACACTAAAAGGTATTTTCTTCCCATTTGGAAGTAATGACTGCAGTCTATAGAAAATAAAATTTTAGTTTTTTAGGAGAAGTGTGAATGACAGAAACAACACTTTAAACCTCATTAATTATTCTTGAAGGGTAGAGCTGTTTATCTGATCTTCTCTAGGAGCCTAGGGGTGGTTTTTAATGGCTGAGAAGGTCTATATCCAGAAACAACCTGGGAATCTGGGAATCTCCTTTGGGTGGAGAATAAAGCACAGATAGGGAAGGCCTGGGCCCAGAACTTCTTTCCCCTTACTTCAAGTTTACCTGTTGCTGGATGTACAAGAAGAAACATTGAATCTGTCTCTATAGGTCTCCAGTTTTTAAGATTTTACCAGTTGTATGTAGTTCTCTTTTGATATAGTATAACCTTTTATTAGGAAAAGTACTTACAGGAAAAACCTTTAAATTTAACATAAAACCTAATTCTTTTGCTCCTTTTGACGCTTGGAAGACTGGATCCTTATTAGAGTGCATTTCTACAAAGAGATAAACATTTTTAAAAGTAAGCATGAATGGAATCCAGGATAAAATGCATCCATTTGTGAGGGAAAATAGCTTTTACTGAAGAAAATGGCACAAATTCATCATGTGGAGAAAAATGTCATTTCAAAGCCTCTTTCCAAGATCAAAATGTGGAACTTTTCATACAATATATTAGCTTTTTAGCTGCTCTGAATCTGCAACTTTTTCAAGCCAAAGGGTTTTCACAGTCTTGTTGCAAACATTGCCAATTAATTATCCCTATTAACAGAGAAACTATTAAAACTGCCTGGGCAGGAACAGCACATTAAAAAGGGGCTTTGCCCATTTTTGCATACCAGAGACACTACATTGAAGAACAGTTTTATCGAAGTATTTTAATTCATCTTCATATATAACTGAGTACTAAATGCAAATTACTAACTTTTTGAAATAACTCACATGTCAGGACTGCTGTTTTGTCTCCCTCATGTGAAATGCAATTCAACATGCCGTGACATACAGCTAATAAAAGGGCATCTGTCACAAGGGACTAAGTACCAAAATCAACAATTTGCATAGTGAACAAGGTTTATATTGTGGCGACTCATGTTGCCCTGTACCAAACAATGGGATGAACACTCCCTTATGGCCTCTGCTAAGTACTAGACATGTGGCCTTAGAAAAAGAAATCCCCTCTCAACCCACTTTTTCCCAGTGGTCCTTTGTTGGTTCACAGCAAGGGTTTGACTTCATGCCCTGGTCTCTGTCTGAGAGGAAGTCCAGTTCAACTCAATTTGCATCTCTCTGCCTCTTAGTAATGAAACAGCATCCATCTGAGAGGCCCCATGATAATGCAGAGCAGATGGGCAGAGCTTTGTCTAATTAGATCTGGGAGGCCTGTTTGCTATAGTAAATGTGCATGTGTTTGCTTATTTCACACTTATTTCGGTGACAACAGCTTAGTCCAGACAAGATAGAAATGAACATGGTAGATAGCCTCACTAACGAGCTACTTAATACAAATCAATATTTTTAATTTAATTACTGTTTACTATCACCTATTTAATGAGTTGCTTACAGGCTCTTTGATCTCAAAGGAATACAAAAATCCCCTTTATAAAATTTATTTTACTTTTTAGTTTTTCTTCCTGCTTCCTTTTTTTCTGCCTTCCTTCTCTTCCCTACTTCCCTTCATTTCTTTTCTTCTTTCTTTTTTTCTTTTTCTGTCCAAAGATTATTGGTAAGGTATCAGGGTCTGTAATATAGATTATTTTTAAAATCCAATTACATAATTGATTTTAAAAATTCAATACCAAGGAAGCCACCCTATTCTTTATGTACTTGTACTCCTCAAAAGGCACATGTAGATATTTTAAAACATGCCACAGATTTGTATTTTACACATCCACCCAAGTGATATTTATCACCATCCCCATCATTATCACTCGCAGTGGTTTCCTTTGGGTATAACTGTTCACTATTCTCTCCAGTTAGAGAATCACCAAAGAGCAAGCATTCAGGCTGGAACAGTTCCAGTGCTTAATTTCAGAAACAGGATTTTCAGACTCCCAGTCTTGACCTTTTCCCAGTAACTCTGCACTTCTTTATTTTTCCTAAACTCTTCATACGTAAACACATGTACAAATTCTGGGGACCTAGGCTAAGAGATACTGGGAATGGTGAAATAGAAAAAAGCTTATATTTGGGAGGTCACAGTTTGATTCTTACTCCAATGATCTCTCCTTGACCTCCTATCCCCTTAGTTAGCCAGTGCCTGAGGACTTTCTCTCTCCACCCTCTCAGTCAAATAACTCATAAAGTAAATTTAAATCAATGTTTTGCAGAGCCAAGACTGTATCCTTGTATTACATAGTAAAAGTCTATCACTTAAAATAATTTCATACTTTCAATAAAAGTAGTCATGTATTAAGACTTATAAAGGGAGAGGAAGAAAATCTTCTGGATGAAATCTCACCACACTGGTAGTGAACTACTTGATGTGCTTACAAAGAAATGACACATAATATTAGGAAATACACATTGGAAAACCCAGATGTTTAATTTGGATTATGGCTATTGGATCATCGGAGAAGCTCTATTTCCTGAATACATAGGGCCAGTAATATGAGTCCCGTTCTTTGGAGTTGCTTATCTGTAAATATTGTTAGACCCAGTGAGCAGACATCATTAACCAGATACTGAATGTCAAACGCTCAACTCATTTCTCCTGCTCGTGGGCTATTTCAACAGAGAACAGTAAATAACAGGCTTGGTTCCAACAAAAGCAGCAAAAAAAAAAAAAAAGCATAAATCATAGTACAAAAATGTGCAAGGCTGGTTTGGGAATCCAAACAGTCCTTACCTAAATAAAAAAATGAAAGCCTCTAAAACAATTAAATTGCACTGATAACCCTGGTGAGAAGAAAATGAATCATATTCTCATCATGGATGCAAGGAAACGTATAGGCTAATCACCTTTTTCCCATCAAGGTAAAGAGGAAGAGAGGCCCCGTCTTTGAATTTTTTTCCCAGTGTGTATTTCAGCATACACCAACATGAATTTATTGTCTGCCTCTCCTCCTTTTGAGACCTGCTTCCCTTCCAGTCTTCCGTATCTCAGTAAACGACACATCCGTTTTATGTCACACAAACCAGAAACCTTGCAGTCTTCCTTGATTCCCCTCCCTTGCACCTTCTCCCTCTATCACATCACTTATTTCCGTTAACATCCTTCTAAATAGCTCCTGAATCTGTTCCTTTTTCTCCGTGTCCTCTACCAGCCCCAGAGGAGGTCTTCATTGTCTCTTACTGAGAAGAGAACAAAATCCTAGCCAGCCTGCTCACCCCTTCAACCCTCAAATCCCACCACAATATTAATAATTCCAGAATGTAAATATAATCCTGTTTTTTTCTGCTTTACAAACTTCACTGATTCCCCATTATCAATGGAATGAAAGCTGAAATCTATATCATCACCAATATCTTCTAGCATCTTCTCCCTTTCCAGTACCTGAGGATCCAACCTCACCACATTTCTCATCAACACTCAGAATGCTCCCTAGTCTTGGTTTCCCTAGGAGTGCAAACACTGCTCTCTGACCTTTGAAGTCTTTTGCTGATTTTCTGGCCTGGGGAGCTTCTATTAATTTTTAATACATACCTCAAATAGACAGTTCTCTGTCACAATTTCTCTGGTTCATCCTCCACCAACTTTTCCTTGTGCCCAGCTTTATGCTGTCACATTTTATTGTAATTGTTTACGAGGAAAGAGAATCTCCCAGAGGTTCTGAGCACCTGAACAGTGGAGACCATGTGCGATATAGAAGAAAATCAGCAGGTGCTCATTGAATCAATGACTCCATGATATCAGTATCTCCTTTCTAAACTTCCCTTTCTTTGCTAATGTTGCTACCATTTTATTTGTCACCAGGCAGAGAACTGTGCATTTGCCTTGTAGGCAAACATTTCTTCCAGCCCTTCCTCCCAGATTTATCCTAGCCTCTAGTTCCTTTACAGTTTAACTAAATTCCTAACCCTGATTAACTTTCTCCCTGTTGATGAGTCACTCTGTTTTTCCGTAAAGAATAAAAAGGCTTTGTTAAAATTATTAGCAATATTTCAGAAGAGATCATAATTGCTGTTTAATAACACATCTAAAGTAAAATATGAAATTCTTCTCGTACTTTTAAAGATACAGATTTCATTTTACTTGGTACATGGTAGAAAACAGGAGACATTCTCTTCTGGTCAGAGGGAAATTCTTGATTCCAGGAAACTACCTCTCAGTTGCTTCTGATCTTCAGCCCACACCCCATGACTCTCTCTCCACATCACCTCAACTATCAGATATGATATTTTCCTATTTTTCAGGGAAACCAATATGCATTTTGGGTAGCTGATCTGCCCCTTCCAGCTTTTTCTCCTTCCAAATTAGATAAAATAATACTACTGCCAAATTAATTCGACTCCTTAATATCAACAAATAAGTGCCAAACTCCTTAGCCTACCCTTTGAAACCGTCCCTCATCTTTCCTTCATCCAACCCTTTCAACTTCACCTCCCACTACTATATATAACTACAAAGGATATTCGTCTCCATCCTATAACTACTATTGACAAGATCATTTATCCTCTTCCAGATATTTCTTGTTCCTTCTCACCTTTTCTCTTCTTTGTTTATACCACGCACTCACTTTATCCAGAGAGCCTCTTGCATCCTTGTTTTTAAATAATCGAGATATGAACCATACACTGTAAAATTCACCCTTTTAAATATACAGTTCAGTGCTTTTTAGTATATTCATGAAGCTGCACAATCATACTGCTATCTAATTCCAGAATATTTTTATCAACTCAAAAAGAAACCCTGTACCCATTCCCAGTCACTCCCTACACCCTCCTCCCCCTCCTCCCTAGAAACCAAAAATCTACTTTCTTTTCCTATGGATTTGCCTATCTGGACATTTCATATGAATGGAATCATACAGTACATGGCCTTTGTGTCTGGTTTATTTCACTCAGTGTGTTTTTGAAGTTTATCCATGTTGTAGCATGTATCAGTACTTCATTCCTGGGTATGGCTGAAAAATATTCTGTTGTATGGATATACCACATTTTGTTTATACATTCATCACTTAATGGACATTTGGGTTGTTTCCACTTTTTTGCTTTTGTGAATAATGCTAATATAAACATTATGTACAAGTTTTTGTGTAAACATATATTTTCAATCCTCTTGGATGTATACTTAGGAGTAGAATGCTGGGTTACATGTTAACTCTAGTTTTAGCTTTTTGAGGAGCTGACAAGCTGTTTGCCAAAGTGGCTACCCTATGTTGTAGTCCACTGGCAATTTCTGTGTATCCTCGCTAACACTTTTTATTGTTTATCTTTCTTTATTTAGCCATCCTAGTGGGTAAGAAGTGATGTCTCATTGTGGCTTTGATTTGCATTTCCCAAATGACTAAGACGGTGAGCATATTTTCGTGTGCTTGTTGGCCATTTGTATATCTTCTTTAGAGATCCTAGTTCATTATTAGATATGTGAATTGTTCATATCTTCTCCCATTCCATAGGTTGTCTTTTCATGTTCTTGGTGGTATGCTTGAAGCTCAAACTTCCCCTGTAGCTTATCAATTAAAATTCTGCTCATTCTTCAAGACTATTTTTAAACTCAGTATATTTCTTGATAGTCTTTTTTAGTGCTCTTAAATTCATAATATCTCTTTATTTTTTTGCATGGGCATAGTGGTTGGTTAATATCTGCTATTATATTTATAAAATATTACCTTCAGGAAGTCTCCATTCTCTCTCCATTTGGATCTTCAAGATCACTGACTGTGTTTTCTAGAACTTGTATGTTCCATGATACCTTTGCTTGTAGCAAGAGTCCCCAAACACATTTTGTTCATTTATTAAAGAAACAAGGGCCAATAGAGCTGAGACAGGTGGTCTACATATGGTGTAACTGTATGTGGGTTTGAGGAGCGTGTTTAAAATGACCTTCACGTGAATAAACTTTTAAGGAAACTGCTCCCTCCCAGGGTGGGAATGTCAACATGAGACAATTATACCTGGATACCCTAAACAAGAATGCCAACAGGAATTATATTACCTGATATTTTTTAGTTTATTTCTCAGCTAGATTTTTTTTTAAGTAAACACAGTTAAGAATGTTCTATTTATCAGCACACAACACAAACTGTTTTTGGCATGTTTCTAATCATATGTTCCTATAATTGCATTTTCTTCAACTGTTCACAACTAGAAATTTGCTTTCTTTAAACGTGTGTTTTTAAAACCATGAGTTCTTGATTGCTCACTTCTCAGGGCAAAATTAGCATTGGTCTTCTTTCCCTTATGACTAGGTAATACTGTACTAATGAAAAACAGGGCCTCTTTATTTATAATGGCCTTGGGGTCAATTATCAATTTATCATCATGTCCTGCAGATTTAAAATAAAATATGCTCTGCAGTATAACCATTGTACAGAATTGACATTAAGTAGATTCTCTGAGTTTGGACTTAATAAAAAATACAAAGAGTGCTGCCTAAAAGGTTTCTCCAACTATAAATTCTATTAGGTAGCTTTTAATACAAGACAGTAGGAAACCGAACAACTAAATTAGAGAGAATTTTTTTTCACTGCTGTTTTTTGTCTCATACATGTGAATAGTCATTGGAGGACAGTTTGCTAATTCACAGAAACAATATTTTATATCTTTATAATAATAATCCAAAGCTGCCTCAATGTTTCCTTATGTCAATCTCTGTATTGATCTTAAAATATTCACATCCAATGTCAACCTATTTGCAAGAGACATTCTGTAACTTTAAGGAATATATGCATACGATATAAGGAGCAATCATTTCTTTTTCAAAAATAGCCGAAGTCCTTCACATTTACCAATTAATCCATGTATACCAAACTCGGATCATGTTGAGACTATCCTCCTAGAAGTCTGTGAGATGTCATAAAGTTTTATGTTTTAATTCCTATTGAAAATAACTCTAATTCCCACATAGGTCTGTTACTATCCATACTGAGACTCTGGGCCTGTTTGTGTGAGATTAAGATCAGCATATCCTGCCCATGCACGTGTTATTAGACGCACAGCTAAAAGCCACAGACTCAGTGAGAATGTAAAGGCAGAAACAAAGGTGAAGGTCAATTGTACCTTTGAGAGTATGAGGTTGTTTGTTAATTTTCAAGGGCAGAGTCTACCTGCTAAGTCCCAACCAGTGAAAACTGAGAAAATTCTAGATACTGCGCTATCAGTCCCTCAGCAGCAGTAGCCCTATTGCAAGGGCTCCATAGGCACACGTGGCTGTATTGGTTACTCTGTTGGAACGCAAGGTTACAGAACATTTCCATCTTCATAGAAGGTTCTATTGGACAGTGTTATTCTAGAAAGCGAGGGACCAATTCCTTATACCTTAGGGTCCATTACAAAAGTGGCCTCACTTTTGGAGAGGAACTTAGTCTGGAACTGGCATTGTTAATTCTGCCCATTTAGTATCCTTTTCTGTACCTTATAGTTTATTGTTCTTTGGTGAAAAGAGTAGAAATGGAACATAAAAAAGAAATAGAGGAACATAAATGAAAGGCAAGATATGAGGTTACAATCTTAGTGACGCCAAAGGACATTGACCCTTAGTTCAGAAATTTGTTTTTTAAGAAAAAAACAGAGCCCAAAAGATCCAATATAAAAGTAAATACTATATTGAGAAGTTTTGTTTGTTAGTTTTAAGTTCCTGCCAGAGCAGACACATTATATATTTTCTCAATAATCAGTTTCTTATTTATAATTTTTCATATTTATTGAGATGATAACAATCAAAGCATAAGAAAATGGGCATATATATGTAAATATCCATAGCCCTGTTGTAGGAATATAAATAAAATAATATCAACTTTCCATACTGATATTTTATGTAATTGGAAGCACTGAAAATATTTTACCTTAATTCATTTTTAGATCCTTTCTAGAATTCAGTTTCTAATAAATCAGTTCATAAGACATATTAATATGTAAATTAATTAAATTAATTAATATGTAAATAAAATGTCATTTTCAGAAAAAATTCTTATTTCAGAGAACTACTTCTGGAAATGCATGTGTTACCATGAACATCTTAGATTATTTGTGAATAGTCATCTAGAAAATTGGTTTAAAGTAAACTTTATTTTACGTGAACTACACAGGTAATGGTCTTCCCTCATTTTCTAGGAGCAGCCTAGATGGGAAAGAGGTTTGGTTGTACATATCTAGTTCTTTTTAATGATTTTTTTTCGCCATTTACTTTCCAAGTGAGTCTTTTAAAAATGATTATAGCAATGTCTGGCTGCCCTGGAAAGAAAGACTTTATATATTCTTCAGGAAGGGGATAGCTTTCCTTGAAGGAAATACATTACCCATTTACCACTTTCAGTCTGGGTCCACACGCTGGGTGCTGTTATGCAAAGCACACCAACAGGTTGCAGAGACAAGGCAGGTTTTCCAGCAGCACCTTCTGCTAAGCCCTCCCAAAGCACAGCACACCCCAGCCCCTGTCTGTGCAGTTGATGAATGTACTTCAGGCAGGGCTTGGACATGGCTCAGTACAGTTCTCTAAGCGGTGATAAATGACCACCTTTGTGTGAAATGGGTTAGGTGGGAGGGCCACCCTTTGACAAGGCAGAAAATGAAATGATTACTATTGGATTCTATTGACTTGTCTGGTTAGAACAGTTGTGCCTCTTCCTAGAGGTTAATTGGACTTGAACTCAAGAAATTAAGAGGTCAGCTGAGGTCACAGTGACAGCAGGCGCACTTTTAACTTGCTGCTAATAACATTTGGCAGGAGGTTGAATCTGGGAATTTTAGTCTGGGTGCAGTTCAATTTCTTTAAGAGTAATGGTTTGTACAAATTATTAAACAAACCTAATTTTGTATCACTTACAAAAATTCAATGTGGTTTCAATTCCTACCAGGCACTCCTATATAACTGCGAATTTTCTTGAAATAATCAACTGTAGAATACTGCATATTGTATATACAAACACACACACACACACACATAATATTCTTAGAATAGTTTTATCTTATCGAAGACTCTCCATCAAGAAATTTGGATGTAAAAAGAAAAGATTCAGAAATGCTTGAAAATGACGTTCTAACATATTTACTGGGGTCTTTCTTTTTACCCAACACCAAGTGCAACTCATTTTTTATCATAGAAAATGTAAGGAAAGTAGAGTGAAGCATTTTACAATTTATATGTAACATATATGTATATATACAGTAAGGCATCTCCTAATGTATAAATTCCCTATTGCACAAGTATGTTTGCAAGCTTCAGACATCTTGATTTGAGAATATGGTAAAACACTTGAATTGTTACTGCTTCCTGAGAAGATATCCCAATTCAGTCACACAAGGTTTACTTCAACTTCAGTCTTCTTTTCTTGGTTACTTTACACTGCAGGGTCTCTTGCTTGAACTGTCCCTGGCACTTTCCCTTGTGGTACCCGACACACCACTACACCCCACATGGAGCTCAAGTGAGGGGCTGAGTCCCCAAGTGCTTCTTAAGGGGGAGGGGCATGGTGTACAATGCGCCAGAAGGGAGACTTGGGATGGGACTGGGCGGGCAGTGTCATCCAGATGGTGGGGAACAAGACACATCACCTAATTAACGGTGCCGCTCCAGCAGCTGTGTAACTGGGGCAACTAGGGGGAGAAAAGCAACAGTCCTGGAAGCAGGGGGTCACTGAAGCTGCTCCCCAGCCTCCAGCACTGTGATCAGTTTGTGCCAGTCAGGTACTTGTACTGCATCCCTGAGACACTCAGGCACAAAGGAGAAATGCTTTTGCTTCTTTGTCCTAAGGATAAACCCAAAAGAATACAACTTTGGAGATCGCGCACACAGCTCCTTTTTTTTTTTCAGCGTTATTGAGATACAGTTGACACATGACATTAAGTAAGTTTAAGATGTACAAAGTGTTGATTTGATATGCTGTTATTTCGCAAAATGATTACCAACATGGCCTTGGTGAACACCTCCAATAGGTCACATAATTACTATTTCTTTTTTATGGTGAGGACATATAAGCTTTACTTTCTTAACAACTTCCAAGCATATAATATATTACTGTTACTCCAGTCACCATGCTGTGCACTAAATCCCAGAACATATTCTTCTTCTAACTGGAAGTCTGTGGTCTCTTTGACCAGCATGTCCCCATTTCCCTCACCCTCAAAGCCCCTGGTAACCGCCATTCTACTCTCAGTTTCTATGCATTTGGCTTTTTTAGATTCCACGTAGAAGTGATATCATACAATATTTGTCTTTGTCTGACTTATTTCACTAAGCATAATGCCCTCCAGTTTCATCCATGTTGTCGTACATGGGAGAGAATATTTGCAAACCAAGTATCTGATAAGGGATGAATATCCAAAATATATAAAGAATTCACACAGCTCAATTAAAAAACAAAAAATCCATTTAAAATGGGGCCGAGGGCTTCCCTGGTGGCTCAGTGTTGAGAGTCCGCCTGCCGATGCAGGGGACACGGGTTCGTGCCCCGGTCCGGGAAGATCCCACATGCCGCGGAGCGGCTGGGCCTGAGAGCCATGGCTGCTGAGCCGGCGCGTCCGGAGCCTGTGCTCCACGACGGGAGAGGCCACAACAGTGTGAGGCTCGCGTACCAAAAAAAAAAAAAAAAAAAAAAAATGGGCCGAGGAACTGAATAGATATATTTCCAAAGAAGACATACAGATGGCCAACAGGTACAACTCCTTATTCTAAGGAAAACTTATATTCCCTTATATGCTACACCTTCACAACAAAGCTTCAGGAATACTATCCCATCAAAGGAGCATGGTATATTAACCAGGTTCAGCCACCATAGTACAAAATCTCATTACCAGTTAACTTAATAAATGACAAAATCCCTAAAACTATCAGGGGAAATGTGTCAGGTTTTAATATATTCTATAAAGGAGAAAGTATTCTGGGCTAGAAATCAGGAAGGTTGCATCCCCTGCCACTTACTAAAAATGGTCCTATAGACAAATCATTGAACTATACTGGTTCTCACCCCCATCTGGAAAAGGAGGGCATTGGTTTCACTGATTGCTAAAAGCCCTTATAGATTTGAAAACTGGCATGTCTATGGCAGTGCGCAACCTTTGTGCACATTAGAATCACCTGGGGAGCTTTAAATTGAATTAATCTCCAGGGTGGGCCTGGGCATTGGCTTGTCTTAAAAGTTCCGCAGGTGATTCTAATGTGCAGGCAGGGCTGTGACCTATCCTGTCACCAAATCCAGGCCATGCCTCTAATTATAACCCTACTCACATTTATAGAGCACTCAGTACAGGCACTGCACTTGGCACCAATTACCTAAATTATGTAATCATGGCAGCTTGCCACGGACTAGGTGTTATTAGCCCCATTTTACCCCATTTTATAAATGAGGAAACTGAGGCTTAACAGGTGAAGTAACTCATCCAAAGATGCCCAGCTAATGAGTAGAAGAGCCAGTAGGATTTGAGCCTGAGTTGGATGCCAGGGCCTGTGCCCCTAACTATGCTGACAGCCTAGGAATGTCTCTAGCCAGCTACTCTAGTCAGTCAGTCAGTATCACAGCTGCAATTTGCAACTGGAAATATCAATGTCTGTGACTGGTCTCTGACATCTGTCTGTGCTGATGCCTCCAGATACAACCTCCATCCTCCACTTAAACCCCCAACCTTCACAGAACTCTATTTGGACAAGAGCAAGATATTCCTAGAAGCTGAACAAATAAACTACAGGATTAAGGCATTTTCCTATGAAGAAGGATGTTGTCCTGATAAAATCCTTGGGAGTTTCTGGTTACAAGGCTAAAGATATCTAGTGATGCCAAGATTTGGATTCAAGCTGTTCATCAATGACAGACAGAATATTGAAGCTTCTACTTAACTTTTTTGTTTCTCATTCACAGGAGAAAAGACAGGGTGAATCCTTAATCATAAAAACTCAGTACCATGCAGAGTGAAGTAAGTCAGACAGAGAAAAACAAATATCATATAATATCGCTCATATGTGGAATCTAGAAAAATGGTACAGTTGAATTTATTTGCAAAGCAGAAATAGAGGCACAACTGTAGAGAGCAAACTTATGGACACCAAGGGAGGAAGGGGGGTGGGATGAATTGGGAGATTGGAATTGACATATATACACTACTATGTATGAAACAGATAACTAATGAGAACCTACTGTATAGCACAAAGAACTCTACTAAATGCTCTGTGGTGACCTAAATGGGAAGGAAATTTTAAAAAGAGGGGATATGTGTATAACTGATTCACTTTGCTGTACAGCAGAAACTAACACAACATTGTAAAGCAACTATACTCCAATAGAAATTAATTAAAAAAAACAAAAACTCAGTACCTCGTCTTCAAGCCTATGAAGGCATAGCCCCTTAAAATTAGGTTGTGTAATTAGATGAAAACATATGCAAACATAGGCACATTTTGCATTTGGAGGTACAGTGAATGTACCAATTACATTCATATTCATTGAAATATATTACCTTGAAGGAAAATGTTTCAAAACATTCAGAACAATTTATAATTAAATCATCCAGTTACTTTTTTTTTTTTTTTTTTTTTGCGGTACGTGGGCCTCTCACTGCTGTGGCCTCTCCCGTTGCGAAGCACAGGCTCTGGACGCGCAGGCTCAGCGGCCATGGCTCACGGGCCCAGCCGCTCCGCGGCACGTGGGATCCTCCCGGACCGGGGCACGAACCCGTGTCCCCTGCATCGGCAGGCAGTCTCTCAACCACTGCGCCACCAGGGAAGCCCCATCCAGTCACTTCTGAGCAAGAACGTTTTGATGTTCCAATAGCTGCTTGAAAGTTTTAAAATATGTCTTTAAAGTTTTTTGCACAGTCGGAAAACTTAAATCATGTCAAGAGTAAAGAAACCTGAACTCACTATTTTCTAGCTTCTTCCACTGGCATCTCATGGAAGGAAGGCTCAAATATTCTCTTGCTGTTAAAAATCATCAATCCTCCTCAGCTGTGTTGCTGCTCTTTGTGCCAGGAGGGTAACCCAACTGCTTTACTAAATCCCAACTTGCTTTAGAGAGAACTGAGCATTTGCCATCTACTCAGCCTGGATGCAATTCAGAAAGAAAAGAAAAGCATCAACTCACATTTGAAGTTAGGCCCAGGTGGGCACGAATGGATGTGGACACCCATGCATCAGTGCAGAACTTCCACAAAGGAAAGTGAAGGTAAATTCCTCTCCTTTGAACCATAATGCCTCTAATTTATACTGCAGCCTGTCAACAAAGCATTAACATGTGCTTTACCGCAAGGCCTGATTGAAGGTAAGACAACAGGCTACAGCTGCCATGTGTTTATGTATATATATATATATATATTTTTTTTAACCTCAATTTTTTAAAATACAATTTACCAAAATAAAACTAGTAACTTTAGGACATAGAAGCAGGCTTTAAGTGATAAAACTAGCTCATTCATTTCACAAATATTGGTTAAATACCATCTATGTGCCTATACCCCTGTCCTGGGCACTGGGATATGTATCATAACTGCAAAATTATGATGTCCTCCAAGTCGCAAAATTTCTGTCTGGTTAACTGAAACATGTGCATTAATATTTTTGCCAAGTTTTAAAACAGACTATTTGGTCACTGTATCAGTGAAGTCTGGATTTCTGTGCTTGTATATTTATAGCACTGTTCTTTCCTGAGAATTCACAGTGCTTTGTACACTTTTCTCATTGTGTCATTAAAACCTTATAAAATGAGGAGGTTCTGGCATCATAGTTTTATATGTAAATTGGTAAATCTAGGTATATTGCTTTCTTGTACTTTGAAGAGCCAGTGCAACACATACCATTTATATATTACAAATGTTTAAAGGAGAGATGTAGCAATAGAAGACTGTCTTTCTTTTCCTTCTGTTTCCTTCCCTTTCTTTCCTCTCCCCATCCTCCAAATTGAGCACTTGGAATGCAAGTTTAGAATTAAGACCCAGAAGGTGTTTGAGAAGCGAAGAATTTGGATGTTTCAGAGCACTAGAAGAGTGAGAGTGAGAGCAAGAAAGAAAAAGGAAGTAGAGAGAGAACTTGGAATAATGGAATTTTCTGGATTGAATTAGGCTCCTCCCCCAAATATTCATACATTGAGTCTCTAATGTGACTCTCTTTGGAGATAGGGTCTTTAAGGATGTGATTAAGGTTAAATGAGATTATAAGGGTGGGACCCTAATCCAATAGGACTGGTTCCCTTGTAAAAGGAGGAAGAGACTCTAGGCAGTGCTCGCTGGCGCTCTCTTTCTCCCTCTCTCTCTCTCTCTCTCTCTTTGTTTTTTGCCTTCTCTTTCTCTCTTTTCCTCTCTTTCTCTTTCTGTTTCGCTTTCTCTTTCTTTCTATTTTTCTCTTCTATCTCTCTGCACAGAGGAAAAACAGGGTAAGGACACAGCAAGAAGAAGGCAGCTGTCTGCAAACCAGTTAGAGAAATCTATCAGAAACCAACCCTGCTGGCACCTTGACCTTGGGCTCCTAATCTCCAGAACTGAGAAAGTAAATTTATGTCATTTAAGCCACCCAGTCTATGCTATCTTATGGCAACCTGAGCAGACTAATACATTGAAGGAAGGCTAGGTATAGGTGGATGAAAGAAAAATTGCTGTTGGCAGGGTACCCAACATGACTTTATGAGAAGGAACGTCTTATGCGGAATTGAGAGGGTTTTTGTGAATATGAACCATGGGATTCCACCTTGTGACCATAACTTTAGTAGAATCTGCTACAATTATGTATGCTCATTCTTTACCTTTTGTTTTGTTCCTAGCAGCCAAGGAAGGGGCAGAATTTCACACCTGGGTAGACATAATGCAAACCAGGGACAGCACACACAAAGAGGAGCCCAGGGGCACCTGGTACCCAGGGGAATACAAGCTGGGAACAGGGATGACATTGCAGAAATTTGGGGGATAGATTTAGACTTTGGGAAACCTTATCTAGACCAGGAGATATCTATGTTAAAATAGATTGAATGAGGAGCCTCAGTATTTATCTCTAATTTAATCCCTTAATTTAAAGATGAAGGAATTGGGGCTTTGAGAGGTGAGTACTAAATTCTTCCTGTGCTGCATTCTTGTCCAGCTGGAAAATAGCAACCAGGTTTTGGAACTGCAAATGCAGTGCTTTTTTGTTTGTTTACTGTGATACTGCTTCTCATTTGCTTTGGACTATATAACACAATTTTGATTTTTTTTTCAACCCTTAGCCCTGTACCACCTCTTTAAGCTTCCCAGTCTTATTGGCATAAATTTGATTTGAAAATTCATATAATAATTATACCCAGTGTTGTTTGAAAAACAAAATGAGATGATTAGATATGAAACTGCTTTGCAAGCTGTAAAGTTGTATAAAATGTAGGGTGTTGTTGTTATTTATTGTTCAACTGTATAGTAAGTTCTTGTAAACATGTTTTTGTTCATCTGATGAGAGAAATGAGATTTCATTTTCAAATCAGAAACTGTTCAGACTGGGGAAATGCGCTCTTCTTAACTAGTACTGGAAACATCATTGATTTTTGTCAGAACACACAAACACACACGCACACACAAACACACAGACACACACACACTTGTAGTAGAAACATCCAATTCATGAGGCAGAAAAACGGAAAGGTACTGGGACTTCCCTGGAGGTCCAGTGGTTAGGACTCTGTGCTTCCACTGCAGCGGGCCGGGGTTTGATCCCTGGTGAGGGAACTAAGATCCCATATATGCCATGCGGCGTGGCCAAAAAGCAAAGCAAAGCAAACCAACCAAAAAAAAAAAAAACCAAAAAACAAAAAGGGAAAGGTACCAACTTTGCAGTTAAATGGGCCCAAGTTAATTAAGTAGTTGCTTATCCCAAACTACATTCCTGAACATCTCTATGACTCAGTTGCCCCCTCTGTGAAATGGACCAATACTGTATTCTCAGGGTTGCTGTGGAGAATAAAGAAGTCAAAACAGATACAGTGTGGTTTTCTGAGTGTTGTTTACAGGAATACATATCTGTGTAATCCTTACAGGAATGACTAATCAATGAACTGGGAATGACAGAGTATTGTCACCACACAGTTGCCCAATACATGAGAGGAGAAGCACACACATAGCAAATGTTACTTCCCTTCTCTTTAAAGAGAACCAATCCTAGGTAGACTTAATTCTGTGAAGTGAAAGAGAGCTTTATTAAAAATGACATTCACTATTATATTAAGACTAGGTTTCCTTTATGTAATAAAAAAAAGCAGATATGAGAGATAAACAAGGCTGGGGTAACAAATATATATTTATTTTGTCAAGTGGGTTTCCAGTCAGCCCTTAAAGCTGTTTACCTCAGTAAAGAACTGGCTTACAATTGATCTGATTTTCTGTCAGGGGGATTGTGTTAATGTTAACACAGCTCCACTGGGTCTGGCACATGAAAGTGGCCCCAAAGGGTGAAGGCAGTTACTGAAAGGGAAAGAATAGAAGGGCTTTTAAACTCTCCAGTTTCTAGTACATGTGAGATCATATTGGACGTGGTACAGACATTGCTTTGCCATGAACAGTGGGGCAATTCAAAGACTCATATTTTTGCATCACAAGTACCAAAGAAAATATTTACATTTTAATCCATTTCATTTTTAAGCATTTTTGTGGACATTTAGAATACAGCAATTTTGTCTCAACCTGAGTTAATGTAAAGACAAAAAATTTTAAAGGTAAACATTTATTTCAATAAATGTTTTTTATTTCATTGGAGATTTAAACAAGAATATCCACGGTAAGTGGAAAGGTAAACCAACTTCTAAAAAACTGAAATGGTAAGAAAATAGAATTATAACAAAGGTATTTTGTTCCACATACTAACTGATGCTTGGGAGCAATTTAATTCTTGACTGGCTTTTAGATACTTAGAAATTCCTTCCCTGTATGCTATTTAGCATTTGATAAAGATTCTGACATTTGGGACATAGTTTTTAATTGAGCTGAGTGTGATAAAGAGATTTTAAAGTGCTTAAAGGTTTGTCTGAGTAAAAATATTAACTTTTGGCAGTGTAAGTGTAAAACTAGAATAAATTCTAGAACATAAAATATCTGTAGCAATCTAACTAAAAATATATGTTATTCTTATATATTATTTCTTTTTCTCTTAGTATAAGAATGACTCCCTAAAGTAACATTTTGGAAAATAATGTTGCTATATTCCAAATGCACTGTACATAAAAAGCCACTGCAATAAAAACTAAAATGTGTTACCTACTTAATATTAGAAAATGTATAGCTTGTTTCTTCAATATCACTCTAGTTGTATTAGCCAAATTAATTAAGAATACTTTAGGAAAGTGTAAAATACACTACTGTTTTAAAACACTTTACAAAATTAAAAAACAAAACAAAGACCAGTAAAGCAAAGCAAAGAATTATCTTGAGGTCAAATATATTCCAAGAAATAACATAGCCAGACAGAGGTAGGACTTAGAATAATAAGGTAGTTCTCAATTGTATCCAGTCCTAAAAGCCCGTGAGAACTCCCTTGTTACTCTGATGGGCACAATATTTCCAACACCTAACAAACTAGCTAACAAAAAAAGAAAGAAAGGAAGGAAGGAAGGGAGGGAGGGAGGGAGGAAGGAAGGAAGGAAGGAAGGAAGAGAGGGAGGGAGGGACTAGAGAGCAGTGCAGAAATAGGCATAAAAATCAATTTTGCAACATTGTCCCAGAAATGGAAATTAAGTCCTTCTACTGAAGTTCCTAGAAGTTGACTAAATCTAGGCTGTCAGGATAGAAGTTTTTATTCCAATAATATAAACTATAAAGGATCCAATGTATTGTTCAGTGGAAAATTTTATCTTGAAAAAAATAAACTGAATCTTTTTATTGAAAGTGTTACTTATCCTGACAGCAATATGTTGTTGAAGTTCAGAAGAGAATCTCTCCATTGATCATCTGATCTGAAATTTTAAATGGTCTTTGACCAGCAAAAGGTCACCAGAGTAGCTACATATTGCTTTTAGGCTACCTGGAACCAATGTGCCCTTTCTAACACCCACAGTTTCCATATGTGGTATCACCTTTTCTCTGTTCTGTGCCATTTTGGGAAGTTGCTATATCAAGTTGCTGAGTCCTCTCTCTAGGGAAGTCTGGTTTTTGAAAACTTCTTTTAGAGCCTTTCTGTTACCATCTGTACAGCCAAGAGGCAAGAACATGTCTTCAATACAAGCAAATGGTTTTTCTCTCTCCAAGGCTGAGGAATACAAGATTTTTAAAATTGGCTTACATTTCTCCTTCATTTCAACTAAAGATCAGTTCTTGCTTCTGAAACTTCATCAGTTGTCTATTTCTTCAGCATTCCTTTGAAATTCTATGTGACTCCATATTCTTACAGTAATTTTCCCTTGGGCCAAGAATTAGATTTTTTTTCCTCCCCCGCTAGAAACTAAAAGCCATAAATACCAGTGTCAACGATGCAGTTAACCTAATTCTTCTCAATCCTTTATCATCCTAGGCCAACCTTACATATAAGTAAATTTAGACATAGTTAGGCCAAGAGTTAAATTTGGCATGGAAGTGATCAAACATTACTCAGTTTCTGGTACCTGTGAGATCAGATTTCATATGGTACAGACATTGCTTTGCCCTATTATTTATTGAGTGTTTGTCATGTGTCAGACACTATGATGAGGATTGGTCATGAGTTACATCATTTAATCCTTACAACAAACCTATGAAGTAGGTCCTATTATAATGACCATTTGGCATATAAAAAATTGATCCCTAAATTAGAGCGGTTGAGTAGTTTTCCCATGTCTTGTGGCTAGCAAGGCAGACCTAGATGATAAATGCACCTCAGAGAGGAGCTAAAGAAAGTGTAAGCAATGAACAATGTGGTAAGATATATGGATAAATTTTCTCTAGAGCTTTCCTACTGTTAGAAGGAGAAATGTTTCTCTCCCCTTCCTTCTTTCCCTGAAGATAATTTCTTTTTCCTTTTAACTTCCCTGGTTATCTTTTTGGTCAATGATAGCCAGCCATTGATTCCAACTTCTCAGTTGAATAGATTTAATCTATCAAAAATTCTGACTTGAGGAATTTAATCTCTTACTCCTTCATTCTTTTTTGGGTAGGCATCTGCTCAAATGGCAGATTTTTTAACTTCTAGACCCAGAGAAAACAGATAGTTAGTGCCTTTTGGTATTTGTCCTAAGCCACAGTGTTCATTTCAACTTTTATCAATAATCAAAAAATCATTTTAATCCTCCAATCTGCAGACCCACTAGCATTATTTTTTAGTTGTTTCTGAACACAGATGAGAGAGAAGTACAGTTTTGTGTACTTGCTCAAAATCATACATTTTACCATCTTTCAACACTCCCATTCTTTACATAGAGTTGTAGAATTTACCATTTAAATTAATATTGACTCAGACTAGAAGAATGGCCCATGAGAAAATAATTCTCACATTCCTCAGCTCTCCAAAGAGGACACCATTGGAGCCATTGATACTCTCAGCATTGAGATCCCCAAATGATAAATGATCAACTTAGCTATTTTTTTAATAGGGGAATGAGAAAAGTGGGTAGAAAATAATATAGGAGAAAATATGTACTTAAGAATCCCTAAAGTTGACCATAACTGGTGTAATTATCCTTTCTTCCCCTGACACCCTATGCATACATTAAATGATTTGGAAATTTAAATCTCTTTTGAATGTGCAATATTAAGCTTACACAAAAAGTGGACCCTTATCAGGATCACTTAGGAGCTCACTGGGGAAATGTCCCAGAAATTAATCTTAGAGATTGAAAGGTACATTGAAAGAATTGTTCAACTCATTAGAAAAAGAAAAAAGAGAGAGAAAATTTCAACCTATAGTTTATATATGGTTTATGATAAGGCACTGCTCCTACAACCTATAGACTAACCTCAACTGCCCAAAGGTAGAGTATGTCTATCTAGTTCTTAGAAAAAGAGAAGTCCATGGGTTTTCTGAGCCAGGTCGCTTACAGTAGATAAGGGATGATTGGCATAGTTTTCTCAAGGGTTATCACTAAGAAGAGTGGATTCAAACATTGAGTAGAGCTCTCCCAACTTTTCAGTCAGGAAGTTGTAGGTAATGTTCTTCTGTTTCTTGGAGGGGACAAGAAAAAGATCAGCAAAGACCAGTATCAAATGAATTATATTACCTGAGCACTTTGCCAGATGGGATCAATGTCATTTTCTGGAGTTGAGATGGCTTTCTCTTTCTTGTTATGTTCTGATTAACTAGGTAAGCCTAGATCATCAAATAAAGAATACAAAATATTAAAAGATGTCAGGACAATGTCAGGATAAGTTGACACTCTTTTCAAAAAAGCATTATTCAACAGCTTTTACTGTAGTCAACTAATCCCTAACTATCTAATGTCAGTGGACCAGCATAGACTGCTCACTGAGAGGATCTTCTGTTGATTTTCATGTAGAAGTCTAAACCAACTGGGAAATCAGTATATTAAAATTAGGCCAATGTTAAAGCAATGGTGTGAGTCACTATTTTCCTAGGAAGACGCCCGTGGTTGTATCAATCCATCAGAAAGTTTAGTATCACCTAATTCATCACTATAGTTAAGGGCAGAAAATAGAGATCTTTTCCACAAGTATATCTCTTAGATACTATCTCCTGATCATTTGGATTTTTTATTACAGTTTGTCCAAATTTTGGTGATATTAATAATAGAATGGTTTATTACACAGGCTGTAATGTTCCACAGACTTTCCTTAGAATCCTCACTGTGTACTTAGTAGTTAAAATTTTTGATATTAACTTGCTTTAGTTTCTTCATTGGTAAAATGGAGCTATAATACCTATTTAGTACAGTGGTTGTAAGGCTTAAATTAGACATCAGCTGAAAACTATTCAATGTATATACCAAGTACTCAATAAACTGCAGCTAGTATTATATCACTGTCATCAATATCAGAGACTGTGAGTTTTAGAAGCCTTATATAAGGATCATGAGTCTTCAATAGCACTGCACAGAGATTTTAGCCTTAGGGACAGTTAAGTTACAGGTCTCTTGTGTGTCCTAAACAAAGGATTACTTGAAGAGTAAGGGTTAGAAGAGCTTGATGATCCACCAGTGAAGCCAAAGGCCAGGAGACAGCTGTAAGCCGGCATGAAGTAGTCCTAACAACACCTCATCTGGATGGGGAGAGAGGTGGAGACTTCTATACCACCTCCCACCACTCAATCACAATGGTTAACACCGTAAATTAATTTAAAAAAATAAGTTAAATAATAAAATCAAACAAAATATAAATGGAGAAGTGTAGGTATCAAAACAAAACCAAAAAAAGAAATATATGCATTTAATAAACCCAGGTATTAGGCAGAGTGAAAAAATCCCATAAAAAAGATGTTATATTATGCATGGTTCCCTTGATAAAAAAATTCTCTAAATGACAAAATTATAGATGGATAAGAGAGTAGTGGTTGGCAGGGGCTAGGAATGGGGAGATGGGGATTGATGTAACATAGGAGGGTCCCTTTGTGGTAATGGAACAGTCCTGTGCCTTGATTGTGGTGGTGGTTACATGAATCTGTACATGCAATAGAATATTGTAGAGCTACACACACATGCACACACATGAGTGCATATAAAAACTGCTGAAATCTGAAAGTCTATAGTCTAGTTAGCAATATTGTGTCAATGTCAATTTTCTGGTTTTGATATTGTATTATATAAAATGTTACCATTGAAGGAAATTTGTTGAAAGGTTTATGAGGACCTCTGTACTATGCTTTCAACTTTCTCTGAGAATCTAATCATTTCAAAATAAAAAGTTAAAAAATTTAAACACAAAAAGAAAGATTGAGGCAATAATCACAAAAGGCCTAAAATAAAATGTAAAATTCTTAATAATTATATAGCAAAGCCATGTAAACATAAAATTAATAATATATAAATAGATGTTATTATATAATTTTTAAACATCTGCATTTCCAAATATACCATGTATAGATTAAAAAAGCAAATATAAACTGTGAAAATTATTTATGGCAAGATTGACAGACAAGGGGTTGCTCCCAAAAATATATAAAGAGCCCTTATTGTTAAAATAGAAAAAGTCAAAACTCTCAGAAAAAGTGGGTAATAATATGATGATACAACTAACAAAAAATTAAAAATGACAAACATACAAAAAATATTTAACTCATGTATTAATCAACTGTTTATTTTGAAAGTAAGAAACTTTTTATATGAAATCAGCAAACACATATTCTCATATAGAAGCTGATATATACACACAGAAGTGGGAACTCTCATACATATGAAAATGGGAGTGTGACTGGGCACAACTATTCTAGAGGGCAAATTAGCAAAATATTTGCTAAAAGCTTAAAGAAAAAACAATACAATTTTTTAATTTAAGGATTGTCTATTTAGAAATTTGTCCCACCAGAAAACAGATTTATGAACAAAACAATTCATCATAATGATATTTTTACAAATAAAAAATTAGAAATATTTTAAAAAGTAACTGGTAAAATAAATTGTATTATTTCTTTACCGTGAACCCATTACAACTGATGTTATAAAAGTATATTTATTAACATAGAAAGATGTTTATGATGTTTATGTTATGAAAAGAGTAATATAAAAATATATTTTGTTAATAAAAACTTACTTCTTAGTTTCTCCTGACTTTCTCTAATCTTTATTAAAGTTAGCAGTTCCAGTATTTAAATTATATTTTGAATGACATGAATTTTATCTTATTGTTTATAATTAGTCTTTCAAAAATCATATTTTATTTTTGTTGTTTCTTCTTAAAATAATTTTTTCTAAATATAAAGAAATTATAAAGTCATACAAATTCAATATTACAGAGGTACATGCTATAGAAAGTAACCCGTCACCCAATGAGAACTACTCTCAAATAAATCAATGTCACTAAATTAAAATTAAACATAAAAAAGAAAATAAAATTCACCTATGATCTTTTTTCCTATCTAACATAAATATCAACCCCAAATCTTTGCTGTGTCTAGCTGAGTTAATACTCTACACATTTCTTCTAGATCTTATAAAAGCAAAGCACAGAAAAAAATCCCAAAGAAAATCCTAATATCCTCCATAATAATGTAATAATTAGATTACATATAATTGCAAACATTACAATAGAAAAATAATAATGAAACTATTAAAACAAATACTTTGTATCTCCTAGTAGTATGCACTTTTATTATGGTTTCTCTTGATTGACAATAAAATATTAATCTTGAAGAAAATAAGTTCGAACCATTATGGATATTATTGTTCCTTGTCATAAATTTTGTCTTTTTTTTGAACAATTGGAGAATATATGTTGTTGAGACCATGATATAATCAAGTGTTATTAAGTGTTAAACTCTGTGTGAAATATTGAAAATGCAAATATAATTAGGATATGACTCCAATCTTTTTAGAATATCATAAAGGTAAGAGAGGCAGACAATTGAGCAAATTTTTATAATACATTATAAATATAATATAATACATTATAAATAATAAGAAAAAGATAAAAGGTACAAAAGGGAAGAGAAGGATTGTGATATGTCTTTTTTTTCAGGGGAAGTTTCAGCAAGATCTACCCAAAAAAGTAAGAAAGCTTTATTTTGCAGGATAAATGAGATTTTGCCTAGCAATAGGGATAGAAATGATAATCCAAATAAAGAGCATACACAAACATAACATATAAAACAATGCAGAACCTTTGGTAGTCCAGTACAGGTGGAACTTAAAAATTGTGGCACCCTTACCCCATAATCCCCACCTCCTCGTCTATACCGTTGTGTAATCCTCCTTGCTTGGGTGTGGGTAGGACCTGTGACTTGCTTTTAACCAACAAAATATGGAAAAGATCATAGGTTGCCACTCCTATGATTTTGTTACGTTACCTAAGACGTCTATTTTGGTAGCAGACAGGCTAGGAGATGCTTCTTACTGGCTTGATGAGGTAAGCAGCTATTTTGAGGAAGCCCACACAGCAAAGAACTGTGGGCAGCATCCAGCTGACAGCCAGCAAGAAGCTGAATGCCTCAGTCTTACAATCATAAGAAAATGAGCTCTGCCAACAACCTAAGTGACCATGGAAATGGATCCCTTCCCTAGTGAAGCCCCAGGTGAGAACCTATCCCTGGCCAGTACCTTGACTGCAGGTTTGTGAGATGCCAGAGGATGCCACTAAGGTGTGCCAAACTCCTGACCTGTGGAAACTGTGAGATAATAAATTGTGTTGTTTTTAGCTGCAGGTCTTTGGTAATTTGTTATGCTACAACGGATAATAAATACAAGCCTTGTAGAGAGCCAAATCCCCAGCCAACCCCTAACTCTTCCAGCTAACCTAAGTACCAGATATAAAAAAAGAAGACATCCTAGTCATCTAGCTACCTGACTGAACCAACACTTAACTGCAATCTCCTGAAAAACTCAAAGAATTGACCAGCTGAGTCCAGTCAACCCACAGAATTGTGACAGATAAGAGTAAATTGTTATTTTAAGCCACTGAATTTTGGGGTGCTTTATGGTACAGCAATAGATAACTGGAATATTTATTCACTGGAAAAATGGGTTTGTTGCCTTGACTCAAACATTTGCCACCTGTTACTTCATGAAAAGGTTAAGTACAGAGAGGTGAATTTTGCTTGAATCATGATTTTAAGAGTAAAATTTTTTATGCACCCACATGCATAAGCAAGAACTTACCCATGCCTTTTTGACTTTCAAATAGTTTCACTTCTCATTTGATGAGCATTTTAGCACTGGCAGAAATACTCACAAATATGATTTCAAAACTTGCTTTCTCTTGTTTCTGAAAAAAAAATCAAAATGTGGAATCATTATCATAATAGATACAAGCCTTGGACAAAATTGACTTTCTACTCAAAATTTATCCAAACCTTCAATTTTTACTAAGAAACATATCTTTCTTGGAACACTTAGTTTCTCTTACTTTCCATGCCTGCAGTAGCAGTCGGCTTACTCATCAAGACCATTTACGTCATTTGATTACTGAATAATAGAACTCAACTTGTATATTTGAGTGGTAGTGATATGCCAGACACTACAGTAGGTGCTGGGAATGGAACAGTAAACAAGGTGGGCTTGGTCCCTAACCATCTGGAGCTTACAGATTAGTGGAAATCACCATCACAGAAATTTCCAGATTTTCTCTGTTCATGGACCTCTTCTTTTCTAAAGAAGTTTCCTCACGGTGCTCCTAGACAAAGATACCTAACATTCCATTTAGTAAGTAGTGAAGTCCAAACAAAGGAATGAGTACTTTTGTTCTAAAAACTTAGTACATATAAATAATACACAAAAATTTAAAGAAAAAATAATATGTTAGTTCATTCTTGAATAACCACAACTACTTAGTAATGAGATGCATGCATGCAGCTGCCCGGCATTGCACAAGTTCTCAAACGTGGGAATCAGATTGGACAACACCCCCCTCATTTCCTGTTTTGCATTGATTTATACATGGTTCTTTCTTTTTATTGTGGGAACCACTGAAAACTCAGCTTCGTTAAGATATGATGACATCATACCTACTAGCACCATCTAATGCAGAAACTGTGAACTATCTTGGGCTTGTAGTTCACAGAATTCCAACAGGTGTCAAGGATCACTGTGCTTCTTTCAAACTTTTAAAGTTTTTCAATTTTAAATATCCTGTGGCATCCTTGTGAGTTTACTGCAGTGCCCCAGTGCAGCTGCATGTGCAGTTTGAGAACTTAAGACAGATAATACAGAATAATATACAGTTGATCCTTGGACAAAGCAGGTGTGAACTGTGCAGATCCACTTATACACAGATTTCTTCAGTAGTAAATATTACAGTACTAATACTGGTTAGTGGGTCAGTGGTTGGTTGAATCACAGATAGGTAGGAAACATGGATGGAAGGCTGACTATAAATTATATGTGATTAATCCCTGCCCCACTTGGTTCAAGGCTCAACTGTAGCCTGAAATGTAGGAGTTCGACGACTGCATGGATTTCCCTCGCAAGTTCAGCACAAGAGAGCCACCAGATTAAAGTCTGATGTGTATTTGCTTCATAGAATAATAACATAGCAAAGTTTATCAGTACTCTAAAGTATTTGTGAATGGGCAAAATCCTGTCTATTGCACTCATGAAATCCAGTGGTCAATTATATATAAATAGAGTTTGAAGTTAAATGATTAATTAGATATGACAGGAGCTATAAATGCAGAACAAAGGCTATGTAAAACATGTAGAGTACAAGTTTCTCCTGGATACAGCACGTTTTGTCTTTGAACATGAAAAAATAAAAAACTTTTCCTCACTTTCCAGGGGCTGATTATGACTGTGGAGATTGAAGCCGTGTCTGAGCAGACATGGTACATAGAAAAAAAGGAACTTTTATAACCCATTTATTATATAATATGCAGATTATAGAATATCCTATACCCACTTGGAACAAATTAGTCTTTCTTATCCAAAAGATAGCTCTGGTTTTATCTACAAAATAAGATATAAGGATTGTGTTATTATACTAAAAGTAATTAGATGTATAAAAATGTCATAAGAAGGTCCTTTAGGTATAAAGACCTAAAAGAGGAAAGAGGTTTAATAAAAGAGGAAGATCTTGAAGAAGAGGAATTTATTCTATGAAACATCAAATTAAATTAGCTTATATTTTAAGAGCACTTATGATATGTCAGGCTTTTAACATGTATTTACAGCCAACAATAAAACATTTGCTATTGTTAATCAATTGAATTGTCTAGAGCAGAAATTTCTCATTGCCAACCAGTTGGCCACCTTCACTTAGAAGTGATGTTTTCTGGCCTATACCAATTCTAAATTTATGAAGGTGACATTAACATTTAAAATTGAGTTATCTTACTAGAAATCTGGGTTATGAATTCCTTATGTACATCGGAAGATCGGGCAAATTCGGCCTTGAATGAATCAGCTGGTGCTATGTGGAGGTATGGCTTTACAGGGATGGGAAGTTCACTATCCCGTTTGTCGCATTCTCCACTGTACCCTATTTTATTATACCTGAATTATTTAACTTATTCATAATTCATGCCTGACCATGTAGGCTTTTGAGATTGTGAACTCTGATAGATGATTGTTGATTTATCCAGGTAATGTCTACATCATAAGGATAATTGCAGAACGACGATGAATATTTTCATATAAGGCAAATAAAACATACTTTTAGTTTAACAAAGCACACTTATAAGTCAGCCTTTGTTGGCCCCTTTGGAAGAAATGGAAAAGGGAAAAAAAATAATATGCCTCTTTAATCACAAGCAAGTTTTATAAACTAACTTGCCATGTAAACTTCTGGGGTGGGAGATTTTTAGGAAAGCAATTAACTATAAGAAGTAGCAATCATGTAGAAAAACTAGTGAAAAACCTGGATTCACTGTGGAAATTTAAAGACAACTAAAGGCAAATATCATTTTTCCCAGCAGCGTTTTTCAAATTATTTAATTTGTGGGTTAAATAAAATATATGAAGATAGAAAATTCAAATGACTAAAAGGAAATAAAAATACCTCACCTCCTCCTTTCATGAAGCTTACCATCCATTCTAAATATAACATAGCATGTGTTAATTCTTATATTCTCTTATCTTTGTAGCGTTATTTCTTTTAATTTTAAAAACAATTTGAGGTGATTTGTAAAATTAAGCACAATGTACAATCGGGTCATTAAAATGCAGAAAGACATAGAACACAAGGGATTAAGCATCCTAGTTGATTCAGGATAATTATTTTATTTGTGCCCTAAATTTAAAAGTAAATTTCTTGATATCGAAAACAAAAATTCATGTATATCTATAGATACTTGGTAAACAATTCTGTCTATGATAGGATGGATACAAGTTTTTCTAAACAAACAATTCTGCATCAACTTCAAAGGTAATATAACACGCAGTGCATTATTTATAATGAGGTTTGGCTGAATATTAAAAAACAAAATAATGATAGTTTAAACAAGAGTGGTAGGTAGAATTCTAAGATGTCAATCAAGATTCCCACTTCCTGATGTATGTTCTCTGTAGATCCCTTTCCACTTGAACGTCGGACTGAGTATAATGAATTTCAATTCCGTGATTCAGTGTACTATATGACAAAGATGAAAGGATTTTGCAGGTGCCATTAAGGTCCCAAATTCAATTGACTTTGAATTAATCAAAAAGGAGATTATTCTGGGTGGGCCTGACTTGAAACAGATGAGCCCTTAAAAGGGACTGAGCCCTTCCTAAAAGAAGAGATTTGAGGCACCACACCAGAGAACCTCCTGCTGGAGTTGAGGAAGTAGGCTACCATATTATGAGAGGGCCTGTGGAGAAGACCAAGTGGCAGAGACCTCCAAGCCATGTGCAAGATCTGAGAGCCACCCTCAGCTGATGACTAGCATGCCTTTAATTCAGCCTTGTGAGACTCTGAGCAAAGGACACAGCTAACCCATACCTGGATTCCTGATTAATGCGATCTTTGAGGTAATAGGTGGGTGTTGTTTTAAGTCACTAAGTTTGTGGTAAATTGTTATGCAGCAATAAAAATCTAATACAAAAAGATAGAATTTTATTTTTCTTACATGTAAAAGCAGCCCAGCGATGAATAGTCCAGGACTAATATGTTGTCTGAATCATCAGGATCCAGGCAGCTCTATCTTATTGCTTTGCCTTTCTTTTTATGTTACTTCATGATGCAAAATTGTGGCTAAAAATTCATCAATTACATCTATAAGTAAAGAGAAGGAAGAAAGAGGGTAAGAAAGAGGGCATGTCCATTCCCCTTTAATTCCAGGAGCCAAAAACGCTTGTGCTTTTATCTCCTTGGCCATTATTTAGCTATACAACCATACCAGTTGCATGTGTGGTTGAGTAAGGGAAAGACTGACAATCGAGAAAAACAGAAAGCTAACATGTCACTAGACTGTCGCGTCCTTTTAAATGAAAGCTATCTTAAGGGACTAGATTACAACAAACCTGTGACTATCCTATCTTATTTTTGGGAGAGGGATCCATATACTGACAAATTAAATTATAAAGAAGCTCAGACTTTGCAGTAATTGAAGTTCCACAATTTATTACGTGGCTTGAGAGACTTGCATACATTCTCATTTGTTTATGTAATCTGTAAAATTTAGGCAATTATTCCAATGCATAGGCACTGTTGGGAAGAAAGCACAAACTGGCATAGGAGATGAAGGTGCCAGTTGTGAAATATTACACTACAGTATGAAATCTGCATTCACTTGCTAAAGAGTTTGGGTCATGAGGGTACATTAGTGAGAATTATTATTTTTATCAAATAAGGAGTTTTACAACAGCTTCAGCATTTGAACAAATATGTAATTGAAACCACAGATTACCACAATACATAACATGGATAGGAAAAAAAAATGAATAGGTGTTTTTAATCTATAACCTTGTCCACAACTTACCTAAACACTGTAGAAAAATGATATGGAACTCCAGTAGACTTGTCAAGGATGAATTTGTTCCCAAAAGTATTGCCACATAACTGAACAAAATAATCTATTTGACAAAGCCACTTAGCGTAGCCAATTTAAATATCAAAGAATATCTTTCAAGAATAATGAATTACATTAAACTGATATTTACTTACTTTGTTGATGATTAACCAAGAATTTCTGCTGCTATTTAAGATTTCTCCTGTTTGGATGTAGTAAACAAACCTGTTCTGTTAACAAAGAGGTCTAAGTTTCCTATTTGCTAGATCTGGTAGACATTCATCTATTTTCTTATTACACAGTGTATATTTTGTTTACTGAGAAAGTTAAAATGAAGTCAGTGTGAGGGGTTTAAGGCATAGCTCTATTTTCTTCAGACAAGATATTTAAATCATGTATTTTATTTGTCAAAGAAATCTTTTCTTTGTACTCTGATTTTAGCTGTAGTACCAGGAAGTAGGCTTGAAAATGTATTAATAGACTGAAAATTATGATAGTTGTATGATTCAGACTTGGGATAGTTCCTGTAAGTGGAATCAATATCTGATGAGAGATTTATGAATGCAACAAGCATATACACTCCCACACAACTATTGCAGTATTCTCGATCATTTGCCCTATAATATAAAATAATGTATAGCACAATGATCAGAATTCGAGCAACCGTAAACCAAACTTGGTTCTCTCTCACACAAGATACGAGATTAAATGATCTAGTCTTGTGATTTTGTTGAAAAAAAAGGTGATGTTTTGAGGGGATATGGACAACACTAATTGCTCCTATATATTTTGGCTTAAAGTGTTTGTAAATCGAGAGCATTTCTGTGGATATATATAACTCCAACAAAAACGTATATATACATAGTGTATATATATATGTCTATATGTAAGTGTATAAATATAAAATATACATACTTTTCCATATATACACACATATATCTTATACATCTATGTATCTATGTGTGTAGTACATACATTTGCGTTTCAAGGATACTAACAGTAGTAAATTCTTTTATTGCAAAGGCAAATAGAAATTTTAGGAAATTTATATACATTCATATTCTTATTAATTATTTTTCTCAATTTGTGCTTGTGTAAAACATTGAAACATTAGAGACCTATAGACAAGAAAAAGCAAACATCAATGAAAAATAATTCAACAACAAAAAATCTTCACCTAGTAATATAAAGTAAGCGTCTATAAGTATGTGGAGAAATACCTTGCTTGCTACTGATAAATCCATTAAGATCATTTTTAAAAACCCACAGAATTTGCCTAAAAATATCAGGTAATTGTGGAAAATTGAGAATGAAGTGTCACACTCATTTTTTTCCATTTTTTAAATCATGCCTTATCTTTGTTACGTTGGACATGATGAGACTATAATAATTTAAAATTTGTAAAATTTCTGATTATAATTTGTTGTTAATTTGCTTCCTTAATGATTACAATTTTGAGCCATTCAAACACCAGTTTTACAGAAAATCCTTTTTTTAAAGAAAAAATATTCCTGAATTATAAATAATTGGGCTCTATTATTGTCTGTGCGTGGGCCAGGGAGTAGGAGAAAGTGGAGTAGTTAGCCTTAATTATCTGGATAATTTATTTCTGTCAACCCAGCCTTGGTGCCCTTTCCTTTCAAAACTGAAAAGTTATATTAGAAATTATAGTTCGTCTTAAAGGAACTATAACATTAGAGATGACATTTCAGCACATTTGTGGATAAGTTATTTTCGCTATGTCACCTTTCCCTGTGGTAGTTGTGCAGTGTTCCTATCCTAGGATGGAGATTGAGAGAGTAGATGACAGGAGGGTCAGGGGACTCTTCTCTCTCACGCAAAGCCTCCTACCATGGCCATCTGCAATCAGATTGTTAGCATGTCAGCTCAGTCTCTCAGAATCCCCTGAATGCTGCTCAGCCAGCTAAGAGAAAATACCTTGTGTATTGGCTGTGGATGTCCCTTAACAACACCCACTAACTCAGTCATGCAGCCTAAATGTGGCAGCAGACAGCACCTTCACACCAGTGTACGATAACTGAGCTTTCCGTCGATGTGTCTTGACCTTATAAGAAGGCACAGCGAAGGGCCAGGTTGAAGAGCCCAGAAAGGCTTGATTGCTACTAATCTTCTCTTGTCTGTTAAAAATGGCAGCTTCTTTCACTCCAGTCAGTCAGAAACAAATGTAATAAAACAATCTTCACTCAGAAAAACCAGTAAGGCATTTCTTTTATGCAGTGATGAAATACAACCACTAGATGACACCAAGAGATAGTTTCTATATGTCTGATTAATATCCACACTCAGTTGCCTGTTCAAAGGTGACATTCTTGTTAAGATTTTCATTGAGATCACAGATGTAGGCCAATTAAGTGAGCTGAATTTTTAGAATTGCTTTGCTTCAATATTATTGATTGCCATCTAATCAGGAAGTCAAAACAAACCCAAACAGAAACAAAAACAAAATAAAACAAAAAACATTGGATATGGGGTCATTGGGACATCCAACCTTAAACATTTCCACTTTTGTTTCTTACTGTACACACCGTTAATAAGGTATTCAAAAGGAGGCGTTACTGTAACTGTGATTTTGGAAATATTCTGCCGGCGTTTCTATTATAAAACCTTCCCAGTGACTTGAAATTTAGCTCTAGTACTTCTCTCCAGTCTACACTTTATAATTCAAGTCTCAGCAATATGCATCTTTACATGGCTGTAAACAATTGACCTGCTTAAATGCCTGTATCAGAAGAGGAAAGAAACTGTAAATACTAACAACTTTGCACTCTCAGATGATTATCTGTATTTCCTTCAAAAATCAACTAGTGTTTCGTCTTGGATTTGGTGTGCTGATGGCTCATGGCCAAATTAATGTAATTTGTACCCCGGGAATAGGCTTAAGCTTTAAAACAGTAGTTTCCCTATATGGTAGAATACTGTTTTAGTAGCAGGGTATCTATATAATAAGAGTTGCATACAAACTTCCAAATCTGATCTCTTTACCAGTAAGAATCTTCAGAAGACTGAGCTCATGAAGAAACAGTTAATGTTAAATACTTCTTAATAATTCTAACAAGTGTTGCTTGAAACTGCTTGAGTAGTTTTGAAAACTCAATTGATGATTTTAGTATTTAACTAGCATTGCCACATGGTAAATTAAATTGCATATTTTTCACAAAAGATATTTATTATTAGAAACAGACTGTATACTGGTTACATAAAGGAGAAAATAAATGTTCTTAATTGCAAAAGTAACATTTGAGACATATAACAATTTCTAAGAAGTAAATGTGTCAAAATTAACGGAACACAAGGTCATACTCATATATTGAACATTAATTTAGTACGACATATGAACATCCATCAATTTACAAACCTAAAATTATAAGGAAAAACAAATATAACCTCACTGTGAAATAACTCGTTATTTTTTTGAAACAAGAAACTTAATTCTGGTTATTCAGTGCATCCTTTCTGCTTCCTTTATGAATTTTGAACCATTACATATCTGATTTTTCTGTTTTAAGGGTTTTCTGAAACTATGGTAAGGTTTTTAAAATTCAAATAGCACTCATATTTTGAAATCAATATACCAAGACATATTGCACATTGAGTATCTTTGTTTAAAAATGTTGACTAATTTGCATAAGAAACATTGGTACCTATATAGATTTCCTCTTTCTTTTTTTATTATTTTCTTCAGTGGAAAAACTTAAGATGGACCCAATTAAAAACCTGGTTTGTTTCCAATAATAACAGCGTTAACTTTTGTGTTAACATAAATTTTATGTGTATAATTTTCACAAGAATTTTTCTGAAATTCCATAAGGATATAGGAAATGAGTCACTCAGAAATATTTGACTTTCAGAAGAAATTTTTGATTCTATTTATATTCATTTTATTTTATTGAATTGGAATATATAAGTGAGAGAAAGCTCTTACAATTTCACACCAACTGCTTATTCTCCTTATGGTTCTATTGACTTATATCTTCTCTATCGAATTGATTGATTAACTTTCCATTTTTGAGAAAAAATGTGGATTTCAAGTCCATCCATAAAATAAAAAGACACACATACACACATGGACGCACCTCATTCTAACATGTACTAAATGTATTATAAATTGCATATAGAGAAATACTGTTTTGTAATGCCACGACGTGTTAACTCTTCTTTTGTGTGGGATGTCGTGGAGTAGTGGGTGTTATCTTCTAAATCCCGATAATAGCAGTTATATAGAGACATGGCAATGGAGAGAAAAAGTAGCTTGAGATTGTGTAATTCACAGATGAAATAAGTACATTAAAGATAAAATATTAAGCTTAATTGGGAGTTTTTGTTTATCATCATTTATTTTTCTATGTCCTAAACTTTGCAGCCACTTAAGCAGAGTTATTTGGTCATTTGATTCTATTTATGGAAAACTTTGAATTATTAATCATCTGAGTTTTAGAGAGAGACCTCACAAAGCAGCTTAAAAATAATTTGGCTAATTTATTTTTCTTCCTTTTTGTTTATTTATTTCTTGATAGAGACATTTTCTTTATTTTTCTCTCCATTTACAGGTGCAGAATTAAAGAACACGTTCGCTCACTATATTATTGATGCACTTAAGTGGAGTGTTCCAAAGCATGTAATTACCGTGTAGGCTTATGGCCCTGAAGTAGCCGGGGATAGTGGTGCTGCATATCCATGATTTGAAGGACATACAGTGATGATTATAGAGGCAGTACTCTACATCCATTCTAGCCCTTTTGTGTTTAGCTGGTTGTCATGGCAAATAATTGGATAGAATTTAAGCCACTTTCTTCCAAGTGGGAAATTCATAATTTTACCCTTCACCTAATTTTGTAGATACTTTTAAAGAATCTTAAAGTTTCTATAAGAATGACGTAGAGCAGTGTGGGAAAAATTTTCTCATATAGCGGGCATCTCAGAAATTAGGCTGCTTCTTTTTGGGGGGTTAAAGATGTCAATTTCTATTTGCATCAGTTTGCTTCATTTTCTTATAACTAAGCCACAGACTTTGAGCTTCTTTGATAAAACAAGCCCAGTGTAGTTTACTTTGACAGCTCCTGAGAGAAATGGAAAAAGAAGGTAAAAAGTTGAAATCTTATTAGATTTTAGCTAAAAAGACACTCTGACTCAAGTTGTACCTGGGAAAGGCAGCGAGCCTTTCCAGAACATGGCTGATGGAGAAAATTGTAAATAGAAATGATTTAAGTCAATAGTATGATAGGGTTGCCATGAGACAGAGAGTCAGGATTAATTAACCCAGAGGATCTATAAGTCAAGTAATAATGATGTGTTTTATTTATTACTTTCTATTTTAGTTATATAATATGTTAATGCATGTTTAGTATATTAGATCCTCTTTTCAATTGTAAAATACATCGGATGAATGGATAAAGAAGATGTGGCACATATATACAATGGAATATTACTCAGCCATAAAAAGAAATGAAATTGAGCTATTTGTAATGAGGTGGATGGACCTAGAGTCTGTCATACAGAGTGAAGTATGTCAGAAAGAGAAAGACAAATACTGTATGCTAACATGTATATATGGAATTTAAGAAAAAAAATTGTCATGAAGAACCTAGGGGTAAGACAGGAATAAAGACACAGACCTACTAGAGAATGGACTTGAGGTTATGGGGAGGGAGAAGGGTAAGCTGTGACAAAGTGAGAGAGTGGCATGGACGTATATACACTACCAAATGTAAAATAGATAGCTAGTGGGAAGCAGCCGCATAGCACAGGGAGGTCAGCTCGGTGCTTTGTGACCACCTAGAGGGATGAAATAGGGAGGGTGGGAGGGAGGGAGGGAGATGCAAGAGGGAAGAGATATGGGAACATAAGTATATGTATAACTGATTCACTTTGTTATAAAGCAGAAACTAACACACCATTGTAAAGCAATTATACTCCAATAAAGATGTAAAAAAAAATACAGTTATAACATAATAGAAAGTTTAGATTTGAAAGGTGTTCATCATCATCCAGTTCAATATTCCCTGAGTCATTTAATCTTTATTTAATGAGCACCTATATGATGCCAGCCCCCATCAGCTATTGAGAATATGATAAACAAACTTTTAAAAATGAACAAACACACCTCTGCCCTCAAGAAGTTTGTATTCTAGAAATGATGTGGAATATGGAAGATGATGCCTAAGAGAATTGTCATCACTTTATCCAGGTGATTATTTGTCCACCACACTGGACTCCAAGACTAAGTTCCAAACACTGTCATTCTTTGGACAAAAAAGCCCCTCTGTCAAAGTTCTCTGTTGTTTAATTGCCGTGTTGCCTAAGCCCTCTTATGTTTAGCAGTATGTAAATACTAAATCCAGTGATGGAGATCACATGTAGAAAAAGTGTGCAATCCTGGAGGATATGAAGTGTTCCTTTAAGATTAGAATTCCTGTCTGTGCACAGAATCGTTTACTAATGATAACACAGCAGATCATCGCTACAAACAAAGTCTTATTTTACAGTGACTATTCTTTTTCAGATTCTTTTCCATTATAGGCTATTACAAGATATTGAATGTGTTATACAGTAGGTCCTTGTTATTTATCTATTTTATATATAGTACAGTGTATCTTGAACATTTTGAATATGTTGTTCTCCTGTCTTCTGACTTCCATAGTTTCTGATGAGAAATTACCTGTTAATCTTATTGAGGATTCCTTGCAAGTTATGAGTCCCTTCTCACTTGCAGCTTTCAAGATTCCCTCTTTGGCTTTCAACCATTTGATTATGATGTGTCTAGCTGTGAATCTTCTTGAGTATATTATACTTAGAATTCATTGAGATTCTTAGATGTGTAGATTAGTATTTTCCATCAAATTTAGGAAGATTTCAGCAACTATTTCTTCAATTTTTTTTTTTTTTGTCCTTTTCTCCCTCTGGTGTCCTTTAGGTCTCAGTTATGCGTTTGCTGTATATTTGATGGTGTATCCCATGTCTCTGAGACAGTGTTTATTTCTCTTTTGAGGATACAATGCATGGAACTCCCATGCCAAGGAGGCCCAGAAATGTCTTTTTCCACCCTCTGACCATTTTATTCACTTATGTGTGTGTAGCCATTGGTCCCCAGTCAGGAGTCAGGTCAAGGGGCCTAGACCCTCTAATCAATCTATATCTTGTGGGACCATTGTCCCAAGTGATTATAGGTCATATTTCTCATTGCCATCTTTGCCTTACAGTCTTTTAAATTCCTCCAAACTAAGATGAACTAGGCAGACTTGTTTGACTTGTTTGAGGCTCTTTAATGTTGGCAAAACATCAGGGACTTCCATTGGCCCATACAACTTCCAAGAATGCTGGATTAAGACCTTTGTTTTGACCTCATCAATGATTGCTTTATTCATCCCATTTCTTAATAACCATTTAAAGATTTCCATACTGTTGGGATGAGTCCTTTGACTTACTCCTTTTTCTAGCCTCTTTATTTTGCCCATTATCTTTTGAATCATTCTAACCTTCTTTGCTGACTATGGTTTCAACATAACTTTCCCCTTTGGAAGCAGTTTTGAGACCCAGTATTAAGGTGCAGTTCAATATTTTCTTTGCTTTATTTTTAACTTTAACTTTAACTCTATTTTTAAAGCTTGTAAACTCAACTGGTCAGGATCGAAGCTTGACCCAGAGTCAGAATTTACCTTAATACTTTTTAATTTTTTATTTTAACTTTACCCATTGATATGAGACCTGAGGTTAAAGGCTATAACTTGGAACAGCCAGAATTCAAATTATGGATGTATAAGGTATACATCCAAAGATGTATAAGGCAGAGTCTGGGAGGGATCCAAACATGAAGTTCTTTTGTTGCCCAGACACATTATCATCCTGGCATTGATATGTGACAGTACATATGAAGTACTGCTCACCAAGGAATTTCATCAGAGACTCATTGTCCAGAATTTTTATTGGGACTTCATTATGTATACATGACTGATTGATTGATTACCTACTTGGTGGAACTCAGTCTCCAGGCCAACTGATACCACGTGACCCAAGCTTTCCCCCCTTATTCACATGGTTTGGTTCTGGTGTGATCAGCCTCTGCTCTAAACTGTGACCTTCCTAGCAGAGTTGACATTGGTTACCTCCCAGAAATTGAGGGCAAAGGACAGCCCTCTCTTTGGACAAGGTCAAATTCTTTAATAGACACACTTGACAGGTCAATAATGACAAATCTTTGGGAATGAAGTTTGAAGGAGCTCCAACCTTATTCTGCACTCTGGTGGCTGCCGTGCTGCTGTTTTTTGCTATGATTATGGGCTGTTAAGTTTCAAGACTACCCTCTGGAGCAGAGGTGAGGATTGGGAAGAGGTCAAGTTAAAATACTCCAAAGCTCACTGTTCTTACTGAAATTTTCAGCCATTTATTTTTCAGTAGATACTCCCTGAATTGCTGCAAGCCTTTGATTAATTTCCAGAGTAGTGAAAGAGTCAATTCTGATAATTTTGCCATTTTTCCTTGCTTTTATGGAGG
This sequence comes from Orcinus orca, assembly GCF_937001465.1. Taxonomy (NCBI): domain Eukaryota; kingdom Metazoa; phylum Chordata; class Mammalia; order Artiodactyla; family Delphinidae; genus Orcinus; species Orcinus orca. Next base: position 145,840,794 of record NC_064561.1, read on the forward strand.
AGAAAAATTGTGGAGGTCCTTATTCTATCATTCACCAATGTCATTCCCTCAGCCTACTTTTCTGAATGAAGGTTTTTTGGAACACAGCCATTCTCATCTGTTCACCTATCATCTAGGGCTGCTTTCCCATGGCAGTGAAAAGGTGGGTAGTTGCAACAGAGACCTTCTGGCTCACAAAGCCTAAAACAACTTAAAATTTATACTATATGACCCTTTAAAGAACATTTTTGGCAGCATTTGCTCTAATGTATAGATGTTATTTTGTGTGTGTGTTTGTGTGTATATATACGCATGCACATTCCATAGTCCATAGCCCTGTACCCCAAATATATCAGTGGCTTCTCAGAACCCTGGGGGAAAAGTTAATAATATATTACAAAATTTTATTAAAAGAAGAGGATCTGGGTTATACAATTCTTCTCCATGTTGCTGTTCCTAATTGTTTTTGAACACACAAGGGTTTATGACATCAGTATAAAGGGAAAGAAAGAGTTATAACAAAAGCTCTATCAAATCTTATACTACAAAGACTCGTTAAAAATCTAGGCTTTACCTCCTTTTACTTCTTCGTTGATTTTTCCATATACCTTTTTGTCAGTTTCATAACAGAAAAATGAAAGACAATTCTTTTTTTTCTCCACCTGTATAAGGTAGAGTGAAAAATAAATATCTCTACGTCTGCATTTTTAAATCTTAAGTACTATTCTCTACCTAATAAAAAAGTTACATTTTTATGTAAATTGATATGATCCATCATATTATTTGCTTTTAAAATTTTGTATTTCGTTTGTATAAAATTTTAAGAAAAGTGATTCACTTATTGAACAAGGATTTCTTTGCCTGCTCATCACTGCTCAATTACTTGAAGAGAGATTCTTTAGCTTGAGGAAGTCTCTTCTTTTCTCAGCATGTCTGTTCCTCAGCCATGGTGAACACACATATCTTATGGAACTTTAGATTCACTGAACTTCTGTTAACCTCCCTAGTCAAGACATAAACCATGTTTTATAAAAGGGTAGTAAACTAGACATTTTAAAAGGGTAAAAATAAATTCAGGTATTATAGGTTTGAATTACTGGACAAGATTTCATTTACAAAAAGAAGTTGTGAGTCTGATTCTAAAATTAATAGGATCTGCAACTTGCTTGCATGATTGAGTCTTTTAATTTATTCGATAGAGAGTACGTATTATCTTTGAAGTTCTATTAGGATAAATTTAATTATCAACCAAAATAATTCTGGAACCAAGATTTAACATATGTGTCAAAATATACAACATATCTCTGCTTATATGCCATTTATGTTACATTTATTGTTTCATACTATAGGAAAAAAATAGATAATTTTAAAATATGGCAGCAACTAAAGGAAATGCTTTACTGCTTTTTGAAATCTTCTACCAGAATAACAGCAACATTTGAAAGTGTAGAAAATTAGATTTTATTGGAAAAACACATAAACTCAGGGTATGAGAAGTCCCTTAAGGGCCAGGGATCATAAGAGCATCTAGTCACCCAAAAAAGCTGCCAATATTAATGATTATTGATATGGTTGCAAATTTCTACATGTGTTTACTACCCTATCTTCCTGTGACCCAGAACTCTTGGTCCACTTACTACTGGGCCTCTCTAATGTAGACCCAGGAAAGTCACTCAGTATTTTGTACGTGATCCTCTGGGGACAACCAGATGTCCTTTTTGCCTTGGAGTGGGGAGGAAATATTTTTAACAAAATTTTAATGCAGTGTTGTTTTCCCTGTTCCTCTGTATTGATCTGGGCCTGAAACTCATCACCCCTTACCGTAATTTTCAACGCACACACGCACACACGCACACAGACACAGACATACACTTTCAAATTCTGTGGCTTCATAGCAAAATGAAACGCAATTTGGTTAGCCAGCATACCTCTGTTCTGGGTTCCCCTCCTTTGCTTGCCTCCAACAACAGAGATAATTATAAATAAATTCACTATATTTTATCACTTGACTTTATCTGTCAAATGTTGTTTTAAAATGTATATGCCTCACATATACAATGGAATATTACTCAGCTATAAAAAGAAATGAAATTGAGTTATTTGTGGTGAGGTGGATGGACTTAGAGTCTGTCATACAGAGGGAAGTAAGTCAGAAAGAGAAAAACAAATACCATATGCTAACACATATATATAGAATCTAAAAAAAAAAGAAGTTCTGATGAACCTAGGGGCAGGACAGGAATAAAGACACAAACGTAGAGAATGGACTTGAGGACACCGGGAGGGGGAAGGGTAAGCTGGGACGAAGTGAGAGAGTAGCATGGACATATATACACTACCAAATGTCAAATAGATAGCTAGTGGGAAGCAGCCACATAGCACAGGGAGATCAGCTCGGTGCTTTGTGACCACCTAGAGGGGTGGGATAGGGAGGGTGGGAGGGAGACACAAGAGGGAAGAGATATGGGGATATATGTATATGTATAGCTGATTCACTTTGTTATACAGCAGAAACTAACACACCATTGTAGAGCAATTATACTCCAATAAAGATGTTAAAAAAAAAAAGCATATGCCTGCTGTTTTTAAGTCTTTCTGCATCCCATGCAAGGTCTTTGTGCACAAAATGTTACAGTTGTGCCTTTTTTCCTTGCTACCCAGGACAGAAGGAGGAGGTAGGTAACCATCTGTGAGCTAACAGAGAACTTCAATAACTCCCACAGAAAGAGCCGGTAGGGAGTTTGTATTTTTGGCCATGAATCCAGGGCTTTCATTTTAAGTTTCAGGGTGCATCGTGCAGTTGATCACTGATTGAATGGGGGCGCTGGAGGCTCTGGGGATCAAGCTGTGACATTTTTCTGAGCCTGAAGGCCGCTCACAGTTATTACTGCATAGGCCTTGCTGACTGCTACTTCAGGGGACACGGGGAGAAGGAGGTTGTGCTTCTGAGTGTGGGTGGTCAAATAAACTCTTTTAGCAGCAGCAGTTGGTCTATTTAGCCTGAAAAAGAGACCACCAGCAGCCCCCAAAGTGCTAAAAAAATTACAATCAATTTTAAAAATATATATTATATTACATAAAAGACTGTAAGAGCAAGTGCTGAGCATTGCTGCACAGAATTACCAGCTGCTAAATGAGGCAGTCACGTGTAGCCAAGTGGGATTTATCCTGTAACCCAGAGAACTGCCAGCTCTCCCACCACTCTACCCTTCTCTCAGGGGAAAGAGAAGGAAAAAAAAAAAAAAGAACTAAACAAAACAAAAAAATAGCAGCAGAAAACAAAAAAACACAATCCAGTTTAGAGAAAATGGGTTGAAGGGAACTACTGAAATGTAGTAGCCTTGGAGTTTATCCTTTGGTTGTAAGTATTTAGGATTTGTTTTTAAAGGGATTGTTAAGACTCATATGTTTGCCGTATATTTAGACAGTGTTTAAGGACCAACTTACATCTGCAAATTCGTTTAGGGCGTTGGTTGTCAATACTGTTCTTTATCGTTGGTGTTAACTCAGTTTTGGATTGTCTCAAAGTTTTTAAAGCCCTAAACTGTGTCCTTTACTTAATTCTATATTTAATTTAAGAAATTCCTGGATTTTTTCTAATTGCTGATTGTCACGTAATGCATAAAGGATAATTCAGACATCATACTAAATTAAGCACTCGGTTTTTTTAATCCAAGCAATTCAAAATTAGAAAAATATGATACATATACTTTATAAATTTTTAATCAGGATTCATAAATATGTATTAGGCACCTATTGTATATACGTATAATACAATTAAATGAATAAGACTATTTTTCTGCCTTGAAGACTTTATAAGACTATAAACTCCATAAAGGAGGGACTATTTCTGGCTGATTCACCACTCTGACACTCAGAATCAGCATTGTGTCTGTCAGACGTCAAGTCCATTTAGTCCTGTAAATTAATGAGTGGATCTTAGAGAGGAAGCAGGAATTTAAACAACTAATATATTACATCGTAATTAATGCCAATCTAATCTGTATTAAAAATTATGACCATGGGCACAATTACCAAGTCTACATAGCTTTCTGCTAGAACTTTTGCTTTGCATTTAATTTACTTTAATTGAACTTCGAGCAAACTACATTTCATCCAGAAGACCCACCAGACAATCAAGCACCCAGATGAACTCAAAATACACTCTGTCCAAAACACTCTGTTCAAAACAGACTCTTGATGCCCAAGTTTAAACTACCTCTTAAAAATGAAAATTTAATTTTTTTAAACATCACCTGAATATCCTCCTCTTATAACCTAGCCGGCAAAAGTTTTGTAGGACCGAAATAATGAAGAGAGAGTTTCTTTAATCATAACTGTAACACTGAACTCACGAATTAATGCAGAGCCTTGTTGAATAGGAAGCCAAAGAAAGAAATTGAACTGAGGAAAAGGCCAGAAGTAGGTTTGTTAACCTGATGTCCATATGAGGGCTCTTCATGCTTAAAGAACTATATCAAAGCATGCTAGAAAATGTGTTATCTACCCTTTGGAAACTGCATTGGCTTCTAAATGATCACTCTTTTGATTTTTAAACAAATTTCATTGGAGATTAATTGCAAGTCACTCTTTCTGAGTCTCCCAATCAATCTACCTACCTTTTTGGTAAACCACAGCAATATTTGTTATCTATAGATTTAGTTATTAAATCTATTTACAGGAATTTCTAAAAATGGTCTTTAGTATCTTTGGGTCTATAATACATACCCTTTTCTTATCTGGAGTAATAATTAAGCTAGTTTACAAAAATCCTAAATCTAAATAATTGTATCATTTTAAAACAAAATTACTATCATATCTAATTCTGAGATTATATGTAGGTTGTTTTATACTCTGCCTAATTTTTAAAACAGACCCTTGAAGACATAGTCTGTTTATAAAGTCATCTTGTGTCAAACCATCTTATAATTTAAGAAATTTATTTAGTATATAACTATATCTTAAATGTTGAGACAGTCTCAGAAACTTAATTATTTCTTTAGTGCAGTGGCTTTCTAATCTACTTTTAAGTGGCTGATCCTTTTCTTCAATGGAAATTTTATATATTTTCAACATTTTAAAAAACAACAATAACAATATTAAAAATAGTTAGTATAATAAATTTCCTGTTGTTGAATCAGATTGGGATTTGGGACAGAAAATTCTCATCAGTCCTAATGTGTCAAGTTCACATTCTTTCCATAGTTCTAAAGTAGACTTTGGTTATGTACAAAGCACTGGTCAAGGAAGAGCTGCTTCACTATTTACTGTCTCTGGGTTTGTTAACTATTCTTTGTGTCTTCTTGACCATGAGGTTCCATAGGTCACTCAGGTGAAAGTGACCTCTCCACCAATCAGTGTCAGAACACCTAGACAGCATTTTGGTAGTATTCTCCAAAACCACTCAATGATTCAATGACAGCCATTTTATTGTGTTGACCCCTCACCACACAGAGAATACACTCATTCAGATGTCAAGTGCGTGCTGACAAAGGCCAGCTTAGTTGAGAGTGGTTGTGCTTTAAACCCCTTTAAACAGATTTATCCCTCCATCAGATGTGAATGTTTAAGTGTTTTTGAACAAGTATTATAAAAACAACTATTGTAACAAAATTTTAATCCGGTAAAATTTAATTTTTTTCAAGGTTGATCTACATAGCTAATATTTTTATTAAATGTACAAAGCAGTATTTTTTGACTCGATAGCATTTCTCATTTTCAAGATGACTATGCAATGATATAGAATAAAATTAATTGAGCACGAGCCATATTACACAATAGCTGTTCAGTTCCTTTCAGACCTTAGTTTAAAAAAAGAAACATTTACTAACTATTAGATAATTTCCTAGAAAAAAGTAGGTGTATTATTTTATTTTTGTGTATCAAAGACCGAGTAAGAGGGGATTCTCAAACAATGGATTATGAAGAAAGGCTCATAAATCAAAAATAATTATGTGAGTTTAGAGGTGAGATAAGTTTTTATATTTGAATAGTTTAGGTGTGTTCTTGACAAAAGGGAGAAAAATTGATAAACTAGAGAATTCTCAAGATGTTTTACTGACAGAGCTTACATATTTTTTCCCAGCTATTTTACTTATAGAGTAATTAAATGTGGCTTAGTTTGAAATTAGAGAGTCACTTTCCTAAACTTATCATTTCCTTTTCCAATTATTATTTTGACTAATAATAATAATGCCTGAATAATGTACCTCCCTTGAGGTTTTAGGGATTTTCTTTTCAGTGATGGTTTATTTCTGTAGTTAGGTGAATTCATTCTTTCTGACGCTGATGGCTATATCATCCAAGTAAATTTGTCTCTGTTATTTATTGTTATAGGCTCATTTATTTTTCTGTGTCTCATCAATGTATGCTTCATATGAAAAATACATGTAATAGTAAAATTATTTTATTTATGACATTTTCTAGTAAGATTTGTGATGAAAGAACTAGAAATGTTCCATCTCTTTCTCATCAAGAAATTCTACACTATCTGGAAAATATTTAATCTCATTCTCAATCTCAAGTCAATGTCACATAAAGCTCAGAGTATCATCACTCTTCTCCTCCTCTGTCTTCACTGTTAAGTGTCCTTTTAATGTTTTCTGAGAATTACTAAGTACTAAAAAGTTAAAGGCATATCTCCATGTATTAGATGGAAACCTCTAATTATTAATGTATCACCTGGCTTACATTAAGCTTTATGATAACATATGAGAATGAGAGATAGTAATCTTAGCAGGAGAATGATAATATAGGTTAAAATATAAGGCACGTTCATTGGCCAATAGATAATACAATAAGGCTATAGACCCTAGTGATTATTCTGCTGGCCTGGGTTCCAATTCCATTTTTGCCTCCCATTTAGCTATGTTACTTTGAATAAATGACTTAAAATCTTTGTGCCCAATTCCTTCATCCCTCAAAAGGGTATGAGGATGATGTTTCTCTCCAAGGGAGTGTGGCGAGAATGAAATGTTAATATAGTAATATACTCAGAACCATAATTGGAACTTAGTAAGTGCTATACACATTTGTTATTATTATTTTTAAATGTTATGTACATTAAATTGGTATTAGAATTTTCTGGTTGTCTCTGAAAGTCACTCAAACTGAAACATCATTTTAGGATATATATATTCATATATATATATATTTTTTAAAATATTTCTCAAGTGAAAACTTGGAGCACATGTAGTCAGTCAATGAATGAATGGTAGTAAGGAAGTAAGATCTAGGTATTTGCTAATGAGGCAGGAAAGAAGAAAAGAGGTTGAAGAGTTGGGGGTGGAGTGGAGTAAGATTTAGGACAATTTAGCTACTTTGTTATAATAAATCAGAGGTCAGGAAAGTTTTTCTATAAAGGGCCCAATAGCAAATATTTTAGGCTTTGCAGACCATAAGGTCTGTCCCGAGTCCACAATTCTGCCCTTGTAGTGAGAAAACTGCCATTGACAATATGTAAATGAGTGAACATGGCTGTGTTTCCATAAAACTTTATTTGCAAAAACAGAGCAGTCTGACTGGCCCTGCAGACTATAGTTTACTCACCCTGAAGTAGATCCTTGAGTAATCACAGCAGGGGTCAAGCCTTTTTACTCTTCTCATTGTCCTTGATCAGGTGTTTTGAATACCCGCAGGGGTTCTTGGGCATTTCCAGATTCAAACAAATAATCAAAAGTGATCAAGAACCCTGAGAAGGAAATCAAACAGATACATCTGATAAGAATGTTTCAGATCCTTAAAGAAAATATCAGAGATATTCAAAGTTTATCTTCTATCACTCTTTACAGTTTAGTAATAATAAATGGTAGGGCTTCCCTGGTGGCGCAGTGGTTGAGAGTCCACCTGCTGATGCAGGGGACACGGGTTCGTGGCCCGGTCCGGGAGGATCCCACATGCCGCGGAGCGGCTGGGCCCGTGAGCCATGGCCGCTGAGCCTGCGCGTCCAGAGCCTGTGCTCCGCAACGGGAGAGACCACAACAGTGAGAGGCCCGCGTACCGCAAAAATAAATAAATAAATAAATAAACAATAAATGGTAGTCTAAGGTTAAATTCCCTTACAAGACTGTGAAAGAATCAGATACAACTTCACTAAATGTCCAAGTAATTTGATTCGATAATTATACATATAACTTAGTAAAATCTTAAATTTGCTATCATGATTACATACTTATTATATAACCAATTTGTTTGTATGTATGTAATTTCCAAGTGTAGTTTGCAAATTCTAAACTTCTTTATTCTTCTGTGTCATTGCTCCTTTTCTTGGTATATATTTAGCTTCTTAAATGCCACTTTGGCAACCATTAGACTACTTTTTTACAGATTATTATCATATCTTAAATAGGATATATGTTCATTAAAGCAATAACCCTACTTCATGTCATTTGTTCTACTCCATCTGTCTCTTACAATCTGAAATTAGCTACATGATTCAGTATAGCAAATACTCCATCTAGCATCAAAGATTGTACAGACAGTCAATGAAACCAAACTAGCTACATTAGACATGATGAATAAAATGTTTTGAGAACCTATAGCATTCCTTTCCATGAACACAATTCAAGAGATTATGATTTGGCCTATTTTTTGTCTTCCTGAGTGCAGTGGAAGCATTTGTCAAAGTAGAGCTACCCTCACACTAATGGGAAAATGTTCATATAACATAAGATGGAAAAGGGCCAGGGAAGACATTTTAGTCTTTGGGGAAGAGGCAAATATGTGAAGGCCAATTTTATTCCTTAAATGATGTTATCTGGTATTATTACTACTATCAAGCATTTAGTGAATGCCAATAACATGGGTACCCAGAGCACCTCATCAGTGTTGATGGAAACATTTTGTTATGAAAAATAACCCCTGCTTAATGCATGTGCTATATGACATTCTTCTTGACAGAAGAGGCTCAAGAAGGTCTCCCAAAGCACATGCATTGCTAATGAATTTCCTTCAGGATAAAACTGACCAAAAGTGTAATACCAGTAAAATATATTCAATGGCTGCATCTTTCATACTGTTTTCTTTCTTAGCATTTCTAAGTTCCTTTAGTCAATTTTTCTCTTGTATGTGTGTGCACATATGCTCCATTTCTCTTTCTCCTGCTCTCTCTCATTCTCCACTTTTCATGTATTATTTCTGACCTGCTCCAAAGGAACTCTTAAACTTTATTCTCACCTACATTTACACTTCTCATTTTCTTCTTTTAGAATTTCTCAAATTTAGCAATACAGAAAAAAAAAAATTATGTGATTAATATGGAGTTATCTAGTTGAAAGGTGTTATGTCTGTTGACTTGATTCCAAATTAATAACCATCTTTTCAATTGGAGTATGAAATAGGGAGGGTCATTGAAAATAGTGTAGGATTTTTAATGTACACTTTTGGAAATTCATATTCTTATAATATTGCTCTTCACATTATGTAGAATTACAGATTTTTGGACAAAGCACAATAAATATTTAGTTGTAATTTTTAGGTGAGAATACTAATTTATTTCTCAAAGTGATGATCGAACACATTAGAAACAAAGACCTATTTAGGTAAAGTCTTTGTTTAAGTAAGACTTAACTTACTGCATGCTGTCATAACTCAATAGTAATCAAATTATGTGCTGTTGTTTTTCTTCAAACGTTGTAAGAATTATCTTTTACATTAGTTTCTTTTAACCTAACAATCCTAGAAATATTCAAAATTTACTTTCCTTTTTCCCTTTTGACCTTGGAGCTCCATTTTAAATTCTCATCTGTGAGACCCCTATCAACCCCTCAGTCAGTGACAGAACTGTCACAGAATTCACCAAAGCTGATCTCTTTTCTCTAAGGAAACAGCTGTTCACTTCTTGCAATCTTTTGCCCCAAGCACTGACAACGAGAAAACTTGCTTCTAATGTGGTTACAAATCTTGATCCAGCTGGTGACTCCTTTTCAACAATGAAGGTTACTATGAGCCCCATGGTGGCACTTAGAATTGAAACTATGCTCTTACAGTACTTTCAGCTCCATATGCTGGCCCTTCATCCCTTATTCTGGGCCCAACCCTGGCTCTCAAGCATATGCCTACTACCAAGGGTAGTCCATGTCCCTATGAATGTTTATCTCTTTGTCTCACTGTTTCAATCTGTCTCATATACACCAAGGCAGAAAATTTAAAAACTGTTTAATTTACATTATTATATTGAATTTTTTCCTAAGATTTCTAATCTACTTAGTTGCAGTTATGATGCACAAGGATGGACCTAGAATCTGTCATACAGAGTGAAGTAAGTCAGAAAGAGAAAAACAAATACCGTATGCTAACGCACGTATATAGAATCTAAAGAAACAGTACTGATGAACCTAGTGGCAGGGTAGGAATAAAGATGCAGACTTAGAGAACGGACTTGAGAACCCGGGGTGGAGATGGAAGAGGGGAAGCTGGGACGAAGTGAGAGTGTAGCATTGACATATATACACTACCAAATGTAAAATAGATAGCTAGTGGGAAGCTGCTGCATAGCACAGGGAGATCAGCTCCGTGCTTTGTGTTGACCTAGAGGGGTGGGATAGGGAGGGTGGCAGGGAGGCTCAAGAGGGAGGGGATATGGGGATACGTGTATGCATATAGCTGATTCACTTCGTTGTACAGCAGAAACTAACACAACATTGTAAAGCAATTATACTCCAATAAAGATATTTTAAAAAATGCACAGAGTTTGTCTTAGGCTTCAGCTTACCCTGTTTCATGCTGGAAATAGCATTTGATCAAATCCCAAGTCTCTTGTAACGTTTTAAGGAATTTGTTTGCTATAACATTCAGCATAGACATAACTTCTAAGAAAAAGTGAATGGCAACTGAAAACATGGTAATAAAAGTGTTAACAAGTTTTTTACATTGCATAGTAAAAGATATTTGTCTCTTATAAAGATCTGAATAAAAAGTAATGAGCTTAAACCAGCTTCAATTTAGCAGTTGAGTCAATTTTTATTTTAGATTGGTTTACCTACATTAAAAAAATGCTATTGATTCATATTCATATATATTTACCCTCTTCCATTTTTATTCCATAGTTCATCACAATTGCAAAATTTTATAATTCCTTAGGAAAAAAATGTTTTTTCATAGCCAAATTTTTCAGTATGAGAATCATGTAACTAGTTGGAATAGATTTGATTTTATATTTATTTAGAAACTATGATAATTACTAAACTTATTTTTATTTGAAGAGCTAGCAAAGAACACTAAAGATGTACCATATGTTCTCTAGAATTGAAAATGAGGTTCTTTTATATAAACATTTGAAGCTGAAGTAAGAATTTTTTAAAATTTGCTTTACAATTCAAAATAACACAAATAAAAACAACACAGACTACGTAAGTAAAGTTTTTTATTCCTCGGGTAAGTAATTTTTGAAGTCTGAAATATTAACAAAGCTTAGTCATAATTATGCATTTTTCTTTTGGATGATTCTTAAGTATTAATTGCTTTACATATGAAAAAAATCTAGATTATATATATATATTTATATATATACACACACATATATGTATATACATATAAAATACATGTGTATAAATGTCAAAGGAGATACCATATTAATTTTATTTTCACTTTCAATATACATATTGAGGAAAAGAATGAAAACGAGTTCAGTTATCATTCTCAAAACATTTGAAAAAACAAACTAATCAAAATTTCTACCTATATAATAAGTGGAAATGAGGAAAGGTAGTGAAAGAAAATAAGAAACTGGTTTTAATGTTATAATAGCAGACTGTGCTTCTGCAAAGGAATTTAATCTCTGTTATTGTTAGAAATTTTTGATTTTTATTTTTCTTCCTTTTACATTCCTATACCAAAAATTTTATGTGTTCAGCTGTGGTTGAAAAAAAGTAATACAGTGTGTTCAAGACAGGTGCTTCTTGAAACATTTATGTAAACACATTAGGCACTTCTTTGACACAGCATGAACTGGACAAGTATTTCATCCTACTGGTAGTAAGGAAATAATGAGAAATGTGTCAGAGCCAAGTTCATTCAGATATTGCAAAATTCAGAACAGATTATAAAAATGCTGGCCACTGGTAATTAATCATGAAAATTGCTGGAGAAGTTGCCATACTATGAAGGATATTGGCAGAATTATTTGCTGCTAATAGACTAAGTTTTCACCACTTGTTGAGATAATAGATTACTAGATAGTTGGCATAGAACTTTATATTTTCCCTTCTAATGTTTGATGATATCACAGACTGTTCTGGATTTTGGACTTTAGTACTGAGCTTTGCCATACATTGGTTCAATAGAAAAGTTAAGAACAACCAACTATGCTCCTGAAAGAACACTTCCATTTTCTTTTTTGACCTTTTGTGCCTTGGTTTGTTTTGCTTTATTTTGTTTTGTTTTGTTTACATTATATCTTGCTGGAATTTATAAATTCTTGACATATTAGTGAATTTTGAAGTTATAGATCTCATTGAATGGAGTTCTGAAACATAAGTGGTAGAATAGCCATCTTTAATTATAAAGATGTTGATGTCACAATAATATTTTCACTTTTGCCTCCATTGTGAATACACATACATATATGTATATAGATGTATGTACACACACATATCTGTGCGTTATATATGTATACACATGTGTATTTTTACATATATAAATATACATACAAATACACACACATATATAAATATACACACATGTATATTTATATACATATGTATATAAATAATGTATGTAACTATGCCTTTTAAATATTGAAGGAGCGATCAGGCTGATAAATGCTATGAATAGTTTGAGGCAAAGTTCTTTTTCAATATTGACTCTAATAAGTAGCAATTAATATATATATAGATATATGGAGTTTCATATTTTTTCATTTTTATGATAAGAGAAGGAATGTATGACATGCTTGGAAAATTTAGAAAATTCAGAAAGCTATGAATAACAAATTTAGATCACCAATGATCCCAAATCCCATTTTCTGCTTTTTAGTATCTTGCCTTAGAGTCTATTTTAAAACTAAATATTTTCACAAATTTGAGATATTACAGTACATAGTTTTGTCTCCTGATTTTTAACTTAAAAGTTTTTGTTGTTCCTTGTATTTAAATATATTTCAAAAACATTTTTGCTTTTTATATTGTAGAATAAATATTTCTAACAATATCATTTTTCTGTATCTGATTATTTTCTTTGGATACATTCTTAAAAGTGCATTCATTAGACTATAGGGGCAAGAGATATTTTTTAAGGCTTCTAATGCATATTGTCAAATTTCTCCTCAGAAAAAAGTCACATCTCTGGCCAAAAGCAGCAAGAGAGAACATGTCTCCTTGAGTGCTTGGCCATTTTGTATGTAGAAAATAGTCAACTTATGTTGTATTTCACATGCATTGGTTATTAGTGAGAATGAATATTGGTCCATGTTTTATTGCCATTTGTACTTCTTTTCTGTTATGTATTCTTTAACTACTCTGCATCTTATATTAGAGATTTCTATCCAACTAGTAGGAACTTGTTTCATATTAAGGTATGGACCTCATTGAATATCACATCCTTTTCCTTTTCTTTTGTACTTAAAATATGTTCTCCCTCAATTCAAAAAATAAAAATATTCAGCTGTTTCCTTTCAAAGTGTGTGTACTGAATATAGATGGACTTACAGGGCATTATTCTTATTACCTTTTGGTATCATAGATCAGATTTTTTTCAGATTGCCAATGGGATATTTGTTGAAAAAATATCATTTATATTAAATTTTCTCTCTTTAAAATTTATTATAATCATATATTTGTTTATGAAGTTGTCTTGAAGTTTTAAAATGTACATTAAATTTCTTATTTTATTGATAGCTTTTCTTTTCAATACAGTGTGAAATTAATAACATAAAAAAACAAGTGAATTTAAAATTTGATATCTTAATAGTTCATATTTAAATTATGAAATATAATAATCTCTAAAATATTATTCTTTTGAAGAAAAGCCATCTTAAACTGTATATTTTAAGCTATGCTTATCTCTTATAAGCCAATAGAATATTTTCCTTTCTTGGGTATATTTGACAAAGAACACAAGACAACATCTAACATTAGGCACTGGTAGCAGCCATACATTTTTGGCACTGCACTATGAACAATACTATAGTTCATATAGTTAAATATAGTTAAATTCTGTCCACTTTCATTTAGGCAGCTCTAAACTGATCACTGTAAACCAATGATAGCAAAGTTTAACTAGCTCACAATTAATACATGTTTTATGTTGACCAACTAATAAAATGCATTTAATTCCATGTTTGAAAGAATATAAAGACTCTATTCAGAAATTAACCTTGGTGTTTTGCAAAAGCATAATTGCTGTCACTTGCGTGGACCTGGACCCTCTTGCTTCTCAACTCAGGCCACTTTGACAAGACTAGAGCATGAAGAAAACCATTGACATCTCTCCTCCTCAGAATCCCAGGCCCTGGACACCTGAGTATGTCCTGCTCATTCCCTTATATTAAGCATCATCTAAGCCCTATACATACTTTTCATTTCCCTTGCTGAAAAATTTAGATTAATTTGTTTCACTATTCAGGTCTCTCATTGACAAGATGGTTTGAGGGATCTAGTTATTAATCTCCCATTTATTCTCATCATTTGAATATAGATAATCATTAGTTATTTAATGGACTTCTGAATCATTGTCTGGGTTATATATAGAGATATTATAGTGACAAAAGCACTAAATATGTGAAGCACTTGCAGAATTTTACTAAGGACCATATAGAATTTCAGTGGTTTATTTGGGGAAATTGAGATATGAATAAAATAATTTACCTGTGTGGCGTGTTGGAAATCAAAGTATCCTAAGACTTAGAATATTCAGTGGTCAGTTATACATTTTGATTGATAGGAAGAAGCTTTTTAAAATCCAGGAAAATTCTTAAATTTCTACCCGGAGAAAAGAAGTACGTATATGGAAGAGCTAAAATTTATACTTGAACAGGTCCCCTCTTCCAGATACAATTCTAGATTAAACTCTTTCCTGGCTTTTCTCTTGGCCTCCTTTACTTTGACCCCAACTGCCCACCCCTCATCCCTTGCTTAATTCCTTCTCCTCCTTCTGCCCCTTCTACCCTCTTCTTTTTCCTACCAACCTTTCCTACACGCATACACTCTTGTTGGTCAATACCCACATACAATGTCTTATAACATAGTTGCAGAAGATGACCAATCTTGCTGGCTTTATGGTTTTAAACCTTAGTCAAGATTAGATTTGAATTATCTAGTTAAAGACTTTCCTAACCCTCACAAGTAAAGGTAAAAATTCTCCTAAGAATTTAGTATTGCCCTTTGAACATTTTGTCCAGGAGTCCCCTCTTAGGACCAAAGAAGGTCAAAACTTGATTGGAAAAATAAGAGTGAATTAATTACCAAAATGATATCAAATATATGAATCAACCTGAAACTAACACAGCATATTTATACTCCAATAAAATTAAAAATTTTAAAAATATATATGAATCAAAATTTAGCCAAGGACAGATACAAAAAGAGTACAAAGGTAGAACAAGGTCTGTTAGAGGCAATCTCTGAGGCCTTTTCTGTAAAAATTGGTAAAATATCCAGTCCTATATACAAGGGGAAAAAATGAATACATCCCAGATATTGAGACCATCTCCCTAACAGTTTCAGAAAGTATCTGGGTTCCACTCAGAGAGAAGATATTACAACTGTCCTAGTCACCTTCTTGTTGACTGTCTTAAATCTGAGGTGGCAGATTTAGTAAGAAATACAAAAATAGGATGGTAGACTGCCCCATCTCTGCTCTACAAGACCTCACTGAGCATTTTGAAGATACTTTAACTAATATATATATCACTAACTCCTAATAACTCTTCAAACCTAATAACTCTTCAAATTTGGCAATTAGATCAACCTAAAAACAAAGACATCTCTGGGAATACTCTTGGAAAACAAAACAAAACAAATTAACAACAACAAAACCCCTCATACCTGTCAATATAGGAAGA
This sequence comes from Orcinus orca, assembly GCF_937001465.1. Lineage (NCBI taxonomy): Eukaryota > Metazoa > Chordata > Mammalia > Artiodactyla > Delphinidae > Orcinus > Orcinus orca. The sequence continues at coordinate 145,856,770 of NC_064561.1, forward strand.
ACAGGAGACATTGAATAAACAATTGCCCTGCCTTATCTTAAAAGATAAAATCTAAAAAAGATAAAGAACAAACTTTGTCTGATCTAATGATGAATGATGCCTCCTGTTTGACCAAAGTTACCCTTAACAAAATAGGGAGAAATTCTCATACAATGGCAAGAAGAGAATATTTCATTCCTACTTGATGCTGGGGTTACTGAGCCCTGTCAAGTAGCCATAGATAGGCGAGGAAATGTCTGTAAGGGTAGAAGTTATCTATCTTTTGGAACCTTAATGATTTTGGTGCTTTGGAAGCAACAAGGAGGTGATAGTACAATTAAACATGGCAACCATATCAAAACCTAATTAAATGTCTTGCTTCTTCCAAAGGAATTGGTTATAACTAAGGTTAAGGCACCTACTAAAAAGCAAATTTAACAGCAAAGGGCTATGTTTTAGTGAATTTTAATGCTAAATGGGCTGTTTTAAAACACATCTAGACTATTCAACAGTTCAAAAATCAAAGCCAAAACTACATCCTGACTGATGCCATTAAGTCTTGATTCAATGCCAGTTTTAAGTACCTAATTCTGAGGGGGAAAAAAAAAGATACTTTGGTAAAGATTTGATTCTTTGTTCTGCTCAGAGTGTCTCTCTGGTGGCATTAAGAATATCTGCCCAAATAGGCTAAAAGAGAGTCTGTCAAAAATGTTATATGTTATAAACCACCACAGAGAGGAAAACCTAACAACAATTATCCTAAATAGGCTTTATTGGTGAAACTTCTGAGATTGCCCAGAATATCTTTATGTCTTTTCTTTTTCTTTTTTAACTGTTCAAGCCCACAGTCCTAAAAACTTTTAAAGTGGGATAAGAATATAGGCTCAAATTTTAGGCCTGTTTGAATATCTACAAATAAGGTTCATTCTAGACCCTGTCCCATATGGTTATGAATATGCTCTTAATATTATCTGTTTGTTTTCTGGTTGGCTAGAAGCCCTTTTCATGCTCCTCTCTCCTTTTTTGGATTCTTTAACAATAAAACAACTGTTCTAACAGAAGCAAAGAAATTTTAGACCTTACATTTTCCACCTGGGGAAGAATCTCCTATATGTCTGGTAATATGAATATCAATTTCACTGTGAGAGTAAATAAGGAACTCTATAACCAATAGGCCTCACTGCCATCCTCAGTCCTCAGATAAAACAGAATGAATGAATGGCATATCAAAAACTGAAACTGGCAAAATGAATTTTCATGGCCAAAGGCTTTTTCAGTAACTCTCATGGACATTAGGTCCACCCAACAGGAATTCATAAACTATTTCTACATGAATTAGGCCCAGATATCACATGAGTATAGGGACCTAACTCCTCTCCTTAATGCTGCTGTTTAAAAGGCTGATATGACCAAATATTGTAGAGGTTTGATGTGCTATATCCAAGTTTATCATTAACAGATTTGAGTAGCTGTTCCCAAAGGCAAACCACAGGATGGACTATGTGCCCTTCAGCCCAGAGACCTGAGTTACAGAAAATGGCACCAATATAAAATTACTCTTGAACCTCACCGGACAGTAAAATTCATTTCCTCCAAGGAAAATTATTGGGTATTGTTAACCATAAACCAAACGTTGTAGGAAAAATCCAAGGAATTGATAAAACCTAATATATATAGAATCTTTCATTCATTATTTTTTATCTCAAAAAATTCAGAGGAAATTTCAAGTTATGACTAAAGGCATTAACCAAAACTTAAAGTTTTTTCAATTGTGGTAAATAGACATAACATAAAATTTACCATCTTAACCATTGAAAGTGTACAGTTCAGTAGGTTTTTTAAAATTAATTAATTAATTTTTATTTTTATTTTTCTGCATTGGGTCTTCGTTGCTGCGTGTGGGCCCTCTCTAGTTGCGGTGAGCAGGGGCCACCCTTCACCACCGTGCGTGGGCCTCTCACTGTGGTAGCTTCTCCTGTTGCGGAGCACAGGCTCCAGGCACATGAGTCTCAATAGTTGTGGCATGTGGGCTCAGTAGTTGTGGCTCGCGGGCTCTAGAGTGCAGGCTCAGTAGTTGTGGCGCACGGGCTTAGTTGCTCCATGGCATGTGGAATCCTCCCAGACCAGGGCTCAAACCCATGTCCTCTGCATTGGCAGGTGGACTCCCAACAACTGCACCACCAGGGAAGCCCCTAGTTCAGTAGTTTTAAGTATATTCACACTGTTGTGCAGTCAATCTCCAGAACTTTTTCATCTTGCAAAACTCTATCTCTATATCCATTAAATAACAACTCCTCATTTCTTCTTCCCTGGTCCCTGGCAGCCACCATTCTGCTTTTTGTCTTTATAAGTTTGACTACCTTATATAAGTGGAATCGTACAGCATTTGTCTTTTTTGTGACTGACTTATTTCACTTAGCATAATATCCCCGTTTCATCCATGTTGTAGCACACATCAGAGTGTCCTCTGTATTTAAGGCTGACTAATATTCCAGTGTATGTATATATCACATTTTGTTTATCTAGTCATCTGTCAGTGGATGAGTATAGCCAGTCAACCAGGACTGTTCCAAGCAAACCAGGCCATATATTTACCTACTAATAAACACTGGTATCCTCAGTGCCTACTATAATGTCTGATACATAATAACCACTCATTTGTTGATAAAATGATAAGCAAATGATTTAGTCAAAGCTCTGTATCACTAAATATCCAATTTTATAAAATATCATTTTTTCTCCTAGATGCTAGAAGTATCAAACTAAAAATTACCCCAGACCCAGCCTTCTCTCATTCCCACACTTAACACCCATGTGGACTCTTAAGCTCATCTTACCTCCTATACATTCCTAATCTTTGTTATCCTTCCATATCCCCACAATGACCTAGTTTAGATCCTTATTATCTTTCAAATGGACTGACTGGATAGAAACCTATCAGCTCTTCTTCCAGTCTCTCCTCTATAATCCATCATTCACATTGTTCTCAGCGTGATTTTCCCAAAATAGAAATCTGATTACAGCATTCCTCTCTTAAATGTCCTTCAAATCTTTACACCTAAAAAATGAAGATCATGAAACTAAAACACCCACATGGTCTCATGTCAGCCAATTTTTCCAGTATCCACTTCCTACCATCCTCTCCATGTACACTTTGTTTCAGCCACACCCAAATTATGCCCCATGGTCTGTATGTGCTGCACTTTCTCTTTCTCATTTCTGTGCCTTTAAACTGCAGTTCTCTCTGCCTGGAATGCCCTTCTCCCAACTGGTCCACCTTCCCTCCTCTCCACACCCCCAACCCTGTCCCCTTCTCCCAGACTCACCTTGGAACAAATCACCTCAATTTCCTTCTCACCCCCACGGTCCTAAAACAAATGAGTGAGAGACAAGGTTAGAAATGTGGCAATGATTTAGTGGACTATTAATACTTAACTCTGGATTTCAGTGAAATTTAAGGCTGTAAAGAACCCTGCTAGGTCATCTAGGCCATTTCTCTTCTTCATCAAAGACTGCACCTTCACAGCTAACTAAAATAAATATGTAAATAAATTATACAACTTAAAGGAGCATGTACATTTTGTAAACCACTCTCAGGAGCCCTTAATGATGTGTAATGAATCTGTTTGCTAAATTATTGTTTAAATTCTATAAATTTTTCATCCAGAGATTTAAACTAATTTCCTCCTCTTAATTCATGGAGAGGCTTGAGATGGGCACTGTACATTTTTAACTTGAGGATTTAAATAACTTCGAAGTTCTTGCCTCCAAGTTGAATAATTCCAGATCTTTTAACCTTTTCTTGTAGGTCTTACTTTACAACCAATTCATTATCTTTGTGGCTGTCCTCTGAACCCTCTCCAAGTTTTCACATTCCTTTTAAGATTGGGAGTCTTCTACATGCTGCAGAGTTCCAGGAAGGATTTGACAAGTTGTCCGTACATTAAGAAGATTACCTCATAGTTCTTACACACTGTGTCCTTCATTTTGTAACATAGCATTAACTTTGCCTTTCCAACTGTAATGTTTATACTGCTGATAGACTGTACCCAGTTTCTTCTTCATACTTTAATTTTTTCCCATCGCTCCCAAATTTAATCAGTTAATTTTTTTGTTGTTTGTTTTTATTGAAGTATAGTTGATTTACAATGTTGCGTTAGTTTCAGGTGTACAGCAAAGTAACTCATATATATATATATATAGTCTTATTCAGAATCTTTTCCCTTATAGGTTATTGCAAAATATTGAGTATAGCTCCCTGTGCTATATAGTAGGTCAGTAGATGCTTGTTCATTATCTATTTATGTATATTAGTGTGTATATGTTAATCCCAAACTCCTAATTTATCCCTCCCCCATCCTTTCTTCTTCTTTCACTTCCATCCTGTTTAACTGTTTTCAGTAACATTTGCCTTGATGAAGCTGTAATCTGTTTATATCTGACTGTCCTTTATGTTTACTAAAGTAATATTGAATTTGAAATCTGTCTTCCAAATCTGCCATTTGTAAATCATTGTTAATCACTTATTAATTGGGATAATGGACTAGTATAAAATAACAACAAAAAATAATAATTGTACCAGGCATTCAATATAGATTATCTCACTTAAAAGTATTAATAGTAGTAGTAGTACTTATAAAATATGCAATTTTGTAGTGTTTATATTAATTAATTTATCTTTGCATTTACCTTGTGAGTTACTAGTTTTCATCACCAGGTTCCGAAAAGGGGAATAAAGGTACAGAGAGTTAAATAATTTTACCATTGTCACGGACAAAAGGGCCAGAAACATGATAATGCTTGAGTCAGGCATAATTCAACCATGATTTATAATTTACCCCAAAATCCTACACAATCCTACACAATCCAAACATTCCTACACAATCATCTAGACATCTGGAAAACCAAAATCTAGCATTGAGGTTTTGAGGATAAAAAGGTGCTTTGTATTCCTTAGAATCTTAAAATTCAGGCACTAGTGGAAAATGGATTTGGGTCTCTGGTTGCCCTGAAAAAAAAAAAAAACAACTGTAGAGAGAGATAAGTGAGGGGAGAGACAACAGACTGAACACTTCTGTCTGCAAAAGGAATTACTGCACTGCTAGAGGAAAGCTCCGTTCCAGACCTTATTAGCAGAAGGAAGCAAAAGTGATGCCTTACTTTGATAAGATAAGCCAAAGCTTACAAGGATAAGCTGATAACCAGGACAGCTTTAAAATTCCCTGAAGCTTCTATGTGCTTTTGTGAGACTAGGAACTGCATTAAGGTTGTATTAAAATAAGCATTTTATAAAGTTTGCTAGTTAATTAGGTAGGTAATTCATTTAATGATATTTCTATTAAGGTTAACATACAGATGGTGGCAATTATTGTTGGATTCAATTTTTTAAAAGTTATGTTTTATATAAAAACTTAATAGAGTAGAACCATCATATAATCTCTGTAATACTAATGGGATACCCTAGGAGTTAATCTAAATGTTGGAATTATGCTACCAAACTAGTCCTGAATTTCCCTTGTTGCACAGCAGAAAATACAAGCTTAAACTTTCAGAACAAAATAATAAGCCTTTAAATTCAGTTCAGTTCAAAGAACATTTTCTGAACTGTGATTCAATAAAAGACAGTTTGTTTAAATCTAACCTTATTCAGGAGCAGAAATTATCAAAATTTTGTCTTTAATTCCATCAATCTAAAGTTTGATGGCAGAAACCACAAAGGGAGTGGAATGCTGCTCTTTTGTGCTGCTGATAAATACACATTAATTAATTAAGTGAATAGCTTCAGAAGGCTTATAGATGTGAAAATGACTCTAACCATATTGTAATTCTTTGATACATCCTTATTTACATTGTTTGCTATTAATAAATGTCACATTCAATGTTTTTAAGTTGTCATAAGACCTTCAGGTCTTTTCTTCAAATAGTAGCTATAAGGACACTGATTTTGTCAACAAGTTCCCTTAGCACTTAACTTTTACTCTCTCTGCTTTTAAATGTTACTATCAATTTCTCAAACCTTCATTGACCAAGTACAGACAATCGTGCTGATTTCTTTTTTTTTTTATTTTTTTATTTTTTTTATTTTATTTTTTTTAATCATGCTGATTTCTAAACACAATCTGTAAAATTGAAATTCTATTTTTGAATCAGCCCCTGTATTTTGAACAGTTTGTAGATTTTGATCTAATTCTAAACCTTACATTTGTAAATCTGAAAAATGCTAAGAATATTGCCTCCTATTATTAGTAGTATTATTTTTATTTTCAGCCCTATGAGTTTGCTTCTATACAAAAACCTTTGCCAAAAATATTAGTTACATTTTTATGACAAAAACATTTGCCAAAAGTAATAGTTACATTTTTATGACAAAAACATTTGCCAAAAGTAATAGTTACATTTTTATGACAGTATTTTTTTATACCCACCTCTCCCCTTTAAACTCCATATATCCAGATAATTGTAACTCTGAACATGATCAATCAATAGAAATGTAATGAGCACAGGAGTATACAGGACACTGTGCTGGATGCTGGGCCCAGCTACTAAGGTTGCTTTTCTGAAGTATAAGAATAAGTGCACGTGACTATGTGTGGTCTACATTATGAAACTTTGTCTTGACGCCTGGTATGATGGGTATTTGATTGAATAAATCACAATTCCTTCCACCTTTCATTCTAAATCTGGGGCTTATCAACCTTAATTTTAGATCTATCTTTAGTATACCAACTGTTTTTTTTGTTTGTTTTCTTAACAGTGTTTATGATAGAAGTTACCCTCTAAAATTCTTATTTATTAAGATAAAAAGCAAGGAAATCTAAAACTTTTCTGTTGATTTCTTCTTATTCCCAACAAATCTGTCTCTTCCTGCATCAATAAATGGTGACTAAACTTGGTCAATATATCTCATGATTTCAGTTCTTGGTTTAAAAGAAGCTATATCTCTAAAGCTAATTTATAATTGTATAATTTTAGTACAGGGAAGGAGAACACAGTTGTGACTTACAGTTGGCTACTTATATTGGTAATGGTTTGTTTGGATCCAGGTGCAGATGTAAAGAATAATCCTATTTATTATCCTCAAATTTTGAAAAAAAATAACAATTCCTCTCTCTCCAAATTCTAAGGGAAAATATTTTTATCCTTATTGGTAATAAAAGGAATAAAAATTTAAATAATAATGACATAATGGCTGTTTCCTATTAAATTTTAAAATATTTAAAACATGATAATACCTAGCACTGGGGATAAAATTGAGCAGTGGAATTGACACAACCTTTCCTTAGGGCAACTTCATATGTATCCAGAGACTTAAAATTCCCTTTATCCATCAATGCAGAATTTATCCTAAAGAAATTACAGACATGTTTCCATATTGCACACCATAGTATTGTGAATAATGTCAAAATATCAAAATGAATTTCAGTGTACAACAATTAGGAATTGGTTAAATGCTTTAAGGTCCAGCAACCCAATGTCTTTAGCAGCTCAGAAACAATGTATGTGGAAATACACCAAATTAGAAACAGCAATCATTTCTCTATGATATGATTACTGAGGATTTCTATTTTATTCATTTTACTTACTTTAATTAACATTCACATATTCCCTAGTAATTTTATTTTATAATTAGAAACATATAAGCCAATTAAAATGTAATTTTCTAAGTAATGGTTAGCTAAGAAAATTATATCAAGTACTTGTAATTTGACTGCTGAAACTGAAAAATCATAGGTTGTTTCAAACATTGGTGGTATTTTTATTCTTCTAATTGTGAAGAAATGTTACGAGTAGCAGCAATAATCATGATTTTAAATATTGATATTGGCAAGTTGAGATGAAATACCTTTTCTCGTCTGCTCAAAATGCCAAATAATTTCACAGGTTTTGGCTTTTGATGAGAAAAGCCCTCTCAACTCTCAGCTCTAATACCTAGCTGTCTGCCCATGTCCCTTCTACTCTTCTTTTACCTTTATTCTCATTTGTTACCTTCTCTATGAAGACCCAACTTCCCGAATAGTGACTCCTGTGCTCAACAGATATCCCTAATAGTTCCTGACTTCCGACAATTTCCATACTCCAATAATAATTTATATGAGTATTTATTTCTTCAAATAGATGGTGGCTTTCTTATAGTAAAGGCTTTTTTCACTTTTGCATCTCTGTCACTTTGTACATGTCTGACACAGTGTCTTGATTAAGAATACAACTGGGCATAACATTATTTTCAATAATGATAAACCATCACGAGCGGAAATATTGTCAAAATGGAGTTAAGAATGTAATTTAAAAGATATTTGTTTATAAAATAAATCTTTTCTTTTAAACTAACTCTACTAACTTACAATATTAAACATAATTATTTTACACACACCGCTACTAATAACTACTGCTTCTACTCCTAGGACATTTGTTATTTTCTGAAAACTTATTGTGTGCTAACTGCCTTGATAATTTCTTTATACACAGTATCTCTAAATCTTAAAGGAATCTTCCAAAGTTGTTGCTATTCTTATTATTATTTCACATTTGAGGAAAATTAAATATTTCATTCATTAAATATTAATGAATTTTTCCAGAGTCAAAAAGCTATAATAGTAGGACTTGGATGCAATCCCAACTCTCTGTTCCTCTTTCAAATACTACATAATTTTCCCTAGAATAGTGTAAGAAAAGTTGCAGCTCTAAGCTTTCATAAACTAAGCAGGACTTTCAATTCTTTGCTTTCAGGGAAATGATATTCGTAATGTCTTGATATTAAATTATTTAATCAATTTACATAATCAGAATCACTTGGAAATTACATCAGAGTGTTTTGAAGTTAAAAAGAAACTCCAGGGGCTTCCCTGGTGGTGCAGTGGTTGAGAATCTGCCTGCCAATGCAGGGGACGCAGGTTTGAGCCCTGGTCTGGGAAGATCCCACATGCCGCGGAGCAACTGGGCCCGTGAGCCACAACTACTGAGCCTGTGCGCCTGGAGCCTGTGCTCTGCAACAAGAGAGGCCGCGACAGTGAGAGGCCCCCTCTCACCGCAACTAGGGAAAGCCCTCGCACAGAAACGAAGACCCAACACAGCCAAAAAGAAAGAAAGAAAGAAAGAAAGAAAGAAAGAAAGAAAGAAAAAAGAAAGAAAGAAAGAAAGAAAAGGTATAAAAAAAACCCAAAAAAACTCCAATAAGAATATTTAATATATTATAATAAAGGTTTTATTATAGATTTGTTAGTCTTACATTTAGGAATGTCAAAGAATAAATGCAAGTTCCTAAGTAATTAGAAAATGTGCCTTTATAGCCAATACAGAGAAGAAAATATGAGCTAAAACTTAAATGACTCAAGATCATAAGAAACTATAATTTTATATTTTTTTCAATTCAACCCATATAGTTGCCTAGTTCCTATTCATTTTATTTATATTGTGCACAGGTAATCATAAACTATATGGATAATTCCACTTAGAATTACTAGCAGGGAAGAAAATTCATCTCAGTATAAACCATAGAAAATGAATTTTGTTCCCCAACCAAAAATCCCTCCATAATTTTAAGACAAATGCCATACAAATTCTGTTTGTATTTCACTTCATGGAAATTAATATGCTCTAACAGTGAAGAATACTTTTCTTTAGTAAATGTCCATAATCATCCCATTTCTTTCATAATTTCTGAATAATTAGAGTACAGTTCCACAGGTTACACTAGTTTCAAGGCACTAGTTGAACGTTTTACTTTCGGAAACCCAGATAATTCCTATCTTAGACCATCAAATGCTTGACTCAACATAATAAAAGATACTTTTGTTGTTATGTGGCTGCTCTTTCTCCCTTCCTGGGCTGGGGGGTCCTAAAGACATATGATTGCTGAAGTTAAAAATGACATAGTCTTTAGTTACTATTTTTCCACTGTATAAAGTGACTTTCAATTCAGATTTACTTGTAAGTATTTAATTATTCTATTGCAATTGCATTTAGTTTGTTTTGGAGTTATAGCATTTTCAGAAAACAAACAAACAAACAAAAATACCCCAAAACCAAAACCCAAAATGCCTCGGTGATAGACAGAATTTTTAAACATTCACACATATTATTACTTAAAATAATTATCTTCTCACTCCACATCAAAGTCTATATAGACTAGATGAAACACAGTCAAGAGGACTTTTTTCCCTGTTAACAGAGGCTACCTGACATCTTAGCTTTAATGCTAGAAAATAAAAGCAGTTTGTAATGTGTCCAGAATTGCCTTTCCTTTTCCCTTGCAGAGCACTTAAGTGTCATGTTAAGCCTGAGGCAGATCTGTCTAGAATTGTGTTTACTGTATTCCTTTCAAAATGCAGCACAGAATCTTATCGGTTATCAGTGCATAAAGTCTAACAGATTGCAGACTCAAATTTCCCCTTCCAGGCAATGTTGGGTTTCACTATTGTTTGCCATGACAAAGGTTTTCATGAATTCTACAGCTTGGATTTCTGTCTTGTTTTCCTTAGCATAACCCTCTAGGCGACCAATCAGCATTTTTCAACTTCTAGAAATTGTTCAAAATGTTACTACAAAAGCTGCAGTTAAGAATTCCATGTCTTGCTTTTGACTCTGTTTTTGAAAAAAGTTATACTGAGTAGTTTCAGTTGTATTGAAAAGAAGCAGCAATTAAACATTGTCTGCAGATAATGCTACTGTAAATGAGGTTGCCTGAATTTGGTGAAAGCAAATATGTTCACAATTCACATATGGGCTGCAATTTTGAAAGTATAGGAGGAGGAAACTATCTTGGCTAAGCACAAACTTAGCTATGTAGACTTTTTTCTTTTAAATGTCAGAGCCATCCATGTATGACTACTTTCAGATAATTTAGAGACACTACAAATGTATCAGCTGTGGATTTGAAGAGTTTCTTAGGGCCTGAGCTAATAATTTACATCCCTCTCATCAGAGAATCAATTCCAACTTTTAGGTACTATTTAAATCTAATAATTAGTTTATACATGGGCAGAGTACTTTCTGTTGACTGAATTACTATTTTCAGTCCATTCACATATTCCGGGTTTTACTAAGCCCAGGGGATGTGATCGCTTAGTTATTTCTCTAATCTATCTCCTCCACACCGGCCCCCTTCTACTACCTTAGGTGAGGGCCTTGCAATTCCTTGCCAACCACTTAACTAGTCTCTTTCACTTCTAAATCATCTCCACACTGCTCTAAGAACATGCCTTATAAATCTTTAATTTGATCATATTTCCCTCTTAAAATCCTTTAATGACACAATGTCTCCTACACTGTAAAATCCAAACTTCTTAGGAAGACCTGATGTGACTTTCATAGTCTGACTTTGCCAACGTTTCTAAATTTATCTCCCACAATGCCTTATTAACTCCTCTGCCACCCCAAAACAAATATGCATTTCTACAATCACACTAACTTATTTTTTCCTCATTCGAATCTTTTTGTAAATCTTGTAGATTTGCTGTTGTTCACTTAGCTGGAAATGGTCTTCTGCTATTGCTTGTCACCCTTGTTGCACCTTATTCCCTTCTATTCATCTATTAAGTCTCAGTTCCAATGCAGTTGCCCATGGGATGCCTTCATTAATGTTCTCTGACAAGGTCAGGGATATTTTTGCTCTGTGTTTCCATAATAATAGTTACACCCCTGGCTTTTAGTATGCATGCATTATATTGGTGGAATTATTAGTCAACAAATATATACACACAGACATTGCATTAAACTGTAAACTTGGCCAAATAGACAGAATTTAATACATTTATTTGTTAGATAAATAATGAAAGTTATTGCCTGCTATAAACAAAAATTGAGAAACCTTTGAAGACTACAACTCCACACATCAGTGTACTATGTGCTAGATATTCTTCATTCATACACAGATTCATTGAAGAGCAATTTATTGAATATCTCCTAACAGAAGCCCTTGTAATTACAAGGACACTGTGTTTATATGTGTGGGTAGTAGAGGTAGGGAATAAAATGAAACATACGATGCTATCATATCCTCTGTGGATGTACAGTCCACTTTTCTTCTAAGGTCATTCTCAAGCCTTAATATGTGTCTGAGATGCTTTCCTTCATCATAGTGGAATAAACTAAAATGGATATGCTATCAAGTCCCCTTTCCCTACACACACACACACACACACACACACACACACACACACACACACAGGCACATAGAAATGTTGGATCAAATATAACAAAATGTAATACCTTGCTAAGTTCTAAGTAACGAATGAAAAATCTTTAAAAATCAAAGCCACAGTAGCAAAGAGAAGGCTGAAAACTTCAGCAACCCATTGCAACTGGGCTAGATATAGGCCCAGGGTCTGGGCGCTAAGATCTCAAGTTCTAATGATCTTATAAAATGAGGAGATGGCCACAGTTATGAATATTGGAGAAGTTACATTGGGCCCTTACCTAAACTCTGAAGCTTTGAAGGCTTTCTTATTCTCAGACACTAGAAAAGTTCATCCACCAATGAAAAGAATTGGGAAAGCTTTCAGTCTGTAAAAGGATTTGGGGACCTAAACATAAGTTGTGGGCATAAAATACTACCTTTTAAAGGAAAGGAAAAAAAAAAGATAGGACCTGTACAGAGATGATCTAGTTAAATGAAATCACAAGGGTGGGCCCTGATCCAATATGACTGGTGTCATAAGAAGAGGAAATTGGGACACAGACAGGGACAGATGGAAGACAATGTGAGGACATCTACAAGCCAAAAAGAGAGGTCTGGAACAGATCTTTCTTCACAGCCCTCAGAAGGAACCAACCCTGCCGACAGGTTGATTTCATTCTTCTAGGCTCCAGAACTCAGACAATAAATTTCTGTGTCTAATCCACCCAGACTGTGGTACTTTGTTATTGCAACCCTAGCAAACTAATACAGCAAGTTACTAACCTTTCTGAACTGGCAGTTTTCTCATCCATAAAAAAAGAAAACTAACTTACTTCACTGTGTTACTAAGAGAAATGAAACAAAAAATGTGTGTGAAATTACCAGGAGCTCAGTAAAAATGAGGGCTTTACCTCCTCTATGACCCTTCCCATGTACATTTGTCAGTGCATCTTTAGAAGGTCTGTAGAAGTTTAGAAGCTCTAAGTGGGTCACTTGATTCCTTAGGTCCCTGTATTTAGGAAATGTAAAGGGTAGAAGTCATCCAGTAAAAGTTCCCCATATAACAACAGATTAAGGATCATAGCTAAAGCCTTTGGTAATAAGCTTATAATTCCTCAAGTTTTAATTATAAATTTAAACAAATATGATGATTCTAATGCTTAATATGATGACCTTATCATACTTTGTTGGAAACTCTTTTCATCTTTTTTCAGTTTCATGTGCCTGGTTTGTTTGGAGGAAATGCTCACTCCAGCCCGCTCCAACCCAAGAGAAAAAGGAAATATGAACACAGGGATTCTACTTGCCAGACTGTCACTCGTCTAAAGATGCCTCTAGAAAAAAAGATCAAGCCAAAACTAAGCAATGTAAACAAGCAGAAATATAATAGCTTTGACCTTCTATGTTCCCCTTTTCATCAATTGTTTTAATTCTTAGAAATTTAGATTTTCTTTGAGAATACAGTGAAAACAGCCTCTCCCAAGAATTCAAAATCTTAAAGATACCCACATTTGCTTGTATTCAAAGAAGTGTTGGACAGAGTTACAAGACTTTAAGAATTGCCAAGTAGCGGAAAAAAATTTTCAAATAGAGACTATAGTTTAGAATGAGAAACAGACTATTTGATCTTCCTCGCCTTTTACCACTCAACCTCTTCCTTTCATTTGTTGTTTGAAAGCCCAATGTAACCCTTTTTTATAGTAGATTCTTGGTTTACAGAGGACTTTCAGATGCTATTAAGAGTCAGAGGTTAAAAAGAAGTCTTAAATCATTAGACACACAAGGCTAGATTTCTGAGGTTGAACAAATGTACAAATGTTTACACACTGTCCCAGGTCTGAATGATTACATCGTCTATAACTCTAGGCTCATGGCTTGAGAAAGATTATTTTTTTCCCATATTTTATACATATTATGCTCATTTATCCTCTACTACATTGTAAATTTCAAGGACAGTAAATAAGAGTGAAAATCAAGCATTTTTCTCATCAAACTATTTGAAAATATTTTAATCATTTTTGCTTTGTGTTTTAGAAAAGGAACTGTATTAACTTAATAGTAAACATTTTTATGAACACAGCTACTACTCCTAAAATGTATTTTATATAGAAAGCACAAATGTGAAATATTTATACAATTTTTTTTAACTTTATGAAAATATATGGGTCCCCGTAAAGAAAGCAAGGTATGAGTTTTACTTTTGCGACCTTTGGTCGATCCACCATTAAACTTAAAATTGTTGAAAGAGTTTGCTGTATTAGAACTTAATTCCAGACTATGATTTACTCTCTCACCTTCTGTCAGGTGTCACTCACGTGTCATCTTCTTCAGGAGGCCTTCTCTATCACATTTCAGCTCAATCCCTCCTCCCCACTTCATCATTAGGCTATGCTACTACAAATTACCTGAATGAATTATTATTGTTCTCCCAGCATACATTATTTTAGATAGGTATTACACCAGTAAATAGCTGAGACAATGAATTTGAAGCTGTCTTATTTAAAATCTCTATTTTAAAACATTTCTTGGGACTTCCCTTGCGGTCCAGTGGTTAAGACTCTGCACTTCCACTGCAAGGGGCACAGGTTTGATCCCTGGTCAGGGAAATAAGATCCCGCATGCCATGCAGCGCGGCCAAAAAAAAAGAAAAAAAGAAAGTAAAAAAAATAAAACATTTCTTTAGGAAACAACCCACATTCTGAGATATGCTTTGTGCATACTGCAACAAATTACTGAAATCTATCTTTTCAAATTGAATACAGCAAAGAGAGAATTTGTATCCTCTAACATAGAGACTCAATATTTATACAATTAAACCTTACTGCTAAAGCTTAGGGCTTGGTTGAGTCTTTATAGGAAAACTAGAATCAAAGTCACATCCTGAAATCCAATTTTAAAAACTAAGAAAAGAAAAATTGTTAAACATGTAATTTTATGCAAATTTTATTGACTTTGAAATGTAAAAAAGCAGATTACAAATTATGCTATATTACTTATAGTTAGAACAGTTTTGAAGAAACGCTACTAAAGAATGAATTAACGAATCTAAAGAAGTCACTGGCGCTACCACAGAGCCTTCTCAGTTGTGAATGAAATGTATTCCTGAGACTCGGATAAAAATTAAGCCTCTGTAACATGAATCTCATATGCTTGCTGGATTTCTCTTTCAAATCAGAGATTGTAACATTAACACCACTCAAAATTTTACCTTCAGGACTTTCAGGACCTCAGCAGATCATTTTATGGATCAACTGTCTTATAAAAATTTTTCTGTAATAACGTTTCTTATTTCGATTAATAACTTTGTCTGTAAGTTTATTCAGCAAGATAACTGACATAAACTGGGATTGACATAAAGATAGTAAAAATTACTTTCCGTTTAATCTTGTTTCCTCAGTCTGAGATCTACAGTTGCTTAGTAATAGGGAAGTTTTTCTATACTCAAAGATCAGAAATGATCTCTTATTTAAGATTTGAAAAGATGATAGTACTGGTACTGAAAAAATATAGATGTATATTTTACATTTATTTTTGAAAACAAAAGCTAAATGTGTGAGGTATTTGAAATCTAATCGATGCTCCATTTTGTTTGAGAGGTGGTATTAACACACACTAAACAATGTTTGACAAAGATAGCAGCTGTGTCCTTGTTTTGCTTAAACCTAGAATTACTTGAGTCACCAAAATCTGCCAGGCTGGAAGTTGGCAACCATTACCCTAAAATTTAGTTTTAGTAACTTAGTAAAAGTACTTGGTATGACAGATTTGCACAGGAACTATTTCTCTGCGAAAGTTACAAAACAATTTTACAGACACACAGTCTGTTAACACAATTTGTCTTATACATGCCCCAAAGAAGACATGTGTAAGTTTGCTGCAGATCAATCAGGGGCAGGGACATATAAGGAACTGAACACACCCCCGCCACCATCACCAAATAAAACTTGAAAACCTTTCTCTTCAGGTATCTCTTACTTGCTGGATTTTTCTTTCTCACTTTATTTACAAGCTCCTCTTTTTCTGTTCATTTTCTCAGTAGTAGCTCCTTTGCTTTTCTCCATCCTCTCTCCTGCCTTTTTTCCGTACTTTTCTTTTTGTTTCCTCATCTCTTTTCTCTTGTCTTCACATCTCTTGATTCTTGGTTCACTCACACACTCACTCAACACTCACACAGACTCACACACTCCTGGTGGTTTGTTTATTTTTAGGATTTGGATCATTCCCACTGTGTTTTTTCCTGAGCATTCAGGAACTATTTCTTTGCCATCTCTTCTTTTTTTTTCCGCTTCTTTCTATAAAACCATTAAAAAGAGAGAGAGAGAGATCTGTGGGCAAATTTGTGAATCATTAAGGGGCAGAGATGAATTTGGTAGTTCTTTGTTTTTATTTTTTTTAATTTATTTTATTTCATTTTATCTTATTTTATTTTTGGCTGCATTGGGTCTTCGTTGCTGTGCACGGGCTTTCTCTAGTTGGTGGAGAGCGGGGGCTACTCGTCGTTGCGGTGCACGGACTTCTCATTGTGGTGGCTTCTCTTGTCGTGGAGCACAGGCTCAGTAGTTGTGGCTCGCGGGCTCTAGAGCGCAGGCTCAGCAGTTGTGGCACACAGGCTTAGTTGCTCCATGGCATGTGGGATCTTCCCAGACCAGGGCTCGAACCCGTGTCCCCTGCATTGGCAGGTGGATTCTTAACCACTGTGCCACCAGGAAAGCCCCGAATTTGGTAGTTTTCAATGTTATGTTTTATTTATGCCCACCTCATTTACATATTATTGTCACTGAATGAAAACAGCCAACTGAATCAGGTAGAATCATTTAAAAATAACTATTGCAAAATATCCTTATTACTTCTACCAAAATAATTTAAATTTTGCATGCACACTTTTTTCTCTTTCTACATACTTATTTTTCTTTCCCCCACTACCCCCAAATTTGAGAGTTGAGATCAGGCCTTACATTTACTTTGTATCCCTAAATGCAAGTCATAAGTTCCAGTATGAGGCCAAGATACATCACTATCTCCTACTGGGCTTGTTAAAAACTATTATACCATTGAAATGCTGATGCTGTGAATCTGGAGGAGACCCAGGAATTCGTATTCTTCATAAGCTTTCCAGCTGATTCTGACATGCAGCAAGTTCTGGAATCACTCCCAAGGCCTCAGCTTCTATCTTGTTCCAAAATGAGAGTAAGAAGTTAATAACATAATCGTGGGGATAATGGGACCAGTACTCTTGTTCTCCCTGATGAATAACCTAAAGTTCAGAAGTGAAATTACCTGTTATTGACTAGACAAGAATAACTTTAATATCTTACATGCAGGTAGGAGATGCCCCTATTATTTTTGTTTAAGTTAACATTAATATGCCAAGTAAGAAAATGTTTCATGAAATTTTATAAGTTCAGCTTATGTATTTTCTTTATTAAATTAAAAAAATAATCTATTTCTCTTGAGAAATAAATGCTTAATATTATGAACCACAGAAAGTGTGACTCTGCTGTGAAGCAAAAGACCAATTAGTCAATTATTTATTTATTTTATTAAATGTTATAGTTTTAATTCTGCTTCATATAACAAAAAACATTTTGTATGCCTAAAAGAAAATTGAAAAATCCCTAAGGGAGAACAAGAATTTTTGGCCTTACTGCTGAGAATTTCCATATTCACATAACCTATTTGTAATTTTCATAGGATTTTTTTGAGGTTTAATTGACATATATTAGTTTCAGGTGTACAACATGATTTGATATTTGTATATTTTGTAAAATTATCACCACAATAAATCTAGTTAACGTCCATCACCACACATAGTTACAAAATTGCTTTTTTCTTGTGATGATGATTTTAGTCAATTGTTTATATTTTAATTTTTATAAATGTATAACTTTGCAATATATTTTTATTCATGTATTCCCAGATTGTGTGTATGTGGGGATGCAATTTTCAAAAAAATAAAATAAGGGTGAAACTATTTTTTATAAGATTACAACAAAGTTCTTCCTTTGCAACTTAAAAAGTGAGATGTCCACTTCTCATGTTTATCAAAGGGGGCTGTGCAGTACTCAGACTCCCTTTGTTGCCTTTTTTCTTTATTGCTCTGTGTTATACATGTCAGCTTCTAGGATGATTAATCATTTAGCCTATTAGAGTCAGGATGGATTTGGAAGTGTGAGATGGGATGAGTGATAAGAAGACAAACACATGGAAAGGAAAAACAATTTCCTGGCATAATAAAATTAAAAATAACCCGCCCGCAAAGCCAGACAGGTGTCGCTGGGGTTCTGACTAATGGCACTTTTCTAATAACATATTAGATGTGAAGCAACTTCTTATATTAACTGTGAAAGATTAATATTCACTGAAAATAAACATTAGGTGGTGTTAAGAATGCTATGTGTGTATATAACATATATATGAGAAGCATATATGATAGAATGCTATATATATGTATGTATCATATTATATATGATAGAATGCTATAAATCATCATATATATTACTCTCTTAGATAGTCTTGTCCTGACCTGATATTATACTTAAATCACCACAGGAAAAAAATCTTGAGGATTTGCCTATAATATAGAAAATTAACATGAAGATGCAACTAAATTTTAAAATAAATTTGTTCCAAGTTGCATTTGAACCATAGTGAGTAAACATGAACAAATCATTGAGTAGGGACATATATAATTAGAGAAGTCCCTTAATTAGATAATTAAGGATTCACATTATCATCCGATGGGTATCATATTCAGAAATTACCCTTGATTATGATCTAATGTTTGTGGGGCAGAATCATAAAAATTTCATTCTGAAAGAGACTGGGAAAATAAGCTTTTAGTGTGGGAGATGAATAAAAATGAGAGAATCAACTCTGGTTTAAAGCAGTCAGAGAGATGGGTCTGTGGGAGACGGAAGTGTGAGCTGGGCTTAAAGGTGTCCAGATTCATTTAAAATAAATTTAAAAATAAAAACCTACTCTAAGTCCAAACTAAAAATACTTATTGGACCACTAGTTCATGATTTAGTCTCATGCCTTTATTTTTCCTCTAACATCGAGTTGTAATTTACATAAATAAAATTCCCCCATGTTAAGTATACATTTTGATGAATTTTGTTTACCTTGTACCTTTGGGTAACTACCAACACAATCGAAATTTAGAACATCTTCCTTCAAAGAGTTCCCTCAACTTGCTTTCATTTTTTTTTTAACATCTTTATTGGAGTATAATTGCTTTACAATGGTGTGTTAGTTTCTGCTGTACAACAAAGTGAATCAGCTATATGTTTACATATATTCCCATATCCCCTAGCTCTTGTGTCTCTCTCCCACCCTCCCTATCCCACCCCTCTAGGTGGTCACAAAGCACTGAGCTGATCTCCCTGTGCTATGCGGCTGCTTCCCACTAGCTATCTATTTTACATTTGGTAGTGTATATATGTCCATGCCACTCTCTCACTTCGTCCCAGCTTACCCTTCCCCCTCCCTGTGTCCTCAAGTCCATTCTCTATGTCTGCATCTTTATTCATTTTATAAGTGAGCAAACTGAAATGTAGAGAGATTAACTGGTCCTGGGATTTGGCAAAAGCTTGTTGCAGTGACTGGTTTAAAATGTATTAAATTTAATTTACAAAGCTTTCATTGTGGTCTGCTATGCTCCAGTCACCAAGAAGAAAATAAAGGGTGGGGGAGGAGAGAGATGAGGTCACAGAGAAAGAGGTACCTGACATCCTGAAGAAGCAGAGGAAACTAGAGGAAGCTTCACTCAGGAAATGACCCTGGAGGTTAGATTTGACTCCCGAATTAATGAGTAAATACCTTCGGGAAGATTTATTTATTCATTCATATATTTATCCATTCTTTCAAGTAATATTTACTTCAGATTCAGCATGTGTCAAGCACTGTGACAGGATCTAAGGATTCAAGGGTGAACCAAAACAGGCATAGTGTCTTAAGATTAGCAGTTAGCAGGGGATCGATCGGGATTGGTGGGTTTAAGAATTCCTAAAGCATATACTGATAAAAAGTATGAGAAAATATTAAAGTATCGGATAAGAAAGCGCATGGTTTGATGGTGGAAGGAGACTTCCTTGAGGAAGAGCATTTAACTTGTGATCTAAACGATTAAGTAAGATTGAATAGAACAAAAGGAGGGAGAAAATATTCCAAGAGAAAAGAGGTGAAGACCTGAAATAGAAGAGGATATTTAGCTGAAAGAAAGCCAGTATCAAGCACGGTGATTAATAAGGAGCAGGAGAAAACAAAAGCGGAAAGAGTGGACATTCTGTTTATTCAGGATGCTGTTTAGTGCCTCTGAACTTCAGCATTAATTCTGATTCAGTAAGGCTGTGGTGGGGCCCTGGAATATGCATTTCTAATAAGGCCCCAGGTGATGTGGATGCTGCCCTCCACTTACAACACTTTTTACAGTAGCCCTGCTGTGAGCCATCTTAAGCATTTGCAAATGGAAGCTATTAGAAGAATTTTAAACATGATCGTATTTTTGGTTTAAAAACATGACCTTGACTACAGTATGAAAGTTTTCTCTAAAGGCAGAGAGAAATCAAGTGCTTAAAAAAGTATCCCTTTTACTGAACCCAAATGGGGAAATTCAGGCAAACTTAAATGAAAGTGCACTCTTATGTAAATTAGAGTTGGGGATGCTTAGATCTTTCATAATGTACAAGACAGTTTTCATTTCTATAACAACAATCATGACAGCTTGAATTTTATAAAAGTGACCAAGTAAATATTGGATTATTTGTAGGGAAAATATTTAGAACAAGTAATGATATTATTTTAATTAAGTGTGAATATGCACATATGGACTAGTTAAAAATTAAGGGTCTCAAATTTATCTGTACGATGAAACATAGTTAGGGGAAAGCAGTGACTGAGAATATTGCCAAGATTGCTCTCACTTTCTGATATAAAGAATGGTTAATATTATTAACATATAAAGAGTTTTGACGAATAAGAATACAGAGATGAAAACCTTGTGAGGGAGGTTATCAAAGGATTTGAATGGTTAACAGAAAAAAATAAGGCAAATATCTATTAAGTTCATAAACAGCTATCTATTTGATATAAATAATAATAAAATAAAGAGATATTAGACTAATTATCTTTTATTCCATATAATCAAATTTGTGAAGATTAAAATTATTAATAATAACTAGTGTGGATAGTGTGAGGAAATAGGTATTCTACACAGTTCATGGCATTCTTTTTTTTTTTTTGAAGTATAGTTGATTTATAATATTGTGTTAGTTTCAGGTGTACAGCAAAGTAATATATATATGTATATATATTCTTTTCAAAAATTATTTCCATTACAGTATATTACAAAATACTGAATATAGTTCCCTGTGTTATACAGTAAATCCTTGTTTATCTATTTTATATATGGTAGTGTATAATTGTTAGTCCCATACTCGGAATTTATCCCTCCCCTCTCTTCCCCTTTGGTAACCGTAAGTTTGTTTTCTATGTCTGTGAGTCTGTCTCTGTCTTGTAAATAAGTTCATTTGTCCTTTTTTTAAGATTCCACATATAAGTGACATCATATAATATTTGTCTGACTTACTTCACTTAGTATGCTAATTCCTAGGTCTATCCATGTTGTTGCAAATGGCATTATTTCATTCTTTTTTATGGCTGAGTAATATTCCATTGTGTGTGTGTGTGTGTGTGTGTGTGTGTGTGTGTATATATGTATATACACACACACACACACACCACTTCTTCTTTATCCATTCATCTGTTGATGGACACTTAGGTTGCTTCAGTGTCTTGGCTATTGTAAATAGTGCCGCTATGAACATTGGGGTATATGTATCTTTTCAAATTAGAGCTTTCATCTTTTCTGGATATATGCCCAGGAGTGGGATAGCTGGTTCATATGGTAGTTCTATTTTTACTTTTTTTACTTTTTTTAATTTTTTTAACATCTTTATTGGAGTATAATTGCTTTACAATGGTGTGTTAGTTTCTGCTTTATAACAAAGTGAATCAGCTATACATATACATGTATCCCCATATCTCTTCCCTCTTGTGTCTCCCTCCTCCCCACCCTCCTTAGCCCACCCCTCTAGGTGGTCACAAAGCACCGAGGTTGCTCTATTTTTAGTTTTTTATGGACCTCCATACTGTTTTCCATAGAGGATGCATCAATTTACATTCCCACCAACAGTATACAAGGGTTCCCTTTTCTCCACATGCTCTCCACCATTTATTGTTTGTAGACTTTTTGATGCACAATGCCTTTTGGGTAATGGCATAATAACTTTGTTAGATAACATCTCCCAAAATTGTAAATGTGCACATTGCTTGATCTAGCAATGCTACTTCTAGAAAATTGTTTTATAGACACATTTACTGTAGTATACAAAGACTTATCTTCAAATTAGTTTATTATTACCTTATTTATAATAACAAAAAGTGAAGATATAAAAGTTTATTAATAGGAAATTTGTTAAGCAAATATGGCATATCTTTTCAATACTATGCAGTTTAACAATAGTAAAAACCATATATACTGACAATAAATAATAACAATAGCTAACATTACTGAGCTAATAATAATAGGTTAGAAATTTTAAAACTATCTTAGAATAATGATTAATGTATAAACTGAGACACACAGAGGTTGAGTAGCATACCCAAAGTCACAAGGCAGAGCTTCAGTTTTAACCCAAGCTCTTAGTCTATACTAAACTAACCAAAATATGGTAACATTCTGTAATATAGTGGGAATATTTATACTTATAAATATATACGTATATGTGTACATATTTATATACATATATACATACCTATATATGTAGATACATACATTCATACAATACACACATATATATATATGATCCTAATTATGTTTAAAATAATAAGGATATATATTTTTATATGTACATAAAATCTCTGAAGGGGTAAATAGTAAATAGATACCTTTTAATGTTTATCCCAGGAAAGTAGGATTGGAGGTTATAGGACTCTCATTTCTTATTTTCTGCACCTTTGCAACTTCTTTATTAACTTTTATTACAACTGTGCATTACTTTTATGTTTAAAAAGGCAAAGCTAGACAAAAAGTGAAAGAAGTTTTTATATCTAATGAAATTACATATCAAATGGAATTTCGAAAACCCTTATAGGAAGTAACATTTTATTTTTCTTTAAAACAAATACAATTTTTAAAGGTTCTGCATCTTTGTAGTTAAGGGAATCAAGACGTGGCTGATCCATTTTGGTTATCCTAGTGTTATGCATTGACTGCCATTGCTGAAATTCATTTGCAGTAGTCTACACCGATTGTTACGATGTTGCGATGAACTGTAAGGACAGCCAGGAGGTCATTCATACTATCTGCATGGGTACCACCACACCACCTGATATCATGGCAACAGGAGGGAATTTCTATTGCCTTCTGCCCAATTAAATTATCAGAGCTAATTTTCTAACTGATGAATGACACAAAATTAAGATTATGTTTACTCAGTTAGATGTTACCTAGAAAATAAACTACTACAGAACAAATAGGATTGTGAAAGTTAGAAAACAGTCACTGAGTTTTGACTAAAGCTCTTTATGAGAGCTTTAGATGGAAAAAACCCTAATATTTATTGAATATGTCATACATTTTATCTATAGTAAGTAATTTGATTCTTTACAACAAACCTATATGGTAAAAATTCTTCCCCATACATCCTGTACTCTAACTCACCACCTCATGGGAATGTTCAAAGATTAAATAACTTCTCCAAAGCTATACTCTAATAAGAGATAGTGGTGGTGTTTAAGCAAAGATCTATTTGGCTGCCCACTAAAATTTTCTTATGTATGTTTCCCTATTAACTTGTTATTATCTTCATTTTCATCTAATTCAATGTAATTCACTTTATTTAAAATATGACTTCTAGTTAAAAAATATACTGAGGGGCTTCCCTGGTGGCGCAGTGGTTGAGAGTCCGCCTGCCGATGCAGGGGACACGGGTTCGTGCCCCGGTCCGGGAAGATCCCACATGCCGCGGAGCGGCTAGGCCCGTGAGCCATGGCCGCTGAGCCTGCGCGTCCAGAGCCTGTGCTCCGCAACGGGAGAGACCACAACAGTAAGAGGCCCGCATACCGCAAAAAAAAAAAAAATATATATATATATACATATATATATATATATAAAGGCATTTACTCTTCATAATTTAATGAGCTAATTCATGTGAAAGTTTCTAATTAATATGAAGTATTTGAGGATCAAATTTACTTTTCTAGATAAGTTTTTGGATAACATATTTTAGTATCTTATTTTTAATATTACTATTAAAATCAATATTGTCATAATTTTCCATTAAAATCATATAAAACAATTATATATGTTCAGTACTAATGGGTTATCTTATTTCACCATAGTTGTAAAATCTGAAATTCCCTACAATGAGTAATATTAGTTCTACTTTAAAATGTGAATTTTAAAATGAAAATGTATACATACTTTGGTTTTGCATTTTAACCATAAACATAAAATTCCTTTTTGGAAAAACTGAACCTATTTATAAGTGTTTTACAGTATGATATTAGTGTACAAGTTTAAATCTGAGAGCCTATTATTTATAATTAAAATTTTTCTATTAAATATTACTTTTAAAATTGTATCTGCAATTTTAGTATTTGAATAGACATTTTAATTGATGAATCAATTCATGTAATTTTAATGTTTTTAAAGTATCTAATAAGTTAATCATTTTATTTTCTAGATTAAAATATAAACAAATGCTGGATAATAAGAGATTTTTGTTTATCAAATGTGCTATTTGAGTTCAGGGTAGCCTTTTAGTGTTAGTGGTGACTATATCTGTTTGCACAAACAGCATCTCTGAGGAGTGAAGTTCTTTGTTCTGGTGGAGAGTAGGCCTGCTTACTGGCAAAGCCTACCTTCCTGCCCTATTACTGACCTCGACTTTGACCTGGCTGGACCACCCTCACAGGAATGGAGGGTAATAAAGTCTTCTGGCTGACTCGAGCGTGAGTTTAAGCTAAGCAGATATAATCAATCACCTAAAATTAAGTGTTGTGGTTTTGTGATGTGGACATTTACTGGGGACAGAGCTGAGATCACCAAACACCATTCATTTAAGTTTTCAGGGCTGTCTCAGAATAGGATCAAGGGTATTTTAACTAGTACTTCAGGAACTGTTTACCAGATTTGGAGTACAGAGATATGATCTTATAAGCAAAAAAACAAAACAAAACAAAGCAAAACAAAAAAAGCAAGCAAGCAAGAAAAAGAAGGTTGGACTTACTGATTTGTAAACAAGAAGTTAAAAAGAGCTAAAATTCCTTCAGGAAATAATTACTTTTCTAAATTTATCTTTGGTTGGGTTAAACTCATTAACAACTCACATTTCTCAGTTGATAAGCTATACAAAATACTTTACGCCTTAAAATCAATTTTGCAGTATTAGACAAATGATCGTACTGTGTTTAGATCTACTTTTCAGGATGTTATTCCAAAAGTCTTGGTCCTTCTCCCCCTACTCATCTTTCCCAAAGCATTTTAGTGTGCTTCTAAAGGTCAAGATTCTCTTGGACTGTTTTAAATGACCCTGTCTCCTAAATTCCAATCCTACTTTGACCTTTTCCTTTTTAGCTGTACCCTCAACATCCACACAGTATTGAACAGAAAAAAAAGAATAGGAAGAACTCCTTTAACCAGGTAAAGCAAAGCTGCATGTAGCACTCTAATCCACCCAGCAAGAAGCAGGGTTATGTCTTGTGTACAGAGGTTTGGAACATCCTGTCAAATGGTTGTCACTGATGAATGTATCTTCAGCCTTGGAGAATAGAACCGAAACACCATTAGCCTATTTCTCTCTGACTGAAGTTCCACATGCTTCACTAGCAAATCACTTTCCTGGAGACCATAAGTTAAGATTTTTTAGAGTCTGTTGTGTATACATAGTTACCGGGATTGCATGTCCTTTCCTCTTGTCTAAACTAGATAGTAAGTCTTTAGAGTTTGTGTCTTAGATGTTTTTTAACACTTCCCACAAAACCTATACTTAAAGTATGTACTGTGTAGTCACTTGGTATATGTGAATGAGTTGATGAGGTTAATTTGTTTTGAACTTTACTCACAATAGTTTTATTCTTAAATAAAGTCTGAGATTTTACCTCCATGATTTGGGGGCACTTGAAAAGCTCCCTGGCATGGTGGACTTTTAAATCAAATACTATACCATCTTGATGACAGTAAATAATTTCTCTATACTGGTAATAGAAAATCAGGATAGATAGCTCTAGATAACACTCTTAAAAATTGTGTTACTAGACAGTAAGAATCCTGACTCAATAAAATCAGAAACTCAAACCTGCAGAAGTAATTGGCTCTTGGTTACAAGTTTATCAGAATTTGTAAGTAAGCCTCATCAGATTGCTCCTTGAACAATGCATTATTTCTCTGAGCAGAGGGGGAGCATGTCATTTCCCCAGCTTGGTGGACTTTATGTAATGCTTTCCTTGGGAACCTGACCAAAATCTTCTCAACCACCTGTTCATGAGGTCTCTGAAATAAATATGGCTATAAATGACCTCTCTAAAACCCTGAAACTTGCCTTTACATGTCACCCCAAAGTATCCAACTGGGGTATGCCATTCCATTATGCTCTCACTGGAAGTATAATTTCTTGCCTCAAATAATCCTTCCTCTCCACATGTGTAAATCCATTTCCAAACTCCCAGGGGAATTTAGGCTGTAGGTGAATGAAAAAAAGAAAGAGAAAGAAAGAGAAACTAAGAAAGAAAGAGATTATTCATATAGAGATTGCTGATTAGTTTATACTTTCTAAGTTTATTATAATTAAAATGAGGAAGTTATCAATTTGATTTTCTCCAAGTATTTATTGATTTATACTTCACAATCATCAGTAAACCCATTTTGTTTTTTTTATCATGTATTTAGACTTGTCCTTATTTATTTTAAAATAATATTTGAACTTTACTATGTATTTCCTGATATAATTTAACAAAGTGGAAGAGCTGAATAAAATCAGAAGATTCTAACTAGCTGCATGGTTTGGGGGCATGTCACAAAAAACTTTGAGCCTCAGTAATTTCATTTTAAAAATATTTTAAGGGTAAAACTAAGTAATTAAAAAAGTCCTTTCAAAGCTTGTAATTTCTATGGTCCAGACGAAATTCATAAAATCAGAGCATGGTGGTGAAACACAAAGTAGTTTTCAGTCATTTCAATTCTGTTTTGGGCTTCTTTTTTATGTCCTAATGTTATTTTCTCCTTTATTCATATGAATTAGGCTGAAAAAACTTTAAAATATATGTTGTAAACGCCAACCTTTGTGGTGATGAAATAAATACACCTAAATATTAAATATGTTTTTTTTCTTCCACATGTTACCTCTATTTAAGGTCCATTTTATTTCTCTTTTAGTTTTTTCTCTTTAATGTTTACATAGTATACATTGTTTTCAAGAGAACACAGTTAAATCTGTGTCATTTTGGGGGAGCAGTATAATATAAACTTTTCTTGACCTGTTTAACTGAAAATAATTTTTGTTAAAGTCACTGAGCAGTTTCATTCATACACACACACACACACACACACATAACACACAAAACTTCCATGATCTGGAAGTTACTCAAATGCAATTAAGGAATAAACAATTCCACCTTCCAAATATTAATACAGAAATACTATTTGATTTAATCAAGAATAAAAAAGAACAAGTAGACTTACTGAGTTGAGGAGTCAGATATTAAGTTTTTCTGCTGAAGCAGATGGAATTTGCACGTCAGGGGAGGAATCAGCACAGAAAAGGGATTAAAAAATTGGAGGTAGAGGGTGGTGCCCCAGTTTTGGCTGAAGGCATGTACAAAGGGAGACTGAGAAATGAAGAGATCACAGGCTGTACAGACCTGGGAGACATTAGATATCTTGACTAGATTAAGTATGGAAACCTCCTGGTCACCTCAGGTATTCAGGTGAGACCACAGGAAAACCATGCCTTCATGGTAAGACCTATGTTCTAAAGTAAGGGCCAAGACCTAAGATAAAGTGGGGAAAACAAAATAAAGCTAACAAAGAATAAACCAAGCCTGAACAAATCTCCACACTTTTTAAGGGAAGATAACATAATCAAAACTTTCTATATAGTTTAATCCATTTTCTCACCTATATAACAAAAGATTTCTAGACGTTAGAAAACAAGAATGGTAACCACATCAAAAAAAAAAAAAAAGTAGCCAATGTAAACAAAATTCCAACATGACCCATGTATTCAAGAGTTAAAGGAAAACATAATGAAGATAAAAAGTTGAGGAGTCTTGGCAGAGAAATGGCAATAAATAAATAAATAAATAAATTCTACTGAAAAATACAATAACTTATCTGAAAAGTTCACTGGATAGGTTTAACAACAAATTAAATCATGCAGAAGAAAGATTGAAGATAGATTAATAAATAAAAGAATGATAAAAGATTGAACAGCATCAACAGAGGCTTAGGACTAATATACACTATTAATCATTGTAACATATATAATTTGTATATAATCCAGGTATAACTGGAGTCCAAGAAGGAGAAAAGAGAATGGTGCAAAAAACAATATTTGAACAAATAATTGTTGAAATATCTCAACTTGTAGATCTAAGAAGGTGAGCAACTTAAAGCAATATAAATAAAAAGAAAACCCTACCTAGGCATATCATAGTCAAACTGATTAAAAGTGAAATAAAGAGAGCTATCTTAAAAGTAGCTAGAAGAAAGGTATACATTATGTACTGGAGACCAACTACTCAAATGATAGCTGACTTCTCATCTGAAGCAATGAAGACCCCCAAACAATTAATAAACCATTAACCCAGAATTAGAGATTAAACAGGAATATCCTTCAAAATGACAGATATATTCACATAAACAACAGCTATGGGAATCTGTCAACAGCAGACTTGGAACTATAAAAAGTGTTGAAGTCAATAGGTTGAACAGAAAAAATGTCAGATAAAAATTAGGAAAAACATGAAAGAATAAAGAGCACTGGAATGGTAAATACGCCAGTAAATATGACACTAAATTGTGTACTTCCTTATTTCTTTAAAAAGACAACTGAATACTTAAGACAAATAATAATAACATTGTGTTTTGAGGTTTATAATGTATCTAGAATTAAAATATATGACAATGGCACAATGGATGGGAGAATAAATGGAAGCCTTTTTAAATTAGTTTAGTTCTAACTATACTTGATAGTTAAGGACTTGTGTTAAGGACCCATGTGGTAATCTCTTATCACTACAAAACTATAAACAAACCAAAAAAAACCTTGAAAGGAGGAAGAGAAAAACAAACAAAGAAACAAAAAGTGGGAAGAGAAATAAAACAAATAACAAGTTGGAAAACTTATACTCAATTAATTAAATGTAAGTTGTTAAAAATTATAATTAAAAGGCAGAGATTGTCAAACTGAATATGAAAGCAAGACCCAAGTGTATACTATTTACAAGTGATATATTTCAAATATAAAGACATAGTTTGAAAGTAAAAATTTTAAATTTAAAAGATATCACATGTAAGCAGTAGAGAGCTAGAAAAGCTGCATTATTTCACATGAAGTAGACATCAATAGACTAAGAAATACTAGAGACAAGGAGAGATATTTCTTAATAAAACTGTCATTTCTTCTGGAAAACATAATAATCATAAAGGCATTTGTACCTAATGACAAAGCTTCAAATAATGAAACATAGGTTGAAGAAATTAAAGGAAGAAATAAATAAATTTGTAATCATGGATAGAGGTTTTCACATTCCTCCCTTTGTACTTGATAGAACTTTTTTTTAAACAAAAGAATCAAGAATATAGGAAATTTGAACAACAGTATCAACCAACCTAACACAACTATTGTTTATAAAATATTACACCCCTAAATACAGAATACACTTTCTTTTCAAGCACAAATGTAATTGCTAAGAGCATATGGCAGACCATGAGAGAAGTTGCGGTAAATTGTGAAAGTTTGATATCTTTCTCAGTTCAACTATATCTGAAATTAGAAAACTAATATCTAGAATATATAAAGAATTCAAATTAATAATAAAAAGACAACTCAATAGAAATGGATCAAAGACTAGACCACATGTCAGTAAACTAAGGCCTACAGACCAACTATGGTATGAAAACTGTTTTTGCATGACTCACAAACTAGGA
This sequence comes from Orcinus orca, assembly GCF_937001465.1. Classification (NCBI taxonomy): domain Eukaryota; kingdom Metazoa; phylum Chordata; class Mammalia; order Artiodactyla; family Delphinidae; genus Orcinus; species Orcinus orca. The sequence continues at coordinate 145,887,075 of NC_064561.1, forward strand.
AGGTTTTTTACAATTTTGAAAAGGTATTCAACATATTAGACTTCAGATAGATGAAAAATTCAAACCAGAATGCGATAGTATGCAGCCACTATATGGCTAAAATTTAAAAATTAAGCAAGACTGCCAACACCAAAATTAAGCAAGACTGCCAACACCAAAGCATGTGGAACTGAAAATCTTGTTCATTGCTTGTGGTTGTATAAATTGGTACTTTGAAAAACATTTTTGTCAGTTTCTTATAAACTTTAAAATACTTAATGGCCCAGCAATTCACTCCTCTTTGTTTACCAAAGAAATATAAAAACATATATCAAGAAAAAGATTTGTACAAAAATATTTATGGTTATTGAAAGAAGACAAATTCCAAAATGTGTACACTGTTTGATTTCATTTATACTAATTTCAAGAATAGGCAAAACTAACAATGGTGAAATCAGAACAGTGTCTATGGAGGGTGGTACTAAGAAAAAATCTGTGATGTGCTTTTTTTTTTTTGCAGTTTGCGGGCCTCTCACTGTTGTGGCCTCTCCACAAAAAAGCCCGATGTGCTTTTTCATATTTAAATTCAGGTGTTGGTTATCCAAATGTGAATATTAGTGAAAATCTGAAGAGTATATTAAGATCTGTGCATTTTACTTTTTCAAATTTCACTTTGTTAAAAAAAAAACTCTTAGAATGAGATTATTGAAGTATATAGGAAAATACAGTATATTATAATGTTTATGGCCAGGTGATGGCTACAAGGCTAAATTAAGACATTTAGTATAGAAGCTTTTTAACAGGAAAGTGGCATGATTGGTTTTAGGAAGATAAGTTGAGCTGCAATTACTTGAGGAAGGAGAGATGGTGTATCAAGGAATGATGGAGAAGAGCACAAAGACTGTACAATTTGGGGAATAGGATCTGTGGCACTTAGGATGAAGAATATGGGTTGGCTATTATCAAAATGAAATCATTCAGCAGGAATTATTGGCAATTTACTCACAAATCAGGCAAAACATGGAAAGATTGCTTTGGTATTTGCTCAAAATTGCCTTGATATTTGTTATTTCAACTCATAGGCTGTTAATCTTAAATTCTAATCTTCTTATTATATGAGTGGAGAGATGAATGGATGGATGGATGATTGAATGGATGGATGAATTGATAATCATCTCTTCTTTGATTTATCAGTGCTTCCTGTACAGATTATTGATCCCTCTGAATCTCATAACTCTTGATGTACCTCTTTGCTAGAGATGGTGAAAAATTGTCACTAAGTAATTGTGTAGAGAAACTAATGTGCTGAATTTTGAGAAAATTCCACGGTTAAGTCTTATTTAGAAATAATTGTATTCTATCACCCCCTTTGAAATAGAGATAAGATTTCTGAACTTGATAGGAATGATTTGCAAATTAATTCATTAAGGGCCTTAAAGTAGGGGCTTCCCTGGTGGCGCAGTGGTTGAGAGTCTGCCTGCCAATACAGGGGACACGGGTTCGAGCTCTAGTCTGGGAGGATCCCACATGCCGCGGAGCAACTGGGTCTGTGAGCCACAACTACTGAGCCTGTGCGCCTGGAGCCTGTGCTCTGCAACAAGAGAGGCCGCGACAGTGAGAGGCCCGTGCACCGTGAGGAAGAGTGGCCCCCGCTCGCTGCAACTAGAGAAAGCTCTCTCACAGACACGAAGACCCAACACAGCCAAAAATAAATAAATAAATTAAAAAAAATAAAAGGGCCTTAAAGTATCCTTAAAATTACAATTACTATATTGGTCTAACTACTGCATTATTTTAAACTTTAAAATCTGTCACTTTCCTTAATCTTTGTAAACTTGAAATTCCATTTCACCATTGAAATAAATTATTTTCATTTTTCTCTTAAATTGTGCTGCCTATTATGCCACAACAATGCATTGTGATTTCAGTGATTACAGGAGATGGACTGCTTATAGGGGTTTAAGGTACACAATGTAATATTTGCTTTAAAAAGTGTGAAAAAGCCTATTAGGTTTGTAACCTATAAGTGCTTTGTCAATTTCAGAAGCACTGAAAGTGCTTTATGATTGACTAACAAAAGTAACTAGATTTAGTGTTTCCATATGCTTTTACTGGCTATCCAACAGCAGCAGGCAGGAACAAAGGATAATTTGTACATTAAACAGTTGGAAATGTTTTCCCTAACCCTTTGGATACCCAGATAAGTCACTTTCAGAGGTCTTACTCTTGAGAGATAAAACTTTGTTGGCTATTTTAATGTATGCATATTGATATGAGAATATATAAATGAGTAAATGCATAAAATAAATTCTTAATTTTATTAATTTTTAATATATTAATATAATCCTATTTATCCTTCCATAGAGCCAGACTTCTGCAGGATATTCTATAGTTGACAAATCATTTTCATACCACAGCTCCCTTACAGCATAACCTAGGATACAGGTTTATTGGCTATGTGAAATTCTAAAGCAGGTGAACTTAGTCATTAGTACCCACCTCGCTTTTCTTCTTTTTTCTCCTCTTAGGTACAATTGCCTCTTGCCTCTCTATATTTCTTTACCAAACACTCATATTCTGTAAACATTGTTTTTCTCACCCTTTCAAAATTTACGTTTCTTCCTCCCCATTCTTTCAGTGTTCTGCTCTCTTCCAGGTGAGACATTAGTTATTAAATTACCCTATATAAGCCAAGATGAAAGTGCACAATAGTGTTGCCATTGTTTGTAGCTCATGTGTTCATACTGTTGGTAATAGGAAACAATGCAGAATATATCCCAAAATAAAGGAATGACCCAGCTACCAAAGAGCATAAGCAAGTAGGGGAAAGATTTTTTAAAGTTTGAAAATCAACAATAAATACTGCAATTTAAAAATAAAAGCCTAATGTTATTCCTGACAAGAAAGGGAAAAAATATGTGCTCATATTGCAGATGGGCTGATTAAAATATTTCTTTCTAGCAGATAGGTTGAATAAAATATGCTCTCCTGTACTGAAGAGATAAATTCACAGGCAACAATATTTTCACTAGTGGAAAAGAAAGAAAATAGTGAACTAAAATGTTGAACTCAAAGTGTTAGAAAGAGAACAATTAAATTCTAAAGAAAATAGACACATCTGAAAAAAAGTGGAGCCAGAAGTGGAAACCTATGTTATACAATACATATATTGTAATGTAATATATTATATATGTATATATAATATGTATACATTTATGTACAGGCACACATGTATATATACATATTTGTGTGTCTCTATTTTAAAATCATAAAATCCATTTTAAAAACATAATATAAGAACAATAATAATTAAGATACTAATAAGCGGGATGTGAACTATTTTTAAAAATCATTTGCTATGAGTCAGGAAAACCTATTCTAGATTTTTAAGGATGATTTGCTATTTGGAAATATATTAAAAAAACATAATAGGTGAGATTAATATACAAGAACAATTGATATTAAATTCAATTATCCTTAATTTTCTGTGATGGAAGTTATTTAAAACTTATTTTCAATGTTTCATTTAATAGTACACCTCTAATATTGTTTTATTACCTGTGGCCCATGGCTGAATGTTATGGCATCTGTAAACTGGCTGTTGAAAAATAAAGGGAGAAGAAGGAATTATTGTCCCTTAAATACACTTCTTGTTACTTAGAAAATTGTCTTTTAAAAATAATTCATGTCACCTTATACAAATAAGGTATTACTGCTACCTTCCAAAGAAATATGAGATAACATGAAACTCCAATGTATACAGTCAGGTAATACACAACCACTGTCCCTTTGTTTTGATATTTAGAATACTTTTCTGCTATAAGAATAAAAGAAAACATACCTTGTAATAATTATTGACCTTGGGTATATCTGGGATAACTAAAGTTATAACTAAACTGGGATAACTTAAGTTGGAAGAAGTCAGAGAAAAAGATGAGACTAAACTTATATGTCTTTAACTTGCATTACTAAACGCAGAGGAGCCGAAGTTTTCATTACTGCTTGTAAGAAAAGTAAAAGTTGGAAATCCAAAAGAAAAAGAAATTTAGCTCTAGCCATGGGAAAGTGTGGATTATTTTTGTGGAAAAAGAAGACTTTACTAACAAAGGCTGAAACGGGATTTATTCTATTAAAGAATCTTGTCCTGGAGTTTTATGCAAGGTTGCTAATTCACAAATTGAGCAAAAGAAGTACCTTCAGATTGAAAAGTCATACCAGGTCCCCTTGAAACAATCTCCCTGGTTTGCTACTTAGGGTGAGTTCTATCAGTTATCTCATAGTACAGAACAGATCACCCAAAACGTAGGTGTTTAAAACCTCTGACATGTATTATTGCTCATGAATCTACAAAGACAACTGGGCGGTTCTGTTGGTCCCGGCTGGACTCAGCGCACCTCAGCTGAGCTTTCTCAAGCGTCCAGTCGGCTGGCAGCTCATCTAGGGCTTGGCCAGCACTGAGGCAGTCTAAGACGTACAGGTTTGGCAGCAGTCCAGCTACTGTCTGGGGCGACAGGGATACCTGGACCATGGTTCTTTCATTATCCAGCAGGCTAGACAGAGCTTACTTAGCAGCCGAGTGCAAAGAGCAAAAGTAAAGGGCCCAGTGGGCGAGTGCTTTTCAAACTTCTGTTTGCTTGGCTAATCCCCTTGGCCCAAACAAGTTTCATGGTTAAACCAGATTCAGAGGGTGGGGAGATGATAGACTTTTTTTCTTTATGGGAGGTGGGGAGAACTGTAGACACTTTTACAATGGGTAACAATACCAAAGCAATACCTCTGTCAAATGATGCCATCTCCTTCAGCATTTCTGGCATTCTCTGACATTTTGAAGCAGGAAGGTTATGGAGTAATTGATAGCAGTTTCATTTCTTATAGCAACTACTATTCTCCACTTTGTCCAGCTCCTCATTTTCTTTGGTTGTATATACACTAGGTCAATCAAATAAAAAATTCAATTCAATATTATTTTATATTAACAGAAGATTATTTTCTTTACAAAAATAAGCCTAAAATTACTTTATTTTTACTTTTCTGAATTTTATTTTTTTATACAGCAGGTTCTTATTAGTTATCTATTTTATACATATTAGTATATATATATATATATATATATATATATATATATATATATATATATATATATGTCAATCCCAATCTCCCAATTCATCCCACCACCACCACCCCACCCCGCCACTTTCCCCCCTTTGTGTCCATACATTTGTTCTCTACATCTGTGTCTCTATTTCTGCTCTGCAAACCGGTTCATCTGTACCATTTTTCTAGGTTCCCCATATATGTGTTAATGGATAAAGAAGATGTAGTAATATATACAATGGAATATTACTGAGCCATAAAAAGGAATGAAATTCGGTCATTTGTAGAGATGTGGATGAATCTAGACACTGTTGTACAGAATGAAGTAAGTGAGAAAGAGAAAAACAAATATCGTATATTAATGCATAAAATTACTTTAAATTTGAAGATTTTTTTCAGAGCAAAGAAGTCATTCTTTGATAGGGAAGAACTTATTTAGGTTGGCTTACTTGGCAGATGTTGTATACATCTTGTATACAAGTGAGATCCATTTCAAGTCCTTATAACTGACATTATAGACAGTGCTGATGAACTACAAGCTATGTTGGCAAACCTTCTTTTCTTGAACTTTCAAAGTAGAGTACAATATTTCTGACATAGTAAAGCAATATAAATTTAGTGACAAACAGAAATGTCATATAAGGAGCAACACCACCAAATTATTTTGAAAACTACTTTTGCTCAAACAACCTTAAAATTGAACCTCGAATTTGAAGTCTATTTCCTATGACATGTCAGTGTGGTAGAACTTACCAATCATTTTGTCACCAGCCTGAGACAAAAGAAGTAATTATACAAATTTAACTCAGTCTTGAAGAAATGCAGTGATGCATGACTTGAGGTGTTGGGAGGAAGAAGACTTCCTTTATTTTGTGGATTCTATATCCCTTCCTCATCAGAACTGTCCCATCCCTTGGTCTTCTTTCTCTATCACAGGGGTAGGGACTTCTACTCAGTTTTCCCTACAGGGAAGCCGTGTTCCTCTAGGACACTGTCATTTATTCTATGGTGGCTGTATGGCTTGGGGATATAGCAAGAGAAACTCAGAGCCCTGAAGTCACACAAGAGCTAGAGAGTAACCTTATTTAAATGTTGATCCAGCTACAGATTCAAGTTCATCTCTTTGAACTCTCTAGTTATGTGAGCTATAAATTATTTTTTTAATTTTAAGGTACATTGATTTGTGTACAAAATAGTTTTGATCTAAAACTATTGTTTTTCTGAATTAGGGTGTTCAGCACTTGTTGCCCTCAAATTCATAACAAAGATCAAATAAAATGATTATTTTTATATCAAAGAACTTTGAAAAATTTTGAATTTTAGTGAAGTCAAAAATTTGTTTAATAACTGACCTTTATTTTTAACAACAGTAAAAAATATTTTAAGATAGTAATTAAAAAACCAAGCTATGAAAAACAGGTGAAAATAGAAGTGAATATGTATTAAATATTTTTGGAAGATATGACATAGTCTATTTAAAAGATGGTAAACATATTTAGTAATGCAAAAATAAACACATCTATATGAATGAATCAAAACAGAAAGGGAGATATATACAACAATCATTACAAGCTTGAGTTAATAGCTAAATTACATAAATAATTAAATATATAATTTTAAAAGACCTAAAAACAATAATCACTAAAAGTCTTAGATCAGTAAATGAACAACACATACATTTTACACATGAAAAAAAAGTAACTACCAAAAATGACCCAAAAAATTGTGCAAAAAATTATAACCTTCATTAGTACTTGAGGGAAGACAATAAAAGGAATCTTGAGGTTTCACCCATCCAATCAACCTGAAAAGAAAAAGGGAAAATACAGTGAAACTGTTACTTTCTTACATAGTCAATGACATTTTTTAATATACATAACATTTTGCAAGGATATTTGTCAATATTTTTCAAATATTAAAAAAGTTCACATTATTTTTGTCATACCACCTCTGGGAATATACTGTATGAATCTAATACAAAATTAGGAAAAGGTACATTTAGAAAGCTGTTAACATCAACATTTTTCATAATGCTGAAAAACGAAAAGCAATGTAAAGGTCCAGATATGTGTTTCTGTTAAATTCTTATACATCCTTTACATTTACAAGGAATACCTTACAAGCTTTAAAAATGAGGATTTTGAAGACCCTGAAGCAATGGATATGTTTTGATGCAGTAGCAAATGGAAAAGTGATATACAAATAGTATGTCTACTACAGTTATAACTATGTTATAATTAAGTTACTGTTAATACTCTTATTTAATAAGTAGCACCAGGGAATTCACCAGCTCTTTGAATATCCAAAGTAATTTGAATCCATACCTCATACAATACAACAAAAAAAGCTGAAATTGCATCAAAGAACTTAAGGAGGAAAAAATAAAGCATAAAAGCTAGAAGAATAAAGCATAATATCCACGGCTTTTTGGACGGAAAAATACTTGCTGAGCTTGAATATGTTGAAACAGAGGGAAATATATTGTTCATTACAAATATAGATATTTAAACTCCTGGTTACCAAATGAAAACAGGACTAAAATTAATAGTAAACATGACAATAGAAAACAAATTGGATAATACAATAAAATTTCCTTAAAATAAGACTACTAAAAAAGAAGTACTAACAATAGATAAGGAGACACTGAGATTCAAGAAGACAAAAATATAATTCACAAAATGAAATAAAACTAGGTAACAAACATATGAAATATATTCAGCTTCTTATTAATGAAAAATGTTAACTTAAAAGGAAATACTTTCCTTTGTTTATCAAACAGGAAAGGCTTAACAAATTATGTGATGCAAGGAAGGTAGAGTCAGATGGCTCTCACAAAAGACCAAAGGTATTAACAATTGACATTACCTTTCTGGAAAGCAATTTGGCAAAATATATCAAAATGTTTATACTCTTCAATCCAGTAATTTCCTTTCTGAAAATCTAAGTCAAGGTTAAAGATTTTTGCAGTTAAAGATTTTGACACAACAATGTTTATTGTAGCAGTATTTAACTTGAAAAAATTGTAATGGTCAACACTGAATGAATGATAAATTATGGTGTCCATATGATAGGATATTTATAAAGCCTTTAAAAACCTATAAATTTAAAGAAGTAAATATTAAACTGGAAAAGTAAGGTAAGTATTTAATATTTTTATCAATCTAATAATTTTAATTTTAAAAAATCTGTAGAAAATAACAGAAATTAAAACATAAAATTTCTAACGGAGATTTTCTCTGAATTTTGGAATTATGGTAAAAGTTTTCTTCTTTTCTGAAATTTTCCAAATATGCTGTACACCATGCAATAACAGGCAACTGCTTTATGATGATGTATTTATTGTTTGTTACTATTGCATTAAAAATTTTGAGTACACTCATAAGTAGAGACATGAAATTCTATATAAGTATGTCTTTGGGGCTATTATTACAGTCCATCATATCTTCAAACTACCACCATTCCTGCATCCATGTTTTCTGAATTCTTATTTTCAGCTCCAACAGAAAAAGTGTCCTTTAGAGTGCAAGTGACAAGCTATCAATATTAGTTAGTTGAGTTTCAATTTTGCATCCCCTTCTTTCATTTTTGTGAAAAAAAATATCACTCAGAACAGCAGGAGTACTGCTATAGGGGACAAATGAAGATAGTCAAATCATATTGGTTTTTTATTCCATGAACATGGCTTTAAAAATCAAAATTACAAAGGCAGCCCAGCATAAACCTCTTCTCTGTTGCTCTTGATACTATACCAAAAGGAAAGAAACAAGGAAATGCAGACAGTGCTCAATCAGAATAAATAATTTATTCAAAAAGGATGCTATGTTATGCACCTAATGTCACCATCATTGCAGGTACCTGGACAAGCAATATATTCTATGATGGTAGAAAATACACTACATTGCCAAATGGGTGGTAACCATGCTCTCTAGTAAAATAAATATCTGTGGTAAATGACACATACCTATTTAATGACACTTTGAGTTCATGTGAAGTTTGGCAGTGTAATAAAAGTCTTATCTCTTGCTTTCACTGTTATTGCACAGATTTAAACTGCTGTCTCAGAGGCAGTTTTACTATCTTTTTCAATCTACCCCATAAAAGTGAGACTTGATTTGCTTAGCATGAGAACAGATCAATAAAAGCTCAGTTATACAGCAGATTAGATCACTAACTTGGAGATCAAAGATGTTAAATACAACTTGAATAGAAAAACTAGATCAAAAGTTGAGCTCAGACACACGGTACATATTTGCAGAACTCAAAGTAGCCTTTCCTCTGTACCAACAATTTACCTTAGGTCTTGTCGTGGTCACTGTATGTTGAAGTAGTTTACACATGGCTGACAATTTTTTAAATATACATAAAGTATGCATATTTAGAAGTATTTTTGCACTAAATTTTTGAATTCTTCCTCTAAAACAGATGCTGAAAGGAAATGGTATTCACTAAAGCCCTAAATTCACTTTATAAATAACTTATTAATATTGTTAAAATTTTAAGTTAGATTTTTCTTATGGAAAACAAAATATATTACTGAAATGTAAGTCCTTTCTGCTAATATTATCTTCTAATTTTTATTTTATAGTAAATCTGTGCAAAATTTTTGTTGAAATAAATTTTGTTGATTGATTTTGTTGAATTGCTCTATCAAATACTTGCACAATTGCTTAAATAATTTAAGAAATTAAGTATTGGACCTCACCTTGCCCTTCTCTCGCTACCACATTTGACTCTATTAAGAACATGTACAGGTTCAAGTGTGATATATTCCTTTGTACCACATACGGAGGAAAACAAATAAAATCAGTAAAACAGGGCAAAACAATCACCACCACCACCACAACAAAATCCTCAAGGTATAGCCTTCTGATGTGAAAATGTAATGTTATTAAACATTTTCACTCTGGCATATTCATAGCCCTTTAGATGGAACCCTGTTATATAAGTTCATTCAAGTAAACCTCATAGTTTCTCTCATGGAGCCCATTTCCTCACTCTGCTTTTACACTTTGAGCATTCCCTGATTCCATCTTCTCTTCAGCTTTGCAGCACAACTTAAAATCTGCAGTTCATGGCAAAAGAGGCCTGATTGCCCCAGAAAGGTCACTGGACCTCATTCATATGTTGTCAAATTCTCCACTATCTTTTTAAACATTCATTTGACATCTTGACATGCTGTGCTTTCCAGTGTTTCTCCAAGAAGATCCGTCCCCAAAATGTGACAAACACTGATGTTGAAGTACAAAGAAACAAAGATGAAAACAAATATTACCCGTAATCACGTATCCCCAAAATAATGATTCTTAACATATCATTGTATATATCTTTTTATACTTTGTTTTTATGCATACTTTCTTCCTAAAATCACAATGCACATTTTCTCATTTAAATAAAATGACAAGATATTTAGCCCATAATGTATATTATGCGTATGTATGCATATATATAAAAGTTTACACATGTTAATAAACACACATAGGTATTTTAACATTGTCAAATGTATACTGTTCTTTCCAAAAAAATTGTAAATAAGAAAAGTAGCTTGCAAATTACCACAAATATTCATTACTCACTGAAAATCTTTTTTTTTCACAAAAAATTTCCAAGCTATGTCCAAGAATATTTAAAACCCTGATAGATTCTAGCCAAATGGTTACTACTAATAAAGAAAATAATTCTTCTTTTAAACTGCAAAAATGTCAATTATATGTAGTTTTAGAAAACAAATATGAAAATGACAATATTTAAGAAATAAATTGAAAAGTGAAAGTTTGAATTGCAATAGGCTACTTTGTGCTATGTTTGTAGCATTTTAATTCTATGTGGCCTTTGGAGGTTAGAAATATGATAGCATGTTGATAATATTCATCCAGTAGAGAACATAATCAAAAACTTGGTACACTGGTATTTTGACTTGATTTTGTTTTTTATGTAGTAAGCCAACTATCAACAGTTTGCACTAGAATTAACTTAAAAAAATACTTTAAGTATTTTTATGTAAATTATGTCGGTGTTTTTATGTAAATCATATAGTCTGGTGCTATTACCTTTGCACATAGATTTCATAAATCTGGGAGATTTCTTGAAAAAATAGTCATGCAGAAATGTGAAGAAATTAAAATTGTGATAATCACTTTTTAAAAAATTCTAGGTCTGTATTTAGTTCTCAAATAATTTGACCTTAAAATCATCATTAGATGGTTTTAATTATTTGTAATGTATATTTTGAGTTTCTAATACTTGCATTAAAATAAGAGGTCCACTGAATACTCATCGTTTTAATAAAGTCAATCTACTGACCGAGAAGGAGATACATCTCTAAGAAAAGGAAACACACCAGGGGCAAGAAACACCCAAGGCGAATCTTTTTTCTGTTATGTAAACCAGGTGTAAGTGGCTGATCTTGGAATAGACTCTGACAAGCGGTGGTCATGATACCAAATTGTGATTGTTCCACACATAACTTTCAGAGTGTTACCACAGAGATAGTACATTAAATGCTAAGAATTGTTAGTTATGTTTTTGTTATTTCTTTTAAATCTTAAACTCTTTTCCTAAGGCAAACACTGTTAATTAATATAATCAAAATCCCTTTCCTTCCTCAATCACATGTATAATATATTCCCTTTATTTATTACTGTGACTTGGTCTCACTGCTGTCCATGAAGAAGTCAATTTGATAATATAATTCATTTCCCTCCTTGTATGCTTATTAATAAACCTGGTTTTTATTTATTTAGTATTTTGGGGGGAATCTATAACTGAATACCTATATACATGTATTGCTTTTATGATTAAAAACTTTACTTTCTAAGTTAAAGATGTTAGTCCTTTCTTTTTACAAATGATTGGCATGTGCACGATGAATATATTTCCTGGCACAATCTATAATTCTGAATCTAAAGGTGTTTCAGTGGTATTAGAGGGTGGTCATCCTGATATGATTGTGGAAGGAAGACGGTTTCACGAAAGGACTGATCTTTAAGAATGAAGTGGTCAGGAACAAAAGTCATATGCAAAGGTTGCCAAAGACTTTGCTTTATAAGAAAAGTCAGAGTTGAATTCTTGTTTTGATATTCTGGCATCTTCGTTACAAACAATGCATGCCAAGTAATTTTGAAAATTTCCCTCAGTTTAGAATTAGATTAAGAAAAATAAATGACAAATTTATATTATATTAGGACTATTTCAATATTTACTTTAAAAGCCAAGTGAAAGGTGTAGTTAAATAAGCAGCTAAACTAATTCAGGAGGAAAAACATCTTTGCTTTAATTATATGAATATTTCATTACCTAATCAGTATTTTTACTATATTTTCTTTCTTCTTTTGCTTATTTTGGTCTCATTTTAGTTTCACATGAATTTTAGTTATTATGATGTTAGAGAACGTGGAATAAAGGAGTATGTAAAATTTATTCCTCTGGAAACTTCACTCCTAACCCTGAAAGAAAACTTTACTATGCTTTTCTCTTAAACAGATTAGATAAGGATACTGTGCAATTTGAACTTAAAGGAGTCATATTTATAATAATTAAATAGAATTTGCTACTTATAAGTGATGCATGATGACACGTGCTGCAAATCTTGTCCATTGTCCATTATACCTCTATACTAACGTGGGATAAGCATACTTTAGTTTTTGTAGGTAGATAAGTGACATAGAATCAAAATGGAAAATTAAGTAATTACATCCTTCAATTTTTTTAAGTTTAGAGTGACTAGGAATAGTACTTTCAAGTCAGAAGGTAAGATGGTGAAAGAATAGTGTCTTCGGGGTTTTTTTGTACATGGACTAGCTATTTCATAATTATGATGAATCCAACTATTTCCATTTTGTCTTTGTTCAATTTGGCCAAATAAAAGATTCTACCATATTTTATTCCTATAGCTTTGACTGCCAGGTCCAAATATAATGTTGAATCAAATGTTCTAGGTACAAATTTCCTGGTCCAATTTTAAAGACACATCTACATTTGGTGGGAAATACCTAACAGAAAGGACATAAAATATCAAACTAATTAACATTTTATTAATTGTTCATAATTTTTATAAGAAGAGTCTTCTTTAATGAACGTTATTTGTCTTAAATTTTGACAAACTATTTCTGTAATTTAAAAACACCCACAAAACAATAAAAAGCATGAACACATTAATCTAGCATGTCTTAATTTAGAATCAATATTTACTTAGTCTATGATTATTGCCACTCCTGACATTGTGTGTGCTAACACATTGGAACTCATTCCCATATATGTTTTATTCTTCAATCAGTCTTAAGTATTTCATTTTCAAAATTATGGGGATTAAGAATCAAAAGCTTGTCTAGAGGTTAAGAAGAGAAACTTTAGGTAAAGCAAACCTCCTTGGAATGCATAATGGAAGATGCAGGAAAGAAAGTCTGGGTTTTCAATCTCTGCTTTAGGATAATCTGTAAGAAGGAAGGGAAGCACACAGTTATATAGGCAAAGTTAAACCCTGGGTTTGATGGAATGGGGTTTAGAAATGAAACCTACCCACAATTGTGCCTGACCCTCCCACTCCATCTCAAACATTCAAGTTACTTTCTGTTCTGAGACCCTAGTGGGAAAAGGGAATCAAGACAAACAGGTAGGAAGAAGGTGTCAGGTAATTAGAAGAGCATTGATCATTTTTACAGAGAATCAAACAACAACAACAAAAAAAGCAGAAAAAAAGAGTGAATATCTCTCTTAACAGTAGTAAATAAAACAAAGCAAACATATTTACAGGGGCTTGTTGAGTTGTGGAGAGGAAGGTCCAAACAGAAAGGGAAGTGAAAACAATCACACACTGATTAATCCTAAAGTCAGATTTGCAAATATGTTGGTGGCAATACCTAAAGTGTGACCTTTATTTTATTTTTCTGAATGTAAAAATATGGCTTAAAAATGTTTTTCTCCTCTTTCTATTTTTACAACTCTATTTTTCTTACAATGTCTTAAGTTTTTAACCACTTTTTTTTTTTTTTTTTTTACTAAGTTTTTCTGAGAAATGGATGAAGGAAAGGAGTGGTGGCAAGTAGGTAGGTAGCAATAAAAAGTATTTTTTTCTGTAATCTAAACTTAAGTGTACTCAGTTATTTGAGGCTCTGAAGTGTTAATATACAAAATTATTAAGAAAAGTAAAAGAAAAATACATAGAATTTACATGTTCTTTATGTTAGCTCTTTAAACATAATTTTTACAGTGAATTTTATAGTATATTTATAGTATAAGTGACTTTAGCTTTTGACATTAGCTCCAAGTTACTGTCTGCAAGTGTTTTTCCAGTGACAGCATACATTGGTTACATTGGTAATGTCTTTGTATTTCCATATTCTGTGGTGTCTGTTTTCCTCTTTTGTTTTCTTTTGTTTTGCTTTTCACTCTTCTGTGTGCTTGCTTCATTTAAACTTAGGTGTGTATACTCACTTTGTATGGTCTGTTTGTTACTGACTGGTCTTTGCAATCCACTTCCTGTAAATTTGCTACAGTAAGAGAAATGCTACAATAAATAATATCCAAATGACAAACTTTAATATAAGTAATTTCTCATTCACATCACAGTCAATGCACGTCAATAGGAGTGGGGGTGGGTAGGGGCTGGGTTGGAGGGGGTTCATTCTTTGCATCACACAGTTGGGCAGAAACAGTTCCTTCTGTCTCATGCTTCTGCCCCCCGCAAAAGGTGTCACGGGTATTCACTAAGCCCTATGCATCAGGCCCTTAGATGAGGAGAGAGAATAAGGATCTTAATAATCACATAACCAGAAATGATACCCATCACTGCTACCTAAGCCAATTAATATGGACCAGCCACTGGGCTCCTCTTCCATGCCAGGGAAACTGGGAAATGTAGTCTGGTCACATACCCAAAGGAAAACTAGACCACAAATACTGGTGAGCACTTGCAGAACCTACTGAAGCTATAATCCTGATCTTTTCTTTTTTCTATACCCTTTGAATATTCCATGAAGTTGTCCAATGTATGAGCCTTTAGGAAACTATAAATAAATACAATTGTGCAAGTTTATTTAGCTATTAGTCTTCATATTCTATGTGGACCATCATAATATCCTTTAAGCAATAATTATTCTAATTAATAATCTATTCCATTATAATATTCCCCCCAAATCCATGTTCTTTGTCACAAGTAATATCATCCAGAGACTTTCTTTTTCAGTAATAATTTAATTACTCAAATTTCATACATGTATTACATGATGCCTAATTCTTTTTTGAAAAGGAGGATGAATAATAGAATTATATTTGGTTTTTGTTAAAAAGAATGTCCTTAGAATTCTTAATTATGTCTTTAAAAAGTCAAGATATTACCCTTAAGCTCTTGCTTGTCTTTTCACAAAGGAAAAGAATTATTTTGAATTTTGAAAAGTAATCTGTTTATTCCCTATGCTGATGATGAAATTCAAAAAGCAAAAAAAAAAAAAAAAAAACCATGAGAGAGTAATTCTACATTTCTTAATATGAATTGCTTTTAACCTAACTTAGCTCTTCTACATTTTAGACCTAGAGTATGAGTTTATTGCCTCATTACACAATAAAGCAAAATTGAACTAGAGAAAGGAATGAGTGAGTGTTGGAGAGGAGTTTGTAGGCTCAGGTTTGAATCTAGCTTACAAAAAAGACAGAATGTAGGAGGTCATGTTGAAAAGAAATCAAGTAGGTAGACAGAAACTTGGGCTTAGCAGGGATGTTGTGAACATCCCAGAAGGGTTTCTTGAAAAAAATAAGAGATTTTTATAAGATTTTTGACTGCAAGATAAAGATCAAAATAACAAACTCAGTAACAAACAGCAATTTTATTTAATTAAAAATTTATGTAGCAAAAGATAATTTTTGAATAAACCATAAATTGACAGAAAAATTGTAATGTGGTACATATGGAAATTAAAATGTGTGTGAAAGAAATATTTACAGAGCCAGTGTAGCCATGAGATATAAAACTAGTGGCTGTCAGGGTTAAATTCATACCAAATGTGATATTTTACAAATGCAGGAAATTTAGTTATCAAATTAGGAGCAGCAGCTAGTGACTGAACTAATTAAGCAGGATCTCCATAAACAATTTACTTCATTAAAGGTTTGTGGTTTTATATCTGCCTCAAAATTATTCAGTACCTATTTTAAATAATAAAAGACAAAAATCAAGTTTAATTGGCATTTTAATAGAAAGAATATCAATTAAAATTATCTATGATAAAAAAGACTCCTCCTAAAACAACTATTGTTTAAAGTCTAGCAGATCTATCTGTTATCAACTTGAAAGAACAAAATGGAACTGAATTTGATAGCAACATGGGGTGTGGGAAATTCAGCAGAGGCCCTCAATCTTCATCAACTAATTACACAGAGCATTTGGATTAATTAACTGGTATTGTTATCTATGTTACGACTAATTTATTTCATTAATTTTATAAGCTAATGCTTTTGCCATGTACTGTTGTTATTCCCCAAACCTCTTCTATTGCCTCATTCTGTGGAATGAAACAACGCATTCTATCTGGAATTAAATAATCCAATTCAAATCATGGTTCTGCTTCTTATTAGTTGTGTGACTTTGAGAAATTTCTTATATAATCCTCAATTGTGCTAATAAGTAAAGCAAGAATAATAACAGAATTTATGACAATGAAAAGAGAGAACACATTCAGAGTATAGCACTAGCCCCATAGTAAGTGCTCTGTACAGGTAAGCTATTACCACTTTCTGTTTTTATTGTTATTATTACTATTACTATTGCTCTGGTCTCAGATCCCACGGGATATCTGAAAGTATAAAGTTAGTATGAGGGATTAGTATTCAATTTAGCATTCAACAAAACCAAATTTTGAATGCAAAATAGAGATAATGAAAATGCTTATATGATTAATATTTGTAGTAAGATAGAGCAGAAGGATTAGTTTCTGATTGATTTCATAAGAGAACAGCAAAACTCAGTTCCCACACATGAGCTATTATTTAGGACATGTATAAAAGATGTGTTATGGAATCTTAACTACCATCTTTAAGTAAAACATCTTTGCTACATCCAAGATATTGTCTTACTTCCATTGTTTTCTATTTCTCATACCTCGAATTTCCAAAATCTCTGGTGAAAATTCACACTTTTCTGATGAGTCTTACTGAATTTTAATCACATTCTTATTAAAATTCAGTAGTTAGTATTCATGTTATTTACTTTCCTGGACTTGTGCATTTTTCTTTATCCATTTGGCAAAATTTGACAACAATTTAGAGGGCACTATATTACTATATATGTTACTAGTCCAGTGTTGGGTACACAATAGCTGCTCCCCATATGTCATAGGCTGGCAGCCATCTCCAAGATTTGAGCTGAAAAATTCCTCTACAGGCTTACTGCAATATTTGAAATCTCACTATCAGAGCTTCCTTTCCTAGGTAATGTGACATGATTCCAGTTGCCGATTTTATTTGCAGACGAAGGAGTAAAACATCAGTCTCTTACCACCCACTGCTATCTTCACTTGAATTAGTTGTGAGGATAATTCTAAAGTGAGATCAAGAATTAGAAATAGAATTGGCTGTACATACACTTTTGGTGATAACAGTACAGAGAAGTGATATAGTCACAAAAGGTGACCCTGAGTGGACAGAGAGTGAAAAAGCTAAGTTACCTCACACCACTGCAAAGGAGATATTTCTTCAGGGCATGGGATCATGTAATCATTGTAATTATGTTCTGTGTAAGCCCTTCAATGTATTTTCCTTTTGATTATTTGGGAGCTTCTCGATAGAGAAAACATTTGTTGGTTCCTCAAATAGCTACTGCGTGCATATCACATACCATTTAGTCCTTCAGCCTCCCTTGAAGAGTTCCATGTTTCAGGCAATAACATGGAAGCAGCAGGATCTAGGGGGTAAATATCAAACATGGAGATCTCTGCCTTAACTAAATTCAGACAGTATATTTTCACCTTTTCTTTACCATCTAAAAATAGAAATAAAGCTTACCTTACACAATAAATCTAAATAAGATTATTGGTGATAATAGTTTGAGAAATAAGAAAGTGATCCATGAATCTGCAGTATATGAGCTGAGGGTTCAGGAAGTATTAGAAAGAAGTGTGTTTAGCGTTAGATGGATACCAGTGGTAGGAAGTTCCACCCTGAGAACTCATTCCCCTCCATTACCTCAATGGATAGGGGAAAAGTTATTCTCATCTATATCCAGTGTCCTCATAACCTGGAATTGGAGACTACATTAGTTTGCTAGGGCTGCCATAACAAATACCAGGGACTGGGTGGCTGAAACAACAGAAATTAGTTTTCTCACAATTCTGGTAGCTAGAAATCTGAGGACAAGATGTTGGCAGAGTTGGTTTCTTCTGAGCTCCCATCTTCCTTCTGTGCATGTTGGTATAGTAATCTCTTCTTAGGTGAACACCAATCGTATTGGATTAGAGCCCACCCGTAGGATCTCTTTTAATTCTAATTACCTCTTTAAAGGCTCTATGTCCAAATACAGTCACATTCTAAAGTACTAGGGGTTAGAGCATCAACATATGAATTTGGTTAGAAGGGTGGGGGAAAGATACAATTCAGCACAAAATAGAGAGGGAAATAGAGAAATCTCTAGATTCTTCTCTTATGTATTTTTTGAATGTCCTAAAGAAATATTCCTCTTGTTCCAAAGCTCTCACCTTTTTCTGAAATATAAAATAATACAGCACTAAAAGAAAAATTAAAATAATTTATATGTCATACCCCTCTTCCTCAGCCTTTAGGGGCAACTATTAGGTAATGTGGTAAGAGGGGTGACATATTACCCTACAGTTAGGAAGATAATTATTCCTTTCTTCATCCGGAGCAACCTAATTCTGTTAACAGAGCCATGTAGATTGGCAAAATATGAGAGTGCACATGAATCAAATAAAAAAGTCAAGGCAATTTTTTTTTATCCTGAGTATGGCTTCTACTATTAATGTTTCAGAAATATATTATTTGCCTTTTCATCAATTCACACTTGTCTTTGTCCCTGCATAATTTATACATATAAAAGGAAAAGAGTATAGCTATTTTCCTAAAGCTGTGTTGCCCAAGTGTGTACCACAGGTACAAAATGTTTCCTTTTTCTCCTCCTGTTGTTTCAACACTACTTAATGACTAAAAACTGAATACCAAGGAAAATCAAGAGCACTTAAGGCCCAATTCATAAAAAAATGATGCAAGCCATTTATGCACAAATGTTGCCACTTTCATATGGAAACAAGGTACATAAAGAAGTCTCCTTTGTGATTCATAAACCCTCTTTAAAGTAATTTTGTTGCTCAGTTTTGTACCTCAGGAGAGCAAAACTCCAAAAGAGAGAAGTAAGAAAGAAACGAAAACCTACAGATATGCTTATGGTCCTGTTTGCATAAAAAGCCACAGCAAGCCTCTTATACAATATTAATTAAACATATATTAGACAGTGGTGTGTGGACTGTATAGTCATTACCCACTTTAGTCAAGACTATAAAATATCTCTGAATGCAGCCAAGAATATAAAATAGAAAATATTCAAAAACACACACAGTGCTCACTCTCTGTCTTTCAGATGGGCCCAGACTCTTTATCATTCTGAGTTGATTTGCCTACATATATTCCAAGAGAATAAAGTGCTAGTATAAATACTCAGACTCCATGTCCAGTCTTTTTATTGTCTACTCTGGAAAGTTAGAAATAATTTGCTTAGACTATGTCTAAGTATAAAGGTTACTGAGTCTGATGTTTGCTTTCTACGAATGCTAACACTTTAGATGCATTCAAGTGATGTGACTGACAGAAAGGGTTTTCCATGTCAGACATGAATCCATTATTACTGACCATGACAGGATTCAATATTATTATTCAGGAGCCTAAAAACCAAAGCCAACAAAACTCCAATCACTTCATATTTGAAATAAATGAGAACTTTGTATACTTCCACTCATTGTGGTCAATGTCATCATTCACTGACATTTCAAATCAACAGCCTTCACAATTCCAGAATAAGAAAATACAAACTGTGGTGAAACCAGAGAGTTGACACTGCACACAACATCTTTGGAGGGAGACCTTCAAGACAGCAGAGGAGTAAGACAAGGAGATCACCTTCCTCCCCACAAATACATCAGAAATACATCTACATGTGGAACAACTCCTACAGAACACCTACTGAATGATGGTAGAAGACTTCAGACTTTCCAAAAGGCAAGAAACTACCCACATACCTGGCCGTGTGGCTGACAGGGTATTGGTGCTCTGGCCTGGTGTCAGGCCTGTGCCTCTGAGGTGGGAAAGCTGAGTTCAGGACATTGGTCCACCAGAGACCTCCCAGCTCCATGTAATATCAAATGGCAAAAGCTCTCCCAGAGATCTCCATCTCAACACTAAGACCCAGCTCCACTCAACAACCAGCAAGCTACAGTGCTGGAGACCCTATGCTAAACAACTAGCAAGACAGGAACACAACCCCACCCATTAGCAGAAGGGCTGCCTAAAATCATAACTAGGTCACAGACACACCACCAGATGCAGTCCTGTCCACCAGAAAGACAAGATCCAGTCCCCTCCACCAGGAAGCCTACAAAACCCACTGAACCAACTGGGGGCAGACAGCAAAAACAATGGGAACTACGAACTTTCAGCCTGCAAAAAGAAAACCCCAAACACAGTAAGTTAAGCAAAATGAGAAGACAGAGAAACACACAACAGATGAAGGAGCAAGGTAAAAACCCATCAGACCAAACAAATGAAGAGGAAATAGTCAGTCTACCTGAAAAAGAATTCAGAGTAATGATAGTAAAAATGATCCAAACTCTTGGAAATAGAATGGAGAAAATACAAGAAATGTTTAAGAAGGATGTAGAAGAACTAAAGAGAAAAAGACAATGATGAACAACACAATAAATGAAATTAAAAATTCTCTGGAAGGAATCAAGAGCAGAATAACTGAGGAGAAGAATGGATAAGTGACCTGGAAGATAAAATACTGGAAATAACTACCACATAGCAGAATAAAGAAAAAAGAATGAAAAGAATTGAGGACAGTCTCAGAGACCCCTGGAACAACATTAAACACACCAACATTTGAATTACAGGAGTCCCAGAAGAAGAAGAGAAAAAGAAAGGAATGAGAAAATATTTGAAGAGATTATAGTTGAAAACTTCCCTAATATGGGAAAGGAAATAGTCAATCAAGTCCAGGAAGCACAGAGAGTCCCATACAGGATAAATACAAGGAGACACATGCCAAGACACATATTAATCAAACTATTAAAAATTAAATACAATGAAAAAATATTAAAAGCAGCTAGGGAAAAACAATAAATAACATACAAGGGAATCCCCATAAGGTTAACAGCTGATATATCAGCAGAAACTGTGCAAGCCAGAAGGGAGTGGCATGATATATTTAAAGTGATGTAAGGGAAATACCTACCACCAAAATTACTCTACCCAGCAAGGATCTCATCCAGATTCGATGGAGAAATTAAAAACTTTACAGACAAGCAAAAGCTAAGAGAATTCAGCACCACCAAAGCAGCTTCACAACAAATGCTAAAGGAACTTCTTTAGGCAAGAAACACAAGAGAAGGAAAAGACCTACAATAACAAACACAAACTAATTAAGAAAATGGTAGTAGGAACATACATATCAATAATTACCTTAAATCTAAATGGATTAAATGCTCGAACCAAAAGACATAGACTGGCTGAATGGATACAAAAACAAGACCCGTATATATGCTGTGTACAAGAGACCTACTTCAGACCTAGAGACACATACAGACTGAAAGTGAGGGGAAGGAAAAGATATTCCATGCAAATGGAAATCAAAAGAAAGCTGGAGTAGCAATTCTCATATCAGACAAAATAGACTTTAAAATAAAGACTATTACAAGAGACAAAGAAGGACACTACATAATGATCAAGGGATCAATACAAGAAGAAGATATAACAATTGTAAATATTTATGCACCCAACATAGGAGCAACTCAGTACATAAGGCAAATGTTAACAGCCATAAAAGGGGAAATTGACAGTAACACAATCATAGGAGGGGACTTTAACACCCCACTTTCACCAACGGACAGATCATCCAACATGAAAATAAATATGGAAACACAAGCTTTAAATGACACATTAAACAAGACGGACTTAACTGATATTTATAGGATATTCCATCCAAAAACAACAGAATACACTTTCTTCTCAAGTGCTCATGGAATATTCCCCAGGATGGATCATATCCTGGGTCACAAAACAAGCCTTTGTAAATTTAAGAAAGTTGAAATCATATCAAGTATCTTTTCTGACCACAACACTATGAGACTAGATATCAATTACAGGAAAAAATCTGTAAAAAATACAAACACATGGAGGCTAAACAATACACTACTAAATAACCAAGAGATCACTGAAGAAATCAAAGAGGAAATCAAAAAATACCTAGAAACAAATGACAATGAAAACAAGATGACCCAAAACCTATGGGATGCAGCAAAAACAGTTCTAAGAGGGAAGTTTACAGCAATACAATCCTACCTGAAGAAATAAGAAAAATCACAAATAAACCATCTAACCTTACACCTAATAGAACTAGAGAAAGAGGAACAAACAGAACCCAAAGTTAGTGAAGGAAAGAAATCATAAAGATCACAGCAGAAATAAATGAACTAGAAACAAAGAAAACAGTAGCAAAGATCAATAAAAATAAAAGCTGGTTCTTTGAGAAGATAAACAAAATTGATAAACCATTAGCCAGAGTCATCAAGAAAAAAAGGGAAAAGACTCAAATCAATAGAATTAGAAAAGTAAAAGGACAAGTAACAATTGACACTGCAGAAATACAAAGGATCATGAGAGATTACTACAAGCAACTATATGCCAATGAAATGGACAACCTGGAAGAAATGGACAAATTCTTGGAAAAGCACAACTTTCCGAGACTGAACCAGGAAGAAATAAGAAATATAAACAGACCAATCACAAGCACTGAAATGAGACTGTGATTAAAATTCTGCCAACAAACAAAACCCCAGGACCAGATGGCTTCAGAGGCAAATTTTGTCAAACATTTAGAGAAGAGCTAACATGTATCCTTCTCAAACTCCTCCAAAATATAGCAGAGGGAGGAATACTCCCAAACTCATTCTACCAGGCCACCAACATCCTGATATCAAAATCAGGCAAAGGCATTACAAAAAAAGAAAACTACAGGCCAATATCACTGATGAACATAGATGCAAAAATCCTCAACAAAATACTAGCAAACAGAATCCAACAGCACATTAAAAGGATCATGCAGCATGATCAAGTGGGGTTTATCCCAGGAATGCAAGGATTCTTCAATATATGCAAATCAATCAATGTGATACAACGTATCAACAAATTGAAGGAGAAAAACCATATGATCATCTCAATAGATGCAGAAAAAGCTTTTGACAAAATTCAACAACGATTTATGATAAAAACCCTCCAGAAAGTAGGCACAGAGGGAACACACTTCAACATAATAAAGGCCATATATTACAAACCCACAGCCAATATTGTCCTCAATGGAGAAAAACTGAAACCTTTTCCAGTAAGATCAGGAGTAAAACAAGGTTGCTCACTCTCACCACTATTATTCAACATAGTTTTGGAAGTTTTAGCCACAGCAATCAGAGACAAAAAAGAAATAAAAGGAATCCAAATTGGAAAAGAAGAAGTAAAACTGTCACTGTTTGTTGATGACATGATACTATACATAGAGAATCCTAAAGATGCTACCAGAAAACTACTAGAGCTTATCAATGAATTTGGTAAAGTAGCAGGATACAAAATTAATGCACAGAAAACTCTTGCATTCCTATACACTAATGATGAAAAATCTGAAAGGGAAATTATGGAAACACTCCCATTTACCATTGCAACAAAAAGAATAAAATACCTAGGAATAGACCTACTGAGGGAGACAAAAGACCTGTATTCAGAAAACTATAAGACACTGATGAAAGAAATTAAAGATGATACAAGTAGATGGAGAGATATACCATGTTCTTGGATTGGAAGAATCAACATTGGGAAAATGACTATACTACCCAAAGCAATCTACATATTCAATGCAATCCCTATCAAGCTACCAATGACATTTTTCACGGAACTAGAACAAAACATTTTACAATTTGTATGGAAACACAAAAGACCCCGAATAGCCAAAATAATCTTGAGAAAGAAAAACGGAGCTGGAAGAATCAGTCTCCCAGATTTCAGACCATACTACAAAGCTACAGTAATCAAGACAGTATGATACTGGCACAAAAACAGAAATATAGACATAGATATTGATCTATAAAAATATAGATCAAAGGATAGAAAGCCCAGAGATAAACCCACTCACTATGTTCAACTTATTCTTGATAAAGGAGGCAAGAATATACAATGGAGAAAAGACAGCCTCTTTAATAAGTGGTGCTAGGAAAACTGGACAGCTACATGTAAAAGAATGAAATTAGAACACTCCCTAACACCATACACAAAAATAAACTCAAAATAGCTTAAAGACCTAAATGTAAGGCCAGACACTATAAAACTCTTAGAGGAAAACATAGGAAGAACACTCTTTGACATAAATCACAGCAAGATCCTTTTTGACCCACCTCCCAGAGAAAGGGAAATAAAAACAAAAACAAACAAGTGAGACCGAATGAAACTTAATAGCTTTTGCACAGCAAAGGAAACCATAAAAACGAATATCCAACCCACCGAATGGGAGAAAATATTTACAAACAAAGCAACTGACAAAGGATTAATCTCCAAAATATACAAGCAGCTCATGCAGCTCAATATCAAAAAAACAACCCAATTCAAAAGTGGGCAGAAGACCTAAATAGACATTTCTCCAAAGAAGATATACAGATTGCCAGCAAACACATGATAGGATGTTCAACATCACTAATCATTAGAGAAATGTAAATCAATACTACAATGAGGTATCACCTCACACCAGTTAGAATGGCCATCATCAAAAAATCTACAAACAATAAATGCTGGAGAGGGTGTGGAGAAAAGGGAACCCTCTTGCACTGTTAATGGGAATGTAAATTGATACAGCCACTATGGAGAACAGTATGGAGGTTCCTTAAAAAACTAAAACTAGAACTACCATATGACCCAGCAATCCCACTACTGGGCATATACCCCGAGAAAACCATATTTCAAAAAGAGTCATGTATCACAATGTTCATTGCAGCACTATTTACAATAGCCAGGACAGATGAATGGATAAAGAAGATGTGTCACATTTATACAATGGAATATTACTTAGCCATAAGAGAAATGAAACTGAGTTATTTGTAGTGAGGTGGATGGACCTAGCCTCTGTCATACAGAGTGAAGTAAGCCAGAAAGAGAAAAACAAATACCATATGCTAGGACATATATATGGAATCTAAAAAAAAAAAAATGGTTCCGAAGAACCTAGGGCCAGCACAGCAATAAAGACGGAGATGTAGAGAATGGACTTGAGGACACGGGGTGGGGAAGGGTAAGCTGGGACGAAGTGAGAGAGTGGCATGGACTTATATACACTACCAAATGTAAAACAGCTAGTTAATGGGAAGAAGCTGCATAACAGAGGGAGATCAACTTGGTGCTTTGTTGACCACCTAGAGGGGTGGGATAGGGAGGGTGGGAGGGAGATGCAAGAGGGAGGAGATATGAGGATATATGTATATGTATAGCTGATTCACTTTGTTATAAAGCAGAAACTAACACACCATTGTAGATCAATTATACTCCAATAAAGATGTTTAAAATAATAAAATTAAAAAAAAGAAAATTCAAACTGTGCCCCATGGCAGTTGTATCAATGAAAATTGTGATGAAAAATTGAAATCTGTAGAGAAACAGTATATATTAGGCATTATGTGTTTGTTATGCTTCTTTCCCACTCTGTGTTCCAGCCACACACATACGTAGTCCCAGATCCATTCTCTGTCTGTTGCAATCCTGTTCTATGCCCAGGGAGGCTAACCTAGAAAGTGGCGTCCATTTAAGTTCCCCCAATGGGAATTACTGACAAAAAATGAGGGGCTGGAGGAGAAAGGGTTTGGGGTCTTTCTTCCTCACTGCTTGCCTTCTCCAGGGCTGTGAATATGTCTGTGGTCCCTCAGTGAGCACAGCTCCTGTTGGCTGGTACTCCTCTAGGGCTCACCTCTTACTGGGCTCTGGGAACAACCCATTCCTTCCTTGTTCCCTCAGTCCTTAGAGTGAGGACTTCTTTCTGCTGCCAATCTGGAAGCGCCTGCTTATCTCTTCTTGACTCCCTCAACCTTGTCACATTTGTAAGTCATCCTTTCTTAAATATTTTTGTGGGAGTAAATTCTGGAGGATTTCTGTGTTCTGTGGGAATTTTAACTGATAGACATTCAAGATGTTATGTTTCTAATTGATTTCTATTTCTGTATGACTAGTGTGTGGTTAGTGTGTAATTGCTGTATTTGTTTTAACTTTGTATGGCTTATGCTGTAAATTCCAGGTTGAACATATCTGAGGCCCTCATTCTACAGCACTTTAGCCACAATTACACAAAACTGAGGTTAGAGTCTATTAATCTCTGAGTAAGCAATGAAAACAGTTTGATAATCCAAATGTTTAATATATGTTTAATATTTAATATATGTTTAATCCTAATGTTTAATGCCAGTGTTTGACGATTGGATTGAACATCAATTTATTCACTTAACAAAATCTTATTGATTGACTACACTTGTAAAGCATTTTGTAAGGACAGTAGATGAGTAGGATACTTAAATATCTAATATCAGTGCTGCTGTTAATAATGACAACCACTATTGTAAGAACTATAACACTTAACGAATGCTTTCTGTGTGCTAGGCGTGTGCCTTTAGCTTATTTAAACGTAGCACATCCAAATTAAGTAAGTAGTATAGTATTGTTTTCATCCTTTTACAATGAAGTTGTTAGAGCCCAAAGAAATTATAAAAGTTGCCCAAGGTCACTCAGCAGATAACTAGCAGAACTGGAACTTGTTCCCATAACAGTTTTTTTTTTTTAAACATCTTTATTGGAGTATAATTGCTTTACATTGTTGTGTTAGTTGCTGCTGTATAACAAAGTGAATCGGCTATATGCATACATATACATATATCACCATATCCCCTCCCTCTTGCATCTCCCTCCCACCCTCCCTATTCCACTCCTCTAGGTGGTCTCAAAGCACCGAGCTGATCTCCCTGCGCTATGCAGCTGCTTCCCACTAGCTATTTTACATTTCTTTGGTAGTGTATATGTGTCCATGCCACTCTCTCACTTCGTCTCAGTTTACCCTTCCCCCTCCCCGTGTCCTCAAGTCCATTCTTTATATCTGTGTCTTTATTCCTGTCCTGCCCCTAGGTTCTTCAGAACTTTTTTTTTTTTTTTTAGATTCCATATATATGTGTTAGCATACAATATTTGTTTTTGTTTTTCTCTTTCTGGCTTACTTCACTCTGTATGACAGACTCTAGGTCCATCCACTTCACTACAAATAACTCAATTTTGTTTCTTTTTATGGCTAAGTAATATTCCACTGTATATATGTGCCACAACTTCTTT
This sequence comes from Orcinus orca, assembly GCF_937001465.1. Lineage (NCBI taxonomy): Eukaryota > Metazoa > Chordata > Mammalia > Artiodactyla > Delphinidae > Orcinus > Orcinus orca. The sequence continues at coordinate 145,914,750 of NC_064561.1, forward strand.
ATCCATTCATCTGTTGATGGACTTTTAGGTTGCTTCCATGTCCTGGCTATTGTAAATAGAGCTGCCTTGAACATTGAGGTACATGACTCTTTTTGAATTATGTTTTTCTTAGGGTATATGCCCAGTAGTGGGATTGCTGAGTCATATGATAGTTCTATTTTTAGTTTTTTAAGGAATCTCTGTACTGTCCTCCACAGTGGCTGTATCTATTTACATTCCTCCAACAATGCAAGAAGGTTCCCTTTTCTCCATACCCTCTCCAGCAATTATTGTTTGTATACTTTTTGATGATGGCCATTCTGACTGGTGTGAGGTGATACCTCACTGTAGTTTTAATTTGCATTTCTCTAATGATTAGTGATGTTGAGCATCCTTTCGTGTGTTTGCCTACAACAGTTTTGATTCTAAAACAAATCTCTTAGCCACCGTACCACCCTGGTGCTACTTAAAAGCAAACAAAAGCAAAACAAAACAAAGACACAATCATCTTTGGAAAATTCTGTGTCTTGCATGTACATTATTTTCTATTAGGGCTTTTTTTTCTTAATATTTTATGAGTCTTATTTATTAAGGCTATTAAGCCATTGCTGTATCTATGGTAAATATTAGTTCCAGGCTTTTTAGGGAGTTACATTATAAATCTTTTCTATGTGGTAATTTCCCTTGCTTTTGTGCTAGAGAAGTTCTTACCCATTCAAAAATGTCTTAAGTGTGAACCTAAATGTTGGACTTTTCAGCCACTTATTTTATTTCTTGGAATTGATTTACCTATATGGTAAAAGCAGATATTTAACCATGTTCCTTTCAAATTGTCAACATTGCCAAACTTTTAATTAAATAGCCATTCAGCCTCTTTTATAAAAGTCCTTTGACCATTTTTCTCTAAAGACAATGTGTTGGACCCTAAAGACACTGCTTCTCCTGAAGCCCGTCAAGTGGTGAATGTTTTCTTCTTAAATATCTCAGGTAATATAGGTATCGAGGATCCTTAATACTGCTTTCCAATCACTCTCTTCTTCTCTCCTTAAAGGATTCCAACCTGAATTTTATGCCATCAGTTTATTTCACCCATAATCCTCTCTTTTGCAAATACCTACAGAATTCTGAATCACTGCCCTTTACCATTTGAAGATTTAACACTTGCTTCACTATCATTCTCTCCAATTCGACCCTTGTCATAATTCTGGCTGATTCTACTGTCCATATAGATGATTACTCTAATACCATGGCCTTTCAGTTCCTTGATCTCTGCTTCTCTATCATTTTTGTCCTCAATCCTACTTCAGCCACTTATTCCCATAATACTTTTATAGAATTTATTGCCAGTAATTGTAAATCCGGTATAATCTCAATTTTAAACCTTCTACCTTGCCATTATCAGCATCTGTCTTCACAACGCCTATCTTCAATTATTGTGCCTTTTCCTCCATTCTCCTGCTCTATTCTTTACCTTGCTTCTCAATCCACTTAGGAAATTGAATCAATTAGAAGTTATTTTTTACCTGCTTCTAGTACTATCTATCCACTTACTTGCTTCTACATTCTTTCCACTTATCAAGGATGAATTATCCATGAGCCTAACAAAAGCCAAACCTGCCATTAAATCTTATCCCTTCTTACTTCTTACGGACCTTGCTCTAGAAATTCTCCCTTCTCTTTCTTGCATAATCCTTTTTCTTCCTTTTTACTGAAAAAAATTCCTACAAATCTATCAAGTTGCTGTAGATCAATCTCATTCTAAAAATAAAAACCAAAAAACACCATCTTGGGTCTCTCTCTCTCTCCAGTTACTGCCTATTCTTGCCTTCCCTTTACAACAAATCTTTTTGAAAAGCCTATATTCACTGTCTTCAATTTCTCTACTCCTGTTCTCTTTTAAGCCTACTCCAATCACGTTTTTGTCTCCATCACAATATTTTGGCAGCTTTTAACTAAAGCATTAACGATTAATGCGTTGCTAAATCCAATGGAAATTTTTTTGTCCTTGCCTTTCTTGATCATCAGCAGCATTTAATTCAGCTGATGTCACTCTACACTCCTGGATGTTCTCCTGTGTCTTCATGGGCCCCTTTCCCATTTCTTCCTCATCTTCCAGTCCTCTCAGTCTATTGATGCATTATTTTTCATTCTCTAAATTCTAAGTGCCATCTTTACACTGATGCATTGCAAGTTAAATTTCTAGTCTGGATATTTCTTTCATACTCCAAGTCTGTATACTTATATTTCTAACTGCCTTGACACCTCCATGTATATACCCGGTAACTGAAATGTAAAGAACCCAGAATTTACCTTCCAATAATCCCCCAAAATAGTCCTTCCAGAGTTTTGCCAAGTTGTTACTGTGGGCCAGACCCTGATATAAGTATTTTGAAACTATGTGTCAATTTAAACCTCATAACAAGTCTTTGAGATAAGTATGATTATGCCCCAATTTTACATATGAAGAAACTGAGGCAGTAAGAGATAAATAACCTACCCAAGGCCATACTAGTGATTGAGCGAGAATCACAAATGCTGACAGTCTACCTTGTGAGATGGGGAGTTTAACAACTGCCCCATGCCACGTCTCATGGTTTCTGGCCTTGGAACCTGGGAGTCTTCTTTTACTCATCCTAACCCTTTAGATGAAGTCACTCAGCAAATCCTACTAGTTCTACTTAGAAATTTCTGCATATACTCAGAATCTGACCACTTTCTCAACACTTTCCCTATTACCAAGGACAAGCTGACATAATTATAATGGTCTAAGGCAGCCCTGCATAATCTCCATATACCTAACCCACTCACTGTCATTTCCTCTGACCTCATCTCATACCTCCTCTCCTTGTTCATTCTATTCCAGGTGCACCGGCACTGGTCTTATTTTCTTCAAACACTCCAGACATGTTTACATATTAGGACTTTTTTTTTTGACCATTCTCAGATACTACCATGGCTCATTCTCTGAATACTTTTAGTTGTTTCTCAAATTTCACCTGTTTTTATAAAGGCTTTCACTGGACATTGTTTTCCAAAATCTGTCTTCCCCCAATTCCCCTCATCTTTGTTTCCTGCTTTATTTTTCTCTGTAGTATTACAAATGATATCCTTTACTTATTAATCTTATTTATAAGGCTATCTCCCTGCACTAAAGTGTCAGCTACATGAGAGCATTTTCATTTTGGTTCGCTACTATATTCTCAGCTCTTATAAGGGTACCTAGCACACAGTAGGAGCTAAATTAATATTTCTTGAAAGTATGACACATGGACTTTTTCATTGATATGTATTGTTTTTTCTATCAGGTTTTAAATTATTTTATGTAGGGTGTGTTTCAAGAGAAATTAAAATCTTTGGTCTGTGTCACACAATTTTCATTGTAATTTCATACTCTATTTCAATATATTATAAATTCTCTTCATGATACTCACCATAACTAAGACTTTCTCTTTTGGGACTGCAGATGCTATTGCTTTTATCACAACCATAACATCTTCTTTTTTCAAAAAGTTTGGCTCACCGCATCTCTTAAATTCTGCTATGTAAAAATGATCTGCCCTTATTAATTTTCTCCAGAGTTTTCTACTCCTTTTCTTACTACCTACTTAAACTCCAAACCACTTAAATTTGATTTTTATTCCTAGGATTCCACCAAAACTGTCCTTTTTGATAACTCAGTCAATGATTTCTAGGTAACCATATGAAACTTACTGTTTTATTTCCTAATCTTACTTGATAATTCGGCAATATTATTCAGAACTGATCCCTCACTTCTTTCTGAAATATTTTCAACCCTTAGCTTCTGTGAATTCATCAGTGTGCTTTTGGTTGTCCTCCTCCCTCATTGGTTCTACATTTTGGTGCTCTTTTTCTGGCTTATTTTCCTGTCTTCCAGATAGAACAGCCCAGGATTGGATAATTGGTGTACTTTTCTTCATTATAACTATAGGTATAATTCAAATATTACCTGTTCTTATTAATTCTGGAATTTATATTTCTGGCTGGATCACCAAAATAAATACATCTAATTTCTTACTCAAGTCTCTGACTATTTCACAAATATCCCAAGCACAGCATATCCAAAACTGAATTGATGTTTTCCTCCCTCAAATTTTTCCTCCCAGTGTCCCTTATACCATCCAATGAACCCACTCGCAAATACTTAAGCCAGAATAATGGGAGGTATTCTCATTAATTCCCTATTTCTCACTAAGAAACTACCAATTCCTATAAATTCTGCCATCTCAATATTTTTTAAATACCTCCTTTTCTCATTTTTTCACTGCTGGTCTCTGGTCCAAATTCCTATCATTTTTCTCTTTGACAGTTGGAAGAGCATCCTAATTGATCAGTCTTCCTCCAGTTGTATACCTCTCAGTGAATTCTTTATACAGCAGTCAGTGTGATCCTTTTAAAAATTAAAAATCTATCCATGTCACTCCTGCTTTAAATTCTTTAATGAGACCCACTGTTCATGGAATAAAATATAATGTTTTTATTATAGTCGTTACCTGCCTCTCCAGCATTATGCTAGGCTACTCATCCCTTCAGAACTGAAGATTAAGAGATACTATTTCCTTTTTCCAGTTCTGCCCACTAAGTTGCTTCTGAGTATAGGGCATTTGCATTTGCTTTTCATGCTTTCTAGAATCCTTGTACCATCACTGTAAGGTATTTCTCCAGTTGGTCTTAGATACATTTGTAAATAACCTTTTAATTTTATATTTCTTACATATGGGTTCCACATATTTCTTTTTAGAAATTTGTCTATCTTCTATGTTTTGTTGCTTTCAAAGTATAGTCTTTTTCTCATGATAATTATAAAGTGATTATTACTGGCACATAGAAAATCCTGTTAAACTTTATGCATCTATTATTCAATTATTTTTGCAAATTTTAAGGCACTTTTCATTGATTTTTCAGGAATTTTTGTATATAATCATTATTATTGGGGGCTCAATTTAAAAAATTAATTTGTGGGAAGTTTTGAATGCTTTGCCCTTTGCTTGCTTCTCAGTGCAATATTCAGATCAATATCACTTTTACAAAGTACAATGAGCAAAATAACATTTAAGAAATTAATATCAATTTAACAAATCCTTAATCACAATTTAAAACATTAGATAGTAGAATACACAGACCAAACAATTAAGTTTCAGTCACTTGAATTTTACAGGTTAGCATTAGTATATTACTTTATATTTTTTCTCTGCTATACACAGGTATACTTACACTAGAAACATTGAAAGAGGTGTATAGCCAGCTGGGTAAATCTTGAGTTTCCCTGAATTCCATCTTTTTCAGTCATCCTCCTTGTTTGTATCTTTTGTTTCAGATTCTAGCATTGACTTTACCCTCATGACAATATTAAATAATAATAATGATAAGTAGTATCACTGACTTGCTTTTTATTTTAATGTGACCAGCTGAAGTTAGTCAAAGTAAAAATGATCTTGACTGTTAGTTTAGAAATATACTTTTAACATGTATATGATATATAGGCATTTTGTTTTGTTTTATTTTGTGTTTTAAAATCAGAGATGGTAATAAATATACCAAATGCCTTTCAAGCAGCTTGAAGTGATTTTGCTTTTCTACTCTTTGATCACTGGAAATGCTATATACTACTACTTGTTTCCAAGTATCACACTAGTTTTGAATTCCAGAACAAACACTGCTTATCCTTGGTTTGTTGAGTACATACTTTAGATTTTGTGTCCCTTTTTAATTTTTTTTTTACATTTTTATTGGAGTATAATTGCTCTACAATGGTGTGTTAGTTTCTGCTTTATAACAAAGTGAATCAGTTATACATATACATATGTTCCTATATCTCTTCCCTCTTGCGTCTCCCTCCCTCCCACCCTCCTTAGCCCACCCCTCTAGGTGGTCACAAAGCACGGAGCTGATCTCCCTGTGCTATGCGGCCTTTTTACAAACAAAAAGATCTTTAGTTTTCTTTTTTGATAATTTTTTTCAGGTTCTGAAACATGTCTTTTAGTAACACTGTAACATGGATCATTATTTATTTCCGTATTTATGGCTGCTCTGAAATATAATAGCCATTTAACAAGTTAAGGCTGGGACCTTATTGTGTTGCTGACATATTCTGATATATAGATACTGATCAATAGGATATGACTCAACATAAATAAGTATTTCTTTGAAAATTTTTATGAATGCTCAAAAAAAACCTATCTGGATGCAGAAACCATATTTAAAAAATTGTTAGTATATATTTTTCAGTGTCTGTCATAGTTTCAGAGACTACTAAATCTTTCTATAATTTATGATTCAATTTTACAGATTTCAATATTCCCTAGATATTGATATTTTCATTTATTTTTAGGGTAATTCAAATTTGTTCTGTTTAACAATTTTTAATAAATTAATCACTTTCAAATGTATTCTTATATTCTTTTTATGTCTTCTAATATTTTATTTTTTTAAATTTTATTGATATAGTTGATTTACGATGTTGTGTTAGTTTCGGTGTACACAAAGTGATTCAGTTATACATATATATGAATATATATATTCTTTGTTTACATTCACTTCCATTATAAGTTATTACAAGATATTGAGTATAGTTCCCTGTGCTATACAGTAGGTCCTTGTTGGTTATCTATTTTATATATAGTAGTGTGTATATTTTAATCCCAAACTCCTAATTTATCCCTACCCCCTCCCCTTTGGTAACCATAGTTTATTTTCTATGTCTGTGAGTCTATTTCTGTTTTGTAAATAAGTTCATTTGTATCATTTTCTTAGATTCCACACATAAGCGATATTTTATGGTATTTGTCTTTGTCTGATTTACTTCACTTAGTATGATAATCTCTACGTCCATCCATGTTGCTGCAAATGGCATTATTTCATTCTTTGTTATGGTGGAGTAATATTCCACTGTGTATATATACCACATCTTCTTTATCCATTCATCTGTCGATGGACACTTAGGTTGCTTCCATGTCTTGGCTACTGTAAATAGTGCTGCTATAAACATCGGGGTGCATGAATATTTTTGAATTATGTTTTTCTCAGGATATATGCCTAGGAGTGGGATTGCTGTATCATATGGTAACTCTATTTTTAGTTTTGTAAGGAACCTCCATACTGTTCTCCATAGTTGCTGCACCAATTTAGATTCTCACCAACAGTGTAAGAGGGTTCCTTTTCTCCACACCCTCTCCAGCATTTATTATTTGCAGACTTTCTTAATATTCTAAATTCATGTGTCCCCTCTAAATTAATTAATTTAATCTAATTAACTTAAAATTCAAGTTAATTTTAAATTTGCCAAAGTTTTGTGTATTTAATCTTTAAAATAATTTTAAGCAAGCTCTTGAAAGTGCATATCATGTCCATTGTTTTTCTGTGTTGTAATCATTATCTACTGTTTTCATCTGTACCATATTTTTTATTTTATTTAACTTTGATTTGTTATTAGACATTCAGAGAGACAGAGACTGTAATGAAGATATGAAGATTGATTCTCTTGGTCATTTTCACAAGATTAGCATCTGATAACTAAAACATGACTAAATCAAATAATTGTTTTTTAAAGTGTTAATAGTTAGAAAAATTAAAAACAGTTAAACTCATGCTATTAACCACATTATTTTTTTGCCACTAAGCAAAGATTAACTAACAAAGAGCCTATGGACATAATGTAGAACATTCGGGTAAAAGGCTACAAATTTCTCAATACACAAATTTCAAATTGTAGGTCAAATTAATACACTATCTAATATATTTTCCATGCCTAATATTTTCCATCTACACATTAAAAACCCAGGAAAATTAGAGAGACGTCATTTACTCAACTTTGTGGTACTAGGCATACTTAGATTCTCTACAACTGCCACTGAAGACTTGAAAGTTGAGTTTGGCATCAATCACCAATATTGTGACGGATATCGTGCATATTAGTTTTCCTAATTATGAAAACTGTGACACTTGAAAATGGTAATGAATATAGCAAACATCTAATTGCTTCTCTACCAACTGTAGGAATGTTTTATTTAAAGCAATTAAGAAATTGTGCTTTGACATGTTTCAAATTTCATCCATCTGCTTACATATGATTTCTGGGTGGATATATGAATATTAATAGCAACTCTGTAAACAGGTGCTACAATTTTTTTCTTTGTGAAACAATTTTGTCACATGTGCATAGCCCTGGTCATTAATGACCTAAGTTTGTCGCTTGTTTACTACCTAGTAACTCAAATAGCAATGATGTCATTTATCCTATGGGTGGCATCTGCTCCCCACGTCATTGATATACACAATGATGTGTATGTATGTGTGACTATAATAATATATATATATGTGTATATATATATATATATATATATATATATATATATATATATATATATATATATATTCTTAGGAACCATTTTTGTAACAAACAGCAACTGGAGTCCAGGGTGGGGAAGTCAGAATCTGAGAAATGGTAATTATCTTTCTATTTGTGACACAGATATGAGGATAATAAAAACACATTCATATTTATACACAAATTACACATTGGTTTAATTATCCCTGTTTAATGAATTGTTTATTATAAACAGGTTTAGTGATATTCTCCTTGAAATATTGAGTGTATTGAGTCACAGATGAGATTTCAGAAATTTCTCTAATTATTTGAATGTATAAATTTGACATTCCTGACCTACATCCTTTTTTCCTATTTTTATGTTCCAGTTCAGCACAAAATATTTTTCAATGTTCATCTCAACCTTAATATCATTGTGAACTTGATCTATTTTATTATATATCATTTGGAACTATGTTCTAGTTATTTGCATATGGTTTCCTAGATCATTAGGTGTTATTTTGATTGGGCATAAGAGAGCATCTAAGAAAATACCATCCGATAATGCACTGACAAAATTGTTCAACTATAAATGATGTAGGACAGTTAATTAGATAGAGGCTGAAATGTGAATGAAGGTCATACTTCATTCACACTGCCAAAAGAAGACTGGAGGAATAATTGAGAGATTCTATTACCATATTAGGACTGGAAGTCTTCAATGTTTAATCTATTAATTAGCTCCAACCAGTGCCCTTACATCATTTGACATTTAAGGAACTGACAGACACCACTAAACTGAGAGAAGATGAATGCAAACATAATGAATAATAAACTCAGAAATCTTCAGAAATAAGTGGCAATAAAAGAGATGTTTACTTAACATAGACATCTTATTCTTCTACTATGTAGCATGAAGGTAAAATATCGGGCATATTTAGGACTATGATTGCAAAGAACATAAAATTCAGGTCCCTGCCTTTAAGAAGCTTGCAGTCTACTCATTTGAAAACCCTAAGGAGTTTATAGTAGGAAAATATAAATTTGTAATGAATAAATTTTTCTAGAAATTACATAACAGTTTTTAGCTTTGTACCATGTATATAAACAAATATAATAGAAAAAATTGAATGTCAAGATGTCTTTATAAGTCACAAAATTTTATGGTGTAGCATAGCCTTCAGACAGACCTTTAAAAAGGAATAAAATATATCAGATTAAAGTACAATCAGTTTTCAATGAAAAGTGAATAGCGTTTGTCGAAGTATTAAATGCCAGGTAAAGAAAGAAATATTTGAAGCACTTTAAAAAATTACATTTACTAATAATTTTTAAAAACCTATGATTTCCACTATTACTTCCTAAAAATTGGAATAAATATGACAATATCCATTGGAATCTATACATTTTGAGAGAAGAGAGAAAAGGCAGTACAGATGTAGGATGATTGACAACTTTGGATCAATGTGATGATTGTATCAATTTCAGATTTGCTGCTAACAATAGGTGTCTGACTGGACACCACTGACTTTATTAGGAAGTGAATGGAATATAATATACCTTGCAGTGCGTTAGTTGTTTGTGTTGATTGAATGAAAGACAAATTTCACATGGAGGAGGCTCTGAATCCCATCACTCTTGCAATTACATTGAACACCAGTGGAAAATGCCCTGTTGCTCCTGCAGTCTGCTGCAGATTAGTAGAATTTTTTCAAGCCATTGGCTTCCAGAATTCTACATGATTTCTTTTTCAATAAATTGACACTTGTTTAGATATGTATGCTTAATAGTAAGTTAAATAATTGAGTGTATAAAGCACGGACTGTGTCTTAATAGACCTGTCCATCTTTCTTTCCCACTCTAAGTATTCAATAGTGTTCATCAGCTGATGGGCCCACTGGCACTGGAATAGATGTAATTGCAATAAAATACATTTTATAAACTTTTTTCTCATATCTTAAGTGATGACATAAATAAAAAATATAGCAGTAAAAACAGTAGTGTTTGTAGCTGGGAATAAGATGAAAACTTTGAAGCCATTGAGAGTCGCAGCCCATATCTTCTTTGTGGCCAGTTTATAACATCTTTGCTCCAGTGTTCCAGGTAAGTGCTCTTTCTAAGAGTAAAGTAAATATACCATTTATTGGATTAATTTACCATAGTATGCAGCATAAACACCTTGTAAACAAAGCAAGATGTGAATTTTTTAAGTTTTTATTTTATCAGTTTAGTGCCATCAATGTTTATTTCCTAGATGCTTGAGGACAATTGGGATTCTGGAAAAAAAAACAAAACAGAAAACTAATCCGATTGAAGCGGTTTTCTAAGCAACTTTTTTTTAACCATTTATCAAACCTCTTTGCTCTGTTAGGCTTCACAAAATGACAAGGCTATTTTAGAGCCGTAAACCTCAATGCCCCGTGCAGTTATGGCATGCAACCAAAGACAACCCGAGAGAAAATGAAGCTGTAATTGACTACAGCTGCTCAAGCCTAACATTTCCCAACAGCATCCCAAGACTTTCAGATTGGTGTTTCTTTCTCCCCCCGAACAGACCAATGGGAGCCCCCAATAATCATGCCCAAGGCATGATTGGTCTTGTCCAAAAAAGCCAATGACTGGTATGTCTTTGACTGCTATTTGCTTGTTACATTCAGTGCTCAGAATGAAAATAAAACGATAGCAATTTTCTATGATAGCAATTTTCTGTGTTCACGGATCATTTTTAACTTGGTTCAAGACTTTGCCTTCAAATCTAAGGGAAGTGTTCTGTCCTTTTGAGGTTGCTATTAAAATATAGACTGGAACCATTACATTTTATTGGCTTAGCCTTTCCCTGCACTGCCTATAAAAACAGACAATGCTTTAAAACCTCTCACTAATGTCCACTTTCTTGAGGGTGGAGCTGACCTCAAGCAGTTTACTACTTGTCTGTTAGTTAAGACTAATTAACTTTGACTTAGTTGTTAGGACACCCTAATCTGGAGTTTCATTTTAAATAAATTGAAGAAATACTGGGTTCAACCCAGCACCAGACAGTGACTCGTCAGGGCTTTATATATTGAGACTTCTTTACTTCATAGATCTTGCTTATAAGAACACTTCGTAAATGTGCAATCAGTTCATTCTTTGATAATTAAATGCTCTTTACCACCAAACATTTTTTTTATAATGAGACTATGATTGTGTTGCTTATTTCTTTTAAAACAAGAAATGTGTTTAAATTAAAGCCACCATGAAATATCGGAAATAACCTTATATTGTTTTCTAATTAAATCACTAGTATTGTCCTGGGATGAAATAATTTGTTCACATTGATTTTTAATTGTAACATTAATAGCTCATTTTGTTTTTCAACTATGGAGAGGGAATCTGAGTTACATCTTATTTCTGCTTAACATAATTAATATGCAAAATAAACATGTAGAAAATATTTTGGTATAGTTTTATTAAAACTACCATAGTGAATTTATATTAACTAATTTTTATAGAGAAATCATTTGCATTTCAGATGAACAATTCAGAGGTTGTATATCTCTGAAATACAAGAACTTCAGAGTAAAACATTGTAATATTAATACAGCCTTCTAGAAATTTGAAGAGTGGCAATGAAAGTGGTGCTTATGCAATGTCTTACTTTAACATATCAAGTAGATCATATAACTCATTAGCATTTTAACTTAAGTAGTGGTCAGGTTAATCTTAAACAATAAAAGTTGTTATAAAGCCATGATTTTTTCAAATCTTTATCCTTAATTGTCTTTATTTAGATCTATTTGTATGAAAAGTATTTACCATAAGAAAAAAATTATTTATAGTCTTTCCCTGTATCACAGAAAAATAAAAACTTTCCAGAAATACATCTTTGATAAAAGAGACTGTTTCTTTGAACACTATACATCACAAAGCTGAACCCTCATTGACCAATGGCCAAATCAAAGTGTGTTTTTGTCAAAATGAGGTCAGTGCTCTGAAAATAACATAAGTTACATTTCTGACAGGAGTATTTTGAATCCAAGCATTAGGTGAGATTCACTGACGATGGCAGGTGTTGTGAGATGGAATTATCTGTGTTTGGCTGTATCCTCTGAATAGTTTGTTATTGCTGGTAGTTAATGCTGTTACTGTTTAGAATGATTGAAATAAGCATTGTAACAGTCAAGGTTCTCCAGAGAAATAGAACCAATAAGAGATATATATGTATCATATAAAGATATGTATTATATATAATATATATGATTTTAGTTTATAAAATATCTATTTTATATGATTTATTTTAAGGAGTTAGTTTACACAGTTGTGGGAGCTGGCAAGTCCTAGATGTGAAGTTGAGGCTGCAATCTCTTTTTTTTTTTTTTTTTTTTGTGGCCTCTCCCGTTGTGGAGCACAGGCTCCGGACGCGCAGGCTCAGCGGCCATGGCTCACGGGCCTAGCCGCTCCGCGGCATGGGGGATCTTCCCAGACCAGGGGAACGAACCCGTGTCCCCTTCATCTTCAGGCGGACTCTCAACCACTGCGCCACGAGGGAAGCCCCACACCCAGAATCTTAACTTCACTTACAGTCTGTAGGGTCTAGCTTCTGTCTGCCTTGGATCTAATCACAGCTCCACCACTTTCTAGCCAGGTGAGATTAGGGCAAGTGTCCTTACCTCTCTGTGCCTCAGGTTCTTAAAAAAATTATTTTAAAATGTTAGAAATAATACTAATGTTGGAAGAATTAAATAATACATTAGAAAAATATTTTTGCTAAGTCTCTGGCACATATACTTACACAATAAGTGCCAACTATTACAATAAAAATAATTCCTCTCTATTATTGCTGCATGTTTACCTTGACATGGATTAATTTCAGTGTGACACAGTGGAATAAATATAGATTTGTAAACAAAACATCTTTACTCTCAGTACTGGCTCTGTCATTTACTAGCTGTATGGTCTTAGATAGTTTATTTAGCCTGTCTGGGCCTCAAGTTCACTCTGTGTAAATTGAGAAAAATAAATTGTTTAACGTGGTTGGAGGATTAACTACAATAATGTAAAACCGCCAGTGCTTGCTGACACACGGTGCGTAAAAACAGGCCACATTATTGTTATTGTTTTTATTAAGAATTAAATGACTGAATAAACAAAAAAGACAATTTGGATCTCATATTACACATTATTATATTCACATTTATGTACATTCATGTTTTATATATATATTACATTAAGAATGATAGCTTACTTGAATTTTTGTCCCAGTATTCAAATGTAACTCAACTGTCTTGGGAAAGATTCCATCACTTGTTCTCAATAAGGTGAGGCCCTTGTAGTAAGTTCACTCAGCTCCTAAGAAGAATAGATAAGGAATGTTGTAGGTAGAGATTCTTATGCCCTCGGCACATCATTTTTCTCCTACTCTAAATGCCTTACCTGTTTATGACTTGTCTTTCCGCTAATGCCTGAAGGAAAGCTTTTCCTTCCTGAGACATGAGTGTCTACATCCAGGTGATTCTTTTTAGACAAATTCCTGGCAGTTGGAAGAATTATTCCTTAGCCCCGTTTTTTTTTGTTTTTTTTTTGTTTTGTTTGTTTTTCATTTCATTCTAGAGTATTGAACATTACTGCTAAGGTAAAACATTTTTGGAAAAAGTGATCAAGTATTTTGTGCACTATTAAAGCTGTTTCTTTGGTGGTAGTTTTCTGCAAGAAATATTTTATAAAAGGTGAAAACATCCTATGTGAATTTCTTTCTCTTTCTCTCTTCTCTTTTTCTCTTTCTGTTTCTCTCTCTGTACAGGAATGGGGGCTTAGACTCTTTATTAGCTTGGATGAATGCATGTAATTATAACCCAGAAATTATACTGTCATTAATCAAAAATTAAAATCCAAATAGGTTTTCCTCATTGAGTTGATATGTCTTCTGGATTTAGGCAGTGCTCTTCAACAATGAACTTGATTCACTTTCTAAAATAGCCAACAAGTGTCTATTCTTATTGTACATTGTTCCCTGCAAATCTAAAAATATTGTGTTGGAGTTGAGGGCCATATTCTTATAAAACCATTTTTTGTCCTATAGGTGACTTTTTAAATGATTGGCATATAAGAAAATAAAAGCCTTTATACCTGACTTATATCTTTCTGTTTCTCATGAATAAGAAACATGTAATACAGGCATACCTGGAGATATTGTGGGTTCTGTTCCAGGCTGCTGCAATAAAGCAAAATATTGAAATAAAGTGAGTCACATGAATTTTTTTTGGTTTCCCAGTGCATATAAATATCATGTTTGCACTATACTGTAATGTGTTAAGTGTGCAATAGTGTTGTGTCTAAAAAAATGTGCATACCTTAATTTAAAAATACTTTAGTGCTAAAAATGCTAACCACCACCTGAGCCTTCAATGAGTTGTAATCCTTTTGCGAGTGGAGGGTCTTGCGTCAATGTTGATGACTGCTGACTGATCATGGCGGTGTTTGCTGAAGGTTGGGTGACTGTGGCGATTTTTAAAAAATAAGACAACAGTGAAGTTTGCTTCACTGATTGACTCTTCCTTTTGCAAATAATTTCTCTGTCGCATAAGATGCTGTTTGATAGCATTTACCATCAGTAGAACTTCTTTTAAAATTGGAGTCAATCCTCTCAAACACTGCTACTGTTTTATCAACTCAGTTTATGTAATATTCCAGACTTTGTTGTCATTTCAACAATCTTTACATCAGCTTCACCAGGGATAGTTTTCTCCTCAAGAAACCACTTCCTTTGCTCATCCAATAAGAAAAAACTCCTGATCCATTCAAGTATTGTCATGAGGTTGCAGCAATTCAGGCACACCTTCAGGCTCCACTTACAAGTTTCGTTTTCTTGCTATTTCCACCACGTCTGCAAGGACTTCCTCCACCGAAGTCATGACCCCTCAAAGTCATCCATGAGGGTTGGAATCATCTTCTTCCAAACTCCTATTAATGTTGATACTGTACTTTGACCTCTCCCCATGAGTTATGAATGTCCTTAATAGCATTTGGAATAGTGAATCCTTTTTAGAGGGTTTTCAATTTGTTTTGCCCAGACTCATCAGAGGAGTCTCTACAGCAGCTATAGCCTTATGAAACATATTTCTTAAATAATGAAACTTGAAAATCAAAATGACTCCTTGATCCATGGGTTGCAGAATAGATGCTGTGTTAGCAGGCATGAAAACAACATTAATTTCATTGTACATCTCCATCAGAGTTCCTGGGCGACCAGGTGCATTGTCAATGAGTAGTAATATTTTGAAAGAAGTCTTTTTCTCTTAGTAGGAGTTCTCAACAGTGGGCTTAAAATATCTGGTAAACTATATTGTAAACAGATGTACTGTCATTCAGGCTTTGTTGCTCCATTTACAGAGCACAGACAGAGTAGATTGAGTATAATTTTTAAGGGCTCTAGGATTTTTGGAATGGTAAATGAGTACTAGCTTTGACTTAAAGTCACCAGCTGCATTAGCCCCTAACAAGAGAGTCAGCCTGTCCTTTGAAGCTTTGAAGCCAGGCATTGACTTCTCCTCTCTAGCTATAGAAGTCCTAGATGGCATCTTCTTCCAATATAAGGCTATTTCATCTTCACTGAAAACCTGTTGTTTAGTGTAACCACCTTCATTAATGATCTGAGCTAGATCTTCTGGATAGCTTGCTGCAGCTTCTACATCAGCACTTGTTGCTTCACCTTGAACTTTTACGTTATGGTGATGGTTCTTTCCTTCAACTTCATGGATCAACCTCTACTAGCTTTAAACTTTTCTTCTGCAGCTTCCTCACCTCTCTCAGCCTTCATAGAACTGAAGAGAATTAGGGTCTTGCTCTGGATTAGGCTTTGGCTGAAGAGAATGTTGTGGCTGGTTTGATCTTCTATCCAGACCACTATAACTTTCTCCATATCAGCAATTAGATTGCTTGACTTTCTTATCGTTTGTGTGTTCACTAAAATAGCACTTTTAATTTCCTTCAAGAACTTCTCCTTTGCATTCACAGCTTGGCTGTTTGGTGCAAGAGGCCTGGATTTTGGCCTATCTTGGCTTTTGACATGCCTTCCTCACTAAGCTTAATCATTTCTAGCTTTTGATTTAACGCGAAAGACATGTGACTCTTCCTTTCACTTGAACACTTAGAGGCCATTGTAGGGTTATTAATTGGCCTACTTTCAACACTGTTGTGTCTCAGGGAATAGAGAGGCCTGAGCAGAGGGAGAGAGATGGGGAACAGTAGATCAGTGGAGCAGTCAAAACACAGACAACATTTAAGTTTGCTGTCTTATAAGGGTGTGGTTTGTGGCGCCCCAAAACAATTACAACAGTAACATAGAAGATCACTGATCTCCAATCACCATAGCAAATATAGTAATCATGAAAAAGTTTGAAATGTTGGAAGAATTACCAAAATGTGACACAGAGACACAAAGTGAGCAAATGCTGTTTGGTGAAATAGTGCTGACAGACTTGCTCAAGACAGGGTTGCCACAATTCTTCGATTTGTAAAAAATGCAATATCTGCAAAGTGCAATAAAGCAAAATACAGTAAAATGAGAAATGCTTGTGTTATACAGTAAACAGCCAAAAATATCCTAGTAATTGGGTTTCCATGTCTGTTTGAATAATATAAAAATAAATTATATGTATAACTGTATCTCAATATGAGTTAGCACTCTACTAATGATAAATGGTGAATGAGTTGATACATTTTGTATAATTTTAATTATTTTTGTAGATAATAAGAAGTGATAAACTTGCAACTTAAAATTTTCAGTTATGTTTGGGTCACCTAAGACACAAAGGAGCAATGATTAATAAAGATTGATTTTACTATGCCATTATGTAATATCCACCAAGATACTGCATTAAAGAAACCTTGTCATAAGCAAATTCTTAGAAAATCAGTCTTCTTGAAAGTTTTTTTTTCTTTCCATAAAAGCTACATCATCTTTGCATTTTCTTCTTGGAAGATGAAGTTTTGTCTAAAAAGAAAAAAAGAACTTTATTTTAAAATGTCATTTGTAATAGTGATTAGCACTTAATTATATAATCTCCTGTTCTTAAGTTATTTTAAATACAGGTCTTGTCTTCTTGAAATTGTTTTATATTTATTAGGAACTGACACCTTTCAAGCCACCACACATTACTTATTTCCCACAACTAAAACAATATTTGCTTGGTCTGACCATAATTTGACAATATTTTACAGAGGGATTTAATTACACTTGTGAAAATAGAAGCAAATATTTATAAAATAATCTAGTATTTACATGAAACTTGAATAGATTAAAATGGTACAATTATATCCTCAGAATATGAAAAGTTGAATCATGTTTAATTTAAACAATTTTATTTACTAGATGCATTTCTAAAAGCTTGTATAAAGGTTTTCTGAATAACTAGATTTCCCTGTTTATATTTTTCATATATTTCAAAGTACAAAGAACTCAAATTAGAATAGAAGATAATAGAGTGAGAAAAAAGAAATTCTATATATATTCATCTTAATTGTAAATAGAATTATCTATCTAATTAAGAACAATTTTTATAAAAGACATAAATTTCCCTAAAAATTTTATTCCTCTATATAAGAAAGTTCTATCTTAATTATAAAATTAGCATTTCTCAATATTATTAAATATAAAAGTGCATCAATTGTTTTACATAAAATCTTTTATGTAGAACAAAATATAATATATACAATATAATTCTATTTTTTTTTAAATCTGCAAATCAATGAGAACAATATAATCCCACGTTGGTTGCAAAAATGTCCTATATTATGTATACATATTTACATTTTTTTTTCATTAGTGTGAAGCAAAATGTGGAAAGAGACATACCAAACTCATTATATGAGGTCTGAAAATGGAGGAAAAGTTATGCATGAGGTAGGTTAAATTTTTCTGGGGTAAAAAGTAACCCCCAATTCTCAGGGTTTAAAAAAGAAAAATAGCAACATGGTTTTCACTCCGACTACTCTCCCATTCAGGTTTGAAACCTTATGAGAGTTCTGCTCATCACCATAGGCTGGATAATGGAGCCACCATCTCATATGCTGCCAGTGGCTGAGCCAGAGAGAAAGAGAAGTTATAAACTTGCCTACAAGTAAATGTTCTGGCAGGAAGTGACACCTTCACTCACAACGCACAGGCCAGAGCTCTCATCTGTCTCAACCACAGAATGTCCAGCAAATGCGATCCTACCACAGTCCTGGAAAGCACAGAGCCAGAAATAATGGTGACAACACTGTAACTACCAGAGACGGGGAGCAGTTGCTAACATGTTCTTCATTCTGGTATTGCTTATACTTTTCATTAAAAATGTAAAACTACAGGGCTTCCCTGGTGGCGCAGTGGGTGAGAGTCCGCCTGCCGATGCAGGGGACACGGGTTCGTGCCCCGGTCTGGGAAGATCCCACATGCCGCGGAGCGGCTGGGCCCATGAGCCATGGCCGCTGAGCCTGCGCGTCCGGAGCCTGTGCTCTGCAACGGGAGAGGTCACAACAGTGAGAGGCTCACGTACCGCAAAAAAAAAAAAAAAAAAAAAGTAAAACTACAGAGGCCACCCTGAAAATATTTACAAACCAGAGGCAGTTCTACCATTATCCTCCCTTCCTCTTCATCACTGTTGTTTTAATTATACAGAAAGATAGGCAGAAATGTAAAAAGAAAACCCAGCCTTCATTAAGCAACTTCTCTAGTCTCAGACTTTGTTAGAAAGGTGCTGTGATGCAAAATATATGTCATAGATCCCCTCTCAGGTGGCTTTGATTCCAGCAGGGAAAGGAAGTGATGCAAGAACATGGCATTATAAATGCCACAAACATAAAGCAGGCTGGGAAGTCTGGCTGGAAGAGGGATAGTGAAGAAAGTGCAGGATTTTTTTAACACCTCAGATCCTGGTCTGTCTTTTTCCTAAGAGTATTTTTAGCAAAAACTAGGAGTGATATGCCTTGTTCTGATGGAAAGAGCTGGTGTAAGTATTCAGTTTAAGTGAAGCGGAGGACTCAGAAAATCTATTAATGACAAATAAATTTAGACTAACACTAAGCTTAAGATTCAAAACTAAGCTTAAGAATGTGGGCTTCATGGGTGTAGTGGTTATAAAGGAAAGAAATTAATAGGCATACGGAAAGAAAACTAAGATAATTGTTGGTATAAGACAACATTCCCTAAATATGAAATGGGTAATGAGAACAAAGCTTTGCATCAATTTCTCTCCTTAAATTGCAATTCCAGGCAGTGATTTCATGGTCTCAGTAATTCAGGAGATCAGGACTAAAACACTACGGGAAGAAAATCTTCCTTCTACCTACATTTCAAATCAACATGGTGCTTTGTGTGGAAGTGAGGTGAATTCAATTCATTGCTAGAGAGGCTACATTTTCATACTGCTACCCAATTTCTGCCATGATTTACAAATTCACTGTCCTTTCATTATTGCAGAATGAAATAGTGAGTTTTTTAACCCGTTGAAGCATAAGTCAAGGAAACAAACATCCTCTACATTCTTTATTGGATCCAGGCTTTAAAAAGATTTATAGGTATAAAGAATGTATACTTGAAATGCTATTTGAAATGTCATATGACTATTTCAAGAAAGGTAAATAGTGATTAATTTCCCTATTGTAAAAGAAATTTTGGGTCAAAATTTGTTTGTTTAGTAACAAATTAACCGACTGAAAAAAACTCAAGTTATAAATGATGAGAATATTATATTCAAACTATTAGCCAATGATTTGCCATTTGAAAATGTCTTTTTCAAAGGAAGTTTGAAAATGTCTTTTAAACCAGTTTATATATGTTCTTGACTCTTTGGGAATGCTCAAATTCAAACAAAATTTTTAATTCCCATTTTGTGAAGGTTTTGGTTCATTTGCTTATGTGTTTTTACCAGATTAGAAAGGAATTATTTAACATGAAAAGAGCTTGCCTAGTTTAGAAGTCCATTTTGATTATCATCTATATAATAGATGTAATTTAAATTAAGACACGCTTTCTGTATTTTAGTCCCATACTATGAGGGATTTGCATATAATCCAATATCCACCATGAATAAATGTTATCAAATATATTTTATAAAATGTAGAATTCTCCAAATTCACGTGATTTTAAGTATCTAAATATAATTTGAAATAGGTAATTCTACTTGGTTAAACTTTCTTCAGCTGCAAAATATCCTGATGGCAAGTGCTGTCATTAAAGGCAAGAACCCAGGACTCTTTGAAACCAGTAAGTTGGTAACATTGGAATCCCTGAGTTAAGACCCCCTTTATACAGCTCTGGACTCATCTTAAAAAATCTGATCATGTAAAAAGCTTCTTGGGTGTAGTTCTGATTTGAAATATTTAGGAAAGAAGAAATTCTTTATGGTGTGACTATGGGAGAGTTTGGAGTTTTTCTTCATGTCTGATATTTGAAGCACTCAGTGAAAAGTTAAGACACTACAAATAAAAACAACACAGTGAAGTATTAGACTGTTGTCTCCTGTTATGAAATTAACTCTCAACTGTTATTGCCAACTTTTGTGCTCAGACTCTCACTCTAACTTTGTTCTGATTTGATTTTTTTGTAACATGTTAAGATCACATTGTAAGACATTAATTGGCCTTTAGCCAAAAATAATAAAATTCTGACCTGAACTGCCTCTCTTTTGAAAAAGTAGAAAAGATCCCAAGAGATTGCAATTTTAGATCTCACACATAATTTCCCATTCCCCTCCTATAAATCAGGCTTCTGTAAAATAGTGAGTTATACCATTCACATTTCTGCAGATACTAAAATTCCCCATTCATTTTCCAGCTTGCATTCTTCAAGAAAAGAGATGTTAGCAAAGATTGTTAAGAGTTGTGGTAGTCGAAAAGAATTGGCAGGATTCCAGTTTGTAGAACTTGTTGAGATTCTGCCAATTCCTTTAACGCATGTTGCTAAGCAGAGCTGATATTCAGCCAGTGTGTTCTAGCATAGCCATACAGATTGTTAAGATTTTGAACTACTTCAATTCCAGTGGGTAAATAGCCACTACTTCATGCCTCCTAGTATCTCCTCCCCCACCAGGGTTTACCCCTTGGCACCCTCCCCAACTCCCCCTCCAGCCCAACTTACTACTCTGCACCTACAAAATAATGTTTAACAGTGTAAGAGGCTTTTTTTTTTTTTCGGTACGCGGGCCTCTCACTGTTGTGGCGTCTCCCCTTGCGTAGCACAGGCTCCGGACGTGCAGGCTCAGCGGCCGTGGCTCAAGGGCCCAGCCGCTCCGCGGCATGCGGGATCTTCCCAGACCGGGGCACGAACCCGTGTCCCCTGCATCGGCAGGGGGACTCTCAACCACTGCGCCACCAGGGAAGCCCATAAGAGGCTTTAATACCTTGTTCTTGCTAGCATATGGGTAGCCCCCAGTTTGATTGGTCAGTGCTCACTCTCTAGCCATTGTTGAATACTTTGAAGATAACTCTTGCTCCTAGGCCTAAGTATGTTTCTAGGCATGTGTAACAGAAATAGAAATGGGGGAAAGATGGCCATAATAATTCAGTGCTGAAGCAGCTGAGATATCTCACAATCAGAGCTGGAATATTGCCTGGAGCCTGTTTGTCAGCATCAATTCTTCTCTCTACAATTATCGGGTTCCCTGCTCTGTTACTCAGAGAACACTTCTTGATAGCTACTATTTCCCAGACGCTGTGGGTGCAAGAATTACATGACGAGTCATTTGTTCAAAAAGCTGAATCAAGTAAAATAAAACTGACATTAAAAGTCTATGGTAGTATGTTAAATGCCCAGTAGGGTGGAGACAAAGGAGAGAGTGAGAATTAGTTGGGACAAACTTTTGGGTGATCTGTTTGATTAATTTATTTATTCATTCAAAATATAATGGTGGAACATGTAATTGTTTAGGACTGGAGATACAGAAGTAAACAAGAGAGAGATTTCTCTCCCCTCATATTATTTACAATCCAGCAAGAAAAACTCTAAAGTGAATTACATAATTACTAAATGAATAATAATACTTTGAGAACTAACTCACTTAAAATTTTAATGTGCTTGTCTATTTTTGTCTATAAAAACAAGAACCTTGATCATTATAATTCATTATTGCTTGAAAGAAATAAAGTCTTATGGACAATTAAGTATTTCCTATTTATTGTCATTGTCTTTCTATTGATTCCATACAAATAATACACTTGGCCATTTTGAAATAAAATGTAAAATTTATTGAGTAAAGGCAACAGTACACTGTGCCATTCCTATTTATCTTGTGGTTTTCCTACTATTTGGTTAAGGGCATCTTCATTATTTGCTCTGTATGGAGAGGTAAGAGTTTACTGACTTACTCAAGGAGGCAGAATCAGTGGTAGTCCTGCATCAGACCCTTACTACATGATTCTTTGGCCCATTGTTTTTGTAGCCCACTTATCTATCATTTACTCTTAATTTCAAACAACTACGGGCACATTCTCAATCTCATTTTGCTACAGCATCAGTACTGCATTCTGATCTCCATTTTTTTTTTTTTTAAAAGAAAAGCAATCAGAGTTGTTATTTCTCTGGAGTAGCAAGGGAGATATAATTCTTTACTGAGTGACTGCAGTGTGCTAGATTATGTACCAAGTGCAGGAAAATCCCTCTCAATGACTTTGTAAGATGATATCACTCCAATTTATTCTACTTATTGAGGCTAAGGGAGATTCAGAGCTTTCCTAAGTGTTCAAGACTGCTAAGTAACACAGCTGGGCTTCAAAATCTGTCCTGTCTCTCAAGACCTTTGTATTATTTCTGACGATATACTGATATATGAAAGTTGATTTTTTTTCTATATTCAATAATATTTGTAGGTGCAATAATAGTATTTACCTGGAAACGTTCTTCCTCTTTATTGAGTATGTTTTATATTACATCGCCCTAAAATAGCCTCCATTGCAGTGATAGAGACTACAGTAGGTATTGAAATCATGGAGTTGAAAGGGACCTTACAAAATTGATGATGTGTGGCCGTGTAGTCATTGAAGCTCTTCCAGTGAGAATGAACTGAGAAGGGAGTCAATTCCATGTTTGAACAACTTTGTTTTGAGTTTTGCTGTAATGCCATTAATAATACTTCCTTTGTTGGGAATAGTTATCATTTATAGAAAACTTTGTATGTGGCACATGCTTAGCCAGTGGTATTTTCAATCGTCACAACCACCATACAATGTAAGCTTAACTATTTTTATTTTTGATATTGGGAAACTGAGGGTCCAGGGACCAAAATGACAGAGGCAGTCCATGTCTGTGCTAGCACTGAGTCAGCTCCATTAGACTACAATTCTTGTGTTCTCTCCATTATGCCATACCACTACTTCATTATTAGGACAAATAAAAATTCTTAAGCAAAATAGTCCTTCAAATATTGGAAAGCAGCAATCATATTTTTCCCTTAATCTTTTCTTTTTCATGCCAAGAATACGTAGTTTGCCCAGTATACATAGGACCTGGTCTCCAGATCTTTCAGAGCTACTGTCAGCTTTTGATACCAAAAGTCAGCACAGTTCCTCAATGTTGCCCCACTAGTACATACTAGGGTGGAATGTTACCTCTTGGTTCTTGACTAAGCAGACTAAAAGCACACTTTTGTCTTAGCTTATTTTGGAAACCCCTTGGTTCATTATGTCTTCACAATAAACTAAATATCCTACCTTTTGTTTTCCATTAATTGTTATTAAGCAAAGTCTCTCAGTCCTATATTTTTCTAGTTTGACAGTGAGTGTAAGAATTTAAACTTACTTCCTTTAAATTCCATCTTATGAGGCTTAGCTTGTGGTTTCTCATTCAGTGATTGACCTATTTCTCTTCAGATTTATGACATCTGAAAAACGAATATAAATGTACTATATTTCTTCATCTGAATCTCAAACGGGGTTTTAAGTTGAGAGGTTATGTGTTAAACCCTATCCTCTAAGACAGAAGACGAGCCTAAGGAGGAAAAAAATCCTTGGCCATTTGATGAGAATGGTATGAAATTGGGGAGGATTGATAAGTCATCCTCTCAACAAAGATTTATTGAGAACTTACTCTGTGCCAGGCAGTGTTTTAAGCAATGATGTGGCAGCAGTAAACTAGATGACAGAAATCACTTTCCTCCATGAACTTATATTTTAGTGGGAATATACAGACAATAAATAAACATGTGAGGAAAATATCAAGATATGACATGGTAATAATAATATTACAAAAAGAAATAAGTGGGGAAGCTGAGTAGGGAGTGTCAGGTGAGTGTGTGGGAGGAGGAGGATAGAGAGTTCTCTCCCTAGGTTCTTTGCATAAACCTCTATCATACTGATTATGCTGCACTGTAATTATTTGTCCTTTGTCTGACTCTTCCTTTAGACAAATTACTTTCCAGGAAATGTTGTATGTCTTATTCATCTAGACGTTTCCAGCATCAAGCACAGTGACTTGCATGCAGTAAGCTTCACTAAAAGCTTAATAAATTAGTAAAAAGTTCTTAAAATCTGAATGATAACAAAAATAATAGCAAACTATCAACTGCTTGCTGTGTGCTATGCATTGTGCTATTGTCTCATTTACTTCTCATATGACTCTATGAAAATATTTTTAATTTTCTAAAATGATTATTATATTCCCCATCTTACCAATGAGAAAACTGAGCTACAAAGATGCTACATAATTTGAATAAAATCACATAGCCAACAATCAATGGAAAAGAGATTCAAACCTAGGATCTCTATCTCCAAATCCCCAATCTTTCAAGTTTCTGCCACATAGTACAGAAATAGACCCCTTGTCAACCTCCATATTGCTAGAAATTTTATAAGGTACTATCAGAAATGATGATCTCTATTATATTAAAAAAAACGGAATTTAGGTAGAAGCTGAAGCAAGGCAAGTCAAAGTTTATCAAGCTGACAAATTCAATTCATTCATTCAAAATACCATAATGTCCAAATAATTGTTTCTAAATAATAAAGAGTTTCAATTATGGTAGACTTGAGAACAAAGAAATGAGAAACAGGAGGGAAAGAATGACAGAGCATTTCCATTACATACTAGAACATGAAGTACCTGCTTTTCCCTTTCTAAGGAGGTATAATGGGGGGGATGGGGAACATCAGGCAGAGGCCACATTAACAATTGATAAAATGTATAAATCCAAACAGGGATCAAGGAATCATCAGGGTCTTATTCATTGGTCAAGCAGCAATAGGGCTGATTTTAGTGATAATTCTACTACCCTATCCAAGCTGCATGCACATTCCTAAGGGAAATAAAATGAAATGAGGTCAGTAATAAGCAAAAGCAGCGGGGGACAGATTACACTATAGAAATGAAGCGTGCCTTGTCCCACAGTTATCTTTACTCACTGCTCAATTCTTTTGCCCGTGAATGAAGCAAAATGGTGGATTATGAGGATCAGGTGTCAACTGGGACACCGAGAAAATGGTTGAGTGGTATCTCTGTCACTTAGATTTAAAGCTAGAAACATTGGGAAGTCTACTTGAGTGTATGGATATTTGTATAAATATTTAATAATCACATACACTTTGTATACACTTTGCTTTTCAGATTAATATTGCTTTTCATGAGAGACATTTAAGCTATTTTATAGCAGCATTCTCAACCCGTCACCTGTATTTTGGGTTAAATGCTTAGTGCTTCTAGAATAAAGACATTTGAAATTGTGATGCAAACGTCACAATCTATGTGACTGATAAAGTTACAAATCAGAATTTCCATTATAAATATTATAATCATCTGAACACTTAAAAAAGCATGAGAACACTAAGAATATGTAAATATTTCCTCATTTTAGAGGAAAAAGGTAAAATCCACTAAACTTTAAGAATAATCTTTAGTTACATCTTATACATACTTTACCATGAGAATGGCATGAGATTCAAAATACAGGCCTGTAATCAAGTTTTGGGTTATTTTGCATATTTGAAGTAACACTGATTTTTTTAAAGCATAGAGAAAAGTCACTTGCAAAATATTAGGTGAAGATTCACTGCAATTAGTTTGCCTGGGCTACCATAACAATACCACAGATTGGGTGGATTAAACAACAGAAATTTATTTTTCCACATTTCTGGAGGTTAGAAATAGGAAAACAATGTATTGGCAGTGTTGGTTTCTACCAAGGTCTCTCTCCTTGGCTTGTGGATGGCCATTTTCTCCCTGTGTCTACACATGGTCTTACCTCTGTGTCTGTGTCCCAATCTCCTCTTTTTATAAGGACACCACATTGGATTAGGGCCTACCTTAATGACCTCATTTAACACATTATTTACCCCTTTAAAGACCCTATCTCTAAATATAGTCACTTCTGTGGTACTAGGAGTAGGACTTCAACATATGAATTTTGAGGGACACAATTCAGCCCATAACACTTATTAATAAAGTATTCCTAAGAGACACTTGTAAGGGATTGGGGGAAACAAGACAGGAAGGGGGAATACAACATAAGTGTGTATCAGGCAAAGTCTTGGCCTCAGCCTAGTCATGCTCAGTGCTCCGGAGTGTCAAGGGCACCTCAGGGTTTGTCCTGACTCAGGAGAGAGAACTGTGCTTTCTGTGCTCTCATACCCTGCACCACTGGCCATTGATCATTGGCCACAGAAGAGGGGGTCGTAGGTAACTCACATATACTTCTAACTCTGCATGTGCAGTCAAAGCAGATCAAGGAACCCCATGCAGAGACCTCCAGCTGTGGGCTGTTAGAAGCAAACACACACAGGATTGGTAAATAGCATTTTTTTTTTTTTTTTTTTTTTTTTTTTTGCGGTACCCGGCCCTCTCACAGCTGTGGCCTCTCCTGTTGCGGAGCACAGGCTCCAGACGCGCAGGCTCAGCGGCCATGGCTCACGGGCCCAGCCGCTCTGTGGCATGTGGGATCTTCCCGGACCAGGTCACGAACCCGCGTCCCCTGCATCGGCAGGTGGACTCTTAACCACTGCACCACCAGGGAAGCCCAGGTAAATAGCATTTTACCAATGGATTTTACAGTGGATTTTGGGCAGGGCATCAACTTTGTCCACTTTAACGGATCATGTATAAGGAAAGTATGA
Source organism: Orcinus orca (assembly GCF_937001465.1). Classification (NCBI taxonomy): domain Eukaryota; kingdom Metazoa; phylum Chordata; class Mammalia; order Artiodactyla; family Delphinidae; genus Orcinus; species Orcinus orca. Next base: position 145,942,105 of record NC_064561.1, read on the forward strand.
TTTATTCAGAAATATGTTTTACCATTTGTATATTCACCTGAAGATCAATTTAAAGTGTATATATCCAGAACATTATAATGCTTTTCTGAATTTTTAGAATGATGGCTTTTTTTTTAATGTTGCATACTATGCAATATAGAATAGTACAAATTTAAAAGTAAAAATACATCTAATATCCCACCACTGAAAATGTAACCATTAATATTTTTGTATATAAATACATGGGGTGATAGGTATGAATATATAAAATGGGATCATAAAACATGTCCAGAAAAATGTCAAGTATCCTCAAAATAATCTATAAATTTAGTATAATTTCAATCAAAAACCTCCATTGGTTTATTCCTGGAACTAGCCAAATTTATTCTAAAAGTGTATGGGGGCTTCCCTGGTGGCACAGTGGTTGAGAGTCCGCCTGCCGATGCGGGGGACACGGGTTCGTGCCCGGGTCTGGGAAGATCCCACATGCCGCGAAGCAGCTGAGCCCATGAGCCATGGCCGCTAAGCCTGCGCGCCCGGAGTCTGTGCTCCACAACGGGAGAGACCACAACAGTGAGAGGCCCGCGTACCGCAAAAAATAAAAAATGTGTATGGAAGAATATATGCATGATAATAGCTAAGACAATCATGAATAAGTGAATAAGGAAATATACTTGTGATATTAGAAATCAAAGTATTTTATAAAGCTATAATAACACAGTGTTCTATTTACAAATAAATTAAAATATAGGCTAGTGGAGCAGAATAAAGAGCTGATATACAAGAATACACAGCTTCAGTATATAAAGGTGAAAAGATTTAAAAAATCAGTGTAAAAAAGTGGATTGTTTGATCTTAGATGGATTAAAAATCTATATATGATACATAAAATTGTATGATTATCAGAATAAAATACAGGTTCACGAGGAGTTTCTTAACTAAATATTAAATCACAAAGATTAGCAAACGTGACTATATCAAAATTTTAAATTTTGGGGAAAAAAGGTGCTTAAACAAAGGAAAAAATATACATAACCTGTAAGGGATTAGCATCCAATTTCACAAATAAGTAGGGAAAAGAAAATAGGAATATTAAAACAACAAACACAACCAAAAGACACAGAATTATCCTGAATAGATCGGTAGAAAACAAAGAAACAAAAATATGTTTGTCTATGTCAAGTGTTGGTGAAGATGTGGTGAAAGAAAAGTTCTCATAAACTTTGGAGAGTAACTTGAGAGTAATTTGAGGTTCTTCATACCCTTCAAATTAGAAACTATATTTCAAGGTGTAGTTACTAAAGAATTCTCACAACTATTTTGAATGCACAGACATGCTCAAATAGATTCACTGCAGCCTTATTTGTAGTGAGAAAATTTTGGAGCAACTCAAATGCCCACAAGAAGGAACATGAATTATTTCACTTACGAAACAATTTTTCATTAAATACTAGTATTTGCCAAACACTGTTATAGACATTCATATATGATTAAACAAGACACAAAAATGAATGACCTCAGTAAATAAACTGTGGTACGTTCATATAGTATCATACTACAAAATACTATTATGCATAAAATAGATTAATACTAATACATAACAGGATTAGAACTTTGAAAACAAAGTTCAGTGAAAAAGTCAGTTGCAGAATGTTATATATTATATGAAACATTAAAGAAACATTTAAAAACAAATACAACATGACATTTATATAGATAATGGATATATTAATATTTAATAAAGATATAAATCATGTTCTTGAAACTGACACATTTTATGCTAATGGTAACTTCCTGAGAAAAAGAGGGGAATGAGACTGGTGAGGAGTACATGGAACAAATTAATTTTACCTTTAAGGCTTTATTTACTTAAAAGGAAAAACAATTTGTTGAAGCAGTTACAAAATAAGCTAACATCTGCATAATTTATTTGTTGATATATTAGTATACTGTATACAGCTGTCAGCTATCACATACGAAATGACAGGGTCATATCAAATTGACAGTTTCTTAATATCTGAGCTGGTAGAGTAGCTTTATTCTACAAAGGGTTCATAGGTCCAAGATCTTTCTATATGATTTCTCTGTCATTCTTGGCTTCCATCTTGTGCCAAAATAAGTGCTTCAGCTTCTGCCATCATATTTGCTTTCCAACCAGCAGGAGGAGGAAAGGAATAAAGAGGGCATGTTTCTTCTCATTAAGAACACAACCCAGAAAAAAAAAAAAAAAAAAAAAAAAAAAAAGAACACAACCCAGAAACTGCACATACCACTTATCTTTGTAGCTTGTTTGCTAGAGCTTAGCCGCATGACCACACTTTGTAAATGTCGTCTTTACTTGGGTGATCATGTGCCCAAGCTAATAATTTTATTATTATGTAAGAGATGGAGAACAGTCACTGGGGACAACTCTCAATTTCTGCCATAGCTATTTATATGAATAATTGCTTTTTTTTCAATAATCCATGTGATTTTTCTATGTAGAAAATCACATTATTTGAAATTAAGTACAAGTGGCTTCTTCCTTTCCAATCTTTATACATATGTTCTCTTTTCTAGTTTTATTGCATTGGTAATGACTCAAGTGCACTGTTGCATAGGAGCAGTGGTGGTGGACAATTTTGTCATTCAATTCTTTTCAATGGGAACACATAAAATTTTACTATTGTTTCCGGTATCGTTTTTAAAGATTGGTCTATCTCTGTGGAGGATAGATTTCAGAAAGATGTGACAGGAGTATAATCAGGAGATCAGTAAAGAGGTTACTTCAGAATTCCAAGTAAGAGACAGTGGTGGTTTAGACCAGAGAGTGGTTTGCAGCGAGAATGGAGAGAATTGCTTGGATTCCAAATAGATTTTGATGAGGGTGGAGAGAAGCTCTTGGATTCAAGATAAATTTTAAAGATAGAACCAATAGTATTTGCTGGTGGGTTATACTAGAATATACATGTGGAACGTATGAGGAGAAAATAAGAATAAAGAATGATTTGCTTGTTGTGGCTTGAGAAACTGAGTCAATTGTGATACTATTATTTGAGATGGGAAGGACATGGGAAGAATCAGAGGGTGGGGAGGGAGGCATGAATTAAGAATTATGTTTTGGCTTAGTTATGTTTGCGATGACTATTAGAAATGAAAATAGAGATGTCAAATCAGGATTTGGAAATTGGAGTCTGGCATTTAGGATAAGGTCTTGGTTAGATACATATATTATGAGTTTTCAGTGTGTATATGGTATTTAAATTTACAAAGTTGGATATTGGCATCACTGGAGTGAGCATAGAGAACGAAAGAGTCAGAGGACTGAATCACTGAGGACTCCAGAACATAGAGATCCAGAAGAAAGAGAAAAATCCAGTGTGTGAAAACATAGAGCTGCAATGAGGGAGGTAAAAACCGGGAAAAGTGGAGTTCTGAATACTTGATCAACCAAGGCCAATGTTGCTCAGATGTAGAATAAAATAAAAATTGAGAGTAGAACTTTGGATTTGGCTGAATCGGGGTTATTCACTAGTTTAGAAAGTTTTTTTGTTTTTGTTTTTTTAGTGGAATATAGGAAATGGTAGCTTGATTAGATTCAAGGGAGGAGAAAATAGAGGGCAGTTGGAAAGCAGAGACAGTGAGAATAAAGTACCTCTTCCAATAGTTATTGCAACAGAGGGAAACGGAATTGAAGAGTTATTGGATGAAGACAGATATTGGACCAAGGGAGTTTCTTTCTTCTTTTTAATAAATGGGAGACTCACAGTATGTTTCCACAATGAGAGTGATCCAGCACAGAAAATTTGATAGGGTAGGAGAGAAAACAAGAGCAGAAACATTGATCTTAAGAAGATAAGAAGGACTCAAATTGGATGCATATGGAAGGTTTGGCTTTAGAGAGGAACAGAACAGTTCTTTTTTTTGCAGCAAGGAAGACAGAATATATGGGTGTCAATATGGAATACTGGATTCCGGGGTGAGAAAATAAGAACATTTGGTTTTCCCAGGGAAATGAGATCCTCAGCTACGAGTAAAAAAAGGAGACGATGTAGAGGTGGGAGGAGAAAGGGGAAGGTGTAAAATATTCATCTTAGAGTTGGGAGGTGGTGTGGATTGAATGTGGAAATATGGAAGGACTACTGGGAAACACTGAAGGATCACTTGGGTTTGTGATCATAAATAGAAAAGGAGACAATGCATGGCAACTCTTTTTCCTCAGATAGTTTCTGCTAGTCCCATACAGGTGCAGAGCAGACTGAGAAAGTATTATGGGGAATGAAATTTGCTGACAGTCAGTCAGAGGTAGAGAGGGTTTAAGGAGTAGAGTATGTATGCAGAGAAGTGATTGGTATGAGAGATACATATCATGTGTCCTTCCTGATCACAGCTTTCTCTTACCTCTTTGTAGGCAATCATTATCCTTTCATTTATAGTAATCACTTCCTTGTTTTTAAAAATAGTTTTATCATCTACCTGTGCACCCCTAAACAGTATAATTCAGTTTTGCTTGTTTTGGAACTTTCTATTAATAAAATTATATTATATCATTTTATATTGTTGCCTTAATCTAGCATTGTTTTAGTCTTGTAAATATCATTCTCATTTTGTATAGCTGTAGCTCATTCATTTACTATTGCTATACAGTATTCAATTAAATGAAAATACCACAATCTGTTCTTACATTGATAGCTATCTCAAAAAAATCTTTTAGCCTAAGAAAAAGTTTACTAAAAATGAGTTTATTTTCAAAAATAATAAAACCAAGTCTACCTACAAAAATTGCATAGCCTTCCAATAAAAGTAGAAAGAATATTACTAACCCCATAAGAGTATAGATACAAGTAAGGTATTCTGTATATCAAAAGTGTAAAATGACTATTTACCTGCGTGTTATTCTTTCTTTCCCACAATTGATTATTTCTAGTGAGAAAAGTATCTTTTCAAATGTATTTTGAAATGGCTTGAAAAGGATTTCTGAATACAGTAAGCTGTTACTGGGTTAAGCCTCACATCAAAGACCTCATATTATAAGAAATCAGATCAATATTTTCAATAATGTATGATTGGAAACAACTGACCGAAAGTACCAACTTGTGTAATAAGATTGTGTTGAAGGTAACTGAAGGCAGAACAGCACTCTGCATGACCAGTGGCACTTTATTTGTTTGATAGTCAAATATAGGATCGATTCTATTTCTTCCCCAACTAACTTCATTTAGCTATTATGTGACAGTAAAACTGATGCAACGTGCTCATTGCTGGGAATTGCTTGCCTGCTCAGCCATAACCTTTCTTCCTAAAGCTTCCCTGAGTGGAGAGAGATAATTTGCAAGTGAAAGGCATGTTAGAATCCTGAAAAGCAAAGTAGCATTCACTTTCTAGGAAATACAGCACCCCTTTACCAAAATCCTTTTTCTTCTCTAAATCCTGGAAAAAATACATATGGTGATAGTAGCTGTTCTAAAAATTCAGTATTCTTTTTAGGTTGCTGTTTTTATTAGTATGTTTCCTAGTAGTATAGTGGCTAAATTTTGAAGGGAGGAGGAAAATCAAAACTCAAATGTATCACGTTATGGTGAATTAGAAAAGTCTTCATGCCTGAACTACATACTGCCTATATATACTACTCACCAATAGAACAATCATAACACCAATAAGAATAATTATATAACATATACTGAGATGCCAGTTACCTCACTAAATGCTTCATGTGTTTCATAAAATTTAATCTTCACACAATGTTGGGAATTTACTTTACCCTCCCGTTAATATAGATATGGAAATGAAAGTTTATCTAATACAGTAAGGACCCAGTGATATTACAGAACAGGCAAAAGGAACACCAAGCTTGTGTCCTTGACCTCATTTTACGCTACTGCTTTGCACTCGAAGTTCTAGTCAGTTTGATCTACTCCCTGCCTCCAGGGCACCTCAAGCCCCTCACTCTCCCTAAACATACTTCCTTTCTGGAGCCACTTCTTTGCACATTCTCCAGACAGACTTCTTCCTGCCCAGCCTGCAGGACCCACCAGGTCCCACTTCTTCCATCATCTCCCCTGACTAACCTAGCAACTATTGGTCTCTCCCTCCTCTTCACCTCTTCAACAGTTAACCAGTAACTTACCACACAGTTTAGCCCTCCAATTGTTTTATGTATGCTAATTCTTTTCTACCAACTGGATAATCATTTTCTTGACCGGGATAATCTTTATGGCGTGTCACCCTTTACAGTCCTAAGAATAACATTGTTTATTTTCAACATATTCACCAAATTCATTATGTTCCAATTTCCAGGCTCCACACTATGAACCTATAAAAATATAACATTTAATAAAACATGATTTCCATCCACAGGAGCTTAGTACCTACTGTAAAAAATTTACATAAAAATAAATGCCAAGTAGGACACTTTGTGTTACAGGGTCCCTTCATATGTGTGTATCATGGCATTCGGTCTCCTGGTAACCCTTTGAGGAAGGTCTTTTCTCAAAGGAGCAAGCTAAAGTCCAGTGCTCACAAAAACAGTAAATGGTACTTTGAGAGTTAGGGTCTAAGCCCTCAGTCTCTAGTCACAGACATTCAACTAAAGTTATTCTGGCTTATACATGACTAAACTTCAACTTTATGCTGATCAGAACAGCCTGTTTTGTGGCCTATAGAACATGCATTGTATATCTGCTTTGGCCATTGAAGAAGGGAATGCATTTGAAAGTCAAAATGGTGTGGCTATGGTTCAGGCATCCAAGGTAAAACTGAGTGGTCATGGTGGACATGATTTTAGACACATACTTGTCTTGCTGAGAACTTGAATTTTCTCAACTATATTGAACCCAGGGACATCACCAACCATTCTCAAAGCAGTGTCTGCTGGCAGCTGCAATCTTATGATCTCAAGGTCTCCTCTTGTAACTATTTAATTTTTTTCTTGCTTTGGGAACAGTAACAAAGAAGACAATGCAAGTCATAGCCTCTCATAAGAAGGTGCTAGATTCTTTAGCTAGAAAGTGATTGGGCAATAAAATTGCTTTAGATTAGATTTTAGCAGAAAAATGAGTCATATGGGTAGTGGCTAGTAGCTCATGTTATGTATATGTTAATACCACATTAGAAGTTAAAAACTACTTAGATAAAATTAGGCAACTGGGCTTCCCTGGTGGCGCAGTGGTTGAGAGTCCGCCTGCCGATGCAGGGGACACGGGTTTGTGCCCCGGTCCGGGAAGATCCCACATGCCGCGGAGCGGCTGGGCCCGTGAGCCATGGCCACTGAGCCTGCACGTCCGGAGCCTGTGCTCCACAGCGGGAGAGGCCACAGCAGTGAGAGACCTGCGTACCACGAAAAAAAAAAAAAAAAATTAGGCAACTGACTACCTGGCTACTAGTCTCCCCAGAAGTGCCAGCTTTGGATTGTTTTTCAGCCTTATTCTCCTGAATTCCTCAAGAAATAAGATATATTTTCCAAGGTTTATTAAAGTTTAGGTTGTCACTACTCCCCCTATTTCTAATTGGGTCTGTTGCACCAAAATGGTGCACCAAAGGGCTAGGACCTTAATCCTACAAGACTCAGATCCAAGATTTGGAACTCAGGAATATTTCCAACTTGGTGTCCATACCCCATATTGAGGCAGGATGACACCCTGTTTCAGCAGGAAGTAGCCAGAGTGGTCATCACCCTGTTCCTTCAAAGATTTGGAGAAGGTTAAAACGGGAGTGGGGATTGAAACTGAGTCCCCCTAAAATCAAGTTCCCATGCCAAGTTTATGATTAACCTATTTATCCAAAACTATTCTCTTTCTTGCCCCCCCCTTCCTCTCAGGATTGAGGAATATCAAAGAAAAGAGGGAATTGAAACCTAGTAGGACCCTGCAGGTCTCTCCTGGGTATGAAAACCCCTCTGTCTTCCCCATTTATTGTTTGTGAAAAAAGGCTTTAGTTTCCCAAGCCTTCCCTGAGTTCCAAAGAGCAGGCACAAGCAGTTACTAATTAGAGAAGTGAGGGAATGTAGAAACAAAGGAAAAATGTGTAAGCAAGAAAAGTAATGACAATAGTTCAGCAGTAAAACAGAGCCCTAGTTCCTCTTCAAGTGGTATACATAGCAATCTGACACATATCTTTGAGTTGCTCTGCAGGAACTAAGACACCTCTCCTGCCCCGAGGTAGAGAATGGTGACTACATGTTAACCACAAGCTTGTAGACTCCAGACTGTTTGAAACCAGAAGGTTGATGATTAAGATTCCTGAAACATCACCCCGTTACCTCACCACCAACCAGTCAGAAGAAAGTCATGCATCCTGCAGCTCTCACCACAAATGTTGCCTTTAAAATTCTTCCCTGAAAGCCATCAGGGAGCTTGGGTCCTTTAAGCACAAGCAACCCATTCTCTTTGCTGGGCCCTGCAATAAACTCAATACTTTTCTTCACCACAACCTGGTGTCAATAAATTGGCTTTGCTGCACTGTGGACAAGCGGACCCAAGTTGGGTTCAGTATCAATAGTTGTAGCTGTTCATTCAACTTCTCTCTTCCTTTGTGCTTTAGTGCATGGTGACCTGGCTTCCAAATGTCAATGACTAGTGGATATGGGGTATAGCTCCAGTTATAAAGTTGGATAACGTTGAGACATATTTTCTACATTGGCTTTCAGATTTTCTCCAGCTGATCAAAGTGGTGGCTGACTTGATGACCCAATCTATATTGTCTGCCTTCCTTTCTTTCCCAATTCCACAATTTCTTTAACACCCAGATAAACCATTTGTAGGATCTCTCTTAAAATATCTAAGACTTAAAAAAAGAGCTTATTTATAATACATAAAAAGAATCTGTAAACAAGACCAGCATTTAATTTAATTTGAAAAAATGTTTCTTATATTTGACATATATGGTGTCATATTTTCTGTTCATCTCTTTTTAACTAGTTATCTGGAGACATATAATAATGGGTCTTTTTCTCTCTGAAAAGCAGTCTCCTTAATATAGTAAAATTTTGACCAAATTTCCTTCTCCATATTAAACAATTCTTTTGTATTTTATTTATGTATATATTTTTCCAGCCCTTTTTGTGGTTCTTCCATGAGGAGTCATGTCATGGATGTCTGTGCTTCTGGTCCACTTTGAAATCTTGGAAGAAATTCAATCAATCTAACTCTAGAGATCCGCCAAACCAAAACATAGATGTGAAATTGTGGAATTTTTAATCACATTATCCAGATGATTTAACACTAAAATAATTGAATTCCTGGAAAGAGTTGACAAGATGTTAATGACCATATGAGATTTATCTCATATTTCCAAAAATGTTCCTTCTATACATATCAAAAATAAAAACATATCAAATAAACTCTCACATACATGTAAAGACAGACACACACAGACTGACAAAGGACCATATAATCCTAGAAGTACAAAGAGCACATGGTTGGTGATTAGGTCTAAGTTTAGGTGTTTTGTCTGGTCTTTGAATTTGAACTGCAGTACACCAATGTAACCTCAAATACATTTTGGATTCAATTTTGTAATTCCTTTTCTTGCTAATTAGCAGTAAGATTTTGAATTCCTATTTAAAAATCAGGCTTTGTAAATGCCTAAGCCTCAATTGTATATGCAAATTCCACACATTTTCATACTGTGTGGAATAACTGCATATGCAAACAGGTAATTTGACAGTTAATGATTCATTTGCACGTGCAAACCCTCAATTTTAACATACAGATGCCAATTGGTACATGTAAATAGTATTCCATGTGGACCCTATTTACCCAGTGTTTTTTCTCTTTGTAAAGAAACCAGCCTTTAAATATATTTTTTCCATTACAGAAAATCTGTTTGTAATCTAGGAATTTTATCTTCAAGAAAACAAAATTTGATTATTTTAGACTCAAACTTACTGGATTAGCTATATATATATATATACACACACATACACACACACACACACACACACACGTGATGGCAGTGTATGTTTGATTAAAAATATAAAATCATGATGCAGCTGATTCTGTATTTATTGTTTTAACACTTTTCAACCTGAAATAACATAAAAGCTTTTTTTCTTCAAAAGACCAATAGTTAAAGGGTGTTGATTTATGTAAATCAATAATTTATCAACTTGCTGTCTTTCCTTGCTGCCAGCCAGATGCTTCTCACTTTGCTCAGCCAGACAATGTCAGCTGCAACACATAATGGCCTCTGCTTCATGTAGAAATAAGAACATAAATATTTTAAAAATCCTACTACAGGAAGTAAGGTGGGTTGGGGTGGGGGATGAGAGATTTTATTGGTTTATTGTGAGAGTAGAACAAGTCTACATATTTTATAGGTTGGTTTTATCAGGAGTGGAGGCAGGGACATCTCTTAGCCTGATTTTTATCTCCTAACAAGGCTGACAGACCAAAGTCTTTTCATAGCAATTTGTTGAAGACATCTGGTGAAGCTTTCTAAGGGATGAACACACTGCAGAGTGTTCCTCTGGTATCAGTTGGCATGGCAACCAGTAAAAGACTATTCAACATCAGTAGGTTTCAAAAAGGTTGAGGCCTAGTTGAAAATCCATTTGGGCTCCTACCTGCAAAATTCTTTTGAAAATGCACTAAATATTTTCTTAGGACTCTAGAGACTGAACCAATATGTACAAGAGTGGCACCTTCAATCTTAAATAATTTTCAAAACATGGGATTAATGATTCCAGTCACCAGAGGTATTACAGAAGACCTGGAATTACTGGCACTGTGCTGGAGAGGATATTAGTAGAAATATGGTTGTTGTTTCCCTTTGTGTCTTATTATTCAGGAAACAGAAGTGTTATTTTCATATTTCTATAAATTCTAAGTTAATAAGGCCAAATGAATGAAAGAAAATCTTCACAGGTTATTTTTTAAATCAAATATATTTATCCCAAAGAATTAAATATGATTTTTTTAATGCTGAAACTAAATCATCTATTTTAAAATATTTGTGGCCTCAGGACATTTTAATATAGATTTGTTTTCTCAAAGAAAATGTTACTATGTTATACTGGAATACTCTAGTTCAAGAGATGCTTTTTATAACATTATTATAAACCAGTTTAAGCAATTTGTTTTGCTGTCAATTAAGTGATAACTCTTTGAAAATCAAATAAATACTAAGTTTTTTGTTGATATACACACAATTTTCGTAAACTCTAACAAAGCTAAAGTAACATTAACTAAAATAAAAAGTTCCCATGTTCTTTTATCCAAAATACTTGTATTGCATTGTAGATTTATAGCCACGGTTCTAAAATGAAAAGAAGAAAAAGTGAAAGAAATTTCTAAAAACATGCCCTAAATATATATAAATGAGAAAAATAAATCTTAACATGATACATCATTGCCCTGACCATGAGTTAGAATTCAAGTATTTCATTTAAATTATCCATTCAACAGAAGGTAGTCATCAAACTTAATTTTTAAGTAAAAGGATGTTAATTAAAATTTAATTAATAATGTTGTTCTTGAATGATTGGATTTCGATGGCCCATAAACCTTGTGCACTGGAACCCAATAACAACCACCACAACCATTGCCACAATTATTTAGAACAGATCTATACCAAAGCCACATAATACAAGTGCTGTTCTCTAACCCCTCCCTTCCCAGACAGTGTGAGAATTAAGATGATCCAGGAAGCTCTGTTAAGTTGTTTGATATCAAGCCATGAGGCATATTCAAAGAGGAATTTATTTGTATAATATACAAATAATTGTGGTTACACTATATTACATTTTATTGCTTCAGCGGCAAAGGAAAACAGTGATTCAGTCTGCTACAAGGGACAGGAAGCCAAAAGATCTGGATATTTATCCTGGTTCTAACCCTGATCTTCTGAATGAGAGGGAACCCCTTCCTTTTCCCAACGTCTTAAATTTCCTCTCAGGAGAATGGGAAAAATCAGGTTGCCCTTGCTGCTTTCACCGAATTGTGGTAAAGAAGGTAATTTTGTATGACAAGGTTTTGAAAAGTATAAAGTTCTAAAGTATAAATTGACATTGTCACTAATAAAGTCAGGCATGTATAAAATTGAAATTTTTGGATAAAAATATTTCACATAATTAAATAATACCATTTAATTTCTGAGGCACTTAGAAATTCCAATACTTTCCTAGCTTCACCAGTGAGCACTGAAGAAGTTTTTCTCCTGGGTCCAGAAACAAAAGATGTTTCCTCAGCTCTCTCTTTTCTTCCCTTCCTTTCTCCCTCTCTCTCTCTCTCTCTCTCTCTCTCTCATCTCTAACTCCTTGAAAATTGCCCGGGTAACTACTACCTGCTCTGCCATGACTGCAAGACCGCTAGAAAAAGAAAGTCTGCTCACTCTCCAAAGTCCATTGATGTGGGACCACTTCCCTTACAGTCGGCTGGCACACACTGCCAATATTCTGTTCAATACAAATGAAGAAACAAGGTTGAATGAAGCTAGGTAATTAATCCAAAATTATAACTGTCGTGAAAGGACTTACCCATGCTTCCATCTATCTCCAATATTGTATGCATTTGAGCAAATCAGAAGAGCCAGAGAAGAGGCTTTTTCCTTCATATTTATTCAAATAAACAGTGAATGTTACCTATGAATCAATGAATAATTTATGAGTAATAGTCAAAGGAGGAATCTGTTCTGACTTCTGGCCCTTAGACCCCTAAACTGACTATACAAAGCAAGTCTTAACAGCTCCCAGAATTCTAGACCACTCTTCAGGCATTTAAGAGATGATATAGGTCATTGCTGCTAGAAAGGCTACAAAACTCTCAAGTTAATGGCTGTTGATTAACAGTGGGGGTTGTTCTGCACCCGCACCTTCTGCTGTGAATTTTGAAACCAAAAAGCACTGGCAATAAATGGCACACAGAGCCTCGGTTCTTCTGCTCGGCCCCACTTCTCATTTTCCACCCCTTGATAATTGTGCTCCCCCTCCCACCAGCAGATGCATTCTACTCCAATTTTTTGACATAAGACCTTCAATTCAGTGGATTGAGAGACAAAAGATAGGAAGAAATAGACAATCAGCATGACATATGAATGTAATTTAATGGACCAAAATTAAATTTTAATTTACAACATATGTTGACTACATGGCCCCAGGGAACTGACATTTGTGCATCATGGCTTGCTAAACTTGTTGCAGACATGGCTGCAAAGATGGAGTTTATCTCCAAGATGCAAAAGTTCCAAAAGCCAAGGGACTTCAACTAAACATCCTTTGAATCATTTTCCAGGATGCCAGGAATATCCTGTTACAAACCACAGTGGAGCTCACCAATGAAAGTTTGGGTAGAAGAGAAATTGATAATATGTCCTGGTATCTATTCCATTAAATGTTAAGCCTTCAAATGTGTTATTTCATCATAGCTTCAACCACCATATGCACAGGACTAAGTGCTCCAAACCGAGAGCTGAAGATTTATCTTGCACCTGAATCTACCCACTCTTCCCCCCATAGTCTTTATTCTAGACAATAACAGCATGATATATTTAGTTTTTAGCAATTTACCACCCATAAAATGCATATAGCCCATTTAGCTAAAAAATGGAAGGAGGAGGACAGAAGTCAGCATGGATCAAAAGCACACCTAATAGATCAATAAATTGTAAAAAGGAGGGATATCATACTATGATAGTCTCATAGTGAGTCAGGTACCAGTCCCTGGTCATATAAGAATATGGTGGTTTCCTGGAGTTCCCTGGTGGCCTAGTGGTTAGGATTCCGTGCTTTCACTGCCCTAGCCCAGGTTCAATCCCTGGTCAGGGAACTGAGATCCCTGAAGCTGGGGCTGGACACACATGCACATGGGCAATCCAAAGAGAGAGGCCGGTGAATTCCCTGGTGGTCCAGTAATTAGGACTCCAAGTTTTCACTGCCAACGGCCTGGGTTTGAAATAAGAAGATCTCCCAAGATGTGCAACTCCACCAGAAACAAAAACAAAAACAAAACAAAACAAACAAAACAACAACAACAAAAACCCCAGAGAGGCCAGTGTTTCACAAACATGAAAGATGAAATGGCAATGAGACAGTTTGCTCTTGCTGGAGAAAAATTATTATATTATGAATTAAATGAGATTTTGCTATCACCCCTGAGACATGCAAAGGCATGCACTAAAGTGCATATTTAATGAAATATTCTGAGGTAATTTTTCATATTTGACCTAAAAGGTGCCCTGCCTCCCCATCAGTGGAACCATAACAATGATCTCAAATGGTTGCAGGAATAGAGCTTGATGAGGAGAGTCAGCGTGTGATGGTGGAGAAAGAAACCACTCAGGTGGACCTCCAACCTTAGTCTGTTGAGAACTCGCTGAGAGCCTGGGCAAGTCGTGTCATGGCCCTAAGGCTTAGTTTCACTGTTTATAGAAGTAGCTTGGAGATTCTGTCCATCTCTCTGAACTTCTACATCATTGTTATGGTTGTTTTTCTTGCGGAGGTGGGGCAGGCTGAGTTCTTTTGCAAAGATTTGGAGCCATATTCATAGTTTTCTTCAATTAATCATTTCTCAACTAAATAATTACCCATCAGATGAACTGAGGGTCCTCTATTTTCCAACTTCAGAATATCTTATTCTAATGAGGTCATTAGCTTTAACTCATGTCGATCTTTGCTTTACAGTTGCAATTTTTCTAAATGTTCAAGAGACACTGGGTACCAAAAAATAAACTTTTTCCTACCTCTTTTTTTTTTTTGGTTAAAATTTTTTGTTTATTTGACTTATTTGTTCTAGAATATACATGGATTAATTTACTCAGCCAATAAAATCACACACACACAACAAATTAGAATCTTCAATATTCTTATCACAAAAATGAGGGAAATCAGAGTGGCCTCAATTTGAAGTTAAATCCTAGGTGGACCCTAGAATCTAACAATGAAGAATATGTTACTTTCACACTTTTATAAACTATGAACCACTGTTATCCAGCTTAGAGACTCATTGGAAGTGGAGACTCAGAATTTTACCACTATCTTGAATGCCTTAAATGCAAATTAACAATACCAAGGTTGGGTTTCAAAGTATAGTTCTCTTGTTTTGTTTGCTGATAATTCTAAAATTTGAATTAGATTCTTCGTACAGTCATACTCTTTAAACCCAGAGAACATGTAAGAAAAAAATTAATAGGTTTTTACCTGACTTTGATCAACAAACATTTATTAGGTACAGAGTACATTATCATTGTATCAAGTGCTGGGAATATAGAAGAAAATAAAACCATGGAGGCTTCTTACATGGGGCTGTATGGAGGAGGGGCATCCACTGACTGCAGAGCAATGTCCCCAGTGCTAAGGGAGCGTGAAATAGGAACTGATCTGTTCTGTCTGAGAGGTCACAGAAAGGTTACCCAGAGGAAGTGCTGCAATCTAAAGGATGGATGGGCCTTAGTTGGATAGAAAAAGGGCAAGGGGAAAGGAATTCTAGGCAGAGGGAGAGGCAACTGACCGAAGAGCTGAAGCTTTGGGGAGAAGGAATATGAAGTAATCTGAAGATATATTCTAGAATATAAATTTAGAAAAATCATCTGTGACCTTATTGTTCAGGACTTTGGATGCCATGCATGGACTTTGAGATTTATTCTCTTAGAAAATGAGGAGTGTAGGTGAGAATAGTTCTAGTACCTCAAGGAAGAAGAGACAAATCAAGAGTTTCTCTCTGCCCTGCAAATTTGAAGTCTACATGTGGATGGCAGGGACATTGGAGAAAGCAGTGGGAAAGGCATTAAAATAAAGCCCCAAGGATGGGGCTTGCTTGCATTCATTTCGTTCATGTAATGAATGAACCCTAAGAGCTACATCTGAAATGATGAATAAGAATTGGCCCTGAGCCACATTTAATGTCTCTGGGTCTCAACCTCCTCATCTATAAAGAGAGGGCATAAGGCTGGCTCAGTGGTTCTCAACCTCAGCTGCCCATCAAAATCAGCTGGGGAAATTTTTAAAATATCAATGTCTGGGATCAATATTAAATCAGTGTCTTTGGGTGGCTTGGGGGGTGCAGGATGGGAGAGTCGCCCGGTTGGTTGTTTAATGTTCCCCAGGTGATTCTAACGTGCAGCCAGGATTGAACACTACTGAATAAGATAATCTCTGAGGTCGCTTTCATTTGTGAAGTTGATATTCAAGACTAGCCCAAGTAGAAGTTGCAAAAAACAGATAACCTGTTCATCGATGTCTTCCATACTGTGAGCACTTCCCGTTCCTGCACCTGAAACCCAGTGTCCTTGTGCTCCCCAGGAAGTCCCACTAAGATGCTTACTCATATCTTGGAAAAGTCTACTACTGAAGATTTCTGTCCATTGTCAATAAAAAAATATGCCTGGCTGACATGTAATCTATCAGAGATTGGCCTCTGCTGAGAAGCTGTCTTTTTGATTAGTTTTTAACAAAGGTCTTTCTCAGTTTACTCCCCTTCACCCTCCTCAATTTCAGGTAAACAACTTTCTTAACTAACCCCTATTTGCTCTTCCTTATCCCTGAGTTTTTCGTGTGTAAAATTTTACATGCCCTCCATCCCCTTCATACATGCTACCTCCTATTCAAATTGTATCCAGTTTTCCAAATCCAGTTCATGTACTATTTTTTTATTTTTAAGAAATCTGCCCAGACTTTGCTTTCCTGAATTTATATCACTATCCTCCAGTAATATTTGCATATCTCATCTATTTTATAATCAATTTTATACTTAATTATTCCCTCTCTGTGAGATCTCTTATTGTTGTCTAAACTGTTATTCAAATATTCGTCAATGTTTACCTTCTTTGGGAAGAATTAAATAGGAAAAAAATTAAATAAGAAAATTATATAGGATATTAAATTTAATTAAATAGGTATAAAGGCTGAAAGAATTTTTAATCTGCCAGGAGTTATAGAAATGTAACTTACAATCCATTTATTTATTTGATGTATATTTATCAAGGACCTACAATCTACTGGTCTTGTTTCAGGTGCTAGAGATTCTGAAAAAAAAAACAAACCATCCTGGAGACATGGATATGTACTAAAGCTTGGCAAGGCCACAGATAAGAATGAATGGATAGGTGGATGGATAGAGGGCCTCTTTGGGCTGTGTGGATATCCTGGATGATTTATGTTAGGGCTTTACATAGGCTTAGAATAGTTTGTGTGAGCCCATTTCCTCATTCTTGGAAATGGTAAGACTATATCATTCTTCTTCAGAGAAAAACTGAATTGACTTATGATTACAGCAGAGTACCAAGAAAGCACGGCAACTCTATTGTACTGGCTTTCAAACAGGTTATTCCTACTCCTTATCATATATCTGTAACCTTCCTCAATTTGTGTGTAGGAGGAGTTCTTTCACGTTTGATTAATATTTTGTTATAGGTATTAGATTTATTTTTGTAAGAGAAGTAGCTTTAATGGCTTAAAATTTTTGGTATATATATATATATGGCTTGACTTTACTAGGATTGTAAAATTTTCCTTAGTTTCAATCTCCCACAAATATTTCAAGGAACATTGCTGGCTAAACATCAATTTGAATAAAACATCAACAAATTAAATTGGAAAACACTTCTTTGCAGTTATAATAGGATAAAAAGTCAAAAGAGGATAATTAAATTATTTGTATTTTGATAATTTCCAAAGGAAATGGCAGACAGTACAACAGAGTTGACAATGTACACTAAAAAGTCCTGTCAAAGTTTCCTTAAAAAACTAAAAATAGAACTACCATATGACCCAGCAATCCCACTACTGGGCATATACCCTGAGAAAACCATAATTCAAAAAGAGTCATGTACCACAATGTTCATTGCAGCTCTATTTACAATAGCCAGGAGATGGAAGCAACCTAAGTGTCCATTGACAGATGAATGGATAAAGAAGATGTGGCACATATATACAATGGAATATTACTCAGCCATAAAAAGAAATGAAATTGAGTTATTTGTAGTGAGGTGGAGGGACCTAGAGTGTGTCATACAGAGTGAAGTAAGTCAGAAAGAGAAAAACAAATACCGTATGCTAACACATATATATGGAATCTAAAAAAATAAAAGGTTCTGATGAACCTAAGGGCAGGACAGGAATAAAGACACAGACATAGAGAATGGACTTGAGGACATGGGGAGGGGGAAGGGTAAACTGGGACGAAGTGAGTGAGTGTCATGGACATATATACACTACCAAATGTAAAATAGATAGCTAGTGGGAAGCAGGCACAGAGCACAGGGAGATCAGCTTCGTGCTCTGTGACCACCTAGAGGGATGGGATAAGGAGGGTGGGAGGGAGATGCAAGAGAGAGGAGATATGGGGATATATGTATATGTATAGCTGATTCATTTTGTGAAACTAACATGCCATTGTAAAGCAATTATACTCCAATAAAGATGTTTAAAAAAAATAAAGTGGTAAAACAAAACAAAATGAAAAAAGTTCTGTCAAGCTCCTTCCACACACATGAGCATAGTAAGGTTTAAATTTGATGGAAAGCCACCAGCCAGTTCTCATAAAATCAAACCCAGTTCGCCATTTCTGCTGCTGACAGGATATGTCATTGCTAGGAAATAAGGCAACAAGCTGCCGTCTCCAAGGTATCAGCACCTCAGAGACAGATGAGGGGAAGGGGCCCATGTGTAAACAGAAATGACCTGTGCCGCAGAAGAATATGTGTGATTTCCTGGAGCTTGTTTGTGTCTTACTTGGCTAGAAGGGCATTGGAACAGTCTTAGGGAAAGTATTCTGCTCCTTAAGGCAAGGTGGCTTATTATCAGAAAAGAAACAATAATAAATGGAAGAAAAAGAGCCAGAGTGGTGATTTTTCAAACTCGGGGGCAGGTAATAAGTATCCATGAGACATTTTTGTACACTGTGTGATATTGAAACTCACTTTAAAAAGTGCATGTGTGTATGATTTGCACATAAACTTTCCCATAAGATAAAGCACTTTGAGTCTTCTAGCCACAAAAAACTGGGTGTATATTGAGAAGAAATATTGTAATTTCATGTATGGGAGTGTATGTGTGTGTGTGTGTGTGTGTGTGTGTGTGTGTACAGAATAAATATGTATACTATGTTAGTTTATATAATTCACATAGTTTGCATATACAGCTATAAATTTGATAAAATATTAAAATATGCAGGCTGGAAATTTTCAAGTGTGTGCACACATCCAATCTATGTGAGAGCACATATCTGTGATCAATTTGTATTTCATATGTCTTAGCTAGGGATTTGTACTTCAGCAAAAAGGGTTACAGAGTCCATTAGCTGATCTGAATTTATGACAGTACATCTCTTGATGTTCAGCTATGACAGGAATTACTCTCCTCTAATGAGTAATAAATGTGGGTAAGTCATGTGTCCCATTGGATTACTTGGCTAAAATCACATTTAGAAGATGGCTAATTGTCTAAAATTTATCCAAATCCAATACAAATTTTATTGCCACTAATTGCCTTTGCAGGTTTTGGAGCATTAAGCATATTTACATGTATTTTTCATAGCACTCCTATGCACATGTAATGCATGAATAGAATAGTCATGACTATCCAATTTAAACTTTTCAGCTATTTTGGTAATTTAACATTAAATCATTATGACGAAATATAACTTTCCATTTTTAGAGCTGTGACAAATTGCATTTTTAAACTAAATGTTTTTGTCATGGGTAGTCTATTATTATTGTTTTGCAGTTTTGGCACGACTTAATTGTAATATCAGTGTTATCAACAAGTAAGAACATATTGTAATACCTGTTAGTCCTATTGTAGATTTATTTGTATTGCCATTCTAAGTCAGCTGAACTATTTTACCCAGTGCCACCATACTAAACAGCTATTTGCAAAACTTTTATATTAATCCCTTATTTGAAATTGCATATATAAAATTGGTGTTTGATGCTGAATAAACAAATTTTTAAAGCATAGAAAATATGTATGAGAGATAACATAGCTAAATATGTAAGAAAGTCTACAGTTTTAAAAGATTTCTATAGGAATTTTAAGTTTTTCCTTTATTAAACAAGTTCATAAAATAATAAAATAAATATTCAAAGGGTTTGGGCTGAGATGTTTTCACATTGAAATACAGTAAGTCCCCTACAAACGAACGTTCAAATTGCAAACTTTCAAAGATGGGAATATGCATTCCAATGTCCAACCACGTAAGTTAATTCACATGTCTGGCGTACATTACCATGTGTGTGCATCCTCTACAAGCGGTTGTACTTTTGTGTACTTTACTGTACGGTACTGTATAGAGTACAGTAGTACAGCCTCTTTATTTCAAACCCAGGATGTCTGGAAGCAAGCGTAAAAGCAGCAGTGATGTAGCTGGTACTGTTAAGAAGCACCAGCTGTTGTACTGTACTACTGTACTTTTCAAGGTACTGTACTGTAAGATTAAAAATGTTTACTTTTCTTGTTTGTTTTTTATGTATTATTTGTGTGAAAAGTATTGTAAACCTATTACAGTACAGTACTATAGAGCCGATTGTGTTAGTTGGGTACCTAGGCTAACTTTATCAGACTTACAAACAAATTGGACTTACAAATGTGCTCTCAGAACAGAAGTCGTTCATGTGTAGGGGACTTACTGTATTCTTCCTTATGAAAATATCCAAGGTAAAAAAGATTAGATTGAGAGATAACAATAAAAAAGAGAATAAAATATATAAATACATATTTTATCAACTAAAAGTTCAGTGAGATAGCAATTTGAGGTCAAATGGCAGTTTCATCCTATGTTCCTATTCCAAGCATATAGAAATAATTGATAGCTTATAAAAAAATATAAATACACAATGGGGTTTCTATACCAAAAAGAGACATGACTGTGGATCAGAAACAGAGAGGGGGACTTCCCTGGTGGCGTGGTGGTTAAGAATCCTCCTGCCAATGCAGGAGACGTGGGTTGGATCCCTGGTCCTGGAAGATCCCACTGCTGTGGAGCAACTAAGCCTGTGCACCACAACTACTGAGCCTTTGCTCTAGAGCCTGTGTGCTACAACTACTGAGCCCGTGTGCTACAACTACTGAAGCCCATGGGCCTAGAGCCCATGCTCTGCAATAAGAAAAGTCACCGCAATGAGAAGCCTGTGCACCGCAACAAAGAGTAGCCCTTGCTCGTTGCAACTAGAGAAAGCCCATGCACAGCAACAAAGATCCAATGCAGCCAAAATATAAATTAAATTAAAAATAAAATAAAAAAGAAAAGAAACAGAGAAGGAACCCACGGTGTGAGTATGGACTGCTTACTGGAAGCCAGACCTTGAAACAAGTCATCTCAGTCTGGTCCCAAAGCCCAGGTGAACATGGAGGGAGCTGGATGGTCAAAACTGTAGGTGCCCCCATGAGGTCTCACTCTGTTTGCTTGTGAATAGGACCTAGAATGCCACCTACCAGGCTGGGGAAGAGACAGAGTCACCCAATGGGAATAAAAATCCATGCCAGGATGTCCCATGTTGCCACATCAGCAGCCTGATCTGCTACATGGTAAACCTGGGCTCTAAACTTAAAAACTTCATACAGGGAGAAGCACACTAGAGAAAAATCCCTGGAGAGATGAGTGACTAAAATGAATTAAAACCATGTGAGGAAATTCAGTAACATGAAAGAGAGAAGATGGACTCAACAGACTTAACAAATTCCTATCTAAGGAAATAATGATAATGAAACAATTTGGAAAAGACTATATAACATAGACTCTTTAAATTTTCTATAGCTATAATAGAGGAAGTAGTCCCCATGAAATAAGAGAAACACAATCCATCAAAAAGTAAGAAATTATTATTTTAAAAGTATAGGTTTCTGTGAAAAATAATCTGTTAGAAATATTAGTAATGAAACATATGGTCAAAATATTTTTTAAAAGAATAGATGAGTTTAAAGTCACCCAGAAGCAACTAAAGAAATAGTTATTAAATTAGAAGACAGGGCTTCCCTGGTGGCGCAGTGGTTGAGAGTCCGCCTGCCGATGCAGGGGACACGGGTTTGTGCCCCGGTCTGGGAAGATACCACATGCCGCGGAGCGGCTGGGCCCGTGAGCCATGGCCGCTGAGCCTGCGCGTCTGGAGCCTGTGCTCCACAGCGGGAGAGGCCACAACAGAGAGAGGCCCGCGTACCCCCCGAAAAAAAAAAAATTAGAAGATAGAACCTAGGATACCTGCAATAGTGTACCACAAAAAGATAGAAAATATGAAAGAAAAATTGATATTCTAAGATTAATTAAGAAGTTCCATTTCATGTTTAACATTTCAGAAAAAGAGAATGGGAATAAATTTAAATAGAAAATATTCAAAAGTTTCACAGCTAAGAACTGTCCATACTAAAATATCATCACATTGAAAAAGCCCGAAAGTATGGTAATTATGTTCAATTCACATCTGAACACATCATAACAAAATTGTAGGATATCAGAGATAAAAGAAATCCTAAAAGCCACAAGAAAGAAAAATTGTGTTGCTTACAATGAATGTCAAAAAGACCAACAGCAGATTTCTCATCAGCAACTAGGATACCCAAATACAGTAGAGTGATAGTTTTAAAACCATTATGAAGAAATAAAACACATAAACTTAAATTTTTTTACCCAGTCAAATAACTATTTCAGAGAGATAGGCATTTGTTATATTTTCTGACTGCCTCTTTGTTGCTTCAAGAAGCAAGAAGTAAAATGAAAATAGGAAAACTGTGAGGCAACAGGAAATGATGAGAAAAAAATTAGTAGAGTCCAATAGTAAACCGAAATGAATAGAGATCACAATAAATTAAGAAAATAAAATATACAAATTTGTGTATATTTAGCTAAGGGAATCTTTGTTGTTTCTGAGTTTTCTACTCCTTTTGCGAATTCTCAAAACTTGTATAATTGGATTTAAAATGAAATTAGAAACATTAATAACAGAAATAAAACTGAAGAAAATCAAATCAAACATTAATATCAGGTAAAAAGTACAGAAAATTGAAGACTAAAGTAAAAAAGTAGGTATTGTAAATAATGAGTAAGAAAAAGATTTAATGATGATAAAATATGATAACTACAGAAGAAAAAGATAGAAGATAGTCTAAACATTTACAAATTGGTGTCCCTAAACGAGATCAGAAAAAAATTAAATTGAAGTAATAATCAAGTCACAAGAAGAGAATTTACTACCCAAGTCTTCAAATTATGCAAAGAGAATTAAAATACATGCATATCGGTTACATTTTCTGAAATTCCAGAATAAAGAAACTATAAAGAAGCAAAAAGTTGTCCTTAAAAGAACAAAAATTAAGCTTGCTTGAGACTTACCTTTTATGACATTAAATACCAGAAGGTAATGGATTAAATAAAGGAGAAAATTGTAGGACTCAATTTTCAATATTCTGTGAAGTTGTTGGTAATAGAATAAAATAATCAAAAGGTACTTTGATTTATATAAAGATTCAGAAATTATTGTGCTTAAATATTTTTCCTGAATAAAGTCTCAAAGATTCAGTGTAACTGTTTGAGAAAGAAACCAAAATAAGTTGAAAATGGGAAAGCTGTATTAGAAAAGGACTGGTAATGATCATTGAAAGCAACCATTAAAATTTCAAAAAAGCTTAATTTTTATATATAATTTCAGACAAATTTAGTTGCTAAAACAGAGGAAGATAAATAATGTAAAATTAAAAAAAATAACATATTCCTCTGCGTCTGGAATCTCTAAGTGAAATAAACCATACCAGGAAATAGGAGAGGAGAGAAGAGAACTCATGTAAACAGAATCCAAAAATTCGTATTTCATTCAGGACCTGATAGGTAGAAAACTATTGTCTTAAGGTTTTGATGAAAAGGTAATCATGAAAAGAATGATAATCAAGATCTATTTAAATCAAATCCATATAAATCATAATGAAATAAATATTTGATCCAATTATCACAATTATGATCCAAATTATGATCCAAATCCATAATTTGATCCAAATTATGATTTGATCCAAATTATAACATAGAAATTATGTAAAATAGAAGGCATAAATATGTGACATACCAGTTGTGAAAATAAATATTATAGGGTTAACACTTCAATTATAAGTTAATAATTTCGGCCTCATTCAAAACCCAGAAATCCACCCATAACCTATCTATAGGAGGTAAATCTAAAACAAAACAGCATAAAGGTTAAAAGAAAGAGAATTGCAGTGACATATCATAAATGTTATTTTAAAAAAAGTAATTGGGGTTCTATTTTAATATAGCCAAATCTGATTTTACTTATGCCAGCTCTGGTGGGCCAGCACAGTCGGGGGATGGGAGGTGAACTCTTTTGTTCTTGTAAATGAAGAATAATATAACCATTGGAAGGAAAAAAAATGCAATATGGGCAGATTGTCTACCCAGAAACCTCAAGAAATCAATCACAAAAATTTTTTTTAAAAAAGAAACAAAACAGAGGAATGAGTTTAGTAAATTAGATGTTTCAGAAATCAAGAAGAGTTCTTAAATATCAGTAATAATACAATACAATGAGAAACATAATAGCATCACAGATCATTCTTCAATTTTCAAGTATAGGTGGGGATGCCCCAAATCTGTTTGCAAATTGCTGACAGTGGTACCCACAGGGCTAATGTGTCTGGGAAAATTTAACAGGAATGTGCTGTTGCCTGACCTGGCTGCTGCCACTGGTGACTAGATTTTCATGCAACACAGAACAGCCAGTATGGAGGAAGTTGCATGAACCTACAGAAAATTTTTTCCAGGTTTCTTGTCTACATGGCAGTTTTCAAATTATAATTTTCATATACTTTGGTAACTAGGAATTTTAATTTATATATTCTAAAACTTTGACATATGTAGGGAAATTAAGATTATACAGCACTGAGGTAATAGGGACTAAAGGCCAGTTTAGTTGATCAGTTAAGAAAAACATATTAAATTCATATATACACACTAATGGTATGGTAGATTGAAAACCATAAGCAGGAAAGAGAAGAGATTTAGATTGTGAGTCTCAAGAGAAAAAAATCAACACAAAACTTTAGTTCGTATCTCAAGATAGTGTGCATTTTGTTATTTAAAAATTTCTATATTATTATTCTGCTTTTCTATTATTTCTTATTAGTAGGATGGCAATTCCATTTGTAGTACTATATGTGAATTACTTTTGATTTTCTTTCCCTTTCATATAATACGTGCCATTAAACATAACAGAGATCAAAAGGGTCATTGGGATTTCTAGTCTTTGCAGTCAATTTTCTGGAGTCTTCAGCAAAAGTGTAAAGAAAAGGAGAGGACGAATATAGAGAATTCTAAACTTGGGGACAATTCACTATAATTTAATACATGATTTGGCATGACAATAACTGGGAATATCAAGGTTAGGGGATAAAAGGAAGAAAACAGTAGCTAAAAAAGGAAAGCTTTTTTTTTTTTTTTTGGCAATCAATTGAAACAGGTTGAGTTGCTTAAAGGAGTTGTGACTGGTTATTATAGAAGTGAAAGGTCAGGTACAATGTGATAAAAGCTTTTTGAAATACTCACATGAATTCCCTTACTGCAAACCAAAATGCCATGTATTGATCAACATAATGTGAGTAGCTTGAAGAAATTTTGGTCAACAACCTGGTTATCCATTCCAAATGGTGGACAAACTTGAAAAGCATGTGTTTCAAGTGTAAAATGAAGAAAAGAGCTAATCGGAAGATGGAAAATGTGGAAGGTGGGCTTTTTTGAATAGGGAGATTAGAACTTAAACATATGTAAAAAGTGATGTAATGTTGAATGACAAACATGAATACAAAGGAAAAATTTTTTCCTCCGGAAGAGAAATGCATTAGTCCAGTTAGTAGAGCTAATTCACACCATACAAAATAAACAGCAATTGGTTCAAGCAGTTAAGTCTAGAAAAATAAAAACATAAATATTTTAAAAGTACATACACCCATTATATTTTCTCAGAGAATGAAAGATATTTTAAAGGATATAAGATAACTATGAAAAAAGTAATCAGTCAAAAAGAGAAAAATATTAAACACTAAAATAAAAGACATAAAACACAATGGGAAAGTAATTTGCATTGTACAGACCAAAGTTACTTTTCCTACATGCAAAGCATTTACAATCACTAAAGCACACAGACACATATACATTGACATACAAGTGCAAGCATACACATAGAAAAATGATATATTTTCCAAAGAAAATATTCAAAGACAATAAACATGCAAACTATAGTTAACATTACTTGTAAGCAAAGAAATGAAAAGCAAAGATCAACAAAATGAGGTATTGTTTTTATGTATCAATATGGCAATACAAAATAATCAGCATTTAATGTTGGTCAAAACGTCAGGCTGCAAACATTCTTCACACCTGTGGGGTTGCATCTATTAATGCAGTTTCCCAGAAGAAAATATTTGAAAATCTATATCAAATGTAATTTTGTAACAGGACTATACCATAAGGAAACCAGAAGACCCATACAAAAATATGATCTACAATATCATACACAATAGTCTTACATAAAAAACAGAGACAATCTAAATAACTGTCAGCTAACTATAATTTATATCTAAAACAGAACATTCTGTATCCATAAATATCATATTTAGAAAAATAGTTACATGAAAGAATATTTATGATACAAACTTAAGTTTAAAAAATTGTACTAAAATATTTTGTAGAGTAAAATCCAAATATATTAAATGTATTTTATAGGTGTGTATAGTAAAATATTAGCATATTGGTAATAGTAATTGCTGGTGGTAAATTTCGAGCATTTATTAAAGTTTATATGATAAATAAGCAATTACTGATAATCCAGTAAGTGTTCTATGGTTTTTAAAAAGCTGAAATAACTTTGAATTGTATCCAAATAAAAATAGGTAGAAAGAGAGGTAGATGGATACACAGATACATGACACAGCAAATACAGTGAAATGCTAGTAGTAGAATCTAGGTGATAGGCATATGGGCCTTCACTGTAAAAGTCTTTCAACTTAGTGGTATGTTTGAACATTTTCATAATAAAATTTCACAAAAAATTAAAAGATATAGCAACAAAATTGTGATATGCCCACTATGATGTGTTAAAATTATATTTCTTTTTATTGCATTTATTGAAATATTGATGTATTTAACCTGAGCAAAATATTATTTTTATTAGTTTTAATACTCTGCTGGTTGGGAGTCAGAGGAAAAAAAAGAGATTTTCACAGCAGCAGATTCATAGAGGATGAACAATAACAATGTTAACCAGCAAATAGTTAAAATATAAGTTCATCTCTCTTTGAAAAAACTAAAATTATATTATAAGTTATATATTATAAAACTATATTTTACTAAACTCAGTTCTTTGTAAGAACTTAATTTTTGCTTTGTTTTCCTAGTTTTTCAAATCTGTTAATGCATATATGATCATTAATAGCTCTGAACTTTTACCTACTCAGGCAAGCAGGATAGTCCCTGCACTGGTATTTTCCTCCCTAATTACGTGGAGCATTCTCCCCAAGTCCCTTACATGGGACCATTAGTTGGTCTGGGTTATTGCATTCTACTAAAGCTAACCACTCCAGGACTCAGGCCCTGCACCTGAGAACATCAAAGTGCATTGAGGCTAGGTTGCCACCACTGTCTCTTTCTTATGGTGCCACTGAGATAGTACTTCACTCTTCACATCTATGTCACCCTTGCCAATGAGGCTATTGCAAAGTGAAAACAAAACTTCCCCTTGTTCTATTAAATTCAGTTGGCATGCACAGCAAAGATGACTGGCTCCATCTGAATTTCAAGAAAATGTTACCTCCACTTAATTCATTGGCATCATTCCTTCTGTAGCCTCTCTTGTTCACATTGGAAGTCTATTCCCCCTTTTACCAGGCACTGGTGTGGCTGGAACTTCACTAGTACAACCTGAGAGTCCAGAGAGCTGGGCTTCATTGCCACTGTCCCTGTCTTGGCTTTAGCATCAGTTTAGCTGTATATACATAACCACTGCAGTGCACGTTCCTGCCAACTCATCCTGACCAACCTCGAATTTGCAGAGACAATACTCCTTCCTTCTGTTTCACGTTTAAACAGCAAAATGTTAGAGACTTTAGGGAGAAAGTCCTTTGGGTTCACATTGACACAGTTATTTTCCTCACTAGCAAGTATCCACTCTCATTGAACCCAAAACCACCAGCCTCTTGTGGTCCTTCCATACTTGACTGTCGTCCATACTTGAATCTGCTGAAGCTATTGAGGGGTGGGAGGGGGGCAGGGATATTCATATGAAGGGTATTCAAGAAGATAAACACCCAAGGCATCCATTCAGAGAGGTAAAAATAAGTTGTATAAGGGTGCTCTGTGTAGATGTACCCTGTTGGGTTGAGTATACCATATACAGATGTGTTCTGTTAAACTGGAAAGACATACTTACTGTGAGTTATAAACTAAGAAAGGGAATACGAGGCAACTAAGGAATAGGTGGGCAGCCTCTCACGCTTAACAGAATCTGTATATTTGATGAGATCCATCTCAGCAAACCACTGGCAAGTGATGCCTTGTGAAATCTAGATGGTTAGTTGGTCAGCTAAACATCCTTTATGAGTTGTCTTTCTCTTTTCCATATGCACTGAGTAAATTTTGGAACTATTTTACATGTGACAATCTTCTCCCTGGAATGTAGCTTGATGGGAAGTCTCTTACATGTTTGTTACATGGACTGAAGTCCCCCGCAGACACTGCCAGCATCTCAGTCTCCAAGTAAATGGGATAATTCAGCTCCCCACACTAGACTTATCCAAGTGCCAATTCCAGTCTAGCTGAGACTTCCCCTCCTGGTCAGGTAGCTCATGTGTCAACAGGTATAAACTAGAGCTAAGAATTTTGTGCAAAGATCTCTCTGCTGTGTTCACCTTATTGTATTAAACCTACATACCAATTAATGTTTAGGAAATTTGATATTAGTGACCCAACTTTAGGATGGTTTATGTACTAATGGCTTACACATTTAGAAATCCTTTTTCTCCTCCTCTGATAACCAAACCTTCCCTCTTTAACATGGCTACTATAACCATTATCTCTTTTTTCCACTTGGCCTTATACAGGCTCTACATTTTTTTTTTTTGGTTATTAGGGTAGCTACCTGGAAGACTAGCCCTTCAAATGTAGCTCCCCAGCTTCTCAAAGCACACTAACTTGAGCCTCTCATCCCTCAAATAGAAGAACTCTACCTTGAAGATCCTAAAAGTAGAAACAATAGAGTTGAGTGCCCCATTGAAGTCTAGGTGTGGTTTCCTTGGTGACTTAGAAAGTTAGGTAAATAACATAGGTCAGAGCACTCCTATTTCCAATCTGTGATAAGAGCTTAGAGACCAGGTCCTCTTCACTCTTGCACCCAACACAATGCTGTTGATACATTCCTGAAATATAACCCTAAACTAGGTGTAGATCCCAAAGACTGAAGTGTCTGCTTTGTACTACACCTGATAGATGGAAGATCTCTAATTAACCTGGTTGGAATATCCAGGAGGCTCAGTATCTGACACTTTTGGATTATTTGCATTTAATACTAAGCATTTTTATATTCTAAAATTATTGTTTCTACAATCCAGAAGTTTTACTAAAATCATTAACACTTATTTTTGGTAAATGAAAATATCATTTTCAGGGGATTTTAAACTGTTAAAATATATTTTTTAAATGGTATTTTAGTCAAAATCTAACTTAGAGTTATACTTAAAAGTAAGTCTAAATTACTGAGTTAATCACTGTTCATTATTTTTAATGCAACCAGAGTACATTGTGCCAAAACAAGTTTTCTAAATCAGATAAACATTGCCATAAGCACTAAAACACATATTTTAAAAATTTATAGCCATGGCTATACTACTGTGTAATTTGTAATTTGTGTTATTTGTGAAACTTCAAAATAACACTTGATTTTTTTACTCTTTCCATTAAGAGAAGTCCTATCTGATATCAAAAATATTGACTTCAATATTGTTTACCAAGTATGCATTACACTTTTTTAAAAAATAATCAAATAATATGTGAATTTGAAAACTGATTGAAGCACACTAGAGTGGAGAACATTTCCAACCACACAGAAATAACAAATTGTAATGATTTTCACTATTCTCAATCAAATTGAAAGTCCATTTTCTGATTCTGCTTCATTTTTAAAGCTCATTTGACTCAAATTAATTTTTCTTTGCCCATGTGCATGCCCTCTAATTTGACCAATGGCTCTTGCTAATTCACAGTGACAGGTTTGAATGATGTCATCACTTTTTTATTATTTCTGAATTCACTGAAAAATATGGTGAAACTATCATAATAAGAGGTACAATCCCAGGAAAGTCTTAACAAATATCATTTCTAAGTTGTTTCCACTGAACAACTGTAAAATTTTGCTTCATCTTTTCTATATATTTATAGTTCAGTTAAAACCAAATAGTGCTGCCAGACCAAGGCCACAACTCATTTGGATAAGACACTGAACTCAGCAAGGTCAGACAACAGTGCTCAAGGTCATATGACAAGTTCATAGCATAACTGGGGCTATAATGCCCCTTACTAGGGCTGCCCTGAATACTTACCCAGTGGTGTTTCATCAAAATAAAAACAATTCTGGGGACAGGCCTGTATTCATCTGGTCATAACTGTGACAGTGGTTTTTCTGGTTCTGTTATTTTATTTTATTTTTTATTGTTTTAATTTTTATTGGAGTATAGTTGATTTACACTGTTGTGTTAGTTTCAGGTGTACAGCAAAGTGAATCAGTTATACATATACATATATCTACTCTTTTTTAGATTCTTTTCCCATATAGGTCATTACAGAGTATTGAGTAGAGTTCCCTGTGCTATACAGTAGGTTCTTATTTGTTATCAATTTTATATATAGTAGTGTGTATATGTCAATCCCAATCTTCCACTTTATCCCTCCCCCTACTTACCCCCTGGTAACTGTAAGTTTGTTTTCTACACCTGTAACTCTATTTCTGTTTTGTAGATAAGTTCATTTGTACCCACATATAAGCGATATCCTATGATATTTGTCTTTCTCTGGCTTATTTCACTCAGTATGACAATCTCTAGGTTCATCCATGTTGCTGCAAATGGCATTGTTTCATTAATTTTTATGGCTGAGTAATATTCCATTGTATATATGCACCACAGCTTCTTTATCCATTCCTCAGCTGATGGACATGTAGGTTGCTTCCATGTCCTGGCTATTGTAAATAGTGCTGCAATGAACACTGGGGTGCATGTATCTTTTTGAATTATGGTTTTCTCCAGATATATGCCCAGGAGTAAGATTGCTGGATCATATGGTAGCTCTATTTTTAATTTTTTGAGGCACCTCAATACTGTTCTCCATAGTGGTTGTACCAATTTACATTCCCACCAACAGTGTAGGAGGGTTTCCTTTTCTCCACACCCTCTCCAGCATTTATTGTTTGTAGATCTTTTGATGATGGCCATTCTGACTGGTGTGAGGTGGTACCTCATTGTAGTTTTGATTTACATTTCTCTAATGATTAGTGATGTTGAGTATCCTTTCATGTGTTTGTTGGCAATCCATATATCTTCTTTGGAGAAATGTCTATTTAGGTCTTCTGCCCATTTTTGGATTGGGTTGTTTGGTTTTTGATATTGAGCTGCATGAGCTGCTTATAAATTTTGGAGATTAATCCTTTGTCAGTTGCTTCATTTGCAAATATTTTCTCTCATTCTGAGGTTTGTCTTTTCATCTTATTTATGGTTTCCTTCACTGTGCAAAAGCTTTTAAGTTTCATTAGGTTCCATTTGTTTATTTTTGGTTTTATTTCCCTTTCTCTAGGAGGTGGGTCAAAAAGGATCTTGCTGTGATTTATGTCAAAGAGTGTTCTTCCTATGTTTTCCTCTAAGAGTTTTGTTGTTGTTGTTGTTGTTGTTGTTGTTGTGGTATGCAGGCCTCTCACTGTTGTGGCCTCTCCCGTTGCGGAGCACAGCCTCCGGACGCGCAGGCTCAGGGGCCATGGCTCACGGGCCCAGCCGTGGCATGTGGGATCTTCCTGGACCGGAGCACAAACCCGTGTCCCCTGCATCAGCAGGTGGACTCTCAACCACTGTGCCACCAGGGAAGCCCCCTCTAAGACTATGATAGTGTCTGGCCTTACATTTAGGTCTTTATTCCATTTTGAGTTTATTTTTGTGTATGGTGTTAGGCAGTGTTGTAATTTCATTCTTTTACATGGAGCTGTCCAGTTTTCCCAGCACCACTTATTGAAGATGCTGTCTATTCTCCATTGTATATTCTTGCCTCCTTTATCATAAATAAGGTGACCATATGTGTGTGGGTTTATCTCTGGGCTTTCTATCCTGTTCCATTGATCTATATTTCTGTTTTTGTGCCAGTACCATACTGTCTTGATTACTGCAGCTTTGTAGTATAGTCTGGAAAAGAGATTGTGATGTCTACTTCTTGTTTTCCTTTTTGTTTTGATTCCTAGGTACACTCAGCACTGGTGTAATAGTTAAAAATTTGACAACCCTTTCAGGATAAATCATGCTCAAACTAGACTATGCTGAGTCACTTATACAGCCTTTTACTCCTGCTTTCATTTTACTCACTCCTTCCCTTCCTAAATGCTCACAAACAGATATCTGACACTCTGCTAGCAGAGATTCTGATTTATGAGGTTTTAAATGGATGCCTCTCCTATATAGACACAGTCTTCAGGTTCTTGGTTTGGCTAGCAGAAGGGTACTCCCTGATTCTCCCCTGAACCCCCAAAAAATATCCTCCCTTCACTAGGCTGAGGCAGTCCTCTATGGGCCCACATATCTTAGCTCATCAGGTGAAAGGTGGTCGGATATCAATGCCCTCTCAGCTGCTCTGACAGTGACTTTTGATCAGTGCAAAACTGCACATCAACACACCCAGTCCTCGGGAAAGCTGTCTTGTTAATATCCTTACAGCTTTCTTTCCCTTCCATGTTTAAGTATGTATAATTAAGAAAAATGACCTTAACTATATGTAATTACTCAATTTCTATTTCCAAATATTGCTTTTCTAATAATAATAACAAATTCAGGAGAAAATTTGGTTAGAAATTAATGAGAATTTCTTGATCATCAGAATAACAAAATACTAAAACAATACTTTGGGAAATGTAACAAGAAAACAATTGACCCATCTAAACGTTTTAGCTGAAGTCTAGGTACTAAATTAAATAATCTGCTTAGATCCTTTTCTTTTAGGATTCTGCTACCTAGATATACTTCAGTCTATTGCAGTATCCAAGAAATGAGGGAGATGTGGTTTAGTTTTGAATGTGCTTGAACCAGTTCTGGGGACAAGCATTTTGATTATAGATAAAAGGGAAGTTTTTCAAAAAATTAAAATTTCAGGTCTTTTGTAAGTTCTAGTGTGATATTAACAGTTTATTTGCATAATGTCAATCTTTGTATTGAGTTTACTCAATTTTATTATTATATGAAAATGGTTTTTTGAGAGCTTTACACTCTACATTATTCCTGTAAGAAATTTGAAAGGGAGAAATATGTAAAAATGACTACTTGAGATTCGATAAGTATATATGGGTGATTTTCTGATTATATTTCTAAAATATTATTCCCAGATTCATGTACATATTTGGGTAAACTAGCTGCACATAGTTATTATGTATATTTTAAATGGGAGGCATACCATTAAAGTCCACAGAGTAAATATATAGTCATTTTGTAAATTATTTATCTGGAAACCACAAGAGCTTTTTGCTACTGTTTCATCTGTCAGTTAAATTTGTTTTAGTGGCATAATAGTTATGTGATATTATTGTATAAAGTAGCCATGAAAATATGTACAACTTACTTGTAAGAATGATCAAATAAATAGACACAAAGGTGTATCCTATCTTGATCAATGCATGTAATTCTGCAGTGTTAATCAGTTTTTGCTTGTTCTTCTATGTGAAATTGTACACCCTAATTTAACATATGCTTTTCTATTCATTTAAAAAAATGAATATATTTAGCATTTTTAAAGTTTGCAGATGCATACAATCTTATACATTCTTAACCAAGTTGGGTTTAAAGAGTTTTGTAGATTCCTAAAACAACTTATTATTGAAACATTATGAAAAATAATGAAACAACCTAAAAATAATCCATCAGCTTTTTAAATGCACCAACCAAAATACCTAGAGATAATGCATTTATATTAATATGTGTTAAAAGAATAAACTTAAGACTTATTGGTACCCTCTTTATTAACATAACCTAAAATTAGCAATTTTCTATTAAAGTTTTCCCTAAAAGATATAAAATTAGAGAAAATTAAGTAATAATTCACAGGTTATTCTACGGGAAGCTTATATAAGACAATTTAAGTGTATGACCTAGGGACTTGAGAAAGCCTATAGAAAATTTGTCTTTGAGTCTCAGTTCTTGTAGTTGTCCATTTCTTACCAAATCATCTGATTTCCAGGTCAGGAAGACAGAATGAGCATACCCAGAAACATCCCCATTCCAAACATATACAAATAGGATTTCCCTGGCAGTCCAGTCGTTAAGACACCACGCTTTCACTGCAAGGGTACGCGGGTTTGATCCCTGGTTGGGGAACTAACATCCCACATGCCGCGGGGCACACACACACACACACACACACACACACACATGCACACACACAAATATATATATATATATGTAATAAAAAGATAGTTTTAAAAATTATCTCCAAATACTTTATACAAATGGTGATAGCAATTAAGCAATTTGCTATATGAGTCTATGGTTCAGGCAAAGAAATGAGAGCTAGAGATGTAAAGTTGAGAGCCATCAACAAATAAATGCTACTTTATCTGTAGAATAGGATTAGGTTTTATAGAGAAAGTAAAAACGGAGAGGATAACAGGAGCCAGGATGGAGGCCTGGATTAGACCCATGTCTTTAACGTTTAATGCTTAGACGGTGGAAGAGGAGGAAATAATAACAACAAACACTGAAAAGGAATAACCACTGGAATTGGGGGGAAAAGTAAAAGAATGAGGCATCAAAAAACAAACACAGTAAAGCAACTATACACCAATTAAAAAATAAATAAAAAAAACATGCAAAGTGTTTCAGCAAAGAAGGTGTTTCACTATGTCAGGCATTCCTAAGAGGTTGAAGAAGATTACAGGGACAGAGAAATGACCACTGGGTTTAGCAAGATGGAGGTCAATGGTGAAACTAACAAGATCAGTTTCAATGGGAGCAGAGAGCATAGACACAAAAGTAGTATGACTGCTTGGCCAATGGTGAATACAAAGAAGACATGAGTATAATCATGAATTTGAGTAAGACCAGTTGACATAAGTATGTAATGTTTTATACATATGCAATATATAATTAATTTCTATAGAGATTTTTACCTGCTTGAGTGAAACCACATGCATTACTTTGCTGGCACTGTCATAACAAAATACCACAGACGGGGTGATGAAACAATGGAAATTTATTTCTCACGGTTCTGAAGGCTGGAAGTCCAAGATCAAGCTGTCGGTAGGTTTGGTTTCTCCTAAGCCCTCTCTCCTTGGCTTGCGGAGGTCTGCCTTCTCACTGTGTCCTCACATGACCTTTTCTCTATGCATGGATGTCCCTGGTGCCTTATTTCTTAAAAGAATATCAGTCTTACTAGATTAGAAACCCACCCTTATGACCTCATTTAACCTTAATTACCTCCTTAAAGGCCCTATCTACAAATACAGTCATTTTGGGGGTTAAAGCTTCAACACATGACCATTGAAGGGACACAATTTTGGTCCATAACACCACATAATAGTTTTAACTTTGTTGGTATTGGATATACCCCAGTAGCAGAGAAAAGAAAATAAATAAAGAAGTAAGGTTATTAATGAAGCTGACTATAGAATCTAAATTTAGGACTGGGCAAGAAAGTTTTGGGGAACATAAAAGAAGTAGGTTCAATGGATGAAATTCCCAATGAAGATGAAGAATTGTTACAACAGGTAGCATTATTGTGATAATAATAGGTAATATTTACTGAAAACTTTCCTACGTGTCAGCTGGGTTTGTGCTAATGCTATAAGGAAGAGCTATTATTCCCATTTTGCAGATGAGGACACAGGCACAATGTGATTGAGTAACTTGCAAAGGTCACATATTTAGAAAGTGATGAGTCAGAATTTGAAGAATGTCAGTCTGCTTCCAGAGACCACTCTCTTCACCATGGTGCTGTAATTGATTTGGAGGATGAGATGGAAGTGATATCCACAGAGAAGAATTCCCAAGTGGTAGCTTATCGGGCATGACAAGCTCCAAGGCTGATCCTAAAAATTACTGGCTGAATTTGGACCAAGAAAAAAATAACTTGAGGAGAACAAGTTGCTGAGGGACTAGGGGCATGGATCATGTATATGAAAGAGAAATCAAAAAAATGATGATAGAATGTTGGTGCTCTAAGTCAATAAGCAAGACCATTCAGAAAAAGTGTGTAGAGGACATGGCAGACAATTTACAAAAGAAGTCCCTGTGACCATTAAACTTGAAAATGTCCTATCACCATAATCATCAAAAGATCCAAATTAAAATCTGTATTTAGAAATTGATGATTTTCATAATTCATGAGAAAGACTTTCTCAAACATTGCTTGTGGGAGGATAGCTTGTTATGTATACCTGTTACCCTAGTAATTCCACTTCTAGAAACCCACCCTGAATAAAACAGTGATTTAGAAAAAGACTTATGTACGTGGATAATCACAACAAAGTCATTTATAATAGAAAAAAATCCTGAAAATAACCTAAAGATTCCCAAACAGAAGAATTATTAAATAAAATACCCTCTCATTTCAAAATCATAATTTTTTAAAACAAAGTACTTTTTTAAAGATTGTTTTGATGTGGACGATTTTTAAAGCCTTTTATTGAATTTGCTATACTATTGCTTCTGGTTGTTTATATGTTTTGGTTTGTTAGCTGCGAGGTATGTGGGATCTTAGCTCCCTGACCAGGGATTGAACCCACACCTCCTGCATTGGAAGGTGAAGTCTTAACCACTGGGCCACCAGGGAAGCCTCTTCAAAATCGTAATTTTGAAGAATTTTCATATCAGTGAAGAAGACACTTTAAAGACTGGGGTCTCAAATTATATATACCTGTAGTACTGAATTTTGAAGGAAAATAAACAAAATACACCAAAATGATTATTAAGTAAAGGATGATAAGTGATTTTCCTTATATTCATTTTGCTTCTCTGTATTTTCTGAATTTTGTACAATGAGCATATATTATTTAACTAATCATAAAATGTATATGTTTTTAAATAATAATTCAAAAATATTGACTAGGAATATGAAGAGCATCATGAGAAACCACCAATTGATCTATTAACCTCTATTGAATTAAATGTGAGAATAATTAGACTTTAAGTAATAGAGATGTCGAATAGGAGTAGAAAAAGAATGGGTGGTGGAGAAAGAAGAACATTAAAAGCATAAAAAATGTTAAATGCATAGGAAAGTATCTAATACAGGCAACACCCTCTTAATCACAGCACATTTTTAAAGAGCATGTTTGGAGACAGAAAATTATAAACCACATCACAATTAGGTCTGTGGGACATAAAAGATCAAACAAAACATTCAGAATTCCCAATCGAGTAGTACAATGTGTTGGCTGACAGGCTGTGGTGTAGGCAGGGATTTTACATCAATTATTCCAGAGATGACTAAGCCTTGTTACATTTTTCTCAATCTTGTTTTGCCTAAGAAAAATCTGTGTGTGTGTGTGTGTGTGTGTACCAACCTCTCCAGCTCCTCAGGTCTTCTCAACCTCATAGGCCTGCACATAGTGGGATGGGGAAACGACCCTGATTCACTCTCTAGCATACAGAATCAACAATGCTCCATTTTTCTCTTTTCTTTCCCATCTATTTTGTATGTTGTGGTCTTGGAGGAGAGAGAAAACCTAGTTCTTCTCGTGTGCATAGTCTTCTCAATCATTTGTTTTTCTCACAACTGAGATGTGTGAACTTTGGGTAGATGTCTTTGTTCCTTGGGGTTGGGGATATGGTGAATAAAAGTAGATGGAAAAAGTGGATGAAAACTGTATGAAATCTTCTCTCACAGTGATGCAGATCCTTAATAAAATGATATATATGGTAATTCTCAGAGAAGAGCAAACACGTATAATTGGTTTATTTTGTAAAGTCTTATTAAACTGAAGACAACTTTTATTTATACACTAAACAGATTACCCACAGGAAATCTGGCTTTCAAATTTGACAGTTTTTTCAAAACTTTTCTTTTTTATTCTAACTCACCTGTGTAAGGACTCCAGCTAATCTACCTAGAAGATTGCAAGGTATTCCCTCTTCTAATTTTGCAGGCTGAGGTGTTCACTGAAAACCAGACGTATACCACTTCTTTGCCATCTCTATTGAAACTGTTCATGTTCTATCACAGAGAGTGATCTATTTCCAGCTCAAATTTAAGTGTCACTGGGCATGATAGGCAACTGTCATGTTTGATGTCTTACTTGTTCTCTTATCACCAAAAAACCAGGACATAATGAATACTCAATAAATGTTTCTTGAGATCATTTTCATGATATTCCATTTTATTGAATTGACACTTCATGGATGGTCTCTTTTGAGGCTATATTATTTTGCTGGGAATGAATTGTCTGATCATCAGTTGTGATTATCATGATACAAAAATTCTACTAGATAAAATACCAAAAAATTATATACATGTTTGTATTATCCATGTCACTACTCTCATCCTTTAATATGTAATTAAATTTACCTTTAAATTATTTTTTCAGGGATAGGGGAATTTCTATGAACTCAAATTTTAAAAGGAGATGAAAATTTATTTTCAAAAGCTTTCATATGTTAACATATACTGATTCCTCTCTCCCTCTCTCCTTCTCTCTCTCTTTAAAGACTAAGAAAGAAGATTCCCCAGTATTAATCATATGGCTGTCCTCTACTGGCATGGTGGGGATAAATATGACAACAAGCAACTTCTTTAAATGGACGGGACTTTCTTGGTAAAAGACTGATTTGGAATGTTCAAATGAGAAGTTTCAATACTGGATTCACATCTTGTCTGGAATGGCAGACTTCTGTATAGACCTCTAGTAAGCTAAGATTTACTATGAAGAGGGCATCTTGCTCCTATTCATGTGGCACAATTAGCCACAAGCCAAAGCAGGCAGGTCCCTGACTTTGCTCTTCCAGTGCTGAAAGAGAAGTGCTTCATGGTTGAGCTGGCATAGTTTCCCGTCTATTTTACCCAGAGAACATTTCAAAATGTTAATGCAAAACGCAGCTCAGTATTAGCATCAGTTAAAATTGGAGATAAAATTTTCTACCAAAATGACAGCATAAAGGCATGATTTGCTAAGTAATTAATAAATTATACCAACTGCTTTTTGTCCCTTGTAGCAGTCACATGTTATGTACAAAGAGATATAGGTTAATGTAAAAATTTTTAAACAATAAAACATCATACAAACGTAAGTGACTATTATCACCATCATCATCATCATTATGACTGTATGGCATGTGAATAATCAAAGCAACCGCACTGCATCTCTGCCTATGTAGCTATTTTGTTCCTGAGGTTTGTGCCACCTGGGACTCTACCAGGTAATCAGGGGAAGGTCTCCTTTGCTCTTGTACCCCACACCCTTCTGAGCTTTGGCCCCTGTTCAGGACCTCACTGGAACAAGACACAAGACCCCTCTATATGGGGCTCACTGACACCTTCACTCAGTTTTTTATTGTCCACAGAGCAGAGACTAGTTTTCTGGTCCCTAAGTGGGTAGAGTGGTCTTATTCATGATGTTCTCCAAGACTGTTAACTTTAAAATTTTGGAACTCGAAAGGCAGGGACAGATTTCCTTTCTTCCACTGTTTTCTTATATCACATCCTTTTACCAAAGAATACGCAATGCCTACCTGCCGCCTGTATGGGGACGGAAAAAAATCAAGGGAAGAAAAGAGAAAATTGGGGGAAAACAACCCAAATTAGTATTTCAATAATAGTATCCTGTCACTGCTGTAATAAAAACCCCAGGATGCCATAAAATTGAGAGGATTTTGCCTATTATTCTGAGGTTAAAGGAATCTTCAGGGAGATTAGGGATTGGGTAATATATCCTCATAAATGGTTACTCTAAACCTACATAAATTTTTAATTTCAAGGAGGTCTTGATCTTTGTATTTGTTACTGGGTCTCATCTGGAGGCTCTAATCCATTCCAGGGGTTCCTAGAGGGTTTAGATTCAATTCAAGTTCTCCAGAGTTTCTCCAACATATCAACAATAATAGCCCCTATTAACATAGAAGCCAACTGGACATTGCAGTATAACCAGAACCCCATGACCCAACAGAAGCAACCGTTAAAACTGCGACTGTGGGGCTTCCCTGGTGGCGCAGTTGTTGAGAGTCCGCCTGCCGATGCAGGGGACATGGGTTCGTGCCCCGGTCCGGGAAGATCCCACATGCCGTGGAGCGGCTGGGTCCGTGAGCCATGGCTACTGAGCCTGCGCATCCGGAGCCTGTGCTCTGCAACGGGAGAGGCCACAACAGTGAGAGGCCCGCGTACCACAAAAAAAAAAAAACAAAAACAAACAAACAAAAAAACCCTGAAACTGCATATAACTAATTCACCTCTCTCCTTATGCGCCAGACCTGCCTTCCATATAAGGATATCCTCAGTATCTACAGCAGCCCCTGGAACATATTAGATTCTCAAGAAATGCTTATTGGATTATTTTGGAAATAAACTTAATTTTTCATGTCTTCCCTAAATCAAATCTTTACTGTCTGCACAGCTGTGCAGTAGTTTCTAGAAGTCTTTCTACAGTAATTTAGATTTGAAAACTTTGTGCTATTGGATTTTACTGGCATGGTCAACCAGTAAAAGTCTGCTGGTTCAGACGCTAGGATGTTTTCTGATTCCTGCAGGGGAGCAAAGTGATTCCCTGAATGTAGAATTGCACTATTATTCCAACTCCTTTTACTTATCCTGAGAGCAGCTCAAATCTAGATGTTAAAGGAAAGCCCCAAATTTCAAACAC
The DNA here is from genome assembly GCF_937001465.1 of Orcinus orca. Taxonomy (NCBI): domain Eukaryota; kingdom Metazoa; phylum Chordata; class Mammalia; order Artiodactyla; family Delphinidae; genus Orcinus; species Orcinus orca. The sequence continues at coordinate 145,983,058 of NC_064561.1, forward strand.
AAGAGTGACAAGAACTTCCATTTTCTTGACATTCTCCTGGTGGATTAGTGGCTGTTATTAGGTTGGATTTGACAGCATTGATTGATTGTCAATTTGATTTAAGAGCACAATGCCACCCCCCTTTCATTTTATTCTTGCCAAGGACCCTTTAAGATTTGACTCTTTTTTTTTTTTTTTAATGCAGCCTTTCTTTCACCCACCCCCATATCCCTCCTTCCAACTTACAGACTTGGAAAGGGGATAGTTTAATAATATGCCAGTTTGAGCGGAAGCCATTTTTTATTTTCTTTTTCCTGGGCTTTGTTGTTGGCCAGCCTTTAAAAACTCCTTTCTATGTTTCTCTATCAAATAGGAGCTAAGTGAAGCTCCTGACTTAAATTATTCTTTGCAATACCTTTGCCTCATCCCAGTCCCTAGTGACGTTCTGATCCTTAGTCCATATTTGATTTGAGTCCTGTAGCTTTCCAGTTCAGTGAAAGTGGCCTAGAACCAAGGTGAATCTCCAGAAGCCATTGAATCCAATCCAGCGCATGCAGAAAAGCTCAATTCTAGACGAATGGTGTCTTTTCTATTCTTTAAAATTTCAGAAAGATCTTCCAATGTTCATCAAAGTTATGCTGTGTCTAAATGGAGTACTATGTTCCTCCCTATCTTTTATTTGAAAAATTTCAAACCTACAGAGGAAAAGAAAGTGTATGATGAATACTGTATACCCTTCACCTGGATTCACCGTCTATTAACATTATGCCGTATTTGCTTTCTCTCTCATGTTCATTCTTTCTCGTGATGTATAAATTCTCTCTTATCTATCTATCTATCTATCTATCTATCTATCTACCTATCATCTACCCATCTGTTTGTCTATTCTGGTGAGCACTTTGAAAAGTCATTGCAAACATCATAATACTTTACCTCAGGAAGATTCCTACAAAATACTGTAGACATGTAAGCTGTTTCTCCAATGCCTGACAAACTTATTAAAAAGCAAACAAGAAACCACATATCAGTAGGTTTATATAGAAAAAAAAATTTTTCTTTTAGTGAATCACTCATGTGCGTGTGTGCGTAGAGCCATAGTCTCTCTCTATTGATTTGGGAGCATATGGAAATAAATAACACTTGCATGAGATACACATGCATATAAAAAGAGTTATTTGACTTGTGAATAAAACATGCATGAAAGTTAAAAAAGCAGGGGCATACAAGAAATGCATTCCTGAGTTTTAAAATGCATCCCTTGCCAATTGATTCTGGACCCAAGAGAATTGAGCCAGAGTTGAGCTGGCACTTTGCCATGACGTGAAGAAAACTAGGGCTGTGATGAATTTTGACATGGCAGCACTTGCACTCTCCCAAGGGACTGCCATATACTGCTTTTGCTTCCTGAGGTAATAGGCACAAAACCTGCATTAAGTTATATTCTCTGTCCCAATCTTCCATACTAGAGAAATGGAGTTAAAACACATTGCAGCCCAGAAGGGAGGAGAGATAGCAAAAGTGAGTCTGCTGTCTAAGAGATGTGTGTGGAAGGGAAACAGAATCTGGTCATCAGAAAGACAGCCTTTGCCCTTTGTCAGTGAAAGAATATGTTTTCGTTCTGAGAATCTGCTGGCAGCACAGTTCTTTTTTCAATAATTAATGGGTAACTAGAATTGTTTAACCCCCATAGCACCCTGGGTCTCCAGGGCTTTTCAGGATCTGGAGCAATCACCATAAGAATAACTGAGAAGTCAGTGAAATGAAAAAAAAGCAAGGAAAATGTAGGGCAGATCTGCACCAGGAACATGACTCAGACAGGTCGTGTGTGTCTGACCTGATGAAACTGACAAGCACCATCTCAGTGACAGCCTGAGCTTCCCCTAAACCAGTGGGGCTTCCTAGGCACCTCCTTGGAGAAATCCCCTGGCTCACAAGGTAAACTGGGAAAAGGATGGCTAGGAATGTATTTGATAGAGATAGAGAAAGATGCAGGAGTAGCCTGTTGTACCAGACACCATGTTCTTACAGATGTGTCAAAGGAGCGCTTTAGTCTGCAGTCTGCAAACTGGGGTGTTTAGTTATTATTCTCTCTCTTTCTTCCTCTCACTCTCCTCCAACGCTTGGGCTGCTCAATTAAAAGTAAACTAAAAGGAAGGCCTCCAAAAGAAGTTTCATATAGTATTAGAATCTCAAAAACAAAAGCACACACACAGACACTATCCTTTTGCTATAGCTCAGTTAAGCCACCTAGCACAGAACTTCATAGGTGGTAAATATTCATTTTCTCGATTAGTTCAAAACATGTCATCATCACCCACCACCACAAATGTTATTGTATATAGTTCCTGCCTTGAATGGACTCAAAGTATATTTTGATACACATTTACATAGACACAAATGTATATATGTATATATATATATATATGTGAAAAAAAGACAACACATTAAATTTTAATGACTAGATCATTTGCCTGTTGCGCTCTTACTTGCACTTCAAAAGTGATTTCTGGGGCTTCCCTGGTGGCTCAGTGGTTGAGAGTCCGCCTGCCGATGCAGGGGACACGAGTTCGTGCCCCGGTCCGGGAAGATACCACATGCCACGGAGAGGCTAGGCCCGTGAGCCATGGCCACTGAGCCTGCGCGTCCGGAGCCTGTGCTCTGCAACGGGAGAGGCCACAACAGTGAGAGGCTCACATACCAAAAAAAAAAAAAAAAAAAAAACAACCCACCAAAACGAAACAGTTCATGTGCTATCAAAGATCAATCTTTTGAAACTTCCAAATCATCCACTCCAATCTGTTCAGCCTTTTGTCGGGGAGTAACCCTGTATAGCACGTTTTTCAGGTTTTCTCAGTTTTTCTTGTTTAATGTCTATGATTTCTTCATGAAGTCTTGCCCAAACTTTTGCATTCAAAAATTGTCTCCCATTTCTGAGTTCCAATAGAATGTTTTGTTTGATACTATTCATTCAACAGCTGTAGTAGATTTCATTCTTTAAAAAAAAAAATTTTATGAAGGACCTAATATAATTGCCCTTGCATAAAGAATAAATGTGAATAAGACACCATAACTGCACTTTCAGAAATCACTTTTGTGTGTGTGTGTGTGTGTGTGTGTGTGTGTGTGTGTTATGCAGACCTCTCACTGTTGTGCCCTCTCCCGTTGCGGAGCACAGGCTCCGGACGCTCAGGCTCAGCGGCCATGGCTCACGGGCCCAGCCACTCCGCGGCATGTGGGATCTTCCCGGACCGGGGCACGAACCCGTGTCCCCTAGCATCAGCAGGCAGACTCTCAAGCACTGCGCCACCAGGGAAGCCCCATTTTGGTTTTTAATGAAGCCTAAGAAAAGTTCTTGAGAGAGAGAGAAAGAAATATTAGAATGTTTTAGGAACTCACATTGGGTGTCACTATGCAGAACAGATTAAGCAGAGGAGATAACAGAGCCAAGAAGCTTACAGATATAGACTAGGAAATAATTAAGTGCTATGGAGAGAAAAGGAAGGAACACGAAGAAGGATATAGCAGCAGATAAAGTAATAACATTTAGTGGACGATTAAGGAGCAAGACAGAAAAAGGAGTCAAAGATAGCTGAGAAAAAGAAAGCTCTGAAGTATGGTGATAACATTAAGCCCTACAGGAAAATATAGTTAGAGCAAGATGGCCTTGGGCTAAAGAATATAAATTTGAGTTGCTTTTGTTGAACTGTTCAGTAAAAAATAAAGGATTCAGGGCTATTCAACATAGTAGTCAAGGCTGGAATGTATTTCTTAGAATCATGTATACAGGGTTGGTGATCTAAGCATCTCACATTGAATCCCTCTATCACTGGCTGCTTTCTCCCTTCTCTCCATGGTGTTGTACCTGTAATGGTCTCCGTTAGCAGCATGTTGGCTCATAGACTGTACAAATGATGAGACAAAGTAGTTTCTTCCACAGTTATACCTTCTTGTTCTGAAATGTGCAGTTGAATTTTTAAATGGGCGTTCACAGCTTCTCCTGCCGGCCTCTCAAGATCATATATCTTATTATTTTAATAAACATATCACAGGATAAGCTTTTCCAAACAAGTGCTGCTACTCTTAATAATGTCTGCTTGTGTCCCTTGTCATCTTCATTTATTCAATTTTAAACTTCATAGTTTGGGCCAGCCTCCTTTCCCAGTTTGGCGTTTGGTGTTATGGATATCTTCTTGTTTAATTGAAAATGAAGGGATTTTTTCCCCCATATACAACTTTTTCCTTTTACTGCTGTTTGCCTATTTCAGGAGGGGGAAGTGAATCAGAATGCTTGTTGGAACTATGTTTGAACGAAAGATTTACTTCATTTTAACTTACCTAGAAGATATTAAACGGCATAAAACTGAGGTGTGAGAGGAATTTCTAGACCCTACTTCATAAATTTCTGTATTAAGAAATTGGTCTCCCTTGAGAGCTGAAAAAGAGGATCCAAAGCCCTTTTATATATCCAACCATATGAAACAGTCTGAGTATTCCCTGTTGATATCTAAATGAACAGATGTGTAACAGAAAAGTGTTGCTTTTTCCTGGGACTTCTGTCACATAGAAAACATTGGAAAGCTATCACAGCTATTTTTTGTGGTAGCAGGATTTCTCTTCTGTATCCTATAGCTGTTCCTATGGGATTTTTGAGAAGGAGGGCATATCTATTGCCATATTCTAGAAAAACACTCTCTCTATTCCAGTATGCAAATGTTCATAGCATCATATCTGGATTATTAAAGTGGCTCAATTCAGTATCTATTAATGAAAGGCCAAGAGGGTTAAAATATATTTTGGATGAGTTATAAACCCTTTCATGCCTTTTTTGAACAGTTGAATAAAATTTGTAATAATGAATGTGTTTATGAAAACCTGAAACTATTATCCTCTACTTAGACCAAGTTGAAACTTAAGAATCCAAAGGAAGCAGAAAGTTTTATAGTAAAAACTTGATAAATAAAGAATAAGAGAATCAGCTGTTAGAATAAAAAATTAACCAGGACTTTAATTAAATTGTTTTCATAGAGTAAGGTTATTATTTTCCCTGAGGACTTGCCTTTTCCACTATTTCATTTTACCTCCATGGTTTCCTTTTCATGTTAAATGGAGGAACACTATAGCTTATATTTTTCTTTGGCAAAGACTACTTATTCTTTAATAAGGACAGATAGTGGTTTTTTTGTGGAGCTAATTGACTTTCTTGCTGTGCACATAGACTCTTAGATCTAAAGTAATGAGTTTTAGATAAATAATGGAAGTTTCTTAACTTTATAAAAGTTTCTTTCAAAAGATGCTGGTAATTAATCTGTTAGAGATCCAGTAAAGAAATTACTTATTAGAATTTTGTAAAACAAACATTTATTTGTAAGTCTTGTTTTAAACTCAAGTGCACTTCATGCAAGACATATGAGTGGTCCATAGGTGTTGTCCAGCACTTGAATGGACTCCATAATGAAACTGACAAACATATTAATACTCTTCATCTTAGTTTTGGATCCTGGAAAAAAGACCCATGTTCCAGAAAACAAAAACTATATGTGGTAGGTACAAAGAGTAAAATGAAGCTTAGAAATGTCAACTTGTCTACAATCACACAGCTAGTAAGTTTTGAAGTGTGTAGAAATAGAAGGGGAAGTAGCAGTTGGGTTAGCCAAGGAGCATGGGTTACAAAGGAATAATGGATTTTATACAAAGCTGGAAGTTACATTATCTGGAAGTCACTTCGGACAAGAGAAAGATGTTTATACAATATATTGAGACCAAGAATATCTTTTTCATCAACCTTACAAATCAGGCTTAATAGCAAGTTAAATTAAACATGTGTAATAAAGGCAATAAATTCTCCAAAAAAAGTATTGCTACTAGTGAGAATGTCTAACACAAATGCTGTCTAGGCTCTGAGAACAGCATCCACCTACCCCAACAGCAAAAATGAATAATATAAAGTAAAATAAAGTATATGATTGGGAGTAAATATCCACTTGAATGAATTTGCTAGAAAAGTATTTTGCTTAATTGCAACTTTAAAAAAATATGCTGTTTAATTGCAACATCAATAAAGAAAATTGTATAGATATTCTAAATAATTATTTGAAGAAGACTCACTTGAACACCTAAGTCCTAGGATGTTTACAACAAATTTACTACATTATGCATGCAGACCTTATACTTTTTAAGAGTATTGTATAATTTTAATACTAATTAAGAGTTTCTAAGATTGCTGTTAAAATAATTTTGTATTTCCTGTTCATACTACAGTTAAATATAGAAGGAAAAGAGCCTCAGGAACTTTGAGGTATCATAGCCCTTACACAAAGTGGATGATGTATATGTAAAGAAATCATGATGGATAGTACTTAAAATTGATATATAACTAATATAGAGTTAATTTTTTTCCTATCAGGTATCACCCATAAATTCAAGGTATGACTAATTTCATAATTTTACATGTAAAAAAATTATTTTAAAGATCTGTTTATATCTGCTGACACTTTTATTGGCTTTTGAAGTTGTTCCAGTTGAAATTAGAGAATTTTACTTTAGCTTACAAAACATGCTTGGATACCATTATTATACATATTTTCTTATTTATAAATCCCAATTGTGTCCACACATTTCTTGATCTTAATAGTTCCATGTTCAAAGCTTTAAAAAGAGAATGTGTTTTCATTATAAACAACCCGCATGTCAAATACCATTTATGGGGGTCCTACAGGCTCAGAGACTCTTACCTCTACTGCGGTTCTAGAACAGAAAGACAATATATAGCCCTGTAGCTTTACACTTGCCAATAAGTCTCTCTACCTCTTATTCCAAGCCCTGACTGCACAGAAGAAAGCATCCAAGTATTCTCAAGTATTACACTTATCTCCTACTGAGAAAACACTATATTCTACTACTTGTGATGAGAGTAGTTAATCATGAAATAAAGTGAGGTTTCTCTATAAATAAAATGACAGTTTAGTACAGAGAATAGAAGCAAATCAAGACACTAGTTCTTAGTGTTTCTCCAGGAAAGAACTACATCCACATTCACTTTAAAATAGTACTCTATAATAATTATTTTGGGTCAAACACGTTACCTTCTTCATGGACTTTTTAAAATCAGCTTTCTTAAGTACACCTGTGGTAGGCAAAAGTTGACACCCATTTCCTCCCCCCAACCAGACATGTGCCACCTAATCCCTAGAACCTGTTAATACAATGAGATATCACTTCTCATGATTATGTCATATTATTTAGCATATTTGACTTACAATAGGAGAATTCTCTATGGGCCTGACCTAATCATATGTGCCCTTAAAAGCACAAAAGAAAGGCAGCAAGGAAAGGAAGAAAGATTTGAAGCATGAGAAGGACTCAACTTGCTGCTGTTGGCTTTGAAGATGGAGAGAGCCATGTGGAAAGGAATATGGGCAGCCTCCTGGGGAAAAGATGGCCTCCCCTGCAGCCAGAATAGGACTGAGGACTTTGAAAGCAGATGGTCTATTCAAGAGGTGTTGAGACAATCACCTATCCATGTGGTATAAAAAATAAAATTAGATCCCTTGTTCCCACCATGAAGCTAAATGAATTCCAGAAATATTGAAAACCTAAATGACAAACAAAACTTTAAACTCTTAGATGGAAAAGTAGGACAATGCTTTTTTTTTTTAATAGGATGAATTTCTCAAAGAAAGAATAAAATCACATGAAGAAAAGAATGATTTTTAAAAGTCTGGTGTCATAAAAGACACCACAAACAATGTTTAAAACCAAGGATATTAAAATATATTTGACACATATATAATGTACAAATATAATTTTCCAAAATACATAAATAACTCCTATAAATAAAAGTGAAAAAGATAGACAATCCAGTAAATAGGAACCTGGTTAGAGTGAAAACAAAAAGAAAAACATGAATAAACAGAAAAAGAAGACCTAATGGCCAAAAAAGCAGGAAAAGATAATTGACCTCACCAGCAATCACAAAAATGCAAGCTAAAACAACTAATTGTGTCATGCTTGCAACCAACAGATTTGCAAAAATTAAAAGCTGAAAATAATAAAAATTGATGATTATGTGCATGTGTTACAAAGGGAGAAGGGTAGAATTCAATTTCTCATTCACTGATTATGGAGTTAAAAATTGGTACAAGCATTTTAAGATGAATTTTACAATATTTAGGAAGGTTGAATTACATGAGCCCAACAATTACACTTCTAGATGTTTTTCCCAGTTGACCTACAAAACAGGTCACAAAGTGACATCTACAAAAGATGTTCTATGCAGAATATATGCATAATGAAAAACTGAAAAGTATCTATTTATTTATAGGCTAAGAAATAAATAAAATATAGTATGTCAGGTTCAGAAGTACTATGCTAGAATGGCCTAATTAGATTTCTATGATTAAACGTGAAAAAAATTAAAAAAAATAAAATACAGTGAGCTCAATATCTAGTCACAAAATATTCTCTATGCTATTTATGAGTAATTTTATATAAAACTTTGGCTTTGAATTGATACAAAACAAGCCCAAGATCATGGCTGCCTCTTGGGATGGAAGAAATGTTTAAGCCTCAGAAAGATAAAAGTAATTTAATTACAGTGTAATGGTTTGCTTCTTTCTTGTATAGAAAGAAACATTTAAGGCAAATATGACAAAAGTTAACTCTTATTTTGGGTATTTGGTAGATGGCTATTTTAAAGAGAATACACTTGCAGGCAACTGGCTGCTGTTTTAATTCAATATATAGGCTGAATGTGAAGTTTCTCACATAATTTATTTCCCTCAGGCTTTTGAAAGATTAATTCCCAGTTCATAATACCTGGGATGATCAAGTAATATATGATGATTATAAAATAGCCCCAGTTTCTAATCAAATGTTCAGAGGATAGAGCCTGACTAAATATGGGGACAGGAAGAAAGTATGGACCCCTTGACAAGAGGACATGGTACATACAATACCCCCCTTACATCTCAAGACAAAATTCTGGAGAAATACCATGATTTTCTGTAAGAAAAAGAATGTATCATTGGAACATTCATCTCTAGTCAATATTCTCTGAAGCAGAAAACACATCAGCCACCTTCATGAAATTGGCAGGAACTCAACTATACTCTGGTAATTAGCTCAGGTTGAGCGAACACAATGGAGAGGATACAGAAAGGGTTTTTATTCCTCTCTAATCAGGGAATAGCCAAGGCCCCCTGTACAGGGAGAATCACGCTTTGTCAGATTTGTAGGTTCCTAAGCACAGGATACAAACCTTATGTCCTTGGGCAACGCTAAGCTCTTTATCTTATCTTTTCTTTCACTGACGCTGGAATGTCTTTGTCCCAATTGCTATTGCAATAATTATGAATGAAATTCGGTACAAAATGGTTGTGGAATTTCTGATTTATTAGATTCTAAAAGCATCCAATACTCTGTCATAATAGTGAATAGAGAAGAAATTAATTCTTTGCTGAATAGAATTGCTATTTAGCTGCTTTGTTTCTCTTTAAAGTATCACCCAAATTGGAGTAATTATCATTGGAAGTCAGGAACCTAAAGTGGCCCAAATTATTTTTCTTGTTCAATTCAGTAATTGTACTTGCATTAATAAGAGTATTTGTCTATAGAGCTCCAGACATTTCAGTTTGTTAGGAATTGTTTAAGCCAAATCAAATATTATTAATGTATGCACCAAAACAAAGGGGTAAAAGAGGTTTCAAACAAGAGAATTAGAGAAAGAAAAAAATTTAAAAAAAGGCTTTTATAGATTATACCTTTGGGTGAAATGTTACAGGCATAATGGTTTTAATATTTTTGTTTTTAACCCTATCTCGACTTCATCTTCACTTTGAAAAATAACCTACATGAATTTTTCACTAGCCCTTAATGTTAAATGATTTCAGATACAATTTCTTTCAAATTGTGAAAGCAGACTATTTCCTTATATTAGCTAATGCATGTGAGTGTGACCCATAATCATGTTTGGCAGCTTCTTGGCTCATCTGCATAATGAAAAAATTTAACGTAATACCTTGAATTCTGAATTGTGTCCTTCCTCTTGTGCTGGGAAATTCTTTGCATCACCCTTTTATTACTTAACTGATCATACAAATTTCAAGGTGTATGTTTACAAATATTTTGTTGTGTTTCTCATGCTATTAGCATTCTGAAGCTTTTTCTTTCCAGGTTTCTATGGCAACAAGGGTATAGCACATTCATTAAAGAGAAGTTCTGTTTAATTGATCTACTAATGTATTGCTTAATAGTAACTGTTAAGCAGTCTTTTGTTTCCAGGTCATATTTAGGGTTCACCTATTTGCATAAAAACATTTCATTAGCTGAAACCAATTATTAATAGTAATTTTCTTTCTTTAGTTTTAAATAACTAAACGCTCATTGAGGTTTTCTGAATAGCAAATATTTGTAGCTTTCAGAATACACTTGCTGTATGAGTTTGGCTTGCTTTGTTTCTGTGAGCAGCAAGAAAATTATAGAGCTTGAAAATTTTGATCCAAGAAGACAAAAATAAGGTGTCTCTTCTTTACAATTGAAAGTTAAATATTCAGGGATGCTAACTCTAGGCCACATCATATATTTGATAACAGTGATAGTTATTTGTTACTTCCGGTGTTAAAATACTCTAGGCATGAATACAAAATTTATATTAGAGGCTTTTATGGTACTCAAGGGAAAATCTGACACTGCATATATATTTAAAGATCTATGAACATATTTTAGAATTAATGCTTGTAGGTGTAAAGACTTTTTAGTAAAAGGGAAGTGCTGTTTCATTTAGGTTGAGATAATAAAGTATCTTAATGCAAGCCAAAAGCACTTATAATTGATACTTATCTCTGAGTAAAGTGAGGTTAAATTGTGTCTGTACATAGCGTGTGTACCAGAGTTTGTAAATGTTATGCATTTTTGAGTGTGAGACAGTGATTTGGATATATGTATCCATATGTAGATACGTATTAGATGCTTACTCCAAATGTTAGTTCTAATCACTTTGATAAATAGACACATTCTCAATTATATATATTAGTTATAATATTAAAGGATGTGATTCAAAAAATAAACTAGAAAACATAATAAAATGCCAAGTATACACCTCACTCACCAGATCTCTTTCTCAATATTATCAGTTCAATTTCTTTATGTTTACTTCCTTATAGTTTCAAAAAGTAATCTAAATCTTTTATATATTATCCTTGGAGTACTCTTGTCCAGCCAGTCTCTTGAATTATTTATATTCAAGGAATTGTCTTAAAATCAGATCATGTGCCAATAAATACAGTATTAATATAGTTTACTAAACGCAGTTACATCATCTTTCCAAACTCTCAGAAAATATAAACACACACCTTCTCTTTCTCTATTGCTCTCTCTCCTTGCATCCTTGACCTCTGTGTGTCTTCGCAGATACATTAATAGCATTAACATTATGCTACTATTAAAAAGCTAGATGGTACAACAATGCTGCTTGACAGGATATTTTCACAATTCTTTTTGATGTCATTCAGTTAAGAAGGGATATCCTTTGAACCCTTATAAATTAAGTGGATATTCTCTATGGATACCCTCAGATATCTGGTAGATGTTTCTATTTTATAGGGTGAAGCATTAGTCTCAGCTCATACTCAAGTCAACTCACCAACAATCTTGCTAAGTAATAATCACATACATATCACACAGGTTTCAAATTAGTTTAAAATTAAAAATATTTCTGAAATTCGTGAGAGTTACATTTGCAATTTTTTAGTGTGTGAGGTCAGTAAATAAATTAGTGAAGAATGTAAAAGCTTTTCACTCGGCTTGATTAAAAATATTTTTATACACAGCCATTAAAGTATAATTGTGTAAATGACAAAAAACTCAGTTACTGATTGTATTAGATAAAAATAGGGATTCTCTGTAAAGATGCACCTTGGGGAACATCATGACTGAGAAGAAGTTTAGCTTAAAATGACAACATGGGTGTAACTTAATGTAGCAAAAAAGAACAATATATCAGTATTATCTGGAATTTTCTTATTTATGGAAGATTAATAATACTCTTGAAAACATCCAAAATCTAAATTTGGACAATTATTTTTCCCAAGTTTACCATAAAACTAGAAGCAGGCTTTAACTCTAGAAGTTTCAAAAGTGAAATGACATCCTTTAAGTTTGTGTTAAAACCCTGAATAATTTCTGATCTTGAGATTTGAGTATTTCTTTTCCTTTTTTTAAAGCAAAATTATATTCAGTACATATTTATTTAAAACATGCTTTTGTTATGACAAATTAGTAATGTAAAATTTTACTAAGTAGACTTTAAATTTCAAAATTCTCAGGGAAAATTTAGAAAAAAAATAGATTAATCTGAAGTAACTCTGATCTTCTAATATATTTCCCATTAAAAATTCTTTCTATATTCTTTATTTGTGCTTCAACAAATATTTATTCAGCCATTTATATGTGTCAGGCATTCATTGTTACAAGCATTTGGGATACAATGAGATATACACATGCACACACACACACAGATGCCTCTTCCTTCATTGCTGTTATATTTTAGCAAGGAGAGATTGAAAGTGAATGATAGATATAATGAATACATATGTTAGAAGATGACAAGTGCTTAAAAAACTAAAAATAGAACTACCATATGACCCAGCAACCCCACTACTGGGCATATACCCTGAGAAAACCATAATTCAAAAGGAGTGATGGACCACAATGTTCATTGCAGCTCTATTTACAATAGCCAGGACATGGAAGCAACCTAAATGTCCATCAACAGATGAATGGATAAAGAAGATGTGACACATATATATAATGGAATATTACTTGGCCATAAAAAGAAATGAAATTGAGTTATATGTAGTGAGGTGGATGGACTTAAAGTCTGTCATACAGAGTGAAGTAAGTCAGAAAGAGAAAAACAAATACCATATGCTAACACATATATATGGAATCTAAAAAAAAAAGTTCATGAAGAACCTAGGGGTAAGATGGGAATAAAGACACAGACCTGCTAGAGAATGGACTTGAGGATATGGGGAGGTGGAAGGGTAAGCTGTGACAAAGTGAGAGAGTGGCATGGACATATATACACTACCAAACATAAAATAGATAGCTAGTGGGAAGCAGCCACATAGCACAGGGAGGTCAGCTCGGTGCTTTGTGACCATCTAGAGGGGTGGGGTAGGGAGGGTGGGAGGGAGACGCAAGAGGGAGGAGATATGGGGATATATGTATATGTATAGCTGATTCCCTTTGTTATAAAGCAGAAACAAACACACCATTGTGGAGCAATTATACTCAATAAAGATGTTAAATAAATAAATAAATACCATAAAAATAAAAGATAAGTGCTATAAAAAGTAAATAAAATGAAGAGAGTGCAGCTGGAGGACCAGGAGTGCCATAGATGAGGGACGGAGAGGCTCAGAGCAGACTTCAATAAAAGGTGAGATGTTATAACACAAAGGATGTATAGGAACTAGGCAAGTAGACGTTTGGATGTAGTAAGTTCCAGGCAAAGGGAACAGCTAGAGAAGAGGCCCTTGGGAGGGACTATCGGGGGCAGAATTTGTGAATAGTATGGAAGCTAGTGCAGCTGTAGCTGAGTGAGCTCAGGGAAGAGAGGAGCTAATGAGGTCAGAGAATGGGACTTTTCAGGTACAGTCTTGCAGCCTATTGCAAGAGTCCTGACATTTACTCTGATGAAATGGAGAGCCACTTTATGGCAGGTTCTTCCAGTGTAGATGTAACATGGTCTCGCTTAATTTGTAAAAATGATCATTCTGGCTGCTCTCTTGAGAATAAACTCTAGGGAGGCTTTCAGGTTCCTATTGTTTTATAACAAATTGTCCCAAAACTTAGTGGCTTTAAGCCATTTTATGTTGCCATAATTTTGTGGGTCAGAAATTCAGGACGGTTTCTGTTGGTTAGTTTCCACTTGTGGTTTCTCATGGCATTTGCATGCATAGAATGTCTGGGAAGGCACTCATGTGAAGGCTCAGCTAAGCAGGATATCAAAGAATGCCTCACTCACGTGTCTGGAAGATGATTCTGGCTGTTGGCGGGAGCTCAACTGACAACCAAAGCACTTCCATGTGGTCTTTCCAGAATGATGGTCTAAACTATTTATATGACATCTGGATTGATTCACAATAAGTGTCCCAAGAGAAGGGGACAAAGTAGCATCTTCATGGCTTTTATGACGTAGCTTCAGAAGACATATAGCATCAATTCCTCCATATTTTAGTGCTCAAAGCCATCCCCAGCCCAAACAAGCTCAAGAGAGGAGCGAAGAGTTTTTAGCCATTACGTTAAACGCTCCAGCTGGCCCTATGGCTACAAATTATTTACGTCCTCACAATATGTAAAATATGTTCACTCCTTGGAAGACCCTGCACTCCCAAATTCTCGTTGTATCACAGCATCAGGCTCAGGCTTGAGATCCAGGATCTTATCAACTAAATCTGGTCTGGATGCAGATGAGATTTCTCAGGTATAGTTCCTTGGATACAGCTCTTTGGGTATCATTCAAGTTGATCAGAAGACTTGTGAATAAAAAAACATGTTATTTAACCTCTGCCCATGTACTCACATACAGGTTGGGACAGGTGGAGGATCAATATAACAGGCATTGTCATTGACTGTGGGGAAAGGAGAGGCATACTGCAATCACTGAGCAAAGTTCAATCCCTTTTCTTTCAATCATACCACTGGGCATAAAGTGAAGAATCTTGTGATAGTGTGTGCATGAGGTCCAGATATGACTTCTCTTAGTCCAGAAATCTATGAACAATAATGAAAAAGACAAGTTATCAGCTCCACTTAGTCCCCTCCCCTCCCACCACTACCACACACACGCAGCAAATATACGGCTGTGGAATAGGAACAAAAACACTGTCAGAAATGGGAAGAAAGAGAGCAACACAGTGGTCACTAATCTGAAAGAATTTAAAAATCTCCCAGGCAGAAATTGTGAGAATGGCCATTGTTCTTCATGGTCCTTACCTTTAACCTTAAATAAGATCATTCTTTATTATCTTCCCAGACTACATATGGAATGGGTATTAGGAAATATGCTGTCCTTGGGAATTGAACACCTTTATTAGTCTGTTTCCCCATCATTTTCCCTTTGGCAATACCTTCTAAAAACTTATTCAGCTTCCTATGTATTTTATTTCATCCAATCCATGCACTAGTCACTTCCGCAACTTTTTTGAGACCTCTCTTCCTATCTATCTATCTGATCCATCTATGGATCAACTCTTTTTCTTTCTCTTTTTTTCCTCTCTCTCTCTCTCTCAGCTTCATTTTATTACTTTGACTGAATCAGTTGTCTGAAGAGAGTGAAGTCTTTTTTCTATAAGAAACTTTTTTCCCTGAGAAATTTTTTCCAACTGCAAGGATTCATTGTGAAGCATCTTAAGTTATTCAGCAATTGTAACAAGATGTGTACCATCAATTTTATCATTGCCACAAGACTAAGTTCTAATTGGCCTTTGTTATTCAAAGATGTTCTTAGTTTTATTCATTAAGGTTGAGAATAAATTCTGACTTGCAACTGCACAATTTTGGACTCTTGATATTCCCTTTTATATACACATGGAAAGCAGACAATTTTCTTTGACTTCCTCTCTTCCTTGTAGTACTTTCTCAAATGTAAGTAATAACAATAAACTCAAGCTATCAATATTTTATTTTCTGACATCTTTGACTAAAATGACAAGATATTTATGTCATTATTTGCCTTTCAAGTTATTATAACAATGTAATCAAATATTTCAACTTAGCATAAGATGAATGGTTAACTTAACGAGCCTCATATTTCTCTCCATCTCTTTCCCTACCCTAAAGCCATGCCACATATTTTAATTTTTTAAATGGTAGAACTCCACTTCTGAACAAATTTCTGTATGAGTCAGAAGAGACTAGATTATGCTTCAGTAGCAATCAGTTCAGAAAACTCAAAGGCTTAAAGTAACAAAGATTTATATCTCACTAACTCTATATGTCCCTTGAAGGGTAGCAGAGGCCTCTGTTCCATATTGGGCTTGCTTTCACTCTGAGACATGGTTTGATGGCCTAGAGTAATTGTTGGTCACAGTTTTATTTAGTTTTAAAAATAAAAGCAACATTCTGGGTCTCAAAGCTTCTGTCTTTAAATAATATGCATCACTTCTATTCATATTACTTTGGCCAAATCAAGTCATATAGCCACATTGAGTTCAAGTGAGTGAAATTCCCTAATATGTGCATAGTGATGACTTTTTTGACACAAATAGATGAAAGATATGACCCATGAAAGGAAGAATTGATAAATTGAATTTCATTTAAAAACTTCTGCTCTGCAAAAGACATTGTCAAGTGAATGAGAAGGCATACCATGGACTGGGAGAAAGCATCTGAGAAAGAAATATCTAATAAAGGACTGTTTCTTAAAATAGACAGAGACCTTTTAAAATTTAACTATAAGAAAATGAACAGCCTGATTTAAAATGGGCAAAAGACCTGAACAGACATCTCACTAAAGAAGATATACAGATAGCAAACAAGTATATGAAAAGATGCATGATATCATGTCATTAGGAAAATGCAAATTAAAAAAACAATGAGCTACTAATACAGGTCTATTAGAATGACCAAAATTCAGAACACTGACAACACCAAATACAGGTAAGCATGTGGAGCCACAGGAACTTTCATTCATTGCTGGCGGGAATGCAAAATGGTACAGGCATTTTAGAAGACAGTTTGACAGTTTCTTATGAAACTAAACATATTTTCACCATATAATCCCACTACAGATTTAAGACTCAGTTTTCTCCCTTGTGATAATAGAGAGGAACCACTTGCCTCTCAGCTGAAATCTTGACCCTATTCTCTCTGCCTTTGTTATTGTTCATTTATATGTTTGTTTTGTTTTGTTTTGCCTATTAAAAAATATCTTGCCAGTTTAGTGGTGTTCTGGGAAAGAGCAAGAGTAATAGAATCTTATGAAATTGATTATTTTCACCATTTTTATCTACAAAGAGATTTTTTCAATGTTGCACTTAAAAATTATGATCTCTTCAATCCCAGCTTTACAAAATTTCCAATTTTTTAAAATTATCATCAGTGAAAATATAATATTTTACACACTAGTTAAGAAAAAGCCATCATAATTAGCCATGTTATGCAATATAGACTGTGTAATTAAAAACACAAATCATTCATATTCCTCTTTCAAGGCTATATTTTTTTAAATACCTGATTTTTCCCAGAGATATTGTTTATTTGCTTCATTTGTTTGATTTAAGTAATATATCTCCTGAATATTTAAATAAGCATCACTGTTGACAGGTTTTGACTAGCCCAATCACAACCAAAATAGAACCATAGTGGACTAAAACCAGACTTGCTTTGATTCTCCACATCTTTTCTCAGATATCCAGTAGTGAGACAAGTTTGAACATTCATAGTCTAATCCAGATATGGAGCAGCCAGACAAAATTTGAGAAATGTTAAAAATGACCTTCTATTC
This sequence comes from Orcinus orca, assembly GCF_937001465.1. NCBI lineage: Eukaryota > Metazoa > Chordata > Mammalia > Artiodactyla > Delphinidae > Orcinus > Orcinus orca. The sequence continues at coordinate 146,000,546 of NC_064561.1, forward strand.
CTTCAAAATATAATTTGTTAATTTAATGATATTCATTGGGTAGTGTCTACCACTTGCAGGGCAAGGTGCTAGGCATGAAGGACACCACAACAAAGAAAGATTGGGTCCGTATTTTCAGGGAGATAAATAATCTACCCGTTTTACAAGTACTTACTTAATAACACTTGAACTCTGCCCTTTATTAATACAGGGAGAAATAACATATTGCATGACATTAACTTGCTTGACAAACAGAAGTAGAAAATCCTGTGCACTGTCCAAGCTGTTCCTTCCTTCGCATATGAGTCTTATATACATGCTATACATAATCAGAAGTGGGTGGAGGGAGACACAAGAGTGAGGAGATATGGGGATATATGTATATGTATAGCTGATTCACTTTGTTATAAAGAGAAACTAACACAACATTGTAAAGCAATTATACTCCAATAAAGATGTTAAACAAAAAATTTCTTTCTCCTAGCAATATTTTGTAGTTTTTTCTTTTTTACAGATGTTGCACCTATAGTTGGTTAAATCTGCTTGTAATTATTCCATGTTTTTGGCATTTAAAATTTTAATTTTCAACAGTTTTTATTAATATATAGATATATAATTATTTTGTGTATATTTTATAATTTTGAACCTCTTTAAATTCACATATTAGTTCTAGTAACTCTTTATAAATTCCTTAGGATGGTCTACCAGCACAGTCTTACCATATGCAAATAAAAACATTCTGCTTTCAAAAAAAAAAGAAGTGGGTGGAGATTCAAATACTTGATTCTACTCCCCTGCACTACAATGCCTCAGCTCCTTCAATGGGCAGGCCTTAATTCTTGATTCTGGGGATGCTCCCATGTAACAAACACATCATTGTTGCTAGAAAAAAAAAAAATTCTCCGGAGCTCTCTCTATATTCCTTTCCTCCTTATCACTTATTTCTTCTAAACTCCCACTTCTTTTATGCTCAGCTTCTTATATGAGTTATCATTTATTTATCATTTCCACCAACAGATAGGGCCTCAGCATAGAAGACAGGAGAGAAGGAAGACAATTTCTCTGTAATTTAGCCTCAGGGTGAACCTTTCACTGAACCAAGATTAGCCTCCCATTGGCAAATCTCTCTGGCAGTTTTGTGCTAAAGAAATTTATATGTTTTGATTAGCTTGTCTTTCATTACCAAACCCTCTTCTCTTACACTGTAAATGTTAGGATGCAGGAAAGTGTACAAGATAGAAGAAAAACAAAATGTATACAACTTACACTTATGAAAAACATTCCAGAGGTAAAAGAGGGTGTTTTGAGGGTCTTTTTATAAGGGAAACTAATCTAATATAGGTGGTCAAGGAAGATCCCTGTGGAAGTGAGTTTTGTTCTTATCTTAAAGAAAGAGTACTAATTGATGGGCCTGGTAGATAAAAGTCAGGGAAGAGTTTGGCAAGCAGAGGTAACAGCATATTTCTACCCATAATGGGGGAGAGGTAGCAGGGTGGCTGGAATATGGTGATTTAGAAAAACAGCTAGTATAATAGGACAAAAACCAAAAAGGAAAAGTAAATAAGATGAGTTTCAAGGATGACACAAAATGAACAGTGCAAATATATGCGGGGTATGTTAGTGGGTTTGATCTTTATTGTAAGAATGACTAAGAGATCCATGGTGATTTTTATTGTGTTTTCTTTTTATTTTGATTGAGATGCAACTTAAATACTATAAATTTTCCAATTTTAAGTGTACAGTTTAATGAACTTTGATAAATGTATAAAACAATGGAACTATCACTAAAATCATGATGTAGAACATTTCCATCTCCCCCAAATTCCATTTTATAGTAATTTCATTTTTAGAATCTCATATAAATGGAATCCTATAGTATGTTGTCTTTTGTGCCTGGCTTAATTAACTTATCAAAATGTTTTTGAGATTCTTTAATGCTATTAAATGTATCATGACTTATTTATTATATTAATATCTGGATTAATAACAATTTGTTATTAATTATTCTCTAAGATTTATTTAATTTAATTTATTTAATTTTGAGTTCTTGGTCTGGAATTCAATCTGAAATTACAAAATTGTTTCTACAGAAAATGCAATCCACTTAATGCAATCCACTTTATTCTGCTCCAATTTTATGATATAGATCCCAGAATGTATAAAATGCAACACATAAGAAGTCAACATCCCAAAACCAAATCTTTTGCTGAAATATTAAATAAAAATCAATGTAGTTCTTCAACAAAGATGTCAAATTTTTTTTTCAACTAAATACAAATTTCTTTTTTATGTGTTCTAATCCATTTTGCTATAACTTTGTCACCTAAATATATTCCAAAAGGTTTTCACAATTTATTCTTTAAAAGATTTTAAACAGCATGATCTATTGAAGGGCAGATCCAAAGAGAAACTTGATTATTTTCCTACCTAGAGGATTTACAGAATATTTTGTAAAAATATCATCTATATTAAATCTATATTTTTTATTCCAGATCATTGAAGCTGGACTTTTCATAATTACATTTTTGTATAGATGTGAATGAAGAAATAAATGGTTGTTGAACTGTGCTTTGAAAACATAATGACAATCATTAGTGATGAAATGATATCTGTTTGCAATCATTGACTGTGATTCTGCTGGTGAGAATGACCCTCTGTGCATGAAGGAGAAATGAAAAGCTAAAATATTTTATTGGTTTACTTAGTTGTTAATCAATATTAAATATAACAGTCAGAAAAATCCAGAAATTAAAAGTGCTTCTTCATTTGGGTTACAAAAGTTTCTTAACAACATATTTATTTATTATTGGGCACTTGTTTTAAAGAACTTTTCTGTTGCCTTTCAAAGATGAATCAAAATTTATTTTCTGATGATGCTTATTGAGCACAATTATTTAACCCCTTTCCTCTCTTAAATCCTATTAAGATGACAGGATCAATATAAAAAAATGAGAAGAAAACCATGTATTTCTGCAAAGTCAAAAACAGTGCCAAAGGCAAACCTGAATATTAAGGGATTTCTGGAAGATATAATGCAAATGGACACTGACTAGTGGTGAAACTCCACAGAGCTCAGGGACTTAACAACCCTTACATAGGGAACAAAGAGATCTTCCAAATGAATGGATTTTCACAGGAAACAAAAACATAAAAATATTCCATGAGTGAAAAGCTGATGAGATAGTGATCAGTGATAAGTGATGGATTCACATGGAATTAAAGGACAGTGTAACAATTACACTAGTATCCATTTTCACAGGAGTTGCTATGGCATTTGCCTCAAGATGAAGTACAGTAATAGAGTTTTTAAGTGAATTGGGGCATGTGCTAAAGGCTGCAGATAGCAAAAAGGAAGGCAGAAAGAGCTCACACATTTAGAAGTCAAGCTACTTGCATACCCGACTCATTTGCACAGTCCCTAAAATTAGGGTACCTATAGTCATAATCACTATTTATCGATTGTGCTTAGCTTGTGCTGAGAAAATACTCTCCAGCTACCAATACTGATTAATCTAGACTTTTACTTAAAAATAGAAATAAATAATCAAGAATCAGGAAACATTAGAAGTTTTTAAATATCATTTAACAGTCTGAACAGAAGATATTTACTAGCCTGAACAGATAGAAATATCTTCAAGCAAATGGAGTTAAAAATAGACACCATAATAGTAGGTAAATTCAGAGAGATTCACAAAAATACAACACCTTTATAAGAACAATAATTAAAATCATAATAGCTGAAATCTCAAATAAAGAAAGAATCTGCAAGGAAACAGAGCAAATAAAAGGGACCAAATAATAAGAATTATAATAGAAATGATTAGTAAACTCAGAGTGGTACATTAAGGTATAACATTTAGAACACATGAAAAAGAATTTTGAAAATGATTGCTGAATTTAAAATCTCAATTGATAGGCTGAATAGGAGAATAGACATGACTGAAAATTATATTATTGAGCTGAAAAACATAGCTGAAAAAAATTTCCCAGAATCCAAGAATGAATGAAGGTGAAAGAGAGGAAAGAAACGTAGAAAACACAAAAGCGAGAGGCAGGAAACCCAACAATGCCGTTATATTTATTCCAGAAAGAGATGACTAAAAGAAGATATAATCAAAGAAAGAATACAAAATTTCCCTGAAATACTTGATTGTTTAGGTAGCAAGGACCCACCCATTTCTTTATAGAAATATTTTAAATATCTTTAAATATTTTAAAATAAATAATTTACATATTTTAAAATAATTATTGATAAATCTAAAAAATAATACTGATCTTTAAAAATGTAGAAATACAAACAAACAAAATCTTGAGAGAGTGTCAGAGTCAGAGAGAAATAGAGAAATTACCCAAACAGGTTTTATTGTTGTTCTACATTATGTCCTTTTTTTTTTTGAGCACTTGCCCTTCTACATGTGTTTGTTAATCAGAGTTCTGCATCCATTGAGTTTGAGCACCCAAATAAATCTGTCTGGCCAAACAGCCCCAATCCTTTGAATAAAATTATTAGTCCACAGGTGGGTATTTGACCCAAGTGGGTTTCCACAAAGTCATTTTGAGGGATAGATTAGAGCTCTGGGAGAGAAACTGTCTCTCTTCTTCTTTGATTGAAAGGTACAAAGAACTGGGTGTCAAGTGCCATGATTAGAGTTCAGATGTGTGTTGCTCTTATCTGATTTTGCTGGACCTAATTCTTTGACTTTCCAGGTTTCCTTGGCCATTTTTTCTGTATGATGTTTCTATGTTCCTCCGGGAAGATCACCTGGTACCAACAACATTCTGGTAGCCACACAGGAATGGTTTTGTTCTTTACTGAATGGAGGCTTTGGAGGCTCCTTGGTCACCATTGTTGGACAGAGGGGATGGAATGCCACTTGCTTAACAGATCAGGACTAATGTGGTAGCTGCTCCCATTCCCTCACGTCACTTAGGCTAGGGCACAACATGTCAGAGCCTTATCTCCACCTTCTAGACCTCTTGCCTTTTACCTCAGGCTTCTTTTGATTCTGAAGCTTAAAATGCCCTATAACCCACTCAACACCCACTCATGGATACGGGCTCACCAGGCTGTTCCCAGATGCAGGCTGAAGGCCAGAAGGAGAGAGCTACTACTGGCTTACTGGCTCTCCTGTGTCCTGTGACCCATACTGCTGTTGCTACTGCTAATTGGGAGGTTTCCCTATCAGTGCCCAAAGTGGGGGACAGATGGTGCAACCCAGGAGGGTTCACATAATGTATAGGAAACTTTGACCAAGGCAGTGCACATGGCAGTTGTCTCTTCTTCTCCTAATGTCATGTCTAGAGATGCAGTTCATAAGGTCTCCCTCAAGAGAGAATCATCACAAGAGAACAACTATGTTTTTTGTAAAGTTTTATACAACTCTTTAGTATAGAACCCTTTTATTGCTATATTTTCTTCCCTCCCTTATTTCCTTTTTTCTTTATTCTTATTTTGTTGACTCTCTCCCCCCCAAATAAAGCACTATCATGTGGAATCTTTTCTCAGACTCTGGATTCTAAAAAACCTGGGTTGAGATACTCTTGGATTTCAGTAATTCAGAACTAACAATAGTGATTTAAAAAATAAAACAAAACAAAACAACTGCAACACCAATAAAATAATAATAATAGGAGTAATTAACATTTATTGAGTACTTCTTATATATCAGACATTGCTTTAAATACCTTGCATATATTAACTCATTAATTCTCACCCATGAGTTAGGAACTGTTGCTACCCCTGCTTGGCAGATGAGGAAAATGAGAAAGAAAAGAAGCTGAGTCCAGGCAATGCTACAATGGCAGGGTGTATGTAGGAAAATACCACAAATGATTTGCGCAAAAGCGTTAGTTCTCAATACCCTCTGGTGAATGATGATGAAACTAACTAGAGCTGGTTGGCAGTGTGCACATGCCCTGAAGAAAAAGGGGTCATGTAAGTGGATTGAAAGAGTTGCTTCCCCAAAAGGACAAGAGCACTCAGATAACCTTGCAGGGGGCATCCGTTCACATTCTAACTACACACAACTGAGAACATTATAGTCCTTAGACTTCACAAGTGAAATGAAGTCTACCACGGATCTCAAGTACAGTGGCAGGTTGCCAACTCAACAGTCCAGCACCACTAGCTCTCCACATGCTGGAGGAAGAGCTTCTGCTCTGGGGTAGTCCCTCTGCAGAACTGGCAATCCTGGAGGCTTTGGTCCAGCCAGAGATGGTGGAGTGTTGAAGTGCTGCGTCGTCACTAACACTGGAGGAGCTGGTGCTTTAGAAATTCTTCTGCAGAACCACCCCACCCCCAACCAAGTGCAAGGCCAAAGCAGCAGTTCTGCCTGTGCAATTCCCCCAAATGCAGATCCAGATCTCTGGCTCTGGAAACCAAAGGCAGCATTCTGGTTTTGTGCCCTATTTACTGCCCCATAGACATTTCGGGGCCTGGCATAACAATCCTACTGTTGTGATTGCGAGGGTGATGGGAAAGGAGCAGATTTCCAACTCAGAACTTCACCTTTAAGGGAACAAGAGCTTCAAGCCATGGGTCTTGCCTTAGTTTGTTGATAGGAGTGAGCAGTAACCAGGACTGATTCAGGGGCACACAGGCACCCTTCTTTGTAATTCCTGAAAGCAAAACAAAACAAATTTTGAAAAGAACAAACTGATATTTCTGCATTTTTAAATGTAGGTGTTTATATGTAGGTAATAATGGCTTGAAGATTTAAAAGTCCAGAAATTTTCTGGCTTCAGACAAGTCTGGGCCAGTTGTTTAAACATTTTGCTGGGAATCTCAAAATCTTTCTCTCTCTCTCTCTCTCTCTCTCTCTCTCTCTGACTTTCACTCTCTCACTCATTCGCCAGATTTTCTCATTTCTCAAGTTGGTTTTGCTCTATGTTAAGTTCACATTTCAAAATTCAGAATTCAACCCCAAGGTTCTAGAATAATATAAGTAATTTAACATAGTTACTAAAGTAATTTGTCTCTTAAGAATGAAGACTGGGAAAGCAGGAGCAGAAAACCACTCAGGAAAAAATTTATTCCTATACCCCTATCCATACACTCTTTGAGAAAACGAGTTGACTTTAGAGTTATTTGAATTTTAACTTAATTTTATTGTGTCTGCTTGTGTTTGCAAACACTCCTGAGAATCTTTCCATAACTCTTGCTTTCTGTCAAATTTACAGGTGAAATTAGTGTGAAAACTCTGAATTATAGGTTCTGATTGAATCAGCATGTAGCAAGCTAGCACTAATTGATTTGACTGTAGATTAGATTTGGAACGTTTTTCAGAAATGTGTTGCTATCCATGTAAACATAGCCTTAGTGTGAACTGACACTGTATGTCAAGGTCCAGCACACTTATAAAATATGGTCTGATCACGAAATAGGAAAGGAAGTTTTTGATAGATGAAACACCTAAATATATTCATGTTCTTCAAAAAATAAATCTCTAGATAGGTCATTAAAAACCATACTTCAAAATGGAAACTGACAAGCTGAGAAAAAGTAAGCGTGGCTTGATTGTTAAAGCTTGCTCTAGCTCTCAAACCATTAAAAATGGAATTTTGATCTGCTAACGAAAGTGACGTTTTGATTTTACTGTCTCTTCTCACCATCCTTCTTACATTGACAATTTGTAGTCAAAAAAGAACAAATCACGCAGATAATTTGAATATTGGCTTTTGTCTTCCCTTCTGTCTACCTTTTCTAAATAGATGAACTGACAAATGATGCCTTGGTTTATCTAATCTCAACAAATCTCTTTTTGCTCTGCTCAATAATATCACTTGACACCTTTCGCAAGCTCATTTGCGTTAGCATGAAGATTGTTCCTCTACACAGATTTTATATCATATGAATAAGTTATTTAGTGTGGAATTTAAACGTATAATTAAAATGAAACAATGTGTTAGCTTCTGCTAACCTTTAATAACTTCTAATAAAACAAATGGGCATTGTTGCAATATAATCATTTAAATGATATTTTTAAACTGTCCTTCTGTTTAACTTTCCTTTCTGTGACTTTTGCTGTTTTGCATAAAAGTTTGAATACAATCTTATGTAATGTCTTCTACCAGAATGTAAAATCTAAATAAGTATTTCTCTGTGTGCATGTGTGAGAATATATACTATGTTTTATGAAACTGATTTCTTCATAAGGTATTAGCAAAGTAAATTTTAAAATTTAAAAATCATATATCTGTGTATATAACATTTTAAATTATAATATATATATGCCATTTTATAAAGACCCTACTCCCCCTAAAAAGGTCAGCACAGTTAACTTTTATGGATATATGTTAGATAATAAAAAGTATCTTCATCATTATATATGTATCTTTTATTTTCCATATTTATCATAATGTTCTGTACCTGGATTTTTTTCCCCTTTAGTAATGTTTCTTGAGAGTTATCTATAGTAACTTGGATATCTAAATTATCTTATTCCAGTAAATGGATGTAATCTAATTAATTTCACCATACACCTACAGTTAGATGTTTAAATTGCTTCTAGAGTTTTCTTTTTCTATTTCACAATAATGCTACAAGACCTATTTCTGAGTGTGTGTGTGTGTGTGCATGTCTCCACGTGTTTAATGATTTTCAGTTACTAATAAGAATATTATGCCACAGACTGCTGACTCTTCTTCTCTAGTTCAACCTAGAAATCTCACAGAAGTAAAAGTATATTGATTTGAAGAACTAAAGTAAAGCTCTGATAAATACTTAAGGAAGTGGACAGGGGAGAGTGGTTGTTAAGTCCCAAAGGAAGAGCAATGGCAGCCAGAGGCAGAGGCAGATGCAGGCTTGGTGTCATAGTCAGCAGGAAATTGGATGGGGGAACGTCTTAGTGACCTTTTCACTATCATATTTCCTATGTGGATAAGCCCCTACTACCTCACTACTTAAGAGAACAGTATCAGGCCAATACAGCCTTTACCAAGTAGGTAACAGGTGAGTGAAGACCAGCTGCTTACTGAGTGTTCTTTCCTTTTCCCCTCCTTCCAAACTATAGCTTGGCAACCATAGTGAATGAGAAAACTCTTTCAACGTAGAGCAGTGTCAGGCACGGGTAACCAAATTCCCTGAGGGACAGACTCACTTAGTGAGGAGAGAAGAAGCTTGTCAAACCCAGTTTATGACATTTTGGGAACATTTTCCAGGGGCATGCTTCACCTCCAAATCCATTAGATACTTCACAAGCTAGGGCTTGGTACTGCTACCATTTATAATCCTAGTCAAAATGACTGACATGTTCAGGGGAAATAATCTTACAGACAAAATAGTCAGACACAGAAGAGCACAACCAAAATAAAAGAGAAACACAAAACACTATATACTGTACTGGATAAACCAGAATTAACACAGCAGGTAAGTCAAGAATTGTTTAAAAACTATATCTGTGGAGCTACTGATATATTGAAGAAGAAATAGTCATTAAGAGGGTACACAGGTATAAAAATTATGATAGTTGAAATAAAGAACCTAATATGAGCTAAGTGCAAACAAGATAAGAGCCAAAGAGTGAGTTTTGGACCTGGAAGATAAAACTGTAGAAGGCAGTCAGGAAAGGCAAGACAGAAAATATAAACAAAATGTTAACAAATGTGGGGTATAGGAGTAGAAGTAGCAAAGTTAAAATAGACCCAGAATAATAGAAAAATATAACAAAGGATCAGATATAATGAAGAAATAATGACAGAATTTCAAAGAATTAAAAGATTAAAGGATGAATATCTAATATTGATGAGATACAGTGTCAAGCAGAATAGATGGAAAAGCTCTCATGTAGACAGATTAGAGTGTAATACAAACACAAGAAAAAACAGGAGAAATTCTAAAATTTCTAGTAAGAAAGACATCACCTAGAAAGAAGACATAATTAGATTGATGGCAAACTTCTCAACAGAGATACTACAGACAAGAAGACTTGGGGGCTTATTTATAAAGTTTCTAAAGAAAAGACTTTTGGAGCTAGAATTTTATATATATAGCCAAATTTTCCTTTAAATATAATAAGGGCTCAACAATGTGAAACCATGAAAGATTTAAAGTTTACTCCAAAAGTCTTTTTTTAAAATATCTTTACAAAAAGAACTGCCATAAGATGAGAAAAGCATCTACAGGAATGTTATGAGACATATGGAAAATTTATAAAGTGCCACCTGCTCCAAATAAGGTGGTCCATCAAATATATTCAGTCTATCCCATATGCAGAACTGCTCTAGCCCAATCTACCTAAAGCTGAAACCAGAGAAGACAGCTGTACTTCCTGTTGACCTGATGTAATCACTTTCAGCTTGGAGACTCCTGGGTCAGGTTTGGATCTCAGAAACGTAAATCATTGTCTCCCCTAAGGAATATTGCTACATCCTGTATTTTGGCTGGGCTGACTTCTTTCCGTGTTCTCTAAAAACCCTACTTGTTTTGTCAAAAAATGTCCGTGTTTAGATTTTACTTCCTTTAACCTAATCTGATATTCCTTAATTTTCAATAGCTAATTTTAAGCCATTTATATTTATGGTGAGTGATTACTAAAATTTTGAGTTTATTTCTGCCATATTATTTTGCATTTTATTTATTTATTTATTTTTGTGGTATGCGGGCCTCTCACTGTTGTGGCCTCTCCCGTTGTGGAGCACAGGCTCCGGATGCGCAGGCTCAGCGGCCATGGTTCACGGGCCTAGCCGCTCCACGGCATGTGGGATCTTCCCGAACCGGGGCACGAACCCGTGTCCCCTGCATCGGCAGGTGGACTCTCAACCACTGCGCTACCAGGGGAGCCCTGCATTTTATTTTAAGTGTACTTTCTTCTTGACATTTTAAAAAACCATTTTCTGCATTCTGTATGATTGAGATTAAATTTTTTTTTATTTTCTGATAAATTTAAATTACATATACTTGTTCTTTTCAAAAATACATGAGTTTATGTTTATAACAAGATTCCAGTGTTAATCACTATCTTCATCTTCCTCCCTGGAAAACAGAAGGAAGGCATTCTGGAAGCCCAGCTTTGATCCCATTCCTGTCTGAGGCTCTTTCTAACCTGTTCCCTCTCAGGGTGAAAGCTAGCTCCCACCAAGTGGTCTGGCTTACTCTAGGACTTATTTAGATTTCCTCTCTATTTACAGTTTATAGAGATTTTTTCCTTAGTTTTGGAACATGGCTATACACTTTTTAATATTTTCAATGTTATATTCAATATATTCAATATTTTCTTTCATTTTTTTAATGTTTCCAGTTGAGGTAGGCAATTTCAGTATATGCAAACTATCACTTTCACATGAAATTTGAAGAATTAACATCTCTATATTTTTTCAATTTCCCTACCCCAGGATGGTATGACATCTGTATATTTAAGTATCATTTTTCTATAATACATTTTATACCTTTCTTAAATATATGACTCTAACTACATTTTTATTAAAATATTATAAAAAGTTAAATAAGAGTTTTTGCACAAGACTTAATAACTTTTTAAAAGGAACACATATTAAATAAAACCAAACTACATATATAAAAGATATATATATATTCACACATTATACTAAACACATTAAATTAGTTGCCTATAAATATAAATGGAAAAGATATGAGAGTTGGGATTGTAGATAAAGGAATAAAATACATAAGTAAAACAGGAGAAGGACCTTGAACAATGATGAAAATAAAATGGGAACTACGGAGACTGTTTACCTTAATTCTTTGCAACTGATGCTTAGCATACATTTATATTGAATGTATGTGTATAGCTAGCAAACCTATGTTATTCCTGTATTCAACTATGTAATTCACCAGTAGTATAACAAACAACATTGTATTTAAAGGACTCATTAACAAGAAGTGTTCTGAGGTAGAGTTAGTATTTCTATGTTCATAATGACTTGTGATTATGGTTCTATTTCACATAATAAGATTCAAGGAACCTGAACTTGGTGTGGAATCTTGAGCTATCAATTCATTATTCATTTATTTCACTAAATCATGTTTTAAAAACCAACTTGTCAAAAGCCTAAGCAACTTACCCAGTGTTAATATCAATGGTCATTAAATAGAACTACAAAAGGAAAAATCTTAAATATTTTTCGGGTCCCTAAGTAATTACAAAGCCTCACCATTCTACAACTGAATAATATAAACAATGCACATTCTTTGTCCTGGAAAGAAAATCTCGGACTTTTCAGCGGTGTTCCATACGCCTCTATTTGTCTAGGTAACACATTTTTCCTTTAGTTTGAGTTCAAAAATCACAATGTCAGAAGTATCTCCTAGACATTCTTCTGATTTCCATAAGAAATTTGAAGATCACATTTATTTTTTCTCAGCTTAAGATTTTAAAAACAATTTGTCCTCACTGTGTGAGTCACAGAAGTATGACATTTAAGTGTTTAGCAGTACAAATTACTTTTCCCGTAAGTACATATTGGTGGCATCAGCATACACATCCTAAATTTATTAACAAACAGGAACAAGACCCAAATCACATTTTGTACTTCTAAAAATAAGTACCTTGGATAATATGGAAGAAGGACATTTGTGAAAGAGAGACACTTGCTACATTGGGAGCCAAGAGAACTGCATTTTAGTTTAGCTGGGCTAGAAATTAACTTGTTAACCAAAGATAAATTTGTTTCTTTAACACTTCAATACAAGTGAAGGGACTTCAACATCCTTATTTGTAAAATAGAGTGACTGAGCTGGTTGCTTGCTAAGGAATAGTCTCTAGTTCTATTATTTCATGAGATTATACATTCAACTTACAAATCTTTGAGCTGTGAACATTTTACTGGAGATTTTCTTGCCAATGAAATATAGATGATAGCTGGATTTCATTCTTAGCTCTAATATCCCTTAGCTCTAATACCTTAGATATTCATCTTCTCCAAGACTCTTTCTTCAAGAGTTAAAGATAATAATATCTAACTAGCAGAGACGATTTGAGCACCAACTGTAATAGTCTACACCATAACTATAAAGAACATATTGCATGTTTCTCGGCCCATAACATGTTCTCAATGTGTTATTAATAAATAATTATAATTTTATCATCCATATTCAACAAATGATAGAAAAGGTACTTTTTACAGTTCATTTTTGAAAAACAAGGTTAATTAATATATATGGCTTTTAGAATTATACAGCTAACCAGAAGTTGTGCATATTACTTAATTACAGCAACTGCTAGCTATCTCATAATTTCACATTGAGGATTATCAAGAGTAGAAGTCTCATGGAACTAGAAGGAACAGGGATGGTCACATATGTATGGGTGATTCACAAATAAATTACTGTCAAATAGGAATAACAATAAACAAAACATAAACCAATACATTTTACTTTAGCTGACATTCTAGACTAGAAATCCACATAAGGAAATAAGGCAAATTGTCTTTCTCAAAGGGATCCAGTGACATTTAGAAAAGTCTTCTCCAGTAGGATACTTATTTATCAGTAGATTTCTAACCCACTGAATTAGTTTATAGTTAAAGGAATATATTGCTATAAATTTTTCTCAAACACACATGAATGCTCAATCATAAACTACAAAAAATGAGAACAAATTCTTTCCAATATTAATATCAAAACTAATCCATTAATAATTTACATTTAGAATATACCTCAGAATGGCTTGTAGTAGCATAGGTTGAAAATGAACAGTTATATTTTTCTACAAATTGAATAAATGACCATAACTTGAAGAAATGTTTGAGTCTAGTTTATTCACTAATTATAAACTAAAGCAAACATCACATTCTTGATAGTCAGTTCAATTACCACTGACCACATCATTTATGGATGAACCAATTTGAAAAAAATTAATACTGAAGAAAAGGAGAAAGCCAAGAAAGGCATACTGACAAAAAATATTCATAATTATAACTGCATGAACTAATTTAAAAGCAAAATGAGTTGCTTCAAAGTAAAAGTCTCTGTATAAATGTAATAAGATGTTTTATTAAGTAGCATTAATTATAAAAACAAGAAATATTATTACCTTAAATTATGGGAAAAATTAAGGGAAAATTTCCTGAAATTTTTGCAAATATACTAAAATATTACCCTGATCAAGGCATGACAAAGTCTTCTTAAAACAAGGCTTGATGAGATTCAGGGGTTGAAAAACTTTTTCCATTAAGGGCCAGATAGTAAATATTTTTGGCTTTGTGGGTCATAATGTCACTGGGGTAACTACTCAATTCTGTATTTCAATAAAGCTTTCTTCACAAAAAGAGGTAGGCTGAATATGGCTCAAGAGCTGTAGTTTGCTGACCTAGGATGTAACTGATTCTTCCTGGAGTAAAGTGAATGAATACAAGGATAACTAAAAGAATTTATTGTCCGTTTACTATTCTCTCCTAATGTGGAAAAAGAAAAAACATCGAGTTTTCTTCAACTTTTGTACTTTACATTAGGTGATTATATTATTTAATGGTTGAGGTTATGAAATGAGAACTATTATTAGCCTCTTTCTCAGTTTTTGAAAGGACTCATTCTTTTTAGTCATTCCTTTCTTTTTCTTTTGGAGGAAGCCACAAAAGGAATGGACAATGAGGAAAGAAGCAGTGGATTATGAAGCTCCAGTAGCAATGGAAGAGAATCCTGAAAGGAAAGGAGTAAAATGAAAATGTATAGACAATAGTATGTACAAGTTAGTGAGTGAGAGAGAAAGCTACTAGAGAACAAGCATACAGTTTATTATTTCTTCCTTGGGTAGCTGAAACAGTAATGCAAAACCAAAAGGCTCTCGAGAAAATCATCTTCTCTAGGCCTTTGTCTTCAGACAAATGGATGTCTAGACCATTAACGACAGAGAGTTAAAAATTCCAAATCCCTCTGGAGATTTAACAAGTTTTGAAAGAAAACTGCAGAAGAAATGCATTTAAATATAAACCTCAGTGGTTTGAAAGAGTTAATGATCATCATATGATCTCAACATGTTACTAGGAATGACAGCTATACTTGACAAGTATACTAGGGAGAATTGGGCTCCCTAGTTGTCAGCTCTTCTTATGCTTTTATTTTTTTTTCACATCTTAATTTTTTTTCTTAAAAAACAATTCTCTATCCTTCATCATAATAGGTTTAAAATGTAATATAATTACTACAGCATAATGCAGTTTGATTAAAATATTTGCTAAGAAACTGCATTGCCATCTTTTCTCTACTGACATACACTAACATACTTCAAGGGAAATTGAAGTGTCTAAGATGGCTACTTTGAAACTGTAAAACAAAGATAAGTCAAGTCTACAATTACCACTTCAGTAATTGTTTCAAACTAAGATATAAAAAAAGTAGATATAAAGTATAGGTGACTATGCTTGTCAAACAAATGAAATCATGCTTGTTTAAATTTAGGTGACTATATAATGTAGTGTTCAAACTGGGACAATTAATAATGATATCAAGACAACAGATTTAAACAGCACACATGGCCACTCTCCTTGAACTGAAGAAGATGATGATGCTGTACACATTGGTGACCAACACATGCAACAGGAGAAAGATTATTCATTAAGGGTAAGCAGTTGAAAATACAAACTTTGTTTGCTTCTAAATCATATATACAGATATATGTATAATCACATCTTCTAAAGTAAATACACATGGGTATTCAGTTAACTGCAGCTGTGTAGAAAATACATTATCTATGCAAATAATCAGTAACTTATGTACGTAATAAGGGACTTACTAATCTTATGCAAAGGGGTATAATTAATATTCAACATACCAGAATAAAAGATTTATTTATATTAGTTAATTTGAAGTACTCAATATGATAAGAATGTCATAGGAGAAATTTCTTTACTAGAAAGAGGAATGGACTAGAATAGAAATCTTTTCAATGCTAAGATTTTGTGATAATATGTTGCATCTGTTGCTATAAGAAGATTCACAAGTCTGGTCACAGCACCAGAGACTCTATTCCCCATGGGTTACAAGATGCGTTTCTGTGAGCAGAATTCATGGTAGTACTGTATCTCAGCCATATGTACGCCTTATGGCAGGACCACCTGTTGTGAGTCCTGGAGCAGAAACTTGAGTCTAACATTCTGCTTCATGCTCTACATTTTTTCACACCCACCCAATTCTTCTAGAAAGACATGCTGTCTATTAACAGTTATAAAACTCTTGCAAAAAGTACTAGCTTTAAGGACTGCATTGCAGTCCCTCAATTTCTGGTCACTATATACATCTTACACTTAATCCCTAATAACAGGTTTTTAAAAGTAAAGAAGCAACTAAATGTACAGACTTTATGGGCTCTCCAGTGACCACCTGGACAGGTTTATTGTACTTAGTATATTGACTCTGGATAAAGACCACATAAGAGGAATATAATACTGGCAAATAGTATTCCCTAACAAGAAACTGGTCAATTCACTGGTGCTTGAATTTTGCCAAAACATCTTGAACTATTTTTTGAACATTTTAAGGCTGACAATCCTGAAAGATAGTTTTCCAAGTATTAGTCCACATGTATATTTCAATGGGGCTTTAATTCATAGGATTTTAATTAATTTACGTTCAAATCATCAAGATATTTCAAAAGAGCTTTTGGATGTTCTTTAAAAGTTCAAGATTATTTTCATTAGCTCTTTTTTGTATGAATCAGAAAACTGTGTTTCACCTTAGGTACAATTTCTAAAAGGGGTTTCAGTTGAGTTTTAGGTGAACTGAGATTTTAGAGAAGGTTCTTAACCTGCCACAATACTTCTAATATTAAAATATTATCAAATGAAAAAGTATTTATAAATCTAGCACAGTGCTGAGAATTATAGGGGCTGCATGTGCAGTACTTCTGCTCTGGGAACTTATAATGTAAATGGATAGACAAGGCCAAAGTTCATGAAGCATATACTAAAAACTTGTAGAATTCCTTTCTACAGATGTAGTTTTTGAATTCTCTGTATCAGCATTACTTGTGTGTTTATTTAAAATGCAGGTTCCTTGGGAACTTACTCTGAGCTTTGGATTCTCATGTATATTGATATTTGATAACACATTTGCTAATTAGTGTAATGAAGATAAAATATTCTAGAAAATCAGAGGTAAGTTAAATGCTTAATGATGAGAATAATTTGGAAGATTTTGTGGAGAAGCCCAACTAGGGCTAACCAGCAGAAGATGGTTCTAAATATGCAGAAAAGAAGATAGATCACATTTTTTAGATTTAACCAAAACTGTGAACTATAACATGGTGTTAGGATTCACTAACTAGTGATAATGGTGAGACCAGCCTAACTAGAGTAGAGGATTCATGTTAGAAACTGCTAGAAATCGTATAGAGAAGAGCCAAGTTCTAAAGGGAGATCTGTGCCAGACAGAGGAGCTTAGAGCATGAACTACATAACAGAGGCCAGAATAATAAAATGGTATCTAGGATAATCAGTCCCATAGCTCTATGTAGGATGGCTTGAGGACAGAAACCCCAGTTTTAGGGGCACAGCTGAGGTGATGTTTCAGTAATTCAGTTGGAAGATGATGATGACCTTGATCAGTCAGGACCAGCTACTTAATTTGTAGGTTTTAACTTATTCAAAACTTTAAATAATTTCAAGACGGTGACAGCAGAACTTTCTAAATGTAAGTGTTTTCTAAATGTGGGGCACTGAGTGTCCACACAAGGCACATACCCAGGAAGCAGGTCCTGTAAGTGGGTGCAATACAATGTTTCCACACAACGGAGCCCCTGAGAGCTAAATTCACCTTTCAAATAGGTTTTGTTTGTGGAAAAAAAATTGAAGTTTCAGTTTGAATAAAACACGAATTGCTCTTTTACATGGACTGGATTACTCATTATACTGGCTACTGGGGGCATTTTGGTGTGCAATCTTAGGATGGTGACAATTAATTGGAACCATAAAGGAGGGAAATCAAGAGCTCTTTTAAAGGAAGACATAATACTAGAGATAGGAGTTTGAGAAAAAGAAATTAAGAACACAAATGTACAGTTTTCTAGTCTGAGTGGCTTGATCAAAAAAATTATTTGGCAGAAAAAAATAGCAAGTTTGCTTCTATTCATTTTAGATTCGAAGACAGAGAGCTACATTCATTGAAAATATTATTGTAGTTAATTAGAGCCATGAGACCAAGACCTGGTAAGAGATAAAGATTTTATATGTAGATATGATGATAACATCTACAAAGATGAGGTTGAGGTAAGAAAAGTAAATAATTTTTTTTCTACTAAAATTGAAAAATTAGATGCTTCAGTTTAAAAGGTGAATTCATACACAATCCATGTAGAGTAGGGCGCTTGGAAACAAGACCCTGATTGAGCTAACTTGTGGAGGATGTGAAAATCGTCTTGGCATCCTTCTTTATTGTATATCTGGGTGCCTGGCCTCTCTCTGGCACCAGGTAACACCCTCTACTCTCTACAGCATCTCCCCACCTAAAATGCACACACACCTCACTCTGACTGCCACCTCATTTCTGCAAATCCTTGCTGAGGCATTAGCTGCTAAAACTAAACATTGAAGTGTTAGCTGAAAAGGGACTGGTGTATGAACTTTCTCACCTTACATTTTGACAGAGGTCTCCTAAAAATCCAACATCCATTATTTGAACCCAAGGAATGGAACTTTAATGCTGCAGGTATTAATAAAGGGCATGGGATCCTCCCCCAAATTACCTCACAGAAGGGTGAGGTTTTTTTTGTTCACAAGGCCAGTAAAGCCTGAAAGTGTCAATAACCCACATATCTATCACTGTCATGTTTGTCATCTTAAGCTCATAACTTGAAGACACAAGTTCTGTTGGTTTGAGAAGAAATAATTTGTGTTCATTCAACAAGTATTAGTCAAGTTGTTCTATGCTCCAGACGATGCGGTACTTCCCAGGGTCTCAAACAACAACTAATGGACATGAGCTTATGTCCTATTAGAAGAGATAAACAAGGAAAGAGGTCAACTTGATAGGCTGACAGAATATGCAGTGGCTGCCATGGGACATTAAGGAGGGACAACTCCACACTGAGATGGAGATGAGGGGCAGGGGCCAATCAGAATGGGTTTCTGATAGGAGGCAGGGTTAAAATTGATATAATGTCAAATTTTCTATCCAGAACTCAATCAATGGAGAGATTTACTGCTGGAATTACCAATATATGGTTCCAAGACTACTCACTCAGATCATTAAGGCCAAATGAAACAGCACTAAGAACAAACACTATAGGTCTTCCATCTCCCGATTGCCTTTCCTTCTGCCTTTGACTCCCTCTTACCTAACTCAGGCTATGCTATTTGTCTCATCCTTGGTTCATTTCTTTGGGAGTCGATTCCCCTAAATCATTTTACATACCAGTCTCTTCCTTTCAGTCAAATTCCCAGTGCTTGTTCATTCTAACCAATCCAACCATCTCTGATATCCCAGTCTACTAGGAATTTAAGACTTATTTATATTACTTGAATTTAATATAAGTACTATCACTAATTGAATGCATGATTTATTAATTAGCATTTCATGAATCTAAAGGTAAAGATGGAGCGTTCTAAATGTTTTAGTCCTACCTGTTTATTAGTATAACATTCTTTCTTTTAAGTAAAATTTAATCTTTATTCTTAAAGTTGGTCCACCTCTACTGATATTTCTTCAATTTTAACTTAATGATACGTGTTACAAAGGGCAAGTTGTTCAATCAGTTTTGCGTCATTATAAGAGCTAATACTTTCTGTGGGGTCACTCTATGCCAGGTACTATCTAAGCACATTATGGGTATTATCTAATTTGATACTTTCAGCAATCCTCTGAGGTTATCTCATTTATGTTCATTTTACAGATGAAGAAAGTGAGGCATAAAGAAGTTAAATTATTTATTTGCAGATACAGTAAATGTACAAGCTAGCTTTGAGCTCTGACAATCTGATTCCAGAGACCATGCTCTTAATCTCTACATTACAGTGCCTCCATGACACAGAGGATACAAATCATTCATAGGACAGAGAAACTATATCTTAAGGAAGCATACATGAATCAGCCAAAGACCTTGCACCCTTGTTCATTCAGAATGAATTCACTACTAAAATATATTCAATATAACGTTTATAACGTATTCCCAGTCACTTCTAAAATGTGATATCACATATCAATCAAGTATGGGAGTAATTTTTTAAAATATAAATTTTTTATAAAGACAAATTGTCACAAATGTTTTAGTGATACTTCGGAGATAGAATATTATAAATTTTACCTTGATGACTTTTTTTGCCAGAACAAAAGTAACATAAAGCTACAGTTCTATGTGTCAAGTTCTTAGTGACAATCATTTCCTACTGGTAATTAAGGCTTTAAATCAAAGGAAAGATAAAAGGCATCCATATGGCATCAATTTAAAAGTCATGAATGTGGTACAAAAGTAAAAACAACATTTGGAGCATTTGGAGGGGTTTATGTAATATTAAATTTTAAGGCAAGTTAATATGTACCTCTGTAGAAAAATAAACATCAGTAGACCCTCACATTCAGGCCATGGGTAAAAAAGTCATTTATAAAAATTATTTTTAAACAATTATTTAAATCTTTACTCTGACACAATATGGCATGAGAAGTATGCTTTTAGAAGAGTCCAGCCGTAAAAAACCTCCCATCATCCCAGATAGTCCTTACACTAAAAATAAAGTTATGGCTCTTATATACCTGCTTAAGTATCTCTCTTTAATGTAATTATATCTTTTTACTCAAAGCTATTTTTAGAGTGTAGTTTTAAAATAACCAGACCCACATTCACCCAGGTAGCACCCGAATACAGAAAATTTTATCACAAATTTTGAGTTTAAAATTCATATGCTGAAACTCTAATATGCTGGCATCTGGAAGTGGGACCTTTGGGAGGTAATTGGGTTTAGCTGAGGTCATGAGTGGGGTTCCATGATGGGATTAGTGTCCTTATAAGGAGGGACTCAGCCACGTCTCGCCCTTTGTCAGCTATGTGAGAATGACTATCGGCAAACCAGGAAGAGGGCCGTCCCACAGCCTGAACATGCTGGTTCCCTGATCTCAGATTTCTAGCCTCCAGAACTGTGAGAAATAAGTATCTCTTGGTTAAGTCATCCATCCAGTCTATGGTGTTTTGTTAGAACAGCCTGAGCAAACTAAAACAATTTACGTATTAGGTTTACCCCAGTACTCCTCGAAAGAAGATAATATAGTTTAAAATTTTTATTTTTATTGAAGCATAGTTGATTTACAATATCTTGTTAGTTTCAGGTGTACAGCATAGTGATTCAGGTATATATATATATATATGTATATTTCAGATTATTTTCCCTTATAGATTATTACAAAACATTGAGTATAGTTCCCTGTGCTATACTGTAGGTGAAAGAAGATAATATCAGCCTCGCTCTTTCTTTCTCTACGCCTCATTTCCCAAATCTTCAGAATGGAGACCATAAAATCTCCTGATGAAGATTTGGTGAGAAAATTAAACACATAAGTACATGTAAACTGCTTAGAACTGTGCCTAGCACAAAATAAGTAATAATTGTGTCACTTGGCTGTAATACCAGCAAAATGTAGAAATTTGGAGTAGTTTATGAGTTAGGGCTTTTTTGGTTTGTTTTTATTTTTGTTTTTGCCAAAAGCAACTAAAAAATAGGCAAATGGAGTGTTGCAATTTCCTAGTTTTCATGACCAGGGAATTCCCAGGAATAAAGTCCAGAATGATTCTGTTAAGCGATGCTGCTTTGGAACATTTTCAATTTTATGTTCACACCTTCATTTATAAGTAGTTTTCAATATTTATTATTTATTTTAGATTATGAACTCCTAAAGTTCAGAGTTTTACCTACGCAGCTTTACACAGAGTCCTATTCAGGACTCTGAATAGACTCATGAATATGTAATGTTTAAATACTACTTGAGAGCAAACACATCTATGTTTGTATATATCACAAGAAAGAAAGACACAATCTATAAGACCTACTTTTACAGTATTGATTTATGTTGACCTGGTAAAACAAATAGCAGGAAGAGTGACTAAATGAGAGTGCCTATAAAACCAGAAAGATTCTTTTTATTCAGAACACAAACTTTCCATAAAAAGGCATTCTGGATCTTCAAGATCCTTTTACATAGGTATGGCAAGTTTTATAATGTATTAAAACATTTGAAGAGCACATCTTAGAAAGCATTTATTTCAACCCTAGTATATAATCACTATCGATTTGACCAGAGAAAATATAAGCAGAGAAAAGATCCATTGGTATGCTTTACAATTTGATTCTTTAAGCTGTTTATGAGTCTTTTTAAACAAAACCTGGCTGTTCGGAAATGTGGGTAAATAAAGTCAAAGCTTGAAATGCTTTAAACCTTTTTGTTTTGATTTATTTTATCCCAATACTTTTTTTAATATTAAGGTGCAATTTACATGCAGTAAAATGCACAGATTTTAAGTGTACAGTTTGATAAATTGTAAGAAATGTGTACACCCATGTAACCATCCCTCCAGTCACTACAGATTTCTATCAGTCCTACTTCTTCGATGTCAGTAACAATCCCCCTTCTACCTGCCCCTGATAGCTACTTTCTGATATCTATTATGTAAATTAGTTTTACATATTCTAGAATTTCCTAAAAATGGAAATCAACAAATTGCACTATTTTGTGTCTGTATTCTTTCACTCAACACATTATTTTGGGGACTCACTCCTAGTATTGAGAATATGAGTAGCTCATTCTTCTTTATTGCTAAGTAGTATTCCATTTTATAAACATACCATGATTTGCTGATTAATTTTCCTGGATATTTGAGGGTTTTTTTCAGTACTAGTCTCTTATGAATAAAGGAACTATAAGCATTTATAGTGTAGCCATATGTTTTAATTTTTATTGATTAAATATCAGTGGAATTGTTATGTCACAAGGTACTCGTACTTTTTACTTTATCAGAAACATGCAATTTTACAAAGTTATTGAATCATAAACTTCTAGTAGGAACATGTGAGAGTTTTTGGTGTTCCACATCCACCCAACATTTAGTATTTTCAGTTTTAATTATAGCTACTCTAGTTGGTATGAAGGGGCATCTTATATTATTTCAGTCTTTTAATAGAATAAAACATGAAGTCTTTCCTTAAAGGATTGCTCTTTTTTTTTCTTTAATTCCTCTTGATAAGTCCCAGGCTAATGTGATATATTTTAAGTCTATGATTTCACTAATAAACAAATGTCACTATCTTGTATATTCCCATTCATCTTTTGAGTTGAAGTTTTCCATTCAGGCATTGTGTTTCAAGATTTTTTATTGCATTGGGAAATCTATGGAGAAATACTTCTCCACTTTGAAGCTACATTATTAATGTCTTCTAATTGTTTTAATTTAACATCTATTTTAAAATGGAGTTTTTTAATTACAAAATATAATTAGACATAGCAAATCTGATCCTCTAAATGTAGAGGTTGTAATTGAGCATGATATAACAAATAGCAAAGGTAGTACTATGACTGGGTTTGAGACTCATTTGTTGCAGAAAGTCACTGAGAAAAAGAGAGAAATACCTCTATTTGGGACAGGTCATAAATATCAATAAATAAACCCACAAAAAAATCAATAAATTCACTATAGAAATTCCTAACCAGTAAATATGGTTGCAGCTTTAGTAAATGAAAATACAAGACCACCAGTTAAATTTGAATTTCAGTTAAATGACAAAAATTATTTTCAGTATAAGCATGTTCCATGAATATTTGGGTCATAGTTATACTAAATATCTGTTTGCTATTTATGCATATTTAACTAGATATCCTGCATTTTAGCTGGCAACCCTATCAGTAATATGTATATTATTGTATGTGTATATACACACACACACACACACACACGCACATATATAGAGCGAGAGAGAGAGAGAGGAGTGTTAAATTCCAGTTGTGGCTGTTTCTGTAATGTAGAAACTACTAGTAAAGATACTTTTTAAGTGACACTGATTCTTTTTTTAACGCACACAATATGGTAGATGAACTCTGAGGGACTCATGAACATATGTATTCATAAAGAAAAACACAAAAGCATCAGTTGGTGAATTAGCTTGCCACAGACTGGGTTGCTAAAACAACAGAAATTTGTTATCTCACATGTTTTGGAGACTAGAAATCCCAGATCAAAGTATAGGCAGGGCTGGGTCCTTCTGAGAGCTGTGAGGGAAGGCTCTTCCCAGGCCTCTCTCCTTGGCTTGCAGATGGCCATCTTCTCCCTATGCCTTCACATCTTCTTTCCTCTGTACATGCCTGTGTCCACATTTCCTCTTCCTATAAGGATACCAGTACAGGCTCCGGACGCGCAGGCTCAGCGGCTATGGCTCACGGGCCCAGTCGCTCCGCGGCATGTGGGATTTTCCCGGACCGGGGTATGAACCCATGTCCCCTGCACTGGCAGGCGGACTCTCAACCACTGCGCCACCAGGGAAGCCTGTCAGTATGAGTTTTAAGAGCTAGTTACTCAGGACATTTAGCAGCTACTCTTAAATTTAAATTTGAAAATTTAAATTTACTTGAGATTTCAGTGGAGCCAAGATTCCCAGTCTCTGTGAACTGTATCTCAGTGTAACGAATAGAAGAAAGCATGTGTCAGATGGCTACGCGTCTAGAGGTGTTATTTCAGCTTCTTCTCTAATATTCAATGATGACTTCAAATGTAGACCAAATGTGAAAAAAGAAAGAATAAATTTCCAATCATATGTTAAAATGTTTTTCAATCCAGAATGCCTAATGGATGCATTGAAATTCACTTTGAATAATGAAAGTGATTTTTTTTCTAAAATGCTCATTTAAAGTCTTGGTTTATAAAGCAAAGCTCTTCTTCAGGGGGCTGGTCTCTACCCTCTTTGGAACAATCATCCTGGTATTACACAGAATCCTGGTCCTGCTCATTAGGACACATTAAGAATCAAATCATTGTTTATCTCCTTATACTCTGTGAAAAAAATGTTAAAACAATTTGTTGCAGATTTAATAAGATTTCAACATTAATTACCTTGAATGTAAACTCTGTGTGTGTGTGTGTGTGTGTTTACAACTTAAAAGTTCTATCTTATACAATTTTCTGGTGTATCTATGTTTTTTATTCTACACGTAACTCACCTACAGCAATGCTCATCTAAAAATAAGAAAATGCTTCACAAAGCAGAATATAATTTACATCACAACGAAAAGAAAATATTACGAGGGAAAAGCAATTGTTCATATAGCTCACAGATTCTCACGTTTTAAGTACAGAGTGGTGTAGATCGATTTCCCTAGAATCTTCAGTAAAATATATCCATCAAATTTGTTCTTGTGATAGCATGAAACATGGATTTTAATTTTTCCCCTTTTTCCATGATTTCTCGAATCAAGAAGTGAACTGAATAAATCTATAATGTTTCCAGCTGGTTTACCCATTATTCAACCTGAGAAAATGTACAGGATGGGAAACCATATAAATATGCCACATACCATATCAATGAAGCCTTCTTTGGTGTTATCAGATGTTTGAATTTCTCTGCTATGCCTGAATACATCTATCACACTATCTAATTGCAATTAATTGTTTACATGTCTGTGGCCCCTCACTAAACTATGAGCCCACTCTTATTTACCAAAGCTTAACACAAACAGATAGCATTAACTAAGTAAAAAGTATGCTGAACAAATAAATGAATACATGAATTAAAATAATTATAGTAGTAACAGGTATAATTTACTGAGATCTTACTATGTGCCAGGTGCATGGTAATATGGATTATTTTGCTTTCTTTTCACAACAACCTATAACGGAGATATTATCATTACACATTTGACAGGTAAAAATAGCAAGACTTGAAGTGGTTAGTAAATGGCAGTACAAGGATTTGAACAGAAGTCTTTCTGTTCTCAGAGCCTGAGAGTTGGGATAGTGTGTTGGCTATAGCCTAGCCTGCTGACCACACAGCCTAGGTTGGACCCCTAGCACTGCCTCCTCTCAGCTGCCTGGACTTGGGCAATTTATGGAATAGCAATAAGATTCAGTAT
Source organism: Orcinus orca (assembly GCF_937001465.1). Classification (NCBI taxonomy): domain Eukaryota; kingdom Metazoa; phylum Chordata; class Mammalia; order Artiodactyla; family Delphinidae; genus Orcinus; species Orcinus orca. The sequence goes on from NC_064561.1 coordinate 146,026,515, forward strand.
TTTAACATTCTTGTGCCTTAGTCTCCCACCTGTAAATTAAAGACAGTAGCAATTAACTATTCATGAGATGGTGTTGAGTTATAAACAATTTATTACATTCAAAGCACTTAGAACCAAGCCCGGACCATAGTTAAGTACTATGTAAGTGTTAGCATTTTTATCACTATAGATTGCATTCATATTATACTATATAGCTAGCATTTCAACTTCATTGCTTAATTTACCACCTTGCTTTCAGTTCTTGAATACACTGCAAACCTGCTGTATCTGCTTTACTCTGCAGTCACACTGGTACAATGTTTACATGGGCCCTAGGCACTTTTTCTTGAGAAGATCAAATCCCTCTAATACAAAGGTCAGGTTAAAATTGGTCAAGACCCTGCAGGTGTAACGAAGTACTACCTAAACAGAAGAGCTGAATGGAAGAGGTGGCCGAGTATTTCTAGGCAGAAACAGAATCAAAGAAGTGAATGGGCTAGGGCATCATATGTCATGCTATTACAAGGCCAATTTGTTAGTATAGTATATTTGGTGTAATATTGGGTTTTGAGCAAAGAAAGGAAATGTAAAGTAACATTAGCTAATTCACTGCAAGCATTCTCTGCATTAGGTTTAAAGCAGATTTAAATAATAATAGGATGCAAAAAAAAAAAAAGGAAATAGAGCTGCATTTCAATGACATTGAATAGCAGCTCTGTTTTTGGAAGGTCTTTTTATCTTTCAGTGGTTCCAGGTGTAAGATACATAGAAGGTGTACCTGAAGGACATTGCAAGAAACAATGGAAATTCTTAAACAGAGGGACTTCATGAACACTAGGATGATTTGTTGCCTTTCGATACACAATATCCATTCATTAACTATGAAAAAGAATTAGTTCCACAAGTAATTAGTGCAATAACTCCCACTAATCTTGGTCTGTTAGCCCTACAATTTGCTCTTAATATTAAATAAAATATTAAAACGTGTGACTGTTTTTATATCATCGGCCTTAAAAAACCTCACTAAGTTATTTTAATCAATATACTTGTTTTAAGTAAAAGCCACTTAATCTCCTGACTTATACATTAACCTTCCATTAAGTATTAGTGAAGAAGTTAAATGCACCTTAGTCAATAATGGTAATGTGGGGACTGTTGTATTACCTATGGAGAAATGCGTATTCATATTATGTTAAAGTGGCTCTCCTTAACGATTAGCCATTATGTGTCAGGAAAGTGATAATGAATTTGAAATATTCCATGAGAAAATGAATTATAATGTTGAAACTGAGTTCTCTGCACTGTAATAATTTTGAAATGAGGTCATCTGCTTCTTCTGGTCAGTGCCTTTTAAGGCAATGATATTGAAGTGATGAAGCCACCCTGGATGACACTTTGACCTCACCTTGCTGTCTCACTTCTTGGTGGGTAATAAATGAGGCTGCTAATTGAAGCTGAGATGTATGAATCTATTGTACGGTAGTGTTTTAACAAGTGCTCATTTTGTGTAAATAATGTGCCAATATCTGTAAGATGTTTACAGTAAAGCAGAATTTCTTCAGTTTCCAAAGCATATTACATATTTTTGTTTATACCTTTAAGAAAAATGTGTACTAAATAACATTTTTCCAGATATCTTCTTCCATTGTCGCAGTTAAAAATGCAGATGCTTATTCATCATCATTTTCTGTATCCGCATATTTTCTTCCATGTTTGTATTATTTGATGTATGATCCCATGACTTAAGAAAAATAACTAGACATTGGGAAGTATCACAAATCAGTTCAAATAAATGGTTTATTGTTCTTGTCTTTGCCACCTGTGGATGTCCTTGCAGTACCTTAGGAAAGAGGATAACATTTTGAATATATATATATTCTATATATTTTTAACTTCTTAAGGAAAATCTGTAAACTCTAACTGGCCACTAAAAACGTGTTCAAACTTTCTGGAGGCAAGAATAGCCCTTTGATTTATTGCTGTTAGGGAAAAAAACAGAAATTAATGCCTAACCTGATCATTAATAAAATATTTTAAATCCTATGGTGCTATTTTATGCTTAACAAGCAATCTGTCTAAAACTGTCTGCAGGCTGATATTAACTCAATACTGGCTCTATTTTCCATGCTAATTGTTTCAAATCTCATTTCCTCCCTCTTGTAAAGTATCATTTCCATGCTTTTTGTATCATCAGTTAAATAAAAGTCATTACTTTTGCAGTTACATTATAAATGTTTTAGTCACTTGTTATATATTATAAGCATAGCTCCAAAATTAATTATTTTATTAATCATTTTAATTATTTTATTTTTGTCATATTATTTTATGAACATCTTGCTAACCTATAGAGAATTTATTCTGGACACCCTAGTTCATAACCATCACTATTATAATTTTTATTCTACTTCAAGGTGAGTTACATTATTTTTTATTTAAATATACTCTTGTCAATAAAATACCCTGGAATACTCTCGAAATTTCACACTTGGAAATATTTTTGTCTATAAAAAGGAAATAAAGACAACAAGGACATGGAAATTGTATACATGGTATTCATAAATATTTTTATTCTATAGAGTTAGTCTGTAGTATTCCATTGAACTAGTAAGAGCTATAGTTATTGAGTGCTAACCACGTTGCAGACAAAGTTTTAAGCACTTTCCATGTTTTAATTCCTTTTAGCCTCATAGCGTCCCTATTCATACCTACCTCTTTCTCTCCTGTAGATGGGGAAATGGAGTTACAGGGAAGTTAAGTAGGTTCCCCCCTCAAAGATGCACAGTGATTTGGCCAGAATTTGGAGCTGGGCAATTGACTCAAGTCCACACTTAAACAAAACCATGTAATCCCTTGATATATTGTAATGAAATTCTAAGGAGAAAGGTTTCATAATAATATCAAAGATTCTTCTTTAATATTTAGTTCTTTTTACTGAAGGACACATTTGAAAAGAGACAAAAGTATAGAAATAGAGAATCTTTGTGGGTAAATTCTTAGAGTCATCTTGCCCCACAAAATGGAGTAAGAAAAGCAGATAATTCATTCTGTAACATATAGTCTTTATCATAGAATTTTATTCAACATAATTTACCATTTTAGAATCTTGAGAAAAGTCAAACTGATGGAAAATTTTCTTTACTACATTCATTCATGAGGATGCTCTGTGAACAACAAGATAACAGAAAATAAGATCAAGGTGGGCAAAAGTCAGGGTACATATTCAGGGGACTAAAATTCAAACTTCATTCTAACTTGATAGGGATCAAGTAATCAGTTACTACCTAGGAAACAATGGAGATAGGCTACCCCCAAAGATGTCAGCCTGTTTAAGTGAAAATGTCAGCTCTCTAACTCCTAGGCAGCACTTGGGGAAGGACGATAGAAACAGAAGACAAAACATTGCTCTCCCATGATGCCTCTGCACCTAGAATAACTGGACACATCCCAAGGAAAAGCAAATAATATGACCAATGAATGGAGAACCGTTCATGAAAGGATAGGTTTATCATACTAGGACTCCAAAGTATGGAGAAGGCAAGGATGCAGACGGGCTACCACCAGAACCTATAACATTATGAAAGGGGATCCAGTGTGACTTACATATCCTTTCCTGGGGAAAAGTAAAGTGAAGAGACATTTGTATCAACTCAAAATAGCCAGATGGAAAATAAAACGAACTAACAGTTTAAAGAGGCAGGTAGATGCAACTCTTCACCTTATGAAATAATGAGAAAAATGTATATACATAGGATGACAGTTATTGACAGAAAGTAGGAGGACTTTAGTGATATAGTCTTAATTCTTAAATGATCATGAATATCTATCTGGCTTTCTACAAATCAGCTGTATTACTTCCAGAGACAGAATATCAAGTTGAATGGGCCACGTTTATTCAGTATGAAATTAACTATGCCCTTATGCTTCATGTCTTTTTTAGTTTTACCTCCATCCACAGTTCTGTGAGTTCAACCCCAGGAATTCTATTAGATTTTTCACAAACTTACAGTTGCTTTGATGAGGTGGATTACATGATAAAATTATTAAATGATGGTGATAGAAAGATAAACAGATAAGACATAAATAATTATAAATGACAAAAGTGACCAATCAATTGACGAATATCAATCTTTTCTATGAGCAATGAATTTTATCTTTATTACCAATAAGATGAGCAAATTTATATATATTTATATATAATTGATTATCATCACCTGTCAAGTTTTGGAAAATTATGTAGTTTTCCTTTTTTTATTTCTCCTAATGAATATTTTTTTGATAACATATGCTAGCAAATTCTTCTAGCTACTTCCTGGTTGTAAGTTAAGTACTTTTGCAGGCTCTATTGATTTTCTTTCAGATCACTAGGGTACTATTTAACAAATGGAAATTCATTCCATAATATTCTAAATGGATTTAAGTATGATACATTGAATGATGATTTAAAGGTATGAAAACAGTAACATCATGTTGACATATATGTGTATATATATATCCATCAGCATTCATACATATAAGAAGTATATCTGTTAATCAAAGGAAGATTCTACATAAAAGTATATCGGGCCGACTCTTTGTACTGCCTGTGTAGACCATTAATCTTGACACGTAATTTTCCTGTTAATAGCAGTTAGTGTGAAGTTACACAGTTTTACAATATTATTGAAATGATGATAAGACTATTTATGAAACACTAGTTTCACTCTTATCCTCCACAGTTTCTTCCACTGCTGCCCTCTGCTTTTATTATGCTCTCTGAGCCCAAATTTAATTTTAAAAATAATATTTCCTTGATTGTCACTGTCCTGCCAGACTACCCCCACCAGCTCCTTGTTTAACTGAAGCCTAGCTTGTTCTGAGGACCTTTCCCTACCATAGAGTCAGGATCTTCCTCATTTCTCAGTACGGCATCTTATATTTACTCTTCTTCCCTTATTTAAAACCTCCTTTCTTGTTTCACTATTAACTCCTCTGTATTATTCCCAGCCACTTACCCTCATTCACGTCAGAGTGGAAACACAGCCACTGGTCTTTCTCTTATTGCAAAGCCGAGCATTGTGTGAGAACGATTGCTAAAAAGGGTACTCAAGCTCTAGGAGGGAAGAGCTTTGGGGTTGGTTTCGTGAGACAGAAGCAGCTAAATCAGTAATTTCAGGGAACATTTGTTAGAAAGATATAGAACTTTGAGGGACCTGTTAATACTCCCTCTGACTTTATCTCAAATTATTTAGGTAATAAATCATATGGTCTTTTCTCCATTGTTTTGATATGTCCATTTCAGCATTACTAGTTGAAGACAAGCCACAGCACCCAGGAATGCAAGACTGAGATTGAGCAAGTGCCCTTCACCCTGGTGCCAAAAGGCCTGGAGCCATGTACCAGGCTGCCGATTCCACTGCTCTCCCTGCTAGGCCATCACTGGACAGGGCTCCTCCTCTGCCTTCCACTGCCCTTCATCCTGGCTGGACTTATGCTCCAGTTTTTGACTTTCTGGACACCAGGTTCCTTCCTTCCTCTCAATCCCACGTTCACCATAGCATTACTTATTGATTTCCTTCACTTTGTTTCCTTCTGAAATCTTTTGATCCAACACCAGTTTCTAACTACTGTCTCCTATCTTTCCTGGTCTCCAACACTGGTCTCCAACACAACACTCATAGAATGCCCTTTTCTATGTTCATTGCTCCCTCCTTAGTGTTTTTCCTTTCTCATCAACCCTATACCATAGTCCTTCAAAACAAGAACCAGTATGTTCAATATCCTCATCTTTGTATTCTCCAACTGCCCCATCAGACAAAGCCTCAAAGTTGGATCAATCACTCCTTTAGCCTTGCCATTTTCATACCCCAACTGCCTGCAGGTAGAGAAAATAGAATTTCAATTGAGCAAATATTTGCCAATTACTTACAGCGTGCAGATATTAGCTGACTTGAGCATTATTTTACAGCCCTTTTTTTTTTTTTTTTTTTTTGCGGTACGTGGGCCTCTCACTGTTGTGGCCTCTCCCGTTGCGGAGCACAGGCTCCAGACGCGCAGGCTCAGCGGCCATGGCTCACGGGCCTAGCCGCTCTGCGGCATGTGGGATCTTCCCGGACCGGGTCATGAACCCGTGCCTCCTGCATCGGCAGACGGACTCTCAACCACTGCGCCACCAGGGAAGCCCACAGCCCTTTTTACTTTTAATCAATCTTTATTAAACTCTCTCTTCCATTCATCACAGAAACATCACCTTTCTTGAAGCCATCAAGATCTCTCAGCAAATGACCTTTCACCTTTCTTCACTGAGAAAAATCCAGGCCAGCAGGTATAAAAATATTTAACTTTTTCCCCATCTTTTTGTTCAAGGTTAATTCCTTTCAGGTATCTTTCAAGTTTCACCTTCTTCCCTCCACCCCCTACATCAACCTTTACTCGATCAGTTATTTCTTAGCTCTCTTCAACTTCTTTCTTGATACTGATTTTTCTCATCAGAATATAATTATCTTTATAAATTTCACATAAAATGAATCCATTTTGTATCAAATGTTAATTGAGCACCTAATACATGCCAGGCTCTGGAACAAGTCCTTTACATATCTTATTTCATTTCATCCTCACAATAACTCAGAGATGTATAATATTATTATCACTTTATAGATACTAAAATGGTCTTGTAGAAATAAACCACACTCACAAAGTAGTAAAACTGAAATTTGAGCCCATTTAATATTTATTTGGTATTTGTACCACTTATTTACTCTTTTCTCTCCTTGATGATTTCATCTGTCACTTACATAGGTGATGATTAGTTTTATGTGTCAACTTGGCTAGACTATAGTACTCAGTTATAGTACTAGTTATAGCTAGGCTCTAGTACTCACTCTAGGTGTTCTGGCGTGGTATTTTGTAGATGTGGTTAACATCTATGATCAGTCAACTTTAATAAAGGAGATTACTCTAGAAGATGTATGTGGGCCACATCCAAACAGTTGAAAGGTCGTAAGAGCAAAAACTGAGGTTTCCTGGAAGAGAAGAAATTTGACCTCAAGACTATAGTATCAACTCTTGTCTGAATTGCCAGCCTGCCAGACTGCCCTAAAGATGTTTGACTTGCCATCCCCCATAATTGTGTGAGCCAATTCTTTAAAATAAATCGCACACACACACTCACACACTACTCACTGTTTGTTCTGTTTCTCTCTGCAGAACTCTGACTGGTTCGTATAGCAATGACTTTCATCTATAGTTTCGGCCCTTACCTTTCTCCCGTTGCCATATCTCGATACTTAACTGTCTATTGTGCTTCTCCATACAGATGATCAAGTGGAGACTCAGGCTCATGTCCAAATTGCTTTCCTTTCCACTCCCTTCCCAGCCTGTTTCTCCTCCTGTGCTCCAATGCAGGTGAGTGGCTCCACCAGCTCAGCTGCCAAACCAGACACCCTGCCTTTCCCCGAATCACTCATGCATAGTTTGGACAAATATTTCTTGTCTATTTTTAATCTGTTGTCAGCCCCTCAGTCAATTTGCCATTAACTTCACTCAAACCACCACCATTTTGGTCTACGTTTTGCCATGACTTGTTTTTTCTTAGAATAGTTTCTGTTTTTCTAATGAATCCAAACTAACACACTTCTCAAATTATTCTCAGTTTGAGACAGCTGCTCCTTCTATGTAATCTCATATCCCTCATGGCTTACATCTATCATAGTAACTATCACACTGGCTTACAATTGCAGCATTAAGAGCTACTTTTTTCCTAATACAGTAGTCCCCTCTTATCCATGGGGGATATGTTCCAAGGCCCCCAGTGGATGCTTGAAACCTCAGATAATACTGAACCTCATATATACTATGCTTTTTCCTATATGTACATACCTATAATAAAGTTTAATTTACTAATTAGGCAAAGTAAGAGATTAACAGAAACAATAATAAAATAGAATAATTATAACCATACACTATAATAAAAGTTATATGAATGTGGTGTCTCTCTCCCTTACAATATCTTATTGTGCAAATTTAACGTCTTTTTCTTCCTAACTACGCACTTATCACACATTGTGGCTGTAACTTTTCCAGTTGGAGGTGTGACAGCAAAACTAGCATGAATTTCTTTACCTTTCTTCACAATTTCACAAATAGAAGATTCATTCTCACCATAGATCTTAGCAACCTCCCCATACGATTTTTTCTTCTTTCCTTATTAAGTCTAGAACTTTCACCTTTTCATTTAAAGGAAGCACTTTATGGCTTCTCTTGGGCATAACAAAATCGCCAGCATCACTACTCTTGTGCTTTAGGGCCATTATTAAGTAAAATAAAAGTAGTTACCAGAACACAAGTACTTACCAGAACAATCCTGGGACAGTAGATCTGATAACCCAGATGGCTACTAAGTGGCTAGCATGACTAGCAGGGGATTCCTGAGATAGCTGAAAAAAAGATGATTTACGTATTGGGTGGGATGGAGCAGGAAAGCACAAAATTTCCTCATGCTACTCAGAAGGGCACACAGTTTAAAACTTATGAATTGTTTATTTCTGGAATTTTCTATTTAATATTTTTGGGGCAGGTTGACCGCCGGTAACTGAAAACTTGGAAAGCAAAACTACCAATAAGGGGGGACTACTATATACAGTAAGCTTCGTGTTTTGTTCATCTTTGTATCACCAACGCCTGGTAGAGTGCCTGGTATATAGAAGGCACCAAAAAATAAAAGTAAGCAATGAAAGAACATTATTTAATATTTAAATGAAAATTGCAGAACAGATTATACATTTCAGTGAGTCTCTGTGTTAAACACAGCTAGCTGCCCTCCAAATACTCATTCTCCTCTATTATTTAGTCATTGCTGGGAAGTGATTGGCCAGACAAACATTGTATTTTGAAGCTTCCTTCTCTTATAGATGTGGAAATATGACTAATTTTTCCAATGAATTGAGGTATTTTTAGAAATGGGTAAGATTCCTCTACACTCTTTTTCTCCTTGTTTTCATTAAATGTAGGCCATGGGTCATGGCAGAGCTTCCTGTTAGAGGGAGCCTAGGTCTCTGAGTCACCACATGGACCTCACTATATATTATGTGAGCAACAATCAAACTTAAGTGCTTGTTATGACACTGAAGTTTTAAAGGACTATTTATCACAGCAGCTATTTTTTTCTAATTAAGACAGTGTTCAACCTAAATTTTTAAAATCGTAAATTTAGAATATGTGATTCAATGGTATTCAGGATATTGAATCATTTCCAAGTTATGAGCCTTTATAGTGTACATATTATGATCTCAGTCAACTTTACCTAAATTCAAGTTTAGAAGTTGAAAAGTCACTGATTTTGGTGAGAGCATTTGGATATATTCTTACTTTTTCTCCACACCATGTGGCAGTGTTAGTTTTTGAGATCTAACACAGGGAGTTCAGCCAACATCAAAAAACAGTTTAAAATTCAAATTTTGTCATTATCAAAAGTTAACTTATTTCTAATGCAATAATAGTTATCATAATTGGCTACCCCCAGAAATGTCATTTTTAAAGTTCTATTTGGAAATTTATTCTGAGGGAATTTATTTAAATCTTTTCTTTAGTTTAAGGGACACTCCTTTATTGAGTTGTAATCAAAAGCTAAAAATGAATTTCACAAATTGAAGTAAAAATTACAAACTATTTAGAATGAGTAATTTATTGGAAAGATCATTTAACTTCCTTTAACTGTCATAAATTTTTCATATCTGAGGAATATAAAAGGCAGAAGACCAAAAAATGCTATCAACATAGTTTATATGTATAAAAGTTTATAAAAATCTATATGCACATACCATCAGTACTCATAAGTTATGTTAATGATACATGGTTCCGGGGAATATTCAAGCCAAATAAAAAGATTTAGGAAAAGATGTTGGTGGATCAGGACGTTCTACTTTTGGTATGAAGAATTTGCACCATAATCCAGTGAATACCTGGTGAATCATTCAATCTTATCTTTAAACAAATTTTAAAAGAATGTCAAGAAAAATAAGAAATCTTATATGTCTGTTTCTTTGACTGAGTCAAAGACAATTTTTTTCCAAATCAAGATGGTTGGATTTCTACAACAGAGTTCAAGGTAGTTTTTAGTGAAGAGGTACCTGGAAAGATTGTATATGTTTTACTAGAACTACCCACAATCCATGTTCAGGAAAGGCTCTTGAGAACAGCGTGCCAGAAACTTCTCGTTCTACAAACATCTTACTTTTCTCCTAATCGCTTTGTGGTTGAAGCCAGAATGGCAGCTCTGACGGACATAGGCAGCTAACTAAGGTATTGATGTAGAATAGACCAGTGATCCTGTGCTTTACCTCTCTTCTATTGAATTTAAAAGATAAATGCATGTAAATCCCTTAAAACTGTTCTGGCAGAGTAAGCATTCAATACTGGAAGAGGCCATATATCATAAAGTTTAAGTGCACCTGCTCTGGAGCCAGACTGCCTGGGTGTGAGTCCCAGTTCTACCACATCTCCCCATGTGACTCTGAGCAAGTACTTAACCTCTTTGTGCCTGACGTTATTTCTTTTTTTTCATCTGTGAAGTGAGGATAATAATCAAGCTACTTCATAGGGTAGTTGTGAGGATTAAAATACTAAATGCATGTTAAATGTTTAGAGCAGCACCTGTCCCATTACAAGGGCTCGATAAATATTAGCGATTCTTACTTAGTATGAACACGGTGCTTAATAAATGTTAGCCTTTTCCTCCTATGCCAAAGAGAAGTCATGTAATTAATTACCAGGGTAAACTCTTGGTTTCTTTTATACTAGTTAATACACTTAAATGCCATTTTTCCCTCGGATATTTCACATTGGTCTTTTTTTAAATCACAATTTAAATTATTGTTATTTTTCTATACATAAAAGATTTCCTAAACCTCCATACATTTAAAAGAAATCATTCCTATTTAGAATCTTAAAAAAATTTAGTTAGATCTACTTTTTTTTGACTTTATTTATTTATTTATTTTTTTTTTTTTGCGGTACGCGGGCCTCTCACCGTTGTGGCCTCTCCCGTTGCGGAGCACAGGCTCCGGACGCGCAGGCTCAGCGGCCATAGCTCACGGGCCCAGCCGCTCCGCGGCATGTGGGATCTTCCTGGACCGGGGCACGAACCCACGTCCCCTGCATCGGCAGGCGGACTCTCAACCACTGCACCACCAGGGAAGCCCCGAAATTGTATTACATTTTTAAAGCAGATTATTTCTGCTTCAGGATGATGATCTAGAGAATTCATTTTGAGCCTTTAGGGTATAAACAAAGACACTATTCAAGTTTCATAAATTCTTTTAACATACCAGATGTAAAATCAATTAGCTGTAGTAGAAATATGGCCTCATATTTTAAGGACTGCAGCATTCTAATTGCTTGGACTGCAGTTTTTTGGTTTTTTTTTTTTAACAGTAATATAAGGGGATTTGGACTTAAACATTCTTCATTTCTAGAATGTTCCTGGTTGACTTTTGAAAATACCCTAACATAAATGAACCAAGAATCTCCTTTGGAAATTTTAAAACAGAAAAACACATCTGTAATTTCAAAAAGACATCTCAGAAAGGTCCCTCACCCCATAATAAATAAAAAGCCATCAACAGGATTAATCTATGATCCCTAAATATTTGTTATGAGTGTTCACAATTGGAAATGCCTATACTAGAGATGCTCTAAAATTTATGATTTAAAAAAAAAAATTAGCAGGCTGAGATTGTTCAGTTAGATTAAATATTGCCTAAGAAAAGAGAAAATAATACTCCTAAAAATACAGTCGCAGGCAGTAATATGAGATAACAGACAGTAGCTCACTGAGTGGCAAATTAATGACTTTAGAAGGGAAAGGTCAGCTGGTTATACTGGACTTAGTTTCACTTACCTAGTCTATGTAAACCTCAGTCACATTATCAGAAAAATAAAGTATGGACAAATTGCTTGACTCAAGTGAGGAGCTCACAACTAACATCTATTAGCAAAGACTGTTCTATTGGGCAAGTATGTTAACACTAGCTTTTTGTCAGCTCCTCACTGCCCTTTTCCAAATCAAGTACTTGCTGATTTTCAGACAAAACTAAAAATACTTTCTACCAAAGACACTTGTAACCATGTCTCTAATCTAGATCAAAAGCAGAACAGTTCTTTTTCTTGCTCAAACTTGATATATTTGGCAATCACTTACCTGAAGACTTTGAGGCCAGATACGTTTAGAAATTTGGGGTTTTCTATATTTTAGACATAAAATGTGTTTCATATCTACTATACTTCAGAATCCCCTCAGCAAAGTGTGAAGAAGGATATTGTAATTAAAAGCAGTACTATATCTTTAGCATATAGACAGATAGATAGATAGACATCCACACTAACTAGAGTAAATAAATAACATAAAATAGGGCTTCCCTGGTGGCGCAGTGGTTGAGAGTCCTCCTGCCGATGCAGGGGACACGGGTTCGTGCCCCGGTCCGGGAAGATCCCACATGCCGCGGAGCGGCTGGGCCCGTGAGCCGTGGCCACTGAGCCTGCGCGTCCAGAGCCTGTGCTCCGCAACGGGAGAGGCCACAACAGTGAGAGGCCAGCGTACGGCCAAAAAAAAAAAAAAAAAAAGTAGAGGACCAACTAGGTGAGATGCTCAATTATACATTTTTTGGCATCTAGGGATACTTGCTAGTTCATATATGCATACAGAAAGAGTCTGAGGAACCAGAGGTGGAATTTGAAGTAGCCGTGATGGGTGGAAAATGGAAATGGTGATGCCAGAAAAAAGCCAGAAAGAGGAAGGGATTTGCAAAAATTCTCTCTTCAAATTCAAAGCTAATATACCTGAATGATCTATACATGAGGTGAGACACCAAGAACCAGATAAAATAATAGCTGGAAACCTGAATGAGTTGAAAAGAAATTTCAAAAATCTGTTGAAAAGACAGAGCTTAGATTTAAAGTTTCACTAAGTTAGACTTTACATTGAACTCTGGAGGCACAGAAGTGAGAAATAAAGTCCAAATTCCAAGAAAAAGGAATTTGGCCTAAGAATAAAGGCACAATTGAAACAGACACTCTCTAGTAAAGCCTAAAGCAAGCCTTCACGTTATTAAGGCAATCTGCCAGTAATTTAATGGTCTTTTAGAACAAAATTCACTATTTTCCAAAGAAAGATAATAGAATTCACAGTTTCTGTAACATATTCACAATGTTCAGTATATAATCAAAAACTACTAGACATAGGAAAAAAACAGGAAAATTTAAGCTATAGACCAGAGTGGAGCAGGGTGAGAAGTAGAGATAGGAGCAGTCTGAGAGACAACAAAGATATTGAAATTATCAGACAATATAACTGAGATGCTGAGATTAGAAGACAAGATTTTATAATAACTAAGATGAATATATTAAAGAACCTACAGGAAAAGATGGATATTATGGGTGTAGAAACTGAATTTCAGGGCAGATATGGAAACTGTAAAACAGAACCAAATGAAAATCTTAGAACACAAAAATGTAATATTGCAACTGAAAAATTCTTTAGGTGGGCTTTATACACACACAAAGAATCAATGACCTAGTAATACAGATCTATAGAGATTATACAAGTGAAAGCACAAAGAGAATAGAAGACTGAAAAGGAAAATAGAGTTTTAATGATCTGTCAGATTGAATCAGGAGTCCTAATGCATGTGGAAATGGAGTCCAAACTATGACAATGTCACTTAGAATACACTAGAAGGGAAAAATAAAAGTGCTATTAACACACCAGTGTGGTCAACAAAAATGTCTTTCATGCATTTATTAAAAAATTTTTATTGAGTACCTATTGTGTACAACTACTCTAGACTTTGGAGATGCAGTGGTGAGCAAGAAAGACAAAGTTTCTGATTTCACAAAACTTACATCTAGCTATAGCAAACAAACACTGAACTAATTGATGACTTTTACATAGTAGTTTCAGAGTATGGTGTAGATGGAGTAGGTTGAGGAGAAATTTCAAAATGAGAAAATACAAATAGTTACAGGAGAAAAATCTTTTCAAGATTAGTTTGCAAAGCAAACAAAAAAGTGAAGATATTATTGAGGAAGCCTGTGAAGCCAAGGTAACATTTTCTAAGGTTGGAAGGTACAAAAAAGGTGGGTATGCTACTGGGAATGATCCAGTGTGGAGAGAAGGAAATTGATGGTGCAAAACAAAAGAAAAATGTGCAGGAACAAAGCTGTTGGGAAGGTGAGAGCAGTTGATATCTCAGAGTGTGGTGAAGGTGATTGCTTTGGATCGGAGTTGACACAAGTCATCCACTAACCATTGTAACAGGATAGAAGGCAGAGATTTTGGCAAATTTGGGTAGGTTGGTGGGTATAGTATGGTTGGAAAAACTAGATGAATTTCATTTTATTATTTCTACTGATCCTAAGGGCCAGGAATGTAAGCCCCTGGTTTAATTTCAAGAGAATTCCATGGTATGCTCATTAGGTGTCAGTCATACTTCTTCTCTTCTGGGTTCAAACCCAGGAAGAATAGAAACAAGAAGTCAAATAGGAAAAGAAGTATCAGCTTTATTCTTTCTGGCAGTAGAAAATCAGGGAAATTGTAGAGTATGTACGGTTAGATATTTGGATCTAGAGCTCAAAGAGAAGCCTGAGATGGAGACAAAGATTTCATAGTTAGTGGTTAAAACTTTGAACTAAATGAGATCATCTAGGGAAAAGCTATAGTGTGAAAAAAGTAGAGAACTGACAATGAAACCCTAGCGAAAACTCCTATTTGAAATGCAAGGAGAAAAAGATGAGCTTCCTAAGAAGTAACTAGAACACAGGAACTCAGAATTCAACCTCCTTGGTTATGGTGTCAAATACCAAAGAAAAATTAACTAAGGTAAGAAGAGAGAAGGATATGGATGTAAAGATTTTAGTGACCTGGATCTAAAGCTGGATTCTAATAGATTGAGGACTGAAAGGGAGAGAGAAAATGTAGTGATATTGAGGTTCATCTACTATTTCAAGAATTTTGGCTGTAATAGGGAAGAAGGGGAAATGAGAATAATTGGAGTGGACTTTTCATTGCATAGGTTATATATATATATATATATATATATTTTTTTTTTTTTTTTTTTTTTTTTGCGGTACACGGGCCTCTCACTGTTGTGGCCTCTTCCGTTGGGGAGCAACAGGCTCCGGACGCGCAGGCTCAGCGGCCATGGCTCACGGGCCCAGCCGCTCCGCGGCATGTGGGATCTTCCCAGACCGGGGCACGAACCCGTGTCGCCTGCATCGGCAGGCGGACTCTCAACCACTGCGCCACCAGGGAAGCCCAGGTTTTATATATTTTTAATGGTAGAAATTTAATCCAGTTTATTTAACAAGAGCAATAAAATGTCGTAAGGGGAATTTGCAGACCTAGGAAAGAGGAACATCAACGAAAGAAGTATCCCAAAGGTAAAGAGGAATGGTGGCCATAAGAGAAGATGGCAGAATGAGTCTCAGACAGGTCAGTGTACATAACTTGGAAGGTATTGATAAAGGAAACTCTCACCTGAAATTCTCAGTTTTCTTAGTAAAATAGGAAACAATGAAGAACTGAACAGATTAATAGAAGGAAAATAAAGTCAATTGAGGTCGATTTCTCCAAATGGCTTACCCAAGCCTATGAAACTGTTGCAATGAATACATGAAAAACTGTTGTAGGAACTGACAGTGACTAGCTTCAAAAAGGGAAGTTGGAGAGGACAAGAGAACTGTCTTCAAAAAAGCAACTGTCTGCATACTTGAATATTTATTGTTTCAAGTATCATATATATTAAAAGTTAGTTTAGATAGAAACAATGGCCTATAGAACAATGGGTAATATATCACAGAATAAAAATTTGGACTCAAGATTAGGAAAATATTTTCTGACAAACAGAATTGTCTGGGGATATTTTGCAGGGGATGTAGTGAGGTTACAGTTATTAAAGATATTCCAGCTGAAGATGGAAAAATACAAGGCTGCATGTATAGGGTGGAAGATGGGGCAAGATAGCTGTGAAATTCCTTTCTACCATTTGATTTTTTTATTCTACAATTACAATATAATTTCCCTCTTATTTGGTGTAGTTCATATTAGAGATTGAAATTTAAACTGTATTTTTATCTTAAAACAACTGCAGTATCACCATGCACCTCAGACAGAAGGTTTGATCACAGCTATGTCATACATTTGAATTAAGGAATTTTGATGCCTTTCAATTTTTTTTAAATCATTTACTCACCAGATGCACACATTCACACACACACACACACATATTAAAGCAATTATTTTAACCTATTTGACACATACACCTCTCTCTGAAAAGACTATCATATTACTGATAAAATCAGAAACAGCTCTTTGGCCTTGTTTTACTTTGGGAAAATCTTAAAATAGAGTATTATCTGTACCACCTAACATCTTTAGTCTGAACTCACCAGGAAGGCATGGACTCAGAGTCCTATTTTTAAAGCTTGTAAATACATATTGAGAAAAGAATAGAAATGAAGAAATCTCTACTTTCTTTTTCAATTTTTTTTCATTTAAATTACTCGTCTGAGAAAAAAAAGTCACTGCTATGCTTGGCATTTCTGCTTTCTGATCCATAAAAGGAAATTGCGTTGAATTTTTTTCCAGACTGAAGTATAACAAATCTATAGCTGTTTTTCTTCTTCTGTTTACCTCTCTTTTATGACAAGAATGAAGATAATGACTACAATATATGCAACGCTTAAATGTTGTCA
The DNA here is from genome assembly GCF_937001465.1 of Orcinus orca. NCBI lineage: Eukaryota > Metazoa > Chordata > Mammalia > Artiodactyla > Delphinidae > Orcinus > Orcinus orca. Next base: position 146,043,216 of record NC_064561.1, read on the forward strand.
GATATTCGTCATATTTATATTCCTTACCGACTCCACTGTCCGTAGTGATTTAATACTACATTAAAGTCAAACCTGCGAGGACATCATCAACAGCTCTTGTTTAAAGGGCATTGTGAAGGAGAGCCTTTAATCTGATTGATGAAATAAATGGAAAGTAATCTATCCTCTATTCAACAGCTTGTTGATGATATGAAAGAATTCCTACTCAAGCAAGCAAGGCTTTAGAGAGAAAGACCTCTTTCATCCTGTCAGCTTCTCATTTTTAGAAAAAAGTTAAGTTTTTCATCATGGTTCAGGGGAGTCCTTGTAAAACGTTCATTGAAAATTTAAGAGCAATTACAGTGTCAGACAGCTAGAAAAATTGCTTTTACTGAGTGAGAGTTCTCTGACAGATGCATTGTGGGAGAATTGATTCTTTCTAAAGGATAAGTGAATTGTCATTGTTAGGCTCTTCTCGTGACATCTAGCTAGATGTCATCTGCTTTGTAACAGAAGATTTGAATCAGACAACTGTACTCAACACTAGACAGTGTCTAGATTAGTTCTGCAAAGAAATAAGGCTTTGCTCTGCATGGCATCAACTGAGCTTTTAAAGATTACAGAGGAGCAAGGGTTTCAAAAAAAAAGTTAGAAAAATCAAAAACAAAGCTTTATAGCCACTTCAGAAAGCCTGGATGATTAACCTGTAAGGAAGTCTGTCAAATCCTTGTGGAAACCATATAGAGAAAAGATCAATAAGATACCTACTGGCTCCATTAGCTTGATGTAAAAAAGGGAGAGGGAAGCTGCTCTTCCACAGAGAAACTACATTATTCCAGGGATTATGCGGGATCAGTTCATTTTGCAGAGAAGAAGAAGAGAAAATGACGGAAGATTCTTGGTGGGCCAGGACTGGAGAGAAAGGGCTTGTCAGGTAATATAACTGGCGATAAGAAAGTGGCTTATTGACTGGGAGGTGTCTCTAATTAGATGTTCATTTGCATAGGGGAAGTTGCCAGTTCTAATCTGGAGTGAGACTGGAGGAGAGAGACTCAGAAAAACGGCTGTCACTCAATCGGCTGCAAGCTAAATCTAACATAATTAGAGAACTGAGTACTTGCTCATTATTTACACTGACTTTTAGAGTGAAGGACTATACTTGCTGTGGATAAATATGCATTTAAATCAGTAAAATGACTCTCATCCTAAATTTTCACAATCTCATGCACGTTAACCATTGAATTAGGACTAAAATATTCAGCTATGGATACACATGGATAAAAATATTAAGTATGACTTGCTGTTATAAAAGAAAAAAGTTCCAATGTTTTTAGAAAGATTATTTCCAGAGTGAATTTATTTTTATTTATTATTTATGGTTTATTATCAATTTTATATTTAAATACATTTATTTTAACATTTATTTTTAACAAACACTTTTCACAAAATTAGCTTTTGAATATTTTCAATTAAATTAATATGGACAATACTATTGGGTAGGTAAACCATGGATAATTTATTTTGGATGAGATGGTTGGTGTTAGCCAAAATATATCTGATTATTCATAGAATGGTTCAAAATTCTTGAATTTTTGTAATTGTGTTTCTCATTCCCAGTAGCAATTGTGCACTTAATGTTCAATGACTTTAAAATAATATTTTTAGAAATTTACCTCAGCTTTAGCAAAATAGCAAGAGATTAACTCTATCCCCTTGCTTTAACTTTTAATTTATCTTAAGATTTTTTTTAAGCCATTAAAACATTCTTAACAATCTGCTGAAGCACAAACTGTCAGCACAACCTTTGCAAGAAAAGCTTTGTCGTCCCAAAACAGTGGGGTGCATCTGTATTCCTGTTCCGAGCATTCTTGCCATTTATGTTTCCCTGGAGCCCTTTATCAATGTTTATTTGAGTCCTCAAATGAATTGATAATGATTTCAATAGGGCAAACTCTCATCCTGCTAGTAGAGTGCAGTTAAAATTAAACAACACACAAATCTGATTGCTTTCATTTCTGGTATTTTCCTTTTAACATCTCTAACCATTTGTTTCACTCAGGTTGGCAAAGTGCATTTAAGTAGTTTACTAACAACTGAATTATTTCATGTGTCTCTACCCTAAGCAGTAATACATTATTCAGTGCATTGCATATGTGGGGAACAGTATGTTATCCAGTCAATGGTGTTATAATTCAAAATGTTTGGCATGATGAAAATCACACTAGCTTTAAAAAAGCTTACTTGATTTCATAGAATTTTGTAAGTGTAAATCTGACTGTGAGCTAATGCAGTTAAACTGAATGCCATGAACAAACAAATGTTACATCTATCAGATATTTAGAAACTAATAAGCAAAAAAAAAAAATCTTTTTTTCAGCTTTCCTAACGAGCATTCCTATAGGGTGCTTGTGTAACCAGGTGGCTTACAGTTAGCAAATGGCAGAAGTAAACTAAATTTAATATTTTACAATATATTACAAAAGATAAGCCAATTCAAAAGTGTATAAATAGAAACATACAATTCTTGTACATAAAATTTATTTTTAACTTATTAGAAAACATCGCTAGATATTCCCAGTTCCAAAGTAAAGGCACTTGAAACGGGGTAGAGCTGTGCTTGGTCATGTGATCTAAGTGCTCCTTAATTCAACAATGTGAAATAAGGAACAAACATAGTCAAGAGGCATTTACTCATCAACAATCAAGCAATTTCAGGTACTCGTGAGAAAGCAAATGAGTGAACTTGTGAAATCTATTTTATCAGTAGTCTTAGGAATCCATAAAAAATACATCATGTTCATGCGGTCTGTTAAATAACATCGTTACTTTCCAGTGAAAAATCTATTTCACTTCCATTTTACTTACTAGCTCATTTTACCCAAAATTATTTCTGGCAAAAATTGACAGTAATAAAGGAATAATATTTCTCCTTTCAGAGACATTTAAACACACATAGATGAATAGAATTCTTGAGCTTTAAACAATTTATAAGAAAAAAATCAAATTTTTTCATAGACAAAAAAATGAATAGGAAATAATGATTTTAATAGGTACATTTAAATTTCAGAAAAACATAAAATTATTTTTCATCTATCACCCTTAATATACAGAAAGAAGCAATAAGTAACAGTTGATGATTTCCTCTCTTATAAGTCCAAAGTCCTATATTACAGTAGTCACCATTGAGATTAGATGTGTGGCATCTCACCATTGGTACTGACAACCTACTGTATAATATTGGGGAGAATTCTGCAATTTCTGAGAAGAAAATCCCTAATAACTACCGTGAGATTTTTATGGTGACTCCATATTTATAAAGAAACAAAATAAACTCTATGTAATATTTATGGTGGGAATGAATGGCTTTCCTCTAGCATTCAGCTGCCTTAGCTGAATATGAAATAAGTCATCTGTATCTATGTTTGTGTAACTTTACCATCTGTAGCAAAGTATATTATCTAGTGTCACATTATGAAAGTCTCAGTGGAACAGGCTTTTTACTTCCCAATATGTATAGAAGAATTACTTTAATCTTTTTCCTCTATGAGAAAAGATAAATGTTATCTGCTGTATATACCTGATGAAACACTTATCTATTCTGATAATTAATGAATCCATTTTAAGCACATGTTATACTATCCATCTTTTGTGGTTCAAAAATGGATGACAGTGTGATTATGTCTTCATGAGATAAGTAAATGTGTGTATTCTTAGATCATCTGGCTTTTAAAATACCAGCAAAGTAAAATTGTGGCAAATTAGTTGTTTTTCTTAATTTGGACTCCAAATATGTAGTTCTGTCTATATTATTGAATGAGGGTATATCATAGCTGATAATTTTAGAAAGATCGAATTGCACTGGAGTTGAATATACTAATGATTTAATATTTTATATGTTTATATATTTTGTAAAATGTGTAACATAAAGCATTTCTCTGGGCAGGGTTGATGTAGATAGGAGCAAAAGATATAGTTGACTATTTACTCATCTGGGAATAAAATGTTGAGAATAGAAGACACATGGACCTCCTCGGAGTGCCACTCATGCCATTGGTTCTAATGAGCAGTGAATTAGAACAATCAGCATTTCTAACAACCTGGCCTTCCACCCTAAGTGCAGCTAAAACTGCACCGTTTGCCAGCACAGCCGTGACCTCAGTTCTGAAGAGGTCTGAGAAACACTTACAGTGTGTTTAAAAGAAATTTTTATTCTTAAACTTAGAAAAATTTAAGATACCATTTTATAGTCCTATATTTTACTTCACTTAGAAGGGTCTAAGAAACCTGCTTTGTATAGTTAAGATAAGAAAGCCCCCAAAAGCATTTTTCTAGCATACTCTATCCCCATCCCATCCATTTAAGCATTGTCCTATCTAAAATCTTGAAAGCTCTTCCCTAAGTCCATAGAGAAACTTTGCCTCCGTATCATGTTGCCCTGTGCTTGAAGTTGAAAAAATACTAACTTCTGGAAAGCATTATAATAATGTTCCAAAATATAATAAAAGTGGATAGTGTAAGAAGTGAACGTATTTCAGACTAAAAATTGTACCAAGAACTGGACATCAAGGTTTGAATAGGTTGGAATTAAATACATCTTTAAAAAATTTTTTTTTTCTTTTTCTCATATTTCTCAGTGTGTAATCTGGAGATTTCTAGTGATTTAGCCACACCCAGGATATAATACACATGTCTACAGGAACTGACAGAACAGCTTTCACATAAATCTGTGGAAAGCAAAGACAAAAGGCAAAATACGCCCAGGTTGTCGATTTGTCTTTGATATATTATGGAAGTTGCAATGTCTTTTCATCGGAATATATTTTATGTGGGAGCAGGACAGAAGAGGACTTAATATGCTCCAAGACTCACTAAATGTCTCTTTCAAGTTGCTTATGTTGAGCTCACTCACTTTTTAAAAAAAAATTTAAGTAATATAATGGATTCCTTCCCTTTGAATCAATTAGTTGTTTTAGCAACATATAGGCAGTAGAGTGAGAAAAAGTTAGAGTAAAAGCAGTTTAAACTTTGAGCTTTCTCTACTTGAGCAGTTTTGTTATCATCTTCTGTTGTAATGGTGTGCTACCATTGGGATTTGCTTTCCCAAAGCGACTAAAGAATTAGAGAGATAGAAGGAAGGGAACTGGTTACAGTGGTGATAACAGACTATCTCTATGGGTTATATTTAAAGCTGTGATGGCACTAAATTCTTCCCTTAAAAATACGTTGTTCTTTGTGATATGTCTTCCAGACTTTAAGTCTGACAAATAGTGTGTAATATCAAAAATTCCTTATATGATCATGAATTAACTTTTTTCAATGAAAATTAGTCTCTAATTAAAAAGATTTTTGCCATAGTTTTAAATTATGCATGCTATCATATTAGAGGATGTCAAACATTTTAAAATGCTGGTCAAAGAAAGCTTAGGTTATGCAATGTTTGCCAAAGTCATATGACTTAGAGACTTTATTCAAAGAATGTCTACTTGGACAATATTTCAATGAAACACATGTTGGAAAATGCTATCCTATTACAGCAGTAGATGACAAGGTCTATATCTTGCAAGAGACATATTGTACATACAGAAAGCAACTTGGGAAAAAATCAGAGCTTTAGACCACAGTGCAGATGGTTCTAAATTTCAGAGAAAATGAAGTTTTCCTAAGGACTTGACCTTGCTATGGAAAACATTCTAGAAGTTAGTTCTGAAAAAACTGACCAGCATGGTTTAAATTCTATATTTCATGAATAGCAAGAATTCATAGAAATACTCTTTTTCTCCCTTCTTCCATTTCTCTTCATCATGCATTTGGCAACATATATTTTAAAATAGTCTCTTTACTTCAAATCATTCCCTGATCAAAAGCTGTCCCACCTACATCATATTAAATTTTGAAGATACCACATATTTTAAGACAACATATAAACGAGGACTAAAATAAATAGTGTGGATCATAAGATCTCTAAGGAAAATAGAAATCACTATGTCCTAGAGTGCTTTGAAAAGGTCCCTAGGAGAAGAGGGACTTGAGTGAAGCCATTACACAAATGCCAAAGTAAAGGAATGTCATGGTCAGGAATATGCATGAGGAAATCTTCTCTAAAGATTCTAAGTATATAAACTAAAATGATATGGTAATGTGACCACCGTGTGGTTTTTGGTGTTAATTTTCAATATTTGCTCACTAAAGCGTTGATGAAAATCTGAGCTAACTATGGATGAGGAAGCTGTCTCTATCCTGCCCATTCCCTGTCCTTTTCTGCATTTAACACTGAGTCTCCTTCCTGTTCTTCTTTATCAAAGAAGATCGTAATACGTTCCTATTATACAGACCCTTAACTTGTGTCAGGAGCACAATGCCCGATGGAAAGGATTCTTGTCTCTAAGTCTACAAATGCCTATGCTTGGACTTGAACTATGTTTCTATGGCCTTGCCCATTTCTGTCCCCAGAATTTTGCAAAAGAGGTATGACGATCTATGTCGGACCCAATGTATTCAGAGAGATTTATAGAGTTGCCTTGGCTCTTTGGAGCAGAATACTATCTTGACTGGATCATACTTTAAAGAATTTCTATTAGTCTGTTTATTTATTGTGGCACACTTTCAAATGCTACTCACCCTTAACTCCACCCAGTTTAACACCCTGCGATTTTGTTGATGAATGAGTTCACTTTTACCTATATATCGTTTTATAATCACAGCATTGCTTTGTCAACTATTGGCAATTGAACTGTGTTTAAATGAACCACGTGAATTAAAGAGGTAAATAGTTTCCTGGGATTTAATCAATCTATTAATTAAGACTTGAGTAATCTTGGTCTTAAATCCCTAAATTTCCCATCCTTTTTTTTTGCTATGCTTTTCATTTTCTGTACATATTCACACACACACACACACACACACACACACACACTACTTGCTATCTAGACTTCAGCCTTCAGAAACCCTCTGGTTTCCAGAATTAGTCTGACATGAAGACAACCTAAGAAGAGTCTTAATGGGTCAAGTGGTCCTAATGTATCTAATAATTACAAGAGTTGTTCCAAAATGGTGGAAAAATAGAGGCTGAATTCTGATCCTTATTCTTATGGAATAATGTGGGACCCATTGCATTAGGTGGTGAAATCCACTCATATACAAAAGCTACATGGTAGACAGAAGTTTCAAGAAGGGAGGAAAATGATCATTTGATACGGTAAGCGATGGAGGTGAGAAACAGTGGTGGCAGCTCTGAACACAAGGAAAATGATTTATAATAAGGCTAGTGGCTGCAAGAACAGCAACTGTTTCTTATTCCAACCAGTGCCAGGCAGCAAACTGCAGACACTCTGACAATGGAAAGTGTTAAAAAGATAAAGGATAGAGCAGCTTGGCACTTGAGTAGATAACTGGATGCTGGAGGAGAAGCAGCCAATTGCAACCTGATACATATCCCTTAAAGGACTTCAACGTGTCATTTGCAGGCATGCCAATCACTGGAATTCAGAAGCCTTGGAGATATATGGCAGTGCAATGAGAGACAACATAGGGCTTAGTAGTACAAACCTAGGTTTGGAAATAGGCTCACTACTTGGCTAGCTTTGTGACTTTGGGCCAAACTCTCAAGCCTCTCCTTCCACATCTGTAAATAGGAATAATATGATACCTGCCTCCTATGTGTATTATAAATATCAAATGAAACCACCTATGTACAGTACAAAGTGAAAAGCACATAGTAGCACTTGGTAAACAGCATTGTTGTGCTGTTTAGCTCTGGGTTCCTGCCATTTACTAGAACCATTGATTTTTATTATGAAAAATACTTTGGGAAATGTAGCAATAAATTACTGTTTAATGAATGAGTTACTTAGAAGTAATATTGAACATGTACAATGGAAATTATTATTTAAGCAAAAATTGCAGAACTTCATTTATCCATTCAGTATCTTGGAGAAGGTATCCAATGTGAGTGACTTAGCAGCTAACTGAAGGTTATCTCTTAATATTTGTAATATATTTTGGTCAATTGGTGTCAAAAATCCTTTTTAAAATGGACATTTCCACATTTTCTTGGAAAAAAGTCAACATAATGGATTGGATGCCTGTTTGGGGCAGATATAAATGGCTACAGTTTACTGCCATTTGAGAGACTTTTTTTGTTTGTCTGATTTCAGGATTTTTTCTTTGTCTCTAATCTTTGCTTCTCTCTTGTCATCAGTACTGTTTAGTCTATGCCTACAAAATACAAATCAATAAAAATCCAAAGCACACTTACAGTCATCCCCCAGACACAAATGTACTCATTCACGATCAGAAAATCATAAATACCTAACTTGTTTAGATTTTTGGTAAAACACACGAAAAGTGGGACTTGATGAAAAGATGTGAAGACTTAGGAAGCTACACAAGCTTTGCAGTAGAGCATTAGGATATTTATTTGACTTCTCAGGAGAACTTTTTTTCTTATCTGTAGGTTCTTAGCTGTTCCAGGCAGGCCAGATAAATGGCCTCCAGACAAGTGAATTATAACTATCTACTTGCTTTAGTTTAATTAAAAAGTTTTGCTTGTCTGAAAAAGATAATGTTATTTATTCATTAAAGCAAACAGTTTTTTCCTGTTATATGTGCAGAAAAGGCTAAATAGTTTTGCAAACATTTCTATGCAACAGCTCATAGACATGTTTTTCAAAGTGTTTCTGGGGGAAAGCAACTGGCAAAAATTCACACTTGGAGATCACCCAGAAGGTCTGGAAACTTACGTGATTCTTCACAATAGGTCAGTTGACTATGTTGACATCGACTAGAACAAAAGATAAGTTGTTTAAAACTCTATAGAGCACACATAGATTATATAATACTCTGCTGAGCTTTTAGAGTTTACATCTGCTGCTTACAGAGGCCCTTGACCTTGGGGTTTGACAGTCACCATGAATAAGTTTGTATCATGTCCATAGTGAATTGTACAAAGTGAACCTGTGTGGGTGAAACAGGTCAGTGTCTCCAACCTTCTCAGACACATTCAATACAACCTGAGTAATGCAGTGCAAATTTGTTTCTAAAACACCCATCTGATTGCATTACTCCCTTTCTTAAAATCTTATTCTTATAAAGGTGAAACATGGTGAAGTTTCTTCATTATCAGGGCACAGATTACCATCTAGATCCATTTCTTTCACCATGACCCCCCTGCCTCCAGCACCCACCATACATATGTCAAACCAACATCCTACTCTCCAGACATATCCAAGTGCTTAGAGTCCCCTGAACACACAGCATTATGTCTCAATGTTTTTCCGCATGTAGGTTTTTATTCCTAATCAGAACCCTCCAAAGATAAAATGGGCTTTCATGGGAATTAGAGAGTTCCCAGTTTGGGCAGGTTTCAAGGAAAACTTGACAAGTAAAGAAGACTATACTGGATAATCATATATCAGGGATATTGTAGAAGAAATTTAAGTATTTGATGGAGTAGAAAACAGAAGAGTTAAACTAGATGACCACTAAGAGCTCTCCAGCCCAAGAAGATCTTGTTTCTCCATAAATGACTGTAGCGGGAATACAAGTCATAATAGTAGTGGGAGTGGTAATAGTAATCATAGTTTTCTTTCACTGAATAGTTTTTGTTTTCCAGGCTCTGTGCTTAGCATTTTATAATCCTCTCAACTAACCCATGAAGTCAGTATCATTGTCATATTTAGTTCATAGAAGGGGAAGTGGAGGTTCAGGGAAATTTTCTAACTTGCCCTAGAACACCTCGAGAGAATGAGTCCAGATTTAAACACAGCTATGCATGACGAAGACCCCTCCCCGTCCCCACTATTCAGTGAGAAAGAGCTGAATTAGTAGTCAAAACTGCACTGCACAATGATGCAAAGTCAAAATCTGTGCAAGAGGGAACGTTCTCAGTCAGCTACATCTAGAAATGTTTGCCCCTAATCAAGTTTACACATTGATCTCCACTCTGCCGCACTTACTGGGGAAGAGGGCAATAAGTGTGCCATATGTGGATGTGAACAATTTACTCACTTGAGTAAGTTAAGCTCCTTAGAAGGTCCGTTAATTAGTTTTAAGAGCCTTAAGAAAAAATAGTTAATGAATTATTACTAGACTATACTAATAGGGCCAATGTGGACTATAAAATTAATTTTTCTCCCCAAGAGCTTAACCTCTATTTGGAAGTAGTTGATGCAATGGAAGAGTCTGTGTAATTTCCCTCCTCCACCTGTACATCCTCACATATACCCAAATAGGAAACATGTTATTAGAATAATCATAAAGCTTTATCTGCAAGGTAGCTAACAAATATTACTTTAGGGATGTAAAAACAGAAATATGTAGCAATTAATTAGTGTCCCCTACTTCACAAAGCAAATATCTAGCATGTTTAAGAATAATATACAGGTTTGCCTGTGCATTCAGTAAGATTTTATGACATCTTCTCTGTGCTAAAAAATGTGTGAATATCAAAACATAGAATGTCCTCTCTGCTCTCAATGAACTGAGAGAAACACACACATACACATACACACTAGCAAAGCAAGAGAATGTATAGTACATGTGTGTGACAAATGCATTTGGAGTTATTAGCCTAAAGTAAGAGAAAAGACTCTCTGGAGAGGATTTTGATCTATATCTGAAGAAGAAAAAAAATGGCTGTGAGTGGGAGAAGGCTAATAAAGTTTTCTAAGCCAAGGAAATTAAATGACAAAGATTCTAAAAAGTGGAAGAAAGTTGGTACAGAATGAGATGAAATTAGTTGCATGGTGAAGATGGGTGAAAATTCCTGATCTTTTTCACTCTGTTTCCATTCTTATAAAACTCACTTCTATTCATTGTATACTCAATGCATATTCCACTAGATTATTACTTATTCTGTTCATCACTCACAGTCCTGAAAATCTTCTGGCAGTACTTTTATATAGCTTAAGGATGAATACTTATTCTAACAATGAAAATATAAAAAAGGAAGACCATGTCATATATAAATATTTTTGTATTCTGAGGCAAAATTAATACAGGTAACGTTAAGGTCCAGAACACTAAAGGAAGTTGATTAATATACAGAAAATTTTTGACACAGTAAGCATAAGATATGCAAAAGCTATCACATGCGTAATCCCCTACCCTCTCTACCCCCAAATCAAAATCTTTTTCAAAATTAAAACCTCTGTATTTCTGTGTTCTGGAGCCATTCCACTCCATGTCCTCCTGGAAGAGTGGAAAGTCCCCTTAAATCATAAATTTTGGTAGCTCACCCCACCGTGACAATAAACTGCCTGGGAGATTTTCCTTTCTATCTCAGACTGGTTTCAAGTGGCCACTTTCCAGAAATTCCCTGCCAGGACAGGATCGCCTCACACTCAAGTCAGGACACAGAACCATCAGACCCAAAATTGCTCAAGAGAAATGGTTGTTATCTGGTATCAATCTCAGACGGAGGAAACTGAGCATTGCCTTTTATGTTAGGAGAAGAAAATAATTAGAAAGAGAGGCAAGCCAGTGGTTTAAACCCAAATGATGTCATGAGCCATTGCACATTTGAGGAAGTAGAGGGGTAGACTGTGGGGCACAGAGAGGAAGTCTTTCCAGAGAGAAAACCTGGGATAGGATAAGAATCAGTAATGACCCTGAAGGGAAAAGGGAGTCACAAAGTAGAAGCCCCTGGAAGCAGAGACAGGAAGTCACTCCTCAGCTAAAGACCCAGGCTTGCTTGCCTCTTAATACAGATGAGCAGCTGCTTACATTTCTAGAAGCAAACCTTGCCAGTCCTGCCTCTGTGCTTTTCCTTTCAGCCTTATTGAAGTCTTGTCTGTTCCTAGTATGTGGCCCACTTGTTTATCTCTGGGCATTTGCTGTTCCCCGAGTCTGGAATCCTGGCACTTTCCTCCTTGCCCTCTGACTAGTCGACAGCTTCACACGGTCCATCACTTTCACCAGAACGTTTTTTTGACTCTGGCTCCCACCTTCAAAATCTGGGTTTGGTGTTCCCCCATGACACCCTGTCCCTCCTCCATAAGGCACCTTGTTAGGGTCATGTTGGTATATTTCTGTATCCTGTAATAGACACGGTAGAGACCCTGTTCATTTTGCTCACTTTTGTTCCTTCACTGCTTAGCACATCACCCAGCGTATGGTAGCTGTTTAGTAAATATTAAGTGGATGAATGAGTGAATGAAGGATATCCCTTAGCCTGTGGGTGGCTCTGTTATAAAAAATTATAGTGATAATCATAATGATAAGCATTACTCACTGCACTCTTTTGTGTACCAAGCTATTGTATGTTAAGCATATTCATGTATTTATCTGATTTATCCTGGAAACCATATGTTAAAGACTATTTTTATCCCCACATTACAAATGAAAAGTTGAGATTTAGAGAGCTGGGAGAAATTTCCAAAACCACACAGCTAATAAACTTGAAAACTGGTATTTCGTTTGAGGTCTGTATAATTTCAGAGGCCAGTTTCAACCTTAATATAATACTAATTTTCTCCAGCAATTTCTTGATATCTTTAGAATGCACATAAAATCAATTAATTATTGGGAACTTACTACACTTGAATAGGTGTGCATGTAACTTTATTCCAGCCTTGCTTGCTTGCTTTCCTCTGTTATATTCACCATAATAAAATTAGGAACTGTTGTCATAAACCAGGGCGAAAATAAACCTGTCATAAACCTGAGATCATCAGGGCGAAAATAAAAAACAGTTCACAGAGCAGATAAAGTATAAACTCTTTTTTTTTTTTTTTTTTTTTTTTTTTTTTCGGTATGCGGGCCTCTCACTGTTGTGGCCTCTCCCGTTGCGGAGCACAGGCTCCGGACGCGCAGGCCCAGCGGCCATGGTTCACGGGCCCAACTGCTCCTTGGCATGTGGGATCTTCCCGGACCGGGGCACGAACCCGTGTCCCCTGCATCGGCAGGCGGACTCTCAACCACTGCGCCACCAGGGAAGCCCCTAAACTCTTTTTATAAAGTATAGTTGATTTACAATGTTGTATTAGTTTCAGGTGTACAGCAAAATGATTCAGTTATACATTTATATTTTTTCAGATTCTTTTCCATTATAGGTTGTTACAAGATATTGACTATAGTTCCCTGTGCTATACAGTAGGTCCTTGTTGTTTATCTACTTTATATATAGTAGTGTGTATTAAAGTATAAATGCTTATTCACTAAAATTATTTTAATTTAATTTATTTTTTTATGCAAAGGTTCTTATTAGTTATCCATTTTATACATATTAGTGTATATATGTCAATCCCAATCTCCCAATTCATCCCACCACCACCCACCCACCCACCTGCCACTTCCCCCCCTTGGTGTCCATACATTTGTTCTCTACATCTGTTATTCACTAAAATTTAATTCAAGATAAACATACAAACTGCCAAATTTTTGACTAATGAAGGGAAGACACTAAGTGTGAGTTCACTGTTGACTAAGTCCTGAGTAGCATTCAAGGTGTGTGTGTAAACAAGGTGGATTAAAGTAGTGGAATTACAGCCAAATCTGGGTCCCAAAGTGAAGAGAATAGCTATAATCCATACTTAACCATTCTTCCTGGTATTGGAAAGGTGGCATGAGAGCAGGAGGTGGGTCTCAGTGGGAGCAGCCCCAGCCCTGCTCCGGGCTGGTCTTTCAAACTTGTGGTCTGAGGGGAAGTGTGGTTTAATGGCTCATCCACCACCTGTTGCCCTCACAATAAGTGATAGCAAGAGCCTTACAGAGTCTGATTACTAACTCTCTTCAGGAGGAAGTATTGTGAACAGAACTTTTTTGTTGTGTTTACAAAGAGATCTGTTCTGTCGATTCTGATGGAAACGTACAGAAGAGACTGGGTATCAGGATTTCAAAGAAACAGAATCTTCAGGTCTGGATGAAATAGGTAGGGGATAAAGAAGAGCAACAGGGGAAAAAGAATCTCAGAAAGCAAATTTCCCTATTTCAATCTAGAGTTTTAGGCACCCAGGATGTTAATGGCTGTGGTAATACCATAGCCTCTAGCCAGAAGTAGCTCTTGAAAACTAGAAATGTGGCTTGTTTGAATTGAGATGCATTTTAAGTGTCAAAAACACACTGGGTTCTGAAGACTTAGTATGAAAAAGAGTGTAAAGTTTTCATGAATAATTTTTAAGTTGATTACATGTTGAAAGAAGATTTTCGGTAGAGTGGGTTAAATAAAATATATTATTACAATTAACTTCACTTGTTTCTTTTTTTTTTTTTTTTTTTTTTTTTTTTTTTTTTTTTGCGGTACGTGGTCCTCTCACTGCTGTGGCCTCTCCCGTTGCGGAGCACAGGCTCTGGACGCGCAGGCTCAGCGGCCATGGCTCACGGGCCCAGCCGCCCCGTGGCATGTGGGATCTTCCCGGACCAGGACACGAACCTGTGTCCCCTGCATCGGCAGGCGGACTCTCAACCACTGCGCCACCACGGAAGCCCCACTTGTTTCTTTTTAACTTTTTTATGTGACTACTATAAATTTTAAATTTACATATATGACTTTCATTAGTGGTTTACTTTATATGCCTATTAGATAGCACTGGTTTATAGGATGGTTACATGCATTACATCTATTTAATCTTACTTTAGCGGGAACCTTAATCCTCTTTAATCTCTAAACTTTAAAGAGTCTTTAAGTCTTTAAATGAATTGCAAATAATGTTGTTATCAATCCTGAAAAATTCTACTTTTTATACTTCAAAATGTTACATAAGAAGGTTCTTCTTGTACTACAATATTTTTTGCTCAATTCAACTTTTTAAAATTTAACTCAGCAACTGTGAACTAAAGAGTGATAATATCCAGTGTGAAAAAGCTGGAAAAGTAATGGTGGCCCTTAATACCAGCAGCAATTTGTTTTCTGTGAAAAAGAATGATCTGAAGTGGAACCAAGATGGGGGTGAAAGCACAGAAATCTATGAAATCAAATATTGATCCCTTGTGATTGCTATTACTTTATCATAAGGTATATTTTACCTGAGAAGGTATATTTATCAACACAAGTCAATATGAAATACTGGGTTTTGTGAATATCTGCATATGATGTACATTTAGTTTGAAAATGGACCACATATTTTCAAGATTTTTAAAATTAAAATTATATTCTTATAGCTTTAGGGATGTTGATTTTTTTTAACATTTTGTATCAGTCTGGGGCTCTGTTGGAAGCAGAATTTTCCCTGGGTGGTTTAAATAAAGAGATTGAATAAAGGGCTAGTTTAAGAACAAAACAAAACAAGGAACAAACACTCGAGGCAGCAAGATGTCATTACCACTGCCAGGACTAATGCAGTAAGGTTGTCAAATAGTTTTACCAGAGATAAAAAAACAGCTTGAGCCAGGAGGAGGGTGTCCTCTGAGCTACCTGTGGTCTGAAATGCAGGGCCAAGTAGGAAAGTAGACAAGAAGTATCCTGAACTCTCTCTCCTACCACCTTACAACCTACTCTATTGGAAGAGCCCAAGTGGAAGCCACCACCTTCCTGCACAAGCATTCAGAGAAAGGTAGAGAACAAAGAGCAGACAGGAATGAACTAGAGAATAAATAGCACATTTATGAACCACTTCTTATTCAAATTATTTTGCCTAAGATCTAAAGCACTGTGAATAGGGATAGTGGCCAATGGGAAAAATAAAGTGGTGTGATCAATCCTAATAGAAAGGTTGCTAATTAAATAAGAGATGCTACATTATATTAAAGAGTGTGGATATGGAACAAGTTATGCAGTAGTAATGAAATCCAGGAGAGTCATAATGCTATAGAAGGATAAAGGAATAGATGTTAGATGTAGAAAGATTGTAGTGCTTAAGTTTCTCTTTTGGTTAATTTATGAATACAAATTGTAACATATTGTAATGAATAAGAATTAAATTAAAAGACAATGAGACCTTAATTATACATCTTGAAAATGGGAAATGTATAATTTGGGAGAAACTGCCAAAAGATTAGAATTTAATAATTAGAGAATACTATTTTCAACTTCTGACACTTGACATCTACGTTGATAATATTAGTGATTTGGGGTTCATTAAAACTGTGGAGAAAATCTGAAGTCTCTAAAATAGCATAGATAATTCAATACTTCATCACATACCAGTACCCTATATAATCGAATTTTATAGACAAATAAAATTAATTTTAAAAACATATGCATAATATTATGTTTAACACTGGTATCTCAGCATTTCTCATGCTGTGAATGACCTGACCTAAACTTGAGAATGGCCATTGTCTCCCATTCCCTCAAATAAATTGGTGGCCCGCTCCAGAAAGCCTTTCCTAACTCTGCTCCCACTCTTAGCTCATTGGGAGTGATCAGCATCTTAGAGTAATATATGCCATAGATTGTTGAACTAAAATGAAGACTTAGAAAAGTCGATGAATAACATATTCTTTCTGCCAGGTTGAGATTGTGTTATCAGTTATAGTTGCTGACCCAGAAAAAACAGTGCTATAATCTACATTATTGAATAAGGGAATGTACATACCATTTCTATATTAGGCAGAAGGTGAGGGAGCTAACAGTCTATTTTGAAAGGTCTAATCCTTGTTCTTATTCTGGTAGAAGGTCCCAGTTATACTTGCTGACTAGGCCACCATTTTTGTCAAGGTTTCCTTCAACTACCCAGAAGAGTACACCATTGGATCCCAATTTCTCATTCCATTAAACATAAGAGGTTATTTTAACTTGGGCAATTTCAGTACATGTACCAGCAACACCCCACCACCTGTAGAAGACCTCAGTCATGCTGTATGAAATATTTGGTTTAAAGCAACATCACAGGTTTATCATGCAACTACCACCTTTGAAATGTAATTCTGAATAACAGGACAATTAACCCACTGAATGAGGTGATCTAGGAGAATAGTTCTTTCCATTTCTGATATTTTAAAATTATTATTTCATATCTGTAGCCATATAACTTGGGTGTATATTTCTATTCAATGTTCCCCAGACTTTCTTAAGCTTAAAATATTCTAGAGATATATAATCCTCCCCCCACAAATAAATTTATAACCCAAGGCCAAGCATCTCAAGGTTCTTCTTCAGTGAGTGTAGAGTGGAGTCCAAGACTTGGTATTTCCAAGAAACCCGCTTGCCCCCAACCCAGAGGGCTTCCACGATTAGGCAAATCTGGAAAACAACTACAGTTGAACAACCGTTGGCAATATTTGGATTATATTATTTTAAAGATGTACTCTGAACCCCTTAATTTTACTATTTCTTAAATGAATCCCTTTCTTAAATAAAACTTGATATATATTTACTACACATGCTAGGGAATAATTATATGACTAACAATTTCCATTTTCAGAATAAGATTGCATATATGTGCTTTCAGTTAGCCAAAACTACTGCTCTAGCATTTTTGTGTTTATAAACAAATTTTAAATGGTTTTTCTTGCATTTTATGGGAAAACCTCCAAATATCTAGATCATTCAGAGCAGCCACCATTTAGGGAACATGGTCTTTATATGAAATATTCTTCACACATATTTGCAGTTATTCCTCACAAAAAGTGTGCATTGTTGTACTTATATTTACAAATGAGGAAAACAATGCTCAAAAATTTAATTAACATGTCCCAAATCCCACAGTTAATATCAGAACATTAGTCTAAAACAGACAATTCCTGTGTATAGCACTGCCTCACAGGGAAAAATACTGTAACAGACTAATTTACCCGTAAAGCTAAATCAATAAGGGATTTTTCATCTGTACATTTCTTTGGGCATTCATTTTTATTGTCTAACTGTAGTGATTTGATATTTAACTTAGATATATAAATATATAAATAACTTAGTTATATAAATATATATGTCAAGAATATGACAACTGATAGCTTTTTAAAAAATTCAGTCATCAGTAAAGAAGAAGTGCTGATGATATCACTGAGTGTGAATGGCTGTTAGGATGCATACACCATAGAGAAAAATATATGCTTAAATTGATTCCTAGGGGAATATCTTTCTAGAAAATATAAGAATGTCCCCAGGGTTCATAACCAAATCAATGAATTTACAATCATCTCTTGAGATGTTTAGAAACACAAGGAAGGAACCACACTGTTTAAATAGTGTCAATTTTTTAAATCGCCATGCTTTTCAGATTTTCTTCTGCTAGTTATATAACCATTCCCTCCTCAACAAAGTAAACAGAGAAATAGTCTTGACAAACTTTCAACTTGTCAGCAAAAATACTTCAAAAACATAGAATAACTGAGGTATGTAAGCTTATACACACACGTATAGTAGGTGACAAAATCTAGCTTTTATGCACATATTTAAGTATAGTTATTTGATTCTAAATTGGTTATTGACATTTATCTACTGTTTTGTTATTGATTTGGAAGAGCTTTCTTGGTACCAACTACTAAAAAACATATTTTCACATTAAATAAGCTAATTCTTCTGTAAGAGAAATTTCTGGATAATTATATAGAAAATACAAAAGAAAGTCTCCCTAACTTTATTTATTCTATTTTCTAACTTGTTTTTAATTTATTTATTCCATTTCAGATAAAATATGTGAAACTTAGAGAATTCATTTGGAGGTGAATTTTGCCTGCCTTACTAAATTAAATTGTTTCCTTAAGTTTATTCAATATAATTGAAATTGCTGGATAAATCATGACCATGAAGTATGTCTGTAACTCTACCTAGAACCAAAGAATTTTAGATAGAGAAAATAACTTAACATTAAATTAGCGCAAACCCCTCACTTTTAATTACTAGAAAAACTGAGAGTTTTTGATATTAAACTACTCACGGGAGGACATATTACTAGTCAATTGTTCAGAAGATTAATCATTGAATCCAGCAGCAGGCCAACCTGAAGATCTCTTAATGTAATGTGAAGTTACTCAGACCAAAAATGAATTAAAAGTTTAAAATCAGTCTTTTTTTGTGTCACTGATTTTGCTATTTTCCAGGACATTGTACTGGTTGAGGAACGTCTTCCAAAATTTATGTCCACTAGAACCTCACAATGTGACCTTATTTGGAAATAGTCTTGCACATGTAATTAGATAAGTTAAAAAGAAGTCATACTGGATAAAGATGAGCCTTATATCCAATAACTGGCCTCGTAAGAAGGTCATGTGAACACACAGACATAGAGAGATACAAGCTGCCACAAGCTAAGGAAGGACTAGGGCACCAGAGTTGCACAGGGAAAGAAGGGATTCTTCCCAGAGTCTCTGTAGGGAGCATAGACCTACTGACATCTTGATTTCACATGTCTAGTCCCTGGAACTGTGAGAGAATAAACTTATGTTGTTTTAAGCCCTGCTATTTGTGGTACTTTGTTATGGCAGCCATAGGAAACTAATATAAATGTATCACACAGAGTAATATTTAAATATGGTGGATAATGCCAAAAATTCTGTTTACTGAATATATTTTTGTTTTACTTGATAGTTTTATTGTGATACATTTTTCTGTAGTCTTTGAATTTTGAAGATGCTAAAACATAAGGACTGCTAAAATGATACTTCTTCAAAATAAATTATATCATTTACAATAGTGTATTTCTAGAATCATAGTCCCTTTAGGTCTAGGCAGCATAGTTACTCTCTTAAAAATGAATAGCAAAAATGACCAAAAATGAGCTAAAAGTTTAAAATCAGTCGTTTTTATATCACTAATTTTAATGAGTGACACAAATTAGATTAGGTAAGAGGCATCACAGACTCATGGATAATAACACGAGACCTGTTGGATAAATTTCACTATAGGAAAGAAAGTCTCATGTCAGACTTGTGAAAATTTATCATAAGATGTCACAAAAAGAGATTCTGTGGTATTGATTTTTTATATAGTCATAACAGTAAATCTCAACTATATATATATATATATATATAAAAGAATTATTATAGCTATAACCTCGGTTTTATTATTATTTAAGCATATAGACAAATATGACCTCTATCTCCCACAACCTTCATTTTTGTGCTGAGGTATTTCCAAAGAACATATATAAATTTAGTGCTCCATGAGGGAGCATCTTCATAATTCTCACCATGGCCCATGCTTGGGAAGACTCCCAAAAGTAGGCTCACTTTAAGGTTGGATTATCCTCTTATCAGTCTGTGTCAGAATCCAGAACAATAGCTGTATCTCAATTCCCCTCCAGCTGGAAAATTTTATGTAACACCTGCTACATCAGAAAACAAAAAAGACTATTATGGAAATACAGTAGAACAAAACAAAATATACAACTACATTGAAGCAAAAATATAAGTTAATTTAAAATTATGTTGAAGGAAATAAATGTTAAGCTTGATAAAAAAGAATGTACTCATGAAATGAAGGTGGGTTCATGGATCTACTACTTAGTCAGAAACTGAATACAAAATTACCTTTGGGCATAGTTGTGTGTGTGTGCTTGATAGAACTGTTTTAGAAAGTCCACTTAAAAAAACACTCTCTGGGAAAGAATATTTGCAAATATTTATCTGACAAATAATTTGTATTCAGATTATATAAAGAACTTCTACAAATCAACAATGAAAATGTAAAGAACCATTAAAAAACTGGGAGATAACTTGAAAAGAAACTTCACAAAAGAAGATAAATGAATGGCAATAAGCACTCGGAAAGGTGGTCAAAATTCTTGACATAAGGGAAATGCAAATTTAAACCACACTGTAAGAGCAGTCAACACCTGTAAAATGCCTGAAATGCCCCCTCCCCACAAAAAACTCTGACATTAAATGGTGATGGTATAGAACAACTGGACCTTTCATACACAGTCAGTGGGAGTATAAAGTGGTACAATATTTTAGATACTTGGAATGGCAATTTTTTATCCACACTATGAGCAATTTCACTCCTAGGTATTAATCTAAGAGAAATGAAAACATACGTTTATAATAATGACTTGTACAAGAATGTTCCTAGAAGATTCAGCCATAATAGTAAAAAACTACAAAATTCTACGTGCCCATCAAGAGGTAGAAGGATGAACAAGTTGTGGTATATCATACAATGGAACACAACTCAGGAGTGAAACAAAATAACTTACTGATACAAAGATCAACATGAATGAATCTACATACATTATGCTGAGTGAAAGAAGCTGGCCCCGAAAGAATACATTCTGTATGATTCCACTTATATGAACTTCTGGAATCAACAATATAACCTATGATAATAGTTGTAGGAAAATTGTGGGAAGTGGCACAAGAGAATATTTTATATCTATTGTGAGTAGCAGTTAAATTGAATTAAATGCTAATGAACTGTGCATTTTAATTTTATTTTTTTAATACAGCAGGTTCTTATTAGTTATCAATTTTATACATATTAGTGTATATATATTAATCCTAATCTCCCAATTCACCCCACCACCACCACCACCAATTTCCCCCTTGGTGTCCATATGCTTGTTCTCTACATCTGTCTCCATTTCTGCCCTGCAAACTGGTTCATCTGTACCATTTTTCTAGATTCCACATATATGTGTTAATATACAATACTTGTTTTTCTCTTTATGACTTACTTCAATCTGTATGACAGTCTGTATGTCCATCCACCTCTCTACAAATGACCCAATTTCGTTCCTTTTTATGGCTCAGTAATATTCCATTGTATATACGTACCAGCATTTCTTTATCCATCCCTCTGTTGATGAGCATTTAGGTTGCTTCCATGACCTGGCTATTGTACTGCTGGCTATTGCAGTGCTGCAATGAACATTGGGGTGCATGTGAGGTTTTGAATTATGGTTTTCTCTGGGTATATGCCCAGTAGTCGGATTGCTGGGTCATATGGTAATTCTATTTTTAGTTTTTTAAGGAACCTCCATCTGTTCTCCATAGTGGCTGTATCAATTTACATTCCCACCAACAGTGCAAGATGGTTCCCTTTTCTCCACACACTCTCCAGGATTTGTTGTATGTAGATTTTCTGATGATGCCCATTCTAACTGGTGAGAGGTGATACCTCATTGTACTTTTTTTTTTCTTTTTTGGCGGTACGCGGGCCTCTCACTGTTGTGGCCTCTCCCGTTGCGGAGCACAGGCTCCAGACACACAGGCTCAGTGACCATGGCTCATGGGCCTAACTGCTCCGTGGCATGTGGAATCTTCCTGGACCAGGGCACAAACCCATGTCCCCTGCATCAGCAGGCGGACGCTCAACCACTGTGCCACCAGGGAAGCCCTGTTGGAATATTTTTAATCACATTTTCAATTTCATTACCTATGATTGGTCTGCTCATATTTTCTATTTCTTCCTGGTTCAGTCTTGGGAGGTTATACCTTTCTAGGAATTTGTCTGTTTCTTCCAGGTTGTCCATTTTATTGGCATAGAGTTGCTTGTAGTAGTCTGTTGTGATGCTCGGTATTTCTGCAGTGTCTGTTGTAACTTCTCCTTTTTCATTTCTATTGATTTGAGTCCTCTCCATCTTTTTCTTGTTGAGTCTGGTTAAAGATTTATCAATTTTGTTTATCTTCTCAAAGAACGAGCTTTTAGTTTTATTGATCTTTGCTATTGTTTTCTTTGTTTCTATTCCATTTATTTCTGCTCTGATCTCTATGATTTCTTTCCTTCTCCTAACTTTGCGTTTTGTTTGTTCTTCTTTCTCTAGTTCCTTTAGGTGTAGGGTTAGATTGTTTAGTTGAGATTTTTCTTGTTTCTTGAGGTAGGATTGTACAGCTATACACTTCCCTCTTAGAACAGCTTTTGCTGCATCCCATAGGATTTGGATCATCGTGTTTTTGTTGTCATTTATCTCCAGGTATTTTTTGATTTCCTCTTTGATTTCTTCAGTGATCTCTTGGTTATTTAGTAATGTATTGTTTAGCCTCCAATGTGTTTGTGTTTTTTTATGTTTTTTTTCCCTGTAATTCATTTCTAATCTCATAGCATTATGATCGGAAAAGATGCTTGATATGATTTCAATTTTCTTAAATTTACCAAGGATTGATTTGTGACCCAAGATGTGATCTATCCTGGAGAGTATTCCATGTGCACTTGAGAAGAGAGTGTAATCTGCTGTTTTCGGATGGAATGTCATATAAATATCAATTAAATCTATCTGGTCTATTGTGTCATTTAAAGCTTGTGTTTCCTTATTCATTTTCTGTCCATTGGTGTTAGTGAGGTGTTAAAGTCCCCCACTACTATTGTGTTACTGTCGATTTCCTCTTTTATAGCTGTTAGTAGTTGCCTTATGTATTGAGGTGTTCCTATGTTGTGTGCATATATATTTATAATTGTTATATCTTTTTCTTGGTTTGATCCCTTGATCATTTTGTAGTGTCCTTCCTTGTCTCATGTAACATTCTTTATTTTAAAGTCTATTTTATCTGATATGAGTATTGCTAATCTAGCTTTCTTTTGATTTCCATTTGCAGGGAATATCTTTTTCTGTCCCTTCACTTTCAGTCTGTATGTGTCCCTAGGTCTGAAGTGGGTTTCTTGTAGACAGCATATATATGGGTCTTGTTTTTTGTATCCATTCAGTGAGCCTGTGTCTTTTGGCTGGAGCATTTAATCCATTCACATTTAAGATAATTATCGTTATGTATGTTCCTGTGACCATTTTCTTAATTGTTTTGGGTTTGTTTTTGTAGGTCCTTTGCTTCTCTTGTGTTTCCCACTTAGAGAAGTTCCTTTGGTATTTGTTGTAGAGCTGGTTTGGTGGTGCTGAATTCTCTTAGTATTTGCTTGTCTGTAAAGCTTTTGATTTCTCTGTCGAATCTGAATGAGATCCTTGTCCAGTAGAGTAATCTTTGTTATAGGTTCTTCCTTTTCATCACTAAGTATATTGTGCCACTCCCTTCTGGATTGTAGAGTTTCTGCCAAGAGTTCAGCTGTTAACCTTATGGGAGTTCCATTGTATGTTATTTGTTGTTTCTCCCTTATTGCTTTTAATAAGTTTTCTTTGTCTTTAATTTTCATCAATTTGAGTGCTGTTTGTCTCATTGTGTTTATCCTGCCTGGAGCTCTCCCTGCTTCCTGGCCTTGGGTGGCTATTTCCTTTCCCATGTTAGGGAAGTTTTTGACTATAATCTCTTCAAATATTTTCTCAGGTCTTTTCTCTCCCTTTTTTCCTTCTGGGACCCCTATAATGTAAATGTTGGTGCACTTAATGTTCTCCCAGAGGTCTCTTAGGCTGTCTTCATTTCTTTTCATTCTTTTTCTTTATTCTATTCCACGGCAGTGAATTCCACCATTCTGTCTTCCAGGTCACTTATCTATTTTTCTGCCTCAGTTATTCTGCTATTGATTCATTCTAATGTATTTTTCATTTCAGTTATTGTATAGTTCATCTCTGTTTGTTTGTTCTTTAATTCTTCTATGTCTTTGTTAAACACTTCTTGCATCTTCTCAATCTTTGCCTCCATTCTTTTTCTGACGTCCTGGGTCATCTTTACTATCATTATTCTGAATTCTTTTTCTGGAAGGTTGTGTATCTCCACTTCATTTAGTTGTTTTTTCTGGGGTTTTATCTTGTTCCTTCATCTGGTACATAGTCTTCTGCCTTTTCATTTTGTCTATCGTTCTGTGAATGTGGTTTTGTAGTTTTTCTTGCTTCTGCTGTCTGTCCTCTGGTGGATAAAGCTACCTAAGATGCTTGTGCAAGCTTCCTGATGGGAGGGCTTAGTGGTGGGTAGAACTGGGTGTTGCTCTGGTGGGCAGAGCTCAGTAAAACTTTAATCCATTTGTCTGCTGATGGGTGGGGCTGAGTTCCCTCCCTGTTGGGTGTTTGGCCTGAGGCAACCCAGCACTGGTGTCTACAGGCTTTTTGGTAGGGCTGATGGCAGACTCTGGGAGGGCTTATGCCAAGGAGTACATCTCAGAACTTCTTCTGTCAGTGTCCTCGTCCCCTCAGTGAGCCACAGTGATCCCCTGCCTCGGCAGGAGACCCTGCAACACTAGTAGATAAGTCTGGTTCAGTCTCCTCTGGAGTTAACTTCTTCCCCCTGTGTCCTCATGTGCACACTACTTTGTGTGTGCCCTCCAAGAGTGGAGTCTTTGTTTTCCCAAGTCTTGTGGAAGTCCTTCAATCAAATCCCCTGCTAGCCTTCAAAGTGTGATTCTCTGGGAATTCCTCCTTTCATTGCCAGACAACCAGGTTGGGAAGCCTGACATGGGACTCAGAACCTCCACTCCAGCGGGTGGACTTCTGTGGTATAATTGTTCTCCAGTTTGTGAGTCACCCACCCAGTGGTTATAGGGTTTGATTTTAGTGTGATTGTGCCTCTCCTACTGTCTCATTGTGGCTTCTCCTTTGTCTTTGGATGTGGGGTATATTTTTTGATGAGTTCCAGTGTCTTCCTGTCGATGATTGTTCAGCAGTCAGTTGTGATTCCAGTGCTCTCACAAGTCGGAGTGAGCGTACATGCTCCTACTCCATCCTCTTGAAACAATCTTGAACTGTGCATTTTATTTATTTATTTATTTTATAACATCTTTTTTGGAGTATAATTGCTTTACAATGGTGTGTTAGTTTCTGCTTTATAACAAAATGAATCAGCTATACATATACATGTATCTCCACATCTCCTCCCTCTTGCGTCTCCCTCCCTCCCACCCTCCAGATCTCACCTCTCTAGGTGGTCACAAAGCATCGAGCTGATCTCCCTGTGCTATGCAGCTGCTTCCCACTAGTTACCTGTTTTACATTTGGTAGTGTATATATTCCATACCACTCTCTCACTTTGTCCCAGCTTACCCTTCTCCCTTCTCCTTTCCTCAAGTCCACCCACTCTCTAGTAAGTCAGAATGTTTATTCCTGTCCTGCCCCTAGGGTCTTCATGACCTTTTTTTTTTCCTTAGATTCCATATATATTTGTTAGCATACGGCATTTCTTTTTACCTTTCTGAATTACTTCACTCTGTATGACAGATTCTAGGTCCATCCACCTCACTACAAATAACTCAATTTTCTTTCCTTTTATGGCTAAGTAATATTCCATTGTATATATGTGCCACATCTTCTTCATCCATTCATCTGTCAGTGGACACTTAGGTTGCTTCCATGTCCTGGGTATTGTAAATAGAGCTGCAATGAAAACTGTGGTACATGACTCTTATTGAATTATGGTTTTCTCAGGGTATATTCCCAGTAGTGGGATTGCTAGGTCGTATGGTAGTTCTATTTTTAGTTTTTTAAGGAACTTCCACACTGTTCTCCATAGTGGCTGTATCAACTCACATTCCCACCAAAAGAGCAAGAAGGTTCCCTTTTCTCCACACCCTCTCCAGCATTTATTGTTTGTAGATTTTTTGTGTGTGTGGTACACGGGCCTCTCACTGTTGTGGCCTCTCGCATTGTGGAGCACAGGCTCCGGAAGCGCAGGTTCAGTGGCCATGGCTCATGGGTCTAGCCGCTCCGCGGCATGTGGGATCTTCCCAGACCAGGGCACGAACCTGTGTCCCCTGCATCGTCAGGCGGACTCTCAACCACTGCGCCACCAGGGAGTCCTGTTTGTAGATTTTATGATGATGCTCATTCTGACTGGTGTGAGGGGATATCTCATTGTAGTTTTGATTTGCATTTCTTTGATGATTAATGATGTTAAGCATTCTTTCATGTGTTTATTGGCAATCTGTATATCTTCTCTGGAGAAATGTCTATTTAGGTCTTCTGCCCATTTTTGGATTGGGTTGTTTGTTTTTTTGATATTGAACTACATGAGCTGCTTGTAAGTTTTGGAGATTAATCCTTTGTCAGTTGATTCATTGGCAAATATTTTCTCCCATTCTGAGGGTTGTCTTTTCATCTTGTTTATGGTTTCCTTTGCTGTGCAAAAGCTTTTAAGTTTCATTAGGTCCCATTTGTTTATTTTTATTTCCATTTCTCTAGGAGGTGGGTTGAAAAGGATCTTGCTGTGATTTATGTCATAGAGTGTTCTATGTTTTCCTCTAAGAGTTTGATAGTGTCTGGCCTTACATTTAGGTCTTTAATTCATTTTGTGTTTATTTTTGTGTACGGTGTTACGGAGTGTTCTACTTTCATTCTTTTACATGTAGCCATCCAGTTTTCCCAGCACCACTTATTGAAGAGGCTGTCTTTTCTCCATTGTATATTCTTGCCTACTTTATCAAAAATAAATTGACCATATGTGCATGGGTTTATCACTGGGCATTCTATCCTGTTCCACTGATCTATATTTCTGTTTTTGTACCAGTACCATACTGTCTTGATTACTGTAGCTTTGTAGTATAACCTGAATTCAGGGTGCCTAAATCCTCCAGCTTCATTTTTCTTTCTCAAGATTGCTTTGGCTATTCAGGGTCTTTTGTGTTTCCATATAAATTGTGAAATTTTTTTGTTCTAGTTCTGTGAAAAATGCCATTGGTAGTTTGATAGGGATTGCATTGAATCTGTAGATTGCTTTGGGTAGTATAGTCATTTTCACAATGTTGATTCGTCCAATCCAAGAACGTGGTATATCTCTCCATCTGTTTGTATCATCCTTAATTTCTTTCATCAGTGTCTTATAGTTTTCTGCATACAGGTCTTTTATCTCCCTAGGTAGGTTTATTCCTAAGTATTTTATTCTTTACGTTGCGATGGTACATGGGAGTGTTTCCTTAATTTCACTTTCAGATTTTTCATCATTAGTGTATAAGAATACAAGAGATTTCTGTGCATTAATTTTGTATCCTGCTACTTTATCAAATTCATTGATTACCTCTTGTAGTTTCCTGGTTGCATATTTAGGATACTCTATGTATAGTATCATGTCATCTGTAAATAGTGACAACTTTAGTTCTTCTTTTCTGATTTGGATTCCTTTTATTTCTTTTTCTTTTCTGACTGCTGTGGTGAAAACTTCCAAAACAATGTTGAATAATAGTGGTGAGGGTGGGCAACCTTGTCTTCTTCCTGACCTTAGTGGAAATGGTTTCAGTTTTTCACCATTGAGGATGATGTTGACTGTGGGTTTGTCATATATGGCCTTTATTATGTTGAGGTAAGTTTCCTCTATGCCTACTTTCTGGAGGGTTTTATCAAAAATGGGTATTGAATTTTGTCGAAAACTTTTTCTGAATCTATTGAGATGATCATATGTTTTTTATTCTTCAATTTGTTAATATGGTGTATCACATTGATTGATTTGCTTATATTGAAGAATCCTTTCATTCCTGGGATAAACCCCACTTGATCATGGTGTATGATCCTTTTAATGTGCTGTTGGATTCTATTTGCTAGTATTTTGTTGAGGATTTATGCATCTATGTTCATCAGTGATATTGGCCTGTAGTTTTCTTTCTTTGTGACATTTTTGTCTGATTTTGGTATCAGGGTGATGGTTACCTCGTAGAATGAGTTTGGGAGTGTTCCTGCCTCTGCTATATTTTGGAAGAGTTTGAGAAGGATAGGTGTTAGCTCTTCCCTAAATGTTTGATAGAATTCACCTGTGAAGCCATGTGGTCCTGGGCTTTTGTTTGTTGGAACATGTTAAATCACAATTTCAATTTCAGTGCTTGTCATTGGTCTGTTTATATTTTCTATTTCTACCTGGTTCAGTCTCAGAAGGGTGTGCTTTTCTAAGAATATGTCCATTCCTTCCAGGTTGTCCATTTTATTGGCATATAGTTGCTTGTAGTTATCTCTCATGATCCTTTGTATTTCTGCAGTGTCAGCTGTTACCTCACCTTTTTCATTTCTAATTCTATTGATTTGAGTCTTCTCCCTTTATTTCTTGATGACTCTGGCTAATGTTTTATCAATTTTGTTTATCTCCTCAAAGAACCACCTTTTAGTTTTATTGATCTTTGCTATTGTTTCCTTCATTTCCTTTTCATTTATTTCTGATCTGATTTTATGATTTCTTTCCTTCTGCTAACTTTGGGGGTTTTTTGTTCTTCTTTCTCTAATTGCTTTAGGTGTAATTTTAGGTTGTTTATTTGAGATGTTTCTTGTTTCTTGAGGTAGGATTGTATTGCTCTAAACTTCCTTCTTAGAACTGCTTTTGCTGCATCCCATAGGTTTTGGGTCGTCATGTTTTCATTGTCATTTGTTTCTAGGTATTTTTTGACTTCCACTTTGATTTCTTCAGTGGTGTCTTGGTTATTAAGTAGTGTATTGTTTAGCCTCCATGTGTTTGTATTTTTTACAGATATTTTCCTGTAATTGATATCTAGTCTCATAGCGTTGTGGTCGGAAAAGATACTGGATATGATTTCAGCTTTTTTAAATTTACCAAGGCTTGATTTGTGATGCAAGATATGATCTATCCTGGAGAACGTTCCATGAGCACTTGAGAAGAAAGTGTATTCTGTTGTTTTGGGATGGAATGTCCTATAAATATCAATGAAGTCCAGCTTTTTTAATGTATCATTTAAAGCTTGTGTTTCCTTATTTATTTTCATTTTGGATGATCTGTGCATTGGTGAAAGTGGGGTGGTAGTGACCCCTACTATGATTGTATTACTGTCGATTTCCCATTTTATGGCTGGTAGTATTTGCCTTATGTATCGAGGTGCTCCTATGTTGGGTATGTAAATATTTACAATTGTTACATCTTCTTCTTGGATTGATCCCTTGATCATTATGTAGTGTCCTTCTTTGTCTCTTGTAATAGTCTTTGTTTTAAAGTCTATTTTGTCTGATATGAGAATTGCTACTCCATTTGCATGAAACATATTTTTCCATCCCCTTACTTTCAGTCTGTATGTGTCCCTAGGTCTGAAGTGTTTCTTGTAGACGGCATATATACGGGTCTTGCTTTTGTATACATTTAGCCAGTCTATGTCTTTTGGTTGGAGCATTTAACCCATTTACATTTAAGGTAATTATCAATATGTACGTTCCTATTAGCATTTTCTTAATTGTTTTGGGTTTGTTATTGTAGGTCTTGCCCTTCTCTTGTGTTTCCTGCCTAGAGAAGTTCCTTTAGCATTTGTTATAAAGCTGGTTTGGTGGTGCTGAATTCTCTTAGCTTTTGCTTGTCTGTAAAGGTTTTAATTTCTCTGTCAAATCTGAATGAGATCCTTGCTGGGTACTGTAATATTGGTTGTAGGTTTTTCCCTTTCATCACTTTAAATATGTCCTGCCACTCCCTTCTGGCTTACAGAGTTTCAGCTGAATGATCAGCTCTTAACCTTATGGGGATTCCCTTGTATGTTATTTGTTGTTTTTCCCTTGCTACTTTTAATATTTTTTCTTTGTATTTAATTTTTGATAGTTTGATTAATATGTGTCTTTGTGTGTTTCTCCTTGGATTTATCCTGTGTGGGACTCTCTGTGCTTCGTTTACTTGATTAAGTATTTCCTTTCCCATATTAGGGAAGTATTCACCTATAATCTCTTCAAATATTTTCTCAGTCTCTTTCTTTTTCTCTTCTTCTTCTGGAACCCCTATAATTCAAGTGTTGCTGTGTTTAATGTTGTCCCAGAGGTCTCTGAGACTGTCCTCAATTGTTTTCATTCTTTTTCTTTATTCTGCTCTGCAGTAGTTATTTCCACTATTTTACCTTCCAGGTCACTTATCCATTCTTCTGCCTCAGTTATTTTGCTATTGATTCTTTCTACAGAATCTTTAATTTCATTTTTTGTGTTTTTCTTCATTGTTTGTTTGCTCTTTGGTTCTTATAGGTCCTTGTTAATCGTTTTTTATGTTTTCTCCATTCTATTTCCAAGATTTTGGATCATCTTTACTATCATTACTGTGAATTCTCTTTCAGGTAGACTGCCTATATCCTCTTCATTTGTTTGTTCTGGTGGGTTTTTACCTTGCTCATTCAACTGCTGTGTATTTCTCTCTCTTCTCATTTTGCTTAACTTATTGTGTCTGGGATCTCCTTTCGCAGACTGCAGGTTCATATTTCCCGTTGTTTTTGGTGTCTTCCCCCAGTGGCTAAGGTTGGTTCAGTGGGTTGTGTAGGCTTCCTGGTGGAGGGTACTAGTACCTGTGTTCTGGTGATGAGCCTGGATCTTGTCTTTCTAGTGGGCAGGCCCATGTCCGGTGGTGTGTTTTAGGGTGTCTGTGACCTTATTATGATTTTAGGCAGCCTCTCTGCTAATGGGTGTGGTTGTGGTCCTGTCTTGCTAGTTTTCTGGCATATGGTGTTCAGCACTGTAGCTTGCTGGTGGTTGAGGGGAGCTGGGTCTTGGCATGAGATGAATATCTCTGGGAGATTTTTGCCGTTTGATATTACAGTGAGCTGGGAGGTCTCTGGTGGACCAGTGTCCTGAACTCGGCTCTCCCACCCCAGAGACACAGGCCTGATGCCCAGCTGGAACACCAAGACCCTATCATCCACATGGCTCACAATAAAAGGGAGAAAAAGAGAGAGAAAGAAGAGAGAAAGAAAGAAAAAAAGAAATAAAGAAAGAAAGGAAATTTATTAAAATAATTATTAAAAATTAAAAAGTTTTTTTAATTAATAAAAAAAGAAAAAGAAAGAAAGAAAGAGCAGAGCAACAAAACCAAAAAACAAATCCACCAATGATAACAAGTGCTATATACTATACTGAAAAAAAAAAAAAGGAGAGACAGAACCCTAGGTCAAATGGTAAAAGCAAAGCTATACAGACAAAATCACACACAGAAGCATACACATACACACTCACAAAAAAAGAAAAAGGGAGAAATATACATATATCGTTGCTCCCAAAGTCCACCGCCTCAATTTGGGATGATTTGTTGTCTATTCAGGTATTCCACGGATTCACGGTACATCAAGTTGATTGTGGAGATTTAATCCGCTGCTCCTGAGGCTGCTGGGAGAGATTTCCCTTTCTCTTCTTTGCTCGCACAGGTCCCGGGGTTCAGCTTTTGGATTCGGCCCCGCCTCTGCGTGTAGGTCGCCGGAGGGCGTCTGTTCTTTGCTCAGACAGTATGGGGTTAAAGGAGCAGCTGATTCGGGGACTCTGGCTCACTCTGGCTGGGGAGAGGGAGGGGCACGGAGTGCGGGGCAGGCCTGCAGCAGCAGAGGCCAGTGTGACATTGCAACAGCCTGAGGTGCACCGCGTGTTCCCCCGGGGAAGCTCTCCCTGGATCACAGGACCCTGGCAGTGGCGAGCTGCACAGGCTCCCGGGAGGGGAGGTGTGGATGGTGACCTGTGCTCGCACACAGGCTTCTTGGCGGTGGCAGCAGAAGCCTTAGCGTCTCTTGCCCGTTTCTGGGGTCCACGCTTTTAGCCGCACTTCGCGCCCGTCTCT
The DNA here is from genome assembly GCF_937001465.1 of Orcinus orca. Taxonomy (NCBI): domain Eukaryota; kingdom Metazoa; phylum Chordata; class Mammalia; order Artiodactyla; family Delphinidae; genus Orcinus; species Orcinus orca. The sequence continues at coordinate 146,075,310 of NC_064561.1, forward strand.
GGAGCTTCTTTAAGCGGCGCTCTGTATCCCCTCTCCTCACGCACCAGGAAACAAAGAGGCAAGAAAAAGTCTCTTGCCTCTTTGGCAGGTCCAGACTTTTCCCCGGACTCCCTCCCGGCTAGCCGTGGCGCACTAGCCCCCTTCAGGCTGTGTTCACGCCGCCAACCCCAGTCCTCTCCCTGAGATCTGACCGAAGCCCGAGCCTCAGCTCCCAGTCCCCGCCCGCCCCGGCGGGTGAGCAGATAAGCCTCTCAGGCTGGTGAGGCTGGTCGGCACCAATCCTCTGTGCAGATATATCTCTGCTTTGCCCTCTGCATCCCTGTTGCTGCGCTCTCCTCCGTGGCCCCGAAGCGTCCCCCCTCCGCCACCCGCAGTCTCTGCCCGCGAAGGGGCTTCTTAGTGTGTGGAAGCCTTTCCTCCTTCACAGCTCCCTCCCACTGGTGCAGGTCCCATCCCTATTCTTTTGTCTCTGTTTTTTCTTTTCTCTTTTGCCCTACCCGGGTACGTGGGGAGTTTCTTGCCTTTTGGGAGGTCTGAGGTCTTCTGCCAGCATTCAGTAGGTGTTCTGTAGGAGTTGTTCCACGTGTAGATGTATTTCTGACGTATTAGTGGGGAGGAAGGTGATCTCCGCGTCTTCCTCCTCCACCTTCTTGAATCTCCTCCTCATTCTCAAGCTGTGCATTTTAAAATATCCAATTGATACCTCAATAAAACATTTTCATTCCAGTAATAATAAGAACATTTAAAAATAAAACAGAGTACACATAAGTTAAATCATTAAATATAAAAATATAAATAAATTTCACTGGTCTCATCTGCAAAGACTTGAGATATATATTAATAAACTTGTTTATTATATTAAGGACAAAATTAAAGAAAGGGAACATCACTTTGCATTAACCTAATTAAATGTTTAAATTGTGAAGCTAAATGTTTCTTCCACACTCAACAACCATAAAATAGTCACAAGATATAGAAAATATCAGGTTGGTTTCCAATTTTTGGTGCATAATAAATACAATTTTAAAATGATACAACTGAATTTATTTACAAAATAAGAATAGACCCACAGACATAGAAAACAATGTTGTGGTTAACAAAAGGGGAAAGGGGTGGCGGGATAAGTTAGGAGTTTGGGATTAACATACACACACTATTATATATGAAATAGATAACCAACATGGATCTACTGTATAGCACAGGGAATTATACTCAGTATTTTTAAAACCTATAAGGGAAAGAATCTAAAAAAATAGATATGCATGTATGTATAACTGAATCACTTTGCTGTACACCTGAAACTAACACAACATTGTGAGTCAACTATACATCACTAAAAAAAAAGTGAAGTAACATCAACAAAACTTTAACAGTAATATGTTCTGTGTTCTATACCCAGCCACATTATAATTCCTGTAAGAAAAATATGCAAAGATATTCTCAGATGTATCTGAACCCAGAGTATACTCCATTCTGGCATTCAAAAAACCTCAAGAATGTTCTTTAGAACTTTTTTTTTTTTCCAAACAAGTAGTGATAACAAAGAAAAAATTATTGGGGTTGATCTCCAAGTTAAATTACTGAGCACGGCATTAAGCAGGAGTGGGATGAGGAGTGAAGAAAAGTTATATTCCATAAAGACAGGTACATTTGTATAGTGCGATTCTTTTATTTATTTTATTATTATTATTTTTTTTGCGGTACGCGGGCCTCTCACTGTTGTGGCCTCTCCCATTGCGGAGCACAGGCTCCAGACGCGCAGGCTCAGCAGTCATGGCTCAGGGGCCCAGCCGCTCCGCGGCATGTGGGATCTTCCCGGACCAGGGCACGAACCCGTGTCCCCTGCATCGGCAGGCAGACTCTCAACCACTGCGTCACCAGGGAAGCCCTATAGTTCTATTCTTGACTTTGATAAGTTGGTTTAAGAAAACTTTACAATTTCAATATAATTACATATACCTTTTTACCTTAATGACCATATCCCAAGTTATTTAAGGAGGTCAAAGGAAGAGAAAATAACATCAACAAAACCGAAACACTTGGAAATTTTTATATTCATTTTATAAATAACAATTAGTCAAGGAGAAAATTGGGTCAATGTTAACAGAAAGAGTAGAGAAACACACTCACATCAGACTTATGAGATGCAGCTAAAGCTATATTCAGAGCAAATGTCATTTTCATTATTTTTAAAATAAGTGAAATATTTTAAAGGTTTACTCAAGAAATAGGAAGAAAAATAAGAAAATCTAAATAATTCAGAAGGAAGTAATTAATAGAGCGTCAAGCAGAAATAACTGTGAAGCAAAACTATGGAAATGAAAAATATTAGGCTTGTATAAACAATGATATAGAAAAAACCTTTAATTAATCAAATTATTTCAAAAAATAGAAAGGATATATTTTAAGAGTTATAGCACATATTTTAAAATGAGATTCTTCTAAGAACAACTGATGCTAATATATTTAATAATCTCAAGAGAATGGACAAATTTTCTAAAGAAAAATTTATAAATAGTCAAAACTAATTCAATATGAATTTTTAAGAAAAAATTTAATAAAGCAAAAAAAAAAGGGAAACTGTAAAAAACTTAGCACTAACAGAAAAGCATCTCCAGAGATAGTTGCTTTTACACTTGACTTTTCTAAGTTTTCAAGACACATAATATCTGTGTTACAAAAATTACTGAAAAACAGATTAAAAAATGGAAAGTTGCCAAATTCACTTTTTTATAAAGCAAGAACTATTCTGCAAATAAAAGCTGACATAGATACACGGAATGGAAATCTGTGTATCCAATTCTTTAAGACTGCAGACTTGGAAAATCTTAGACAACAGCAAAATGGTCTTTAGTCCAAGAATCAAACTATTCATCATGAAATCTATTAATAAAATTTATCACATAGACAAGTTAAATATAAAAATATAATATAGTCTTTCCAATTGGATACCCCAAAAGGCTACAAAAAAAAATCCAAGAACCATTAACTAGTATACGTTTTTAATATATAGAAATAAAAATGCTTCCTGAACATGATGGATACTATCAAGCTTGGTCCAAGAGACAATGTGGGATTTAATCCAAAACTGCAAGAAGACAGCATTACTATTGAACACTGTCCTAAGTCCAACTAGTGAAACTTGGAAAGGAGAAAGCAAAATAATTATTTGCAGATGATATGATGTTAAAGCTGGAAAACCTAAACGTATAAAAGATGTAAAGCAATTTAACACTTGAAACTCACTTAAAATGAAACATGCATTAAAAATGCCTAGAATACAAAGGATATCTTTGGATAGAATTGTAGAATCTACTTTTTTTTGCCATCTTTTGCTGATTTCTAAATTTTCTTATGCATATGTACTCTTAACCAATGGAAACAAACATACAAACAAAAAGTAACAAAAATATCTGTAAACCATAACACTAAGAAAACTGGCAGGGGGGCGGGGTAGAGTTCATTCCCATGATGCTGAAATCATTAGCGGCTTTGTACATACATGTTTATGACAAACACACACATGCACACACTTATCTATTTAAACGTTTCTGTGTGTGTGAATTCATACTATCTATAATGATGTTTTCAACGTAGAATGTTATTGACTTCATACATCACGGACATTATTTTATATAAATACATATATTTATCTCAGTCATTATTTCAACAGCCAGATACATGGTGGTATCTTGTGTCGGTTTGCTACAAAATTCTTAACTAGTCCCTTGTTAATGGAATTTAAATTGTTTTCAAGTCTTAACTTCTACAACTAATGCATTCAATGACCATTTTTGCACTTATGTACTAGTGTAATCTATTGCTGTGTAACAAACTACCACAGAATTAAGCAGTCTAAAATAGTCATTTATTTTTTCTTAAGGTTTCGAATGTCAGGAATCATGGGTGATTCTTCTGTTTCTCACGACATGAACGGACATTACTCAGTGGTATTTAGATGCCAGATATGCTGGTCTTGGGGGTGCAAGGTGACTTTCCTCTTATGACTAGTGCCTCGACAAGGATGACTGGAAAGCTGAGCCCAGCTGGGACAGGTGACAGGTGTGCCTTCATGTACATTCTTCCACATGGCAAGTCTCACAGTAGTTAGCATTTCACATAGCAACTCAGGGCTCAAGAAAGCGTGTTCCAAGAGACCCAAATGGAAACTGCAAGGTGTTTTAAGACCTAAACTTAGAAATTCTATAACATAAATTTGCCACTTTCTACTGGTCAAGGAATCCACTACAGCTAGCCCAAAGTTAAAAGGAGGGGAATTAAACTCTACCTCTCAATAGAAGTAACAGTAAATAACTATAGCCACTTTGATATTTAATAACACAGTGAGTTTACCTAGGGTACCTTGAAGTGTAATTGCAGGGTCAAAGTGCATGCACATTTTAAATTACTTTCCAAAAAGTTTATACCAAACAAATTTTAAAGAAATTTTAGAGTGCGCTTTCAAAATAGACATGTGCACTAACAAGTTAATTGTTCTTGAGTGGTCCTCAAAAACACTTACTATGTTCTATTGTGCTGTTCATTAAGAGTCAGTTGGTGATGTGAAACACTCAGCTGAGCAAATGAAATATGACTTCTGATGTAACGTATCAGAAACTTAAGACCTTCAAGATAAGCAATTAGGGATTGATTCTCCCTTATCCATAAAGCTCATTGAAACTCTAAACACACAGATTTTTTAAATGGTTTGCAGTATTGTTCAGGACTATCTCTTAAAGGCTGATAATTGATTTATTATATTGGGAGGTAAAACTTCTAATGGTAGGATTTACCATATTATAATTAGACCTATACTGAGACAATAAATCTCTTTGCTCTCTGAATTACCTCTAAATCATCTCCATGAATTATTTTGTAGATTTCCATTTTTTTCCCCTTCTCTGAGGCTGGTGGGGTAAGAAAAATGTGCAAACTTCCTCCACTTTGGTGGAGATGCCACCCACATACCTAACTCTCTCCATCTAAAGGAATCATTTGGAAATAACATTGGCTACAAGTAACAGAGAACTCAACTAATAATGACTTAAAACATAACATTTGTTGTTAACAAGACTGGGGATGTGTAGTCTCAAGATAGGTCAGTAATTCCACAATATTTTTAAGGATTCAGTTTCTTTCTATCTTTCCACTCCATTATTCTGAACTGTTGGCTTATTGTCATCATGATTATTGCCTCATGGGGGAAAAATGGCTGCTTTAGCTCCAGACACAATATTCATATACAAAATTTTCTAAAAATGGAGAATGAGCTCTCCTCTCATGTGATTCCCTTTTATAAGGTAGCAAAAACCTTCTTTAAAGCTCCCCAGTGGGCATCTCGTTGGTTTTACTTGGTCACTCTTACCCCCAGGGGGGCTGGGAAAGAGATTACCTGGCTTTCCAGTCTCTGTTGTGAGTTGTTAAAGGAAGAAGAGATTTCATGGGCATGGCTTTCTGTTAGTGAACAAACAGTTCTGCCATACAAGACAAAACAGAAAGCAGGTTGAATCTTGGAATAAGATTGAAAACTTCCACTCAAGAATGCTTCTAGAATAGAAACAAAAAATCTTTGCAGATTACATATGATCCTAATTTCCAGTACAGACCTAGCAAGTAATGGAACCCAAGACATCCAAACTCACCTTTCTTGGAGACCTAACAAGGGTAGATTTTAGTGAGCTTGCTGCAGATTAGGGAATTTAGAATTCTTTCTCTTCCCTTCGCCCCTCCTTCTCCTCTAAGTCTGGCTTTAGTGTCAGCTTTCTATTTGTAAAATTTATGTTTTTTATCGTTGGAGCAACGGACAAAAGAAGTTGTCAGACAGGGAAATGACAAAGAGTAGAGGAAAAAACAAGAATTTGGGAGACCCTGGGTAAGGAATCAAGGTTTTATTCCTGGACCTGCTGCTAGTTATGAAATCTGAGGCTCTTGCTGAACTTTTTAAAGTCTTAGTTTCTGCATCTGTAAATGAGGAAGTGACAAAAGATTGCATTCAGGGCTATGGTCTATTATTTCATTACGACTTTGTCACATAGCAGCCAAAAGCAGAATAAGCTTAAGGAAAGCTGGTTTCTTACTAGTTGGAGCCACATCATCAATCACCATCATCAGCTTCATCCCCATCTTCGTTGAGCATAAGGAACCAGGCAATATCCAAAGTACTATCTGTGGATTATAGCATATAGTTCCATCTTTACAATAACCCAATGCTGTAAATTTTGCTTTCTATCCCCCTCTTTAGAGATGACACAGTTGAGATTAGGAGTGGCTATTTGCCCAGAATTGCTTGAAAATTTACAAGGCCAGGAATTAAACAAAGTTATACTTGAATACAGATACTAAATACCTATCCATTACACAATTGATTAGCTGAGGAAAATCTCAATGAACTATGAGACTGGTGTAATTGTTTTGATTTTCCAATAAAACTTGTTCATTAAAATAGTACCAAAATAAGAATGCACAAGCTTTTGACATTTTGCCAACATGTTCTTATCAGAATGATCTAACTCTAGGATCTGTGTTCACTTTGAATGCTTGTAAGCAGTCCACACAGATTTAGAAGACTCAAGGGCACTCAAGAGTGGCATTTACAATGTTGCCCAAATATTGATGAGTAGTATGACAGACTGATTTTTTTGATAGTTTTCTAGCTCCAATACCTGACAGATAAACTTTAAAACAGAAAAAAGAACAGCCTGTGATAAGATAAAGTAATTGAAGGATTTATCCTATTCCTGTCATGCACTAGGTAGATTAAAAGTAGCCTTGCTTAGAGCAGAATTATAGGCAACAAATCGATAGAGTGGATACAACAGGAAGCTTGTAATAGCCTTAGGTGCGAATGAAACGGTTTGCTTTACCAAAGCAAACTCCTGCCAGTGTTACTTCTACACAAAATGGGTTGGCAGTCAGCCAGCCTTGTGTTGTTTGGGGCCAGATTCCCGTGAGAAGACAGTGTGGAACTGCTACTTACATGCTCAGAAAGTAGTAAAAGCAAGCCTGGTTCTTTTCTTTTGTTACTATAACTGAACAGCAAAATATTTTTATTTTCTGCACAAGGCTTGGAAGGGTGCTTCAGACAGCTGTGCAGAGACATTTGCACCTGAACAAAAAGAAACCAAATCCCAAAGAGAGAAAGGGTACTGAAGTGAATAAAATTCACCCCGTTTAATGGCAACTTGGTGAAAATGTCTGTTTTCTGAGACAGGGCCTCTTATAAAGCTTAGAAACCAGCTGTTCCCAGAAGTGGATACCTGAAGCCTAACAAGCAAAGTAGGAAGTGGAATAATTTGTGAATAAAGGTTTTTCTTCCCTGCTTAAATGTAGAGTGGCAAATATTTGTATTTCCATGAAAAAAAAATACGCATTCACTGAATGGTATTTCGAAACATACCAGATAGAATTGCAAGTTTAAAAGCCTTTTACACCCTTGCACATCAACAGAGCAGTTCTTTTACAGCAAGAACCACACATCTTTAATGAGTTTGAATTTGAGGATGAGCGAACAAGCAGAGAATAAAGTTAATATCTCCATTGGCATAACCATAGTGTAGAATCTGCCAATGCCAGCAGTTCAGAGGTGTATCTAAACAGTGACTTCACTTGCCAAAGGCTTCCTGGAATTAGGGTGTGAGTTTTTGACTCAAGTAACAATCAGATGTGCCTTGAACAGTGAGGAGAGGAGATGGAAATGGGGAGAAAAACATCCAGGAAAGGTGAGAATGAGCTTTCTCCTGTGATTTCTATCAATTCTTTGTTTTTGCTGAGTTGGAATCTTCTTGTTGGAAAAAGAAATAAGAAATGAATCAAAAGAGCTCATTTTCTGTAAATAAGGATAACAGTAATTAATATCTTTAGACACTGAGCTACATCAGCCTCCACTGCTTGTTGAAGAGATGCGGAACAGAGCAGTGCTTGTGAGAATGGTGGCTGAGATCTTGAGGTAGAGTTAGGTTGCTAAAAAGATGATGCAATGTCAGTGAGCTAAGTTGTAATAACCTTAATAGGTATTTTCCTGAAATGGAAATCCTGCAAACTAGGATTATGTAGATAATTTCTAGTGCTACTTAATTTTTTACAACCTGCATTGACATTTTCTAGTTACTGTATTTCACAGCCCTGTTGGAAACTGAGGTGATTTCTTTTTCAAAAACAAAATCCATACATTCTAAAACAATTCTGAGGTCATTAGATTTTTTTTCAACAATTAAAATACATTATTTCGTGGAAATAACCCTATGTCTCCTTTTTATTGGAATGTCTCAATTGGAGAACCCAAAGCTGCGCCAGTCTTCTATATATATTAGACAATTAATCACCTAAGGGGTATGATTTGAGGGATGCTGGAAGACTCCTCAAATAAAGATGCTGCCTTCTGTATTGCCCGAGTGTCCACAATTTGGTGATTCCATGACTCACATGATTCCACCTCCAAATGTCCTCTTTTGCATGGCAAATACTATTTCTGAGATAGTAAAAGCCCTGGCATAGCACTTACCCAGTAATTTTTCTCCCTACATGATCAGTACAGAAAGAAAAAGCCCTTCTCCCACAACTGCAGCAGGCAAACTCAGTTTTGTTTTTCAAAATCCAGTTCAGTTGCATGACTTTAGCATTTCTACCTTAGGGGAAATCAATTGCTCTTTTCTTTTGGTCACCATAGACTTTTTACTCACCATTCTCACAGCATGCATCACCATATTTTATAATTTGTTGTTTATTGGTGTCTGTTATTCCTATTGGATTAAGATTTCCCATAGGCCAGTGAGAAGGACTGGGTCTGATTCTTATTTATCTTTATATTCCCAGAATATAGCAGTTTAATATGTAGCAGATGTACAAAACTGTTTCTCAAAAGAATTAGTTTACTATCTTGTCTAGGGTATAAGTTTGTCCTGCATCTTACCGTGTGTGAATTCATTCAAAATGGTTGACTCGTTAATTCCACACACATTTACTGAGCAAAATTCAAGAAAACACATGCCCCAGATATTAGATAATCAAAATATAATAGTGTATCAGAAGGGGAGAGATGCAATTAATCTACCTGTGATCTACCCATTAAAGGATTGCATTATCCATATAGGATTTTAAAACAGTAATAAACCGTCTAAATATAAGTCTGTATTTTATTATTGCCATGTGCTGGTAATTCTAAACGAGTTCAGTGATAACATATACCTTCCCTCTAGGCGAGACTATACCCATGACCACTCCTCCTTCGTGCACCACTGCCAAAGTGTATTATCCTCTTTTACATTTATTCTTGTTTTCCAAAGCCTGCTCTAATTTTCCAAGTTCATCACCAATATAGAAATCACAGATTAGGCTTTTCGGTATTTTATTGGCTTTTCTGTTCCATTGGATATAAAATTTATTTGGGAAATAATTTGAAGCTCTAATTTTGGTCTTAAAGTAGCTCCATTTTCTACTACAAATTGAGTCAATTATACAATTAATTAGAAAATACAAGTTAAATTAGTTCTCATTTGGTCCCACTAAATTCACCATCAGCAAGTCAGGGGTTATGAATCCAACATTTTTTCAATGATATTTTTAATTAGAATCTGACTTAATTTTTTAAATTTTGCAATAAAACCACGTCTTATTTATATTGACAGGACAAATCTATCAATTTACAGTGTTAAGTATAAGAAACATTTGTCATTAGTAGCTGCCCAACTGTCCCAACTTGTACAGTCACTAAACTAACAGCTGACACCATAGGAGAAAACATGCAAAATATTTTCAAGACCCTACATATACCTGTTACTGAATTATGTGCTTAAAGAAACAAAAGCAGTGTCTCTTTACCTTCAAGAAATATACAGATTGACAGTACAGAGAAAATGTATCAAATAACTTCAAGACAAAATTTAAATAAAAGGGAATATGTGTGGCTCATAAGAATTGCCAAACTGAAGACACACAGACAATTGGTTGCCAGCTATGTCATGAGAAGAATATGGCATCTTCATTGATGATAACCTTATGGTTTAGAAACCCCCACTTTCTTTGCAAGCCCTTCATGTATCTTTCCTTCAAAAAGTAGTCCAAACAGTGTGGCAGGTTAATATTTTGATATATTAGCCAACAGGATTTCTCCCTGTAATTATGTGTACCTCATGACCTTTCCCAGAGCTCACACAGCGAGGGTCTTCCAAGTTCATTTCTCAGGGAAAGGATGTAACAAGAGAGAACCAGAGCCAATAGAAGAGTCAAATTACTGGTTTTTGAGGAAGCCTGGATTTACAGGTGGGAGTAAGAGGCATGAGTCCAGAAACTTTGGAGAAGTGAGAAATGGCAACTCGTTTGGTCCAGCTGGAACAGAAGACTTGTTCTGGAATAATCAAAGTTGAATATACTATGCATCAGTGTTTGAAGGCTGATGTAGATAGATTCGGATCTTGCAAGAAATGAGAAATAGCATCAGATAAAAAGGCAAGTGTATTTATGTAAACAAATCATCTAGTTCTGAAAAAGTCCAAGGGCAAGTACAGTGCTCACTCTTGGCCAACTCTCCCTCCCTAAACCTTCTGGAACTATTCTATCATGAACATAACTGTGATCGAATGCTGGAGTGTAGAGGAAAGTTCAGGTATATCTGAAACAGAGTCCTACTGGCTGCCCAGATTTGTACCTGGGGTGAGGTCTGAGAACGGACTTCTGGGAAAATGCCTTACAGCAGTGATGACAAGCTACCTCTGCTGATTAAGGTATCATGGAGAAGAGTAAGTGATGGCTGAGGACAGCTTTACCTGTTTAAACTCTGAACAGGATAGCCCTTCAACCAGATGCCTGGGTCTAGAGGTACCATTTACCACCAGTTCATTGGTGAAAGAACCTCACTTAATTATACACTGATTGCTAATCTGCTATTCTCTAAGGAACCACAACAGCTTGAAAAGAACAGCCTTCATGTCAAGAGACACTAGAGCAACGTTGTTAACCCAGGGCTTCTGGAATCTGATTGCCAGACTTAGAATCCTAGCTGTTCTCTAATATCATAGCAGTGTGGTCATAAGGAGGTTTATTAACCTCTGTGGCTGCCTGAATGCCCACTAACAACACAATTACATGCAGTTGGTCTAAGACTTGATACAGAACTTGAGGGAGCTCTTGCCTGTATTCCTGTGCGATATCATTTCCTGTGTAAAGAAAAGATACACAAAGTCATTTTAGGCTGTAAATACACTTTTAGGGCATCAAATAAGGAAATACATTCTTCTAAGGGTCAGATGGAGCCATTTGGACCTGGGAATGGCAGCTTTGTTCAAAACTCAAGAATTCCCCAAATCTTCTGAAGATTTAATAAAGAGACAGTTTGGGATGATGAGACATTTTTGTACCAGCATCTATTTTCATTCGGGAAAAGTTGACATGTCATTACCAGCTTTGATTCAGGCAGGATGTCATGTCTCTTGACGATGCAGCAAGCAACGTGCGAAGATGACTGAACAAGATGTTTGGTTCAGTCCCTTCACCTGCAGTAACGTGTCTGAAAGCATCACTTCTGACTGAAATAATCACTTAACCTGAAGCATTTAGTGGTAATAGAAATCAAGTGGTTAACTCATGTGTCTGCTGAGACCACCCACAACTTTTTTCTCTGTTTTGTAGACAAAGCAATAGTGACCACCATAGACTATGAATCCTCCAAGAGGCAATATTAGTAAGCAAGTTAACAGAGTTCAATAAAATGACATTAGCTGGAAATAAATGAATTTTTTTTCAAGCCACACTTAGGAAAATGTATGGAAACTATCTAATTCTTTTCCTACAGCAAAGTTGACTATTATACAGAGTGCCAGACACAAAGTAAATAAAGAATTGGACAATCTGTGAGCAAAAAAAGAAAAATTTAAGTTAATTAGACAGAACATATAAGAATGGATTTTGTCTTCATATGGCAGTGTCTAAGGAACAGTCAAGTTCGTAACAACAGATTGTGGCCTCTCCCGTTGCGGAGCACAGGCTCCAGACGCGCAGGCTCAGCGGCCATGGCTCACGGGCCCAGCCGCTCTGCGGCATGTGGGTTCTTCCCGGACCGGGGCACGAACCCACGTCCCCTGCATCGACAGGCGGACTCTCAACCACTGCGCCACCAGGGAAGCCCAACAGGGACCTTTTTAAAATCAAAGTTTTAGAGGTATATAAGAGAAATCAAAGAGTGATACTACAAGTCTAAAAACGGGCAAATCATAATCATATGTGTGGTTGGTTTGAGGAATGAGAAGGAAACTGTATTGTAATTGAAATTATTTATGATTTGCACACTCTGGTTTCTGTGTGATGAGAAATAAACAGCCAAATGAATATTTGGTTTAATGAACTCATTCATCCACTGTGAAACTTGCAATCCTCTAAAAAGTGTGAAAAGTGAAATTGGAAAACATGCAAAACACATTTTTTTAACTTTTCAAAAGATACACATGCAAAGAAAATATAAACTTAGATTTTCTTTTGACTGCAAATGGCTAAGATTTTTTTTAAAAATATGAAAGGCTGTGAGTAAGTGCAAAGCTATTTTTCTTTCCTCCTAAAGCAGATTAACTAGTTGGGTTTTTCTTTGAATAGCTTAAAAGGTTCAAGTTATATCTGGCAGAGTGAATAGGTAATGATATATGCCTCATTCACCAAAGAAACAAATGTTTTGTTTCCCAACTCTAATTCTGTATTTTGTAGTAAGCTAGGGTGATATAATATACACTAGTATTATTGTAAAACAAGAGTTTATTACTTGGCTAAGTAAGTTGATCTTTGGAAAAGTGTACAAGTGCTTTGAAATAAAATAAAAACTACTTAATCCAATCTTCTCTCATACAATTTCTTTCAAGGAGAACAGACACAGCCTGTTAAAATCACAAAGAATGTAGAGTTTCCATTCATGGACAAAGTGTCCTCATTCAAACTCCCACTCTAAGCTACCTTGCCCCTCTTCTCAACTTTCTTTGCAGCAGGGAAATGTGATTCCATGAAACCTCCGGGATTTTGTTTTATGTTAACTGGCAGAGCTTTTCACGTCTCACAGAACTGGTGACACCTAAATGACACACACTTTGGATTGTCCTGTTGTGTGGAAAATGCAGAGAAAGGGAGGAGGAGAAACCTAACACAGGTGGGCGAGGGCAACGTGGCTGTCACAAATGTTCCTGAGATCAGGGCCAAGCTTAGGATCGTTAGGGAGATGATAAAACAATTGCTTCAGTAAAATGATTTCTTAAGAGGTGTTTTATTACAAACCAAGTCCTGAGAATTCTCCAAAATCTGGCTGGCCTAGACTGAAGCTTTGCAAAGGAAAAAGTTAAATCTTCAGAATCTTTAGCCAGGCTGTGAACAGAAACTAGCAATAATTTAAATGTAATTAGTAGACCACGTCTGGCTTGCAAAGTGACTCCGGAATTGTGTCCGCGTTTTATACAAGAGGGGGACTGGTGTAAAATGCCACCATTTCCAGCAGCATGGGGGATACGATCAAATATTTTGGAATGAAATTCTATTTGGTCACGTGTCTATGTTTTTCTAGAATTCAGCTATAGATGATTATTTGGTGGTATTTATCTATTTAGATGCTTTGTAAGAAGTCATGAGCGATGCATGTTGTCTAATTTCAGTGATTTACAGCAGTTGATTTCATACTGATTTGATCAAAATACTCCTATGCCTTCTGACTTTCTAGCAATATGTCTTTAATGTATTCATTCCCGAAAGACTTTTTTTAAAGTGTGTTCAAATAAAAAAAATCATAAAAGGTTGAGATGTGATTTCCACAAGATTACTAAATGTAAAACAAATGTCAAAGTAAATTTTTGCAATTGCTTTTGATTACAGCATTTTGAGATTCTAGAGCATTTTAGGAAATCCTTAAACCAGACTTTTTTTTTTTTTTTCCAAGCTAAACATAACCTTCATTGAACCTAACCACATTTCTTTCCCCTCCTGTCAGTCAGTTCCTTGTACTTCTTTTGAATCACCATTTGTAAGACAGGCCCCTAGGGCAGAAAGCATTTGTTGGGCTAGCTCCCATTATGAAAAGACTTCTCTGAAAACTGGGATCCTCTTCAGTGTTAAGAAAGCAAGGCTTCTTCTAGGAGGTCTGTTTTATCAGCCTCCTTGTTCCTACTGTCAATGTGAGTAGCTCATAACTTCTGAGAAAAAGAATGAAATCAAGTGTGAACCAAGGAGACAAACCAGAGCTTTTACAGTCAATGAGAATATTCCTTTCTTTCTCTGAAGTTCAGTAGTGGCTAGAGTTACTAATGGGACTGATCGCTACCAAAACATATCTGTATCATTGGCTGTTTTTTTCTTTTTTTCCAGTTCTGAACACAATTGTATTATACTACAACAATAAAATGCCTCCTTTCAGCTAATGAGTTCAAAACTGAATCTAATCTTAGTAGTTATATGAGTAAAGCAGCATGGCTCATTCCTATTTAGGAGAGTGTTTCTGTATAGTATCACAAAAGGAGGGCCAGGTGGGAATAGAATGCACAGCTACTGAATCCCTTTTCAGTATTCCACCTACTAGAAAGCACTGGCTCCATCCAGTTCCACTCAGTCGGCTGCTGATTTGACATCATGATTACATACATAAAGTTATAACTTTCTGTTTATCAAACACCATAGATTCCATGAGGATTATAATTTTGAACTTAGTCTATTTGTGCCAAATTGCCTGAAAATAATAATTAGAGATAATTTAACATAATGAGTACAGTACTTTCAGATAAATTACCCCTACAGAACATTAATTGTATTCATTATACAGAAAGGGATAAAATTCCAAGGCCGTATCTATTATGGTTTTATTTTTAGAAATCATCTTCAATTTCTTTCTTTTTAATTCATAAGACAATAATTTAGACAGAATGAAGACATATTTAACTAGTAAAAAGATCGTATCAGGATGTTATTTCTAATTAAAGTTCCACTTAAATTCACCAAAAATAACATTCTAGTTATGTTCCTAAGATGTTTCTTCTTGCATTGCTATGAGTTTAAAATCTCCTTAATATCTAAGCAGTAAAAGAATATTTGTTTGAATTTTTTCCAGTTTTCTAGTTTCGTTATCCTAAATGAACAAATGTAAGAGTAAATATAGAGAGAAAAGCACACTGAATTCTCCGTTGGGAAGTCTAACTGGGACATTTTTTTTGGAAATTAATGAGTAGTAAAATTTAAACAGAATAAATGTCCCTAGACATCTATGAAATTAATATACTCTTTTTGTTATTGTAATTGTTGAACCTGGAGGATTTACGAAAGTTTAATCAAGGGTGGGATATAACCTTAATGACTGGACTGAAATGTAATTTTCATAGAAAAAGCTGTGAATTGTATGTCTTTTTACCTGAAGTCAATCTGTGGTGGCACAACACAAAGAGATAGTATATATTATAAATTGAATATGGTAGGCACTAGGAAAGTTTAGAATATTTGGTGCTGAAGCAAGACTGGCGATTCATATATTTCCTAATGAAAAACCTCATAAAATTATGAGATTCCCTTTTCTCACATTCCAGGTTCAATATGTAGACTTCTAATTACTAATTCAATTACTGTTGCTCACTAAAAAGTGATGTCTTGGGAGATTCCCACCACGTCTTCAGCTTTAGAGTTCGATCCATTCTTCCCAGTTGGGTTAATATCTACTGTATCTACCTAAACACTTAGTCTTATAAACTAAGATTGAAGTGTTAAAATCAAAATTTTACTATTGGAAACCTAGAGTTTTATCTCTATTAAAATGTCTCCTTGCTTCTAGTCTGAATATACTTATCTGCTTAAGTAATAGGCATCACAAACTAGTACAGCAAAAATAGATGTTGACTTTCAACTCCAAATCTATCTCTCTACACAATAAATGGTCCAACCATCCAGCCAATTGTTCTAACAAACAAACAAAGAAACAAACACCAGAAGCCATCCTTGATTCCCCTCTTTTTCTCACTCTCACCACACAGTTAAGCAGTCCTGAGTGATTCACCTCAAAAATATAACTCATTTCAGTCCCCTTGCCATCTCTATTGGTACCCTAGTTCAAACCACCATCATCTGTTGCCTGGACCCCTACTATAGGCAACCAATTAGTCACCCAGTTCCCTTCCGGTCCTCCACTCTACCTACTCTATGGGATTGTTTTTATTATAAAATAAGTCATGTGGTGTCTTCCCTCTATTCAAAAACTTCCAGTAGCTGCCTGGTAAGCTCAATAAAGCGAAAGGCCTACAGTTCCTTACGTGATCTGCACCAGCTCTATCTCAGATTTTCTCACTCTCCCCCTAGCTCACCACACCTGGGACACTTGCCTCCTTGCTCTTCCTCCAGTAACCCAGCCATGTGTGTGCTTCAAGGCTTCTGTCATTGCCATTTCGCCAGTCAAGAACGTTCTTCTTCCGGGACTTCCCTGGTGGTGCAGTGGCTAAAATTCTGCGCTCCCAATGCCGGGGGCCTGGCTTCGATGCCTAGCCAGGGAACTAGATCCTACATGCATGCCGCAACTAAGAGTTCACATGCCACAACTAAGGAGCCTACATGCAGCAACTAAGACCTGGCACAACCAAGTAAATAAATAAATATTAAAAAAAAAAAAAAAGTTCTTCCTCCAGCTTGCTGCATCTTCCTCCCTCAGTCTCTTCTGGTTTTTACTCAAATTTTCACCACCTCAGAGAGCCCTTTTATGATCACTCCGAGTAATACAGCAATTTCTCTCTCCCACTGCTGTCTGTTCCTTTACCTGCCTTGTTTTTCCTCAGAACATTGATCATTGCCTGAAAGAGTAAATACTTATTTGCTTGTTTTGACCAGTCTCCCACACTAGACTATAAGGACAATGAGAGCAGGGACTTAGCCTGTTATGCTCAATCTTCCATCTCCAACAGTCAGAATAGCACCAAGGATAAAGTGTAGATGATATCAATATCTGTATAGTAAACAAAAGAATGAATTGTTCAAGTGGACCCAGTGAGTCTGGTCTGGGCATAAGAAATGCATTTCTAATCCGATGACATCTCTTGACCCATAAAGTTTGGGTTTTGGTTTTTGTTTTTTACTTTTCTGTGTTGTTCATAATAAAGTGGAACAATAGACCCTTTTTAGGTCTAATGCTTTGGTCAAGCCAGGCTGAGTGACTGTGTGTCCCCCTTCTCTTGACGAGGCTTCAGTCCTCTGTGAACCTCAGGAAGGACACCACCTGCCCCCAGTGCCTCCTAGATCTGGGCCTTCCTGGCCAATGTCTCCCAAGTTCTCTTCTGAAACGTAATTCAATAGACATCAAGTAAAATTGATTACTCCCCTTCGTAGCCTTATAACCTCTATAAATAGTCTCCTCATACCACCCGGAACATTTATTGCTCTTCTTTACTGGTGCATCAATTTCTACTAGACGATAAGTTTGTGGAGATCAGAACCTGTACATTAGTCATCTTTGTGTTCCCCAGATCAAGTACTTCATTCATCCCACAAATAATCATTATGAACTATGTTCCAGACATGAGTTCCATGTGTTTAAGTGATAGAAAGAAACCCAGTGTAACTAGAGAGGAGACAACAAAGCAGAGGTGGGAGGAGATGGGACAGACCAGGAATCAGTCATATTGGGTGTTGCAGGCAAAGATAAGAAGTTTGCATTTTATTATTCTAAGCATCAGTTGTCTGAAGAAAGGGGAGATATGATCTGATTTTTTTTTTTTAAGATCGTCTGGCTGCTGTGTGGAGAATAGACTTTAAGAAGAGCATGAAGTTAAGAGGTCTGTTAGGAAGTTCCTAAAAAAATGAAGCCAAGAGAGATACCAGTAGGTGGGACTAGGGGAGCAGCAGAGGACACAGAGGTAGGTGTGATTAGATGAGGGAAAGAAAGGAATCTAAGATCACTGCTCAGATTTTCATCTTGAGTTACTAAGTGTATAGTGTTGTTTACTGAGGAGTTGGTGAGGAGAAACAGGCTGGGATGGAATCAAGAGGCCTTTTTGTTTTGTTATATTTTTGCTGCACTTAATTTTAACTGCCTTGTAAACTTCTAAGTGAAGTTGTTAAGTAGGCAGTTGCATATACAAATGTAGAGCTCAATACTGATGAGTGAACAATTAATGAAAGAACATCTTTTCAAGATTCTCAAACTATTCTTTGTCAGAAACCAAGATTTTATGATTGCACAAATTAAATCAATGTGGTTTTTATTCAATAAATGGAAAAATGTTAATGCAAGAATTATCTCAAGTGTGAATTTTATCCTAATATATTTTTTTCTTAAGTTCTCACTTATCAATAGTAGAATCTGGGAATATAATCTCACTTATCAATAGTAGAATCTGGGAATATATGCATATATATATACACACACATACATACATATATAATTATATATATAAATATAAATACATACACCTATATAATATTTAATGCTTTATTATATGTTTAATCTTTAGCTCTTTATGGCTTTCTACCAAGATGGCAATGTCTTTCAATTTGAGGACCACTCTTCTGGGGAATTTAGGAGGTGTTCCAAGTACCCATCTGTGATAATCTCCAAGATTGTGACATTTTACTTTCTATTTATCCTCTTTAGGGACTTTGGAAGCAAGTTGCACCAGATCCCCAAATATGGAATAATTATCAGCACCGTTAATGCCAACTGTGTCCTTTCTAATTATCCTTACAGTGAAATCATGGAGCCTTTGGGCTAATTTTCAGAATGTCTGTAATTGAACTTACCATTAGAAAATCATTGCTTCGGGCTTCCCTGGTGGCGCAGTGCGTGAGAGTCCGCCTGCCGATGCAGGGGACACGGGTTCGTGCCCCGGTCCGGGAAGATCCCACATGCCGCGGAGCGGCTGGGCCCGTGAGCCATGGCCGCTGAGCCTGCGCGTCCGCAGCCTGTGCTCCGCAACGGGAGAGGCCACAACAGTGAGAGGCCCGCGTACCGCAAAAAAAAAAAAAAAAAAAAAGTCATTGCTTCAATCACCAAGATCTTACCAATCACATGCTACCATCAAGATAGAAGAATTATATACAAAATTGGAAATGAAGAAAGGATTTGCATAAAGGAAAAAAAATGTTACCTAAAAGGAAAATGAAAGTAACAAAGAGGAGATAGATTTTTTTTTATAGTACATTGTTAATTTTTTTTTTTTTTTTTTGGCAGCGTCTTGTGGCATGCAGGATCTTAGTTCCCTGACCAGGGATCGAACCTATGCCCCCTGCACTGGGAGCATGAAGTCTTAACCACTGGACTGCCAGGGAAGTCCCAGCATATTGTTAATTCTAAATGAAGCTGTTTCTGACCTCATAATGTTCACACCTGGTACTGTAAAATATTCATAGCATTTTATGGCTGTGTCTGTCAGTGCTGCAATAATTTTGACTCACGTGTAGTTGATGCTATTTTGAATATAATTTAGGAAACATTTATCTTTTATTCAGCAAAATTTTATTTTCTACATGAGTTTTCTGATGGCCTTAGACTGTTTTTAATTTCCTTGTTGGAAATTTCTAAAAACTTTCCCTTAAAAAAAGGCAATTCCAAAATTACTAGACATTGACAGTGATCTCTTTCGCCTCAGTAAAAAAGCATAAATCCAGGTAGTTTGATTTTGATATTCTAAGAAAACAATTTAGAAGCTATATTGACAAAAAAAAGAACAAAATGATGGATTACACATAAAGATCCTTCAAACTGACTTCTGGCTAATATGCCCACATAGAAGAATTCCTGCTTCTTCATTCTCTGAACAGCAAAATTATGTACCTCATTCTCAGATATACTTTAAATTATAAAAACAATTTTACACTTGTTAAAAATTTTTATACATATCAAAAAACAATTCAAACACTAAGGAATTATGAAGATTAGTGGTAATATTACCATCAAATTGTACTCTATCTAATTTCTCTCCCCAAAAGTAATCACCCAATATTTTCATGAGTGTTCTGATTACTTTTTAAATATATGGTATATACATAGTATAATACATTTATTTGTATATATATTATATATACATGTATACATGTATCACAATATATGTATATATTATATATAATATATATTTATGAAGGGATTGTATTGTACATATTGGGCACCTTGCGTGTTTTCAGCTTAGCAAAATATCTTTTTAAATATTTTTGCATACTTCACTTTTTGTATTTATCACACAGCTTAAGTAATGCAATTTATAAACTACTGTTTGCAAATAGTTTGTGATTCCAAACTTTGCTGATGTGCAGTAAACAATACTGCTACCATTTAAATCTGTTTACTTCCTGATCTATGGAGACAGACTTGTAAAGAAATATATGTTATTCTGTAACCAAAGGCATATGGGCAAACAAACAGATGGACAGATACACAAATAGTCAGGCAGCCTTTGCAAAGGATTCAGCAGTTGCCTTGGCTTTGTTGTAAAATATTTCTGGAAAAAAATGGGATTATACAAAGGGTCCCAGATGGAGTGGAATTAATCACTTTTTTTGATATCCCGTTAGATGTTTGCCAGCACAATCATGTTGTTTTTCTATATATACACAAGAAAAAGTTATTAATTAATACTTGGTCTAAACATTTACACTTGTCATGATAAACCCAATTATTAATTCTCTTTGTAAAGGAAGCAACTGCCTTGCTTAAATGTCATGGTCAATAAATGTCTACCCAAAAGAGCAGAATTTCTCTATATCACTCTACAGTGTCAAACACATAGTGTATACTGATTAAGATAATGTACTATCTAAAAGTCATGCATGCGTAGGAATAAGCCACATAAGCTTATTCACCAAGGAAACTCTGTGATTCAATCTTACTCCCAGAGCAGGACACTTTGTAAATAAAAATTTAATCCAGAAATTGTTAACAGGCCATTCCCTCCAAATTGCGTAAACATTACTAAGATGAGAAAGCCAGGAGGATATAGAAGTACCTCTTTTAACTCCAGACACAAGCAATGCTGAGCAAATCAGGTTAAAAACAAAAGATGAGACATTAGTTTAAAAATCAGGAATAAAGCAAGCATTGTCACTTGAAATGCTTTCTTTATGCAGATTAGTTTTATACTTCCTTCATATTTCTTTTTTTTTTTTAATGTTTATTTATTTATTTATTTAGGTTGCGCTGGGTCTTAGTTGTGGCATGCAGACTCAGTTGCAGCATGCATGCGGGATCTAGTTCCCTGACCAGGGATTGAGCCCAGGGCCCCCTGCATTGGGAGTGAGGAGTCTTACCCACTGGACCACCAGGGAAGTCCCTCCTTCATATTTCTTATTTGAAATGTCAGCTCCTTCACATTTCTTATTTAAAAGTAGGTAGGAAGCCATTTAGGAATGTGTTGGGGGTGAAACAATATAGCATCATTTTGGGATGGATGTCTTCATCTTGAAAACAGCTTCTATTGTCCCATAATGTTGTAGCAATCTTCGTCATGATCTCAACACTAATGTAAGATTTTTCAGGACAAGAACTATGAAAACAATACAGATGAGAATGTTTTATGTGTATTTTGTATGACACAATCAAATTAGGTCATCCACACCAAATGTGAGGTGACAGAAAACACACCAATTTCAATGATTTCTCAGTTAAGATGATGAAAATTTATTACAGGCTGCTATATGGATTACTGAGAGCATTAAAGATATAAAATTAAGAAATGGAATTCAACTGTCATAGAGGGTTTTATTTAAGATTGATGGCAAAAACTATTAAATTCTGAGTTTCTGAAAAAACACTTGGATTTTCCTTCCTGAGAAATATTTAAGTACATGGTGGATAGGTGTTTGTAATAAGTATTCTTACAACATCCTTGCCTGTGAATGTCACTTCCTACTTTATCATTATGGTATCTTCTGATTTCTCTCCTTGTTGTAAGTCCTCTCAACCTAGCAGCTAGTACATTTTAAAAAATCTTTTATGTTTATGGCAATCCAAATTTACACAGTTTTTAACCATCCAGGGACATAGATTACCAGCAATATCCATGTGTTAGAGGGTAGAAACGCTGAAAGTTCAGACACTCTCACAAGAACCAGAGTTCTTTCTGGTTTTGCTCAATGGACTAGAGGGGGAGAAAGGAACTGTTTTCTAGAGCATGTTCAAAGTTAAAAGGCTGAGTTAATATCGTGTGAGTGTTCCTAGCACTAGAAACCACAGATTTTATTTCCTAAAACTTCTGGCGATTAGTTATCTTTGAACCATTAACTAGCATTCTCAGAATTTCCTTAAGAACTGCCCATCAATATACTACCTTAATCCAAGATCAGAAAGGATAACATTACAAGGTGATATGGCTGTAGGCCAATTTATATTCTTTTTGTCTTCTTAAAACTACAGATGCACACCTGTTTAAGGAACTAAGAAGGTAGTTAAAACACTAGTCTACAGATGCATAGAGTATCTTTGGAAGAACGTCTTGTAAACACTGACTAGTATCATTGCACATCCTTCCCAGTCACACTGCATTTTCACAAGTTTATGTACATCTGCAGGCTGTTAATCATGAGTTTGGTTGTAATCTGGGAGGATTCCAGCCTCAGTCGGAATCAATGCTCTTTCATAAGTTTAATGTATTTATCGTGAGGTTTAAAAGCAAGGGACTTCTTGCTCTTATTATGCTCCCAATAGCAAATAGTATAAACACTGGATGTTTAATAAATCCATACTGAATTGAAATGACTTCAGTTGAATTTAAGAATGTATGCAATAAAGTTATTTATCATAAACATGAGCATTATTAGTTCTCAATATTTTAGCACACATTTTCTTCATTGTTTCTCAGATGTCTAATGTATCTATTTGTCTTAAGTTGGATTCCCTGGGAGGAGAGTCACATACAGGATGTTTATGAAGAGGGCTTTCAAGAGCAACGGCAGAGAGAGAGTGAAGTTAGACTGGAGAGAAGGAGTAGTTGATCTGCAATGCAGTCACAACAAAGACCTCATTGGACACCGCTGATGGTTCCAGAGCAGATCCCCACACTTGTCTCACTTTAAGGCAAGAGACTTGGATTTTATACCTGTTCATTGCCCGGTCTTGGATGCAATCTGCCTCCAGAAGAGGGGCCATGACCTTGGGTGAGTGAGCATTCTTCAGCCAAGGGCAATTCTAGGAGAGTGACTCAGCTAAGAGCTGTCAGCCACCACCATTACCAGTAGCTGGAGGAATGAGAACTTCGGTCCAGAACGGGGATTGGGGTGGTACATGTCATCATCTGTTACACTGTTTTTATTTTAATCCTTTGCAACCTGATTTCTTTACTCATTACTTTACTAAAATATATATATGGGGCTTCCCTGGTGGCGCAGTGGTTGAGAGTCTGTCTGCTGATGCAGGGGACACGGGTTCGTGCCCCGGTCTGGGAAGATCCCACATGCCACAGAGCGGCTAGGCCCGTGAGCCATGACCACTGAGCCTGCGCGTCCGGAGCCTGTGCTCCGCAACGGGAGAGGCCACAACAGTGAGAGGCCTGCGTACCACAAACAAACAAACAAAAAATATATATATTTTTTTTTTTTTTCAAACCTCATTGACGATTTTGTTTTTTAACAGGCAATATTTCTAAATCTATAAAAGTGAGAAACTAGATCTTGAAAAACTCTCCACCCTTGCTTTCCATACTAAATTGATTTTCTTCCTGCCCCAATTGCTACCTTATTCTCTTTTCTCTTTACACTCTCTCTGTCAGAACATTCATCCTCTTGCAGTCTCAATTCTTAGAGTACTTGTAGAGTACATCAAATCAATGTCTCCAACTTGCCCACATTTCCAGATGATTCTTGTATCTCCAAACATATTTTGGATATTTTTACTTGAATGTTTCTCTCCATTACTCCAAAGGAAACACTGACAGTTTAAAAATAGCAAACCAATGTTATTTTATTAGAAGTAAAAACTAATGTTCTTTTCTTACTATTACTATTATTATTACTTGATGTTACCATGTCAGCTCATACTTTTGTCTTGAGTTCTTTCTCTTAATATCTTTATTTACTCCAATCCTCTATCCCCTGTATAACTAATCTCACACCCAAATTTATTTTGATTTCTTTCCCTCTTATCCAGTAACCAACCCTTGGATATCAATTCTTTGTTTGTAATTAATCTCTTCTTTGTTGTGTTCCATTTCCTTTTGCCCACAAGATATTGTAAATTACTGTAATACACCCCGAAGTGGTCTTCTTTTCTTAAAACTTTGCAGCTTTTGAGAATTCTGTGTATTCAAACCATAATTTGGGAAGTTAATCTTCCTACAACACATCTTCAGCATAATCTTTACTGTCAGAAATCTTCCATCCTCTTCCAAAGCCAAGTAAACACAATTCTAAGTCTTCAGCTTAATGCTCAGGGCTTTCAAAAAGCATTTTAAAATTTGTTTTATGAATCAGTATGGAGCAATGGCTACAGGATGGGAGCACTTCTGGGCACTGGAGTACAGCAATGAGCAATGTGAATTACATCTAACAAGGAGATGAGCCAAGCCAAATAAATTAATAAATTTATACAGTATGCAAACGATACATTTGTAGTGAGAAGTGCTAAGGAAGAAAAATAAAGCAGGGAAAGGGATATTAAGTGTTGAGATGAAGGGATGTGATTTTATACAGTGTAGGATTGGCTGAAATGGTAACTACTGAGTAAAGTCCTGAAAGAGAGTGTGTGTCATATGGGTATGTGGAGGGGACAGCAATTGCAAAATTGATGAAGGACTTTGTCTTCATGTTAGCAAAAACAAGAACAATGTGATAGGAGTAAAGTGAGTGAGGGGGAAAGTACTAAGATATGAGGTCAGAGAGGTGCCTGATCAGTAGAACTCTGTGGGTCATTGTAAAGAATTTAGATTTTACTCTAGTTGAGAAGGAAGTCATTGAAAGGTTTTGAG
This sequence comes from Orcinus orca, assembly GCF_937001465.1. Taxonomy (NCBI): domain Eukaryota; kingdom Metazoa; phylum Chordata; class Mammalia; order Artiodactyla; family Delphinidae; genus Orcinus; species Orcinus orca. The sequence goes on from NC_064561.1 coordinate 146,100,176, forward strand.
CAGCGTTGTGACATGATCTGACTTTCATTTTAAAAGTTGCCTTGCTGAGAATGCACTGAAAGGTGGAAGCATGAGTTAGGAAGCTATCAGAACCCAGGAAAGGAATCAGGGTGGCTGGGATCAGGGTGGCAGTTGTAAAGGAGATGAGAAGTGGTTGCATTCTGAGTACACTTTAAAGGTAGATCCAACAGGATTTACTGATGGATTTCAATCCATCAGTGTGGCAACGAGGGGAAGTGGAAATCAAGAATGAATCTAATTCCCTGTGCAACTATAATAATAGAGCTATAATTTAATGAAATGTAGAATCCTACAAGGGAAAAAGATGATGGTGATGGGAGGTAAAATAGGTAATGGAAACATTTTGGGACATATTCAATTTTATATGCTTTATTAAATATACAGGAAGTGATACCAAGTAGGCAGTTTATAACTAGATGTGAAATTCAGGGAAGTAGAGAATGGAGATATGTTTGGGAAATATCAGCTTATATATAGCATTGAAAGCTATGTGGTTGATATTATACTACCTCTGAAATATGTATAGGAAATCAGTTTAAAAAATTAACAAAGAGCATCCAAGAAAGAAGAATAAAAACCATACATGCAGAGTCAGGGAAGCCAAGTGATGAATTTGTTTCAAAGGGGAGGTAGTGATCAGGCTGATGAGAGGTCAAGTAGGATGATAACTATAAATTGATCATTTAATTTAAACTGTGGAAGTCACTAGAGGCCATTAATGACAAACCTTATTTTTTCTTCCAAATGACTATTTTGTAAGCATTTACGAATAGTTGTTTTTCAGTCAAATTTGCCTACTCAATGTCTTATGAAAATGACATATTTGCTTATAATTTTTTGTGCACTCTTAGGTATACATTCTCCAATTAAAATAGTTGCTTCTTTGCCTATTCAAAAGCTATCATCTTTAAAATTCTAATTTTATCATCCATTAACCATTCTCTCCAGCCTACTTTCTATTCAATATCTAGGGCTTGCTACCACTATCAGAATCACATATTTATCAATTATCATAGAAAATATTGCTTGATGGAGTATAGGCTTACAAAAGAATTTAATTAGCAAACTTCAAGGATATAAATATAAATGTAGGATTCCTACATGCTTCTGATCTTGGAGTCTTTTTTTTTTTTTTTTTTGCTAAGCTTGCATTTAAATCAGAAAACCCATTCCATTTTAGAATTTGTAAATTTAAAGGAGTTGAGTTCTCATTTTTATAAGTCAAGCCTTGCCTCCTTTGAACTTAATCAACAATTACTAGTGTGTCTTTTTGTGACAACAACAAAAAAAATCCTCCTCTTTATTTTGTTGGTCCTGTAAATGTTTAAAAATAGATGGCTATCATGTTCCTCCAACCAATCCTCAGCCCCATCATTCTTTTCTTTTGCAGACTAAACATTCCAGTTTTTTCTAAACATTCCTTATGTGACACCATGTCTAGCCCTTTTACTATCTTGGTTGCCCTATGTATTAGGTCCAATTTGTCAATGTCTCTCTTCTAGGATGGCAAACAAAACTGAATCCAGCACTCCAGGGTGCTTCACATCCATGTACACTGCAGTGGGAATATTTACCTCAGTATTCCAATCGCTAAATTGGTTAAGATAATGTAAGATATCTTACCATGGCTTGCTAATAACTTATTGTTGGATATTTCCACTGACTTATAGTCAACTAGCATAATGACTACATTCCAATACACATAAAAGTGAATTTTTAATCATAATTGGATAAAGTTGCACTCATAGCCATTATTAAGTTTCCCTTTATTCCATCTTTACTCCATGGTACTTAATAACAGTTGTTAGCTATTTATAAATTCACCAGGTCAAAAACATTAAAAATGTTGTAAACTGAAAAAAGTTAAATGACATATTAAATTAATCATTCTTAAAGTCATAAAACATAAGGTCAATATAAAAATAATTTCTTAAAAAGGACATTAAAAATATGTAGATGAAAAGATGTAATACTCATAGTTTAGGTTCAAATCCAAAAAATTTTATGTGATAAAGAGAGAAAAGGAGGACATTAAAATATGCAAAATTCTTATCTTCCAATGAATGGAGAGCTCCATATTAGTATCTATAAATATCTTTAAAATAAGCCTGATGTTTTTAACTACAAACTAATAATAATAATCACACAACTCTAGAAATTTACCAAGAATCATTAAATTGTACACTTACAATGAGTAAATTATAGCACAATAAATCTACCAAATAAAACATTCCTGACAAAGGACTTGTATGCTAAATATATAAAGAACTGTCAAATTTTATAATAAGAAAACATTCTAACTAAAAAAATGAGCAAAAGATTTGAACATACCCTTTGCCAAAGAAGATATACCAGTGACAGATAAGCACATATACACATCAAATGATGCAGAGTCATTAGTCATCACAAAAATGAAATTCAAAAAACAATAAGATATCCCAACACACCTATTAGAATGGCTAAAATAAATAAAAACTGAAAACCAAGTGCTGGGAAAAAAATGAAGAGCTACTGGAACACCTGTACAATGATGATGAGAATGCAATATAGTATAAACACTTTGAACAACAATTTTGTGGAACTTATGTCCACACAAAAACCTATACGTGAAGACAAGTATAGTTTTACCATTTATGCAATCCAACAATTTTGCTCTTAGGTATTTGCCTAACTGATTTGAAACTTATGTCCATACAAAAATCTGCACACACATGTTTACAGCCGCTTTATTCAAAAACTGAAAGCAATGAAAATGTCCTTCAGCAGGTGGATCTATAAACAAACCGCAGTACATCCATACAATGGAATGATATTCAGTGATGAAAAGCTATGTACTCACAAACCAGGCAAAACATGGATGAATTTTAAATTGATGTTGCTAAGTAAAAAAGTCAGTCCAAAAATGCTACTTATTCTATTATTCCATTTATACAATATTCTGATAAAAAGCAAAACTAAAGAGATTGTAAACAGATAAGTGTTTGACCTGGATCTGAGGAATAGGAAGGTCTGAATAGATGAAGCACAGATGATTTTGTAAGGTGGTGAAATTATTCTGTATGTTACTGTAATGATGTATACACAACACTATGCATTTTTCAGTGCCCATAGAAGTATAGCGCAAATTATCAACTTTAAGGTATGAAAATATTTTTTAAATCAAATAATGTAGGAGGTCAGAGGATTTCAATATGGACTGCAGAATGGAACAAAAGAATCTAACAATATTACATATATATAATATAACCTCACTGGAAGGGGTGGGGAAAAGTTGTTGATCTCAGTAACTTTGGAGATGAGTGGAGATTATAAAACTAAAGGCAAAAGGAACTGTACGTAAAAACTGTATCCCACTTGATAAAGTTGTTTCCCAAAAGCATACAAATTAACAGTTCTGTAACCACTATACCCATATGGAACTTACCAGTTAAGTAAATGGATGGAGAATGGTGGGAGCCAGATTTCTCACTATTGGAATGAGACGGTATAGATAAACCAGGGCAAGAGGCTAGAATGATTCATGTGATAACGTAGGATGATAGTAGAAGACATCATAATCAACTATATTTAGCATAATACAGAGATAGTTACATAGAGAAGTATTTATAGAGAGTCTGTCAATACAGGGATCAGTATGCATACATAGATCTCCTTGCTCTTTCAGCTGAGAGGACCTATGAGCAAGTAGTTCACCCAGCACCCACATTTTGGTTTCAAATACCATTCTCCAATTACAGGAACTAGGCTTCCTTGGAGAAACACCTGAATCTAAAACGGGGCAAGGAATATACAAAGTGAACCAGGAATATTTTGTAGTGCCAGAAAGCAAGGAAGTACTGAGGAAAAAATTGTACAAATCCAAAAATGGGAGTATGTCAAAGAGACACAGGAGCCAACTGAAAGAGCTCCTAATGGCTAAAGCCAGAACAATATGAACGACAAGACAATGTAGTACTGGATTACAACCTAAAGTGTAAAATAAATGTTCATGAGTTCTTAATAATATAAATAAATAAATGAAAGGGGGAGAATGGACAAATCTGTGCAGAAAAAAAATCTCTAAATAATTTATGTAGATCCTTCCCTATCAATGAGGCTAAGCATAACTGCCCCACTCCTTAAATGTGGGTTGTGGACAGTGACTTCCATCCAAAGAGGACAGCATGGGAAGTGGAAAAAAGAGAAATTTTATAGTGAAGAAACTCAACAAACACTACCTCAGCCAGGTGATCAGCTATGATGTCATACTAATAATCTGTACTCTTGATATGATATGATGAAAAATGACACTTTATCTCTGAGGTCTTCCTCCCCAAAACCCAACAACTCCTGTCTAATCATGAGAAAAACATCAGACAACCAGAATTGAAAGAGATTCTGTAAAATATCTGACCAGTACTTAACAAAACTGTCCAGGTTATCAAAAACAAGGAGTCTGAAAAACTGTCATAGTGTAGAAGAGCCTAAGGTGACATGACAAGTAAAACTAATATGATATGCTGGATGACATCATGGGTCAGAAAAGGACTTTACATAAAAATCAAACACAGGGTAGGATAGTGGAGAGAAGGGTGGTGGTGAGTTAATGATTATCCTTAGAACTTCTGAGCTTATGGTTGTTACTGGTGTCTCTGGAATCACTTTGCCATTGTGGGGAGTGGAGGATGATCATTAGAAACTGGCATTAGAAACTGGCAAGTCATTCCTTGCCAGAAGTTTTTTAATAGCCAAGTTTCAGAAAATCAAACCCTATTCTTTAATGTAGTCTGTATATACCACTTATACCTCAATTAGAAGGAGAGAAGACAAATGAAAAGTTGTCCATTGTTCTTCTCAACCCATTGTCCTAGCATGATTAGAAGTCAAAATGCATCTTCAGGTTATACTCAATTCCTTCCACATTCTCAAGACTTCACAAAGTGTCCTACAGTTAGAATAGCCATGGTTTCAGAAGAGAAACTGAATATTTTATGAGTTGACTGAAATGTAACAGAGAATAAGATATTGTTTTTCTATCTATGTGAAAATCTGTCCTAATCAAAGTTCAAGTAATTTTGGTTGAGTGAAAAAAAAATTTCCATTTGACAACTGTAGAAAATTTTAGTTATTTTAAAAGTTCTAGATGACTTACATACTCTTATATAGTGCAATACTTGGAAAGCATTAACCAGAAGGAACAAGTTCTGAAAAGGTTACCAGTTTTGTCCTAATCACTATTGAAACTTCTGGATTCCAGAATCATCTCCACAGCAAAATGGTGGAAGCTCCTGATTCACTCTGTGGTCCATTCCCAAGACCTCATGACTCAGAAAATACACCAGTCTATTTTGTTTATAATATTGTGTTCACCCACGTTAATCAATACTTCATTTATAGGATTCTTCCAAGCCCAAACTAATCTTGCACATGTTTTTCAAATCAAAAAGTGTATATCTTTGTCTGGGACATTTTAATTTGGCTTTCACTGCAAGTAACAGAAGTAGTATTCCAATAATGGCATGTAGTCCTAGAATGGGAACAACAGCCAGGAGCAAGCAGAGACTTGAATAGTGCAGATGGAAAAAAAAAAAAAAGGCTTTTCTCCAAGTAGCAAATTTCCTTTAAACATATTCTCTCAGAGCATATTAAAAAGAACTAGAATGTCTGGTTAGTGTTTAAGTCACCTTATAAGATCTCACATGTAGTCTTCAGATTGTGTACCTTAGTAGCCATATAAAAAATCCACTGGAGATTTTGATCTTCCTTAGATTCATTTTTCTGCCCATCACTCAGAAGATCTCACTGGATTTCATTTACCAGGCCACTCTGGGACCTCTCCACTTCTACATGGCTCATAGAAGGTGAAGCCGTTTCAATTTAAAAACCAAGAAGTAGCAATGTATATGACAAGAATCTCCTGTTCAAAGCCTTGGAAAACATAATACTTCATACCATGATTGTTAATTGTCAGACAGATACCTGAAACCTTTTCAAATTTGATTCCTCTATGGTAATGTTAGTTAAATTTAGAAAGCACTTTGTGAAACTTGGCCATTTTGTAGATATGTCATGAAATACTATAATCAGTCAAAGTGTATTTTGGTAGAGACGTGAATTGTTGTCACCATAATAAAATAGGTAATCCTTTAAATATTTGTAAATTTATCTATTTCAGTGTAGTAACATTTTGCCCATCTTCCCAAAGCAAGGAAAAAAATCTCATTTTTTTTACAAATTAATTAATAACTTTTTTCATGATCTTCAAGTGAAATGAGGTATAGAATCTTCATACAAGTGAGTATGAACTTTAAAGATCTGATCTCATTGGGGTTTTATCCAAACCTACAAATCTTCAAAAGTTCATACATCACCACTTTAACTTGAATTGGGACTTCCAGCCAGGAACAACAGAGAACAAAAGCCAAGTGAATTATAATACCTAATAGTTATTGCACTGGGAAGAACTGGTTGAAAAGCTGGGCCTAGATCCAGGCAGCCTTTAGGTACTAACATTATACACACAAATCATGGTCCATGTTTTCAGCATAGGTTGTAGGAGTATCCAGTACAGCTTACAGATAACTTCCCTGAAAAACTAAATCATTGTTGGCTTATCTATAATTAAAACTTGACAGAAATCACTGTGTTTCATCTGTCAATCCTCATAGTATTTTAGGAAAGCTTGTATTGGTGATTGTTAGTTCTGAAAGGTCTAATGTTACCTAAGAAAAGTTCTTAATAACACATGCTTTCCATCCAAAACCATTTTACCAGAAATAAGCAGCTATTTACATTTGAAGTTTCTGGTTCTCAGTATAAATATTCTTTTGTGGACAGGGATATTAGTTAAGTATCACACAATTACAACTTGGGATATTGCAGGCAAAGAAACTTATAAATAAAGAAAATATTGCATAAATGATTTGCATAAAGACTTAATGATACAGTTAGATGTGAAGTACATTTCCCCCTTGAATTAAGACCTCATCATTACCTTTAAGCAGGCAAAGTAAGACATATGAGATTTTTTCAGTTTATATTACATATTTTTAGCCCCCCTTCTCATTCACTAATCATGTAATCACAAGAACCCAGTCTTCCCCCTAAATGTAAAACTACAAAGAATGATCACCCCATCAAGTGGGCATATTGATAACATTAACAGTCATTAATCAAAATAAAAGCTTTCAATTATCCAAGAAAGAAAATACAGAGTACATATTAATATTAAAATACTGGAAGCTGGGGCTTCCCTGGTGGCGCAGTGGTTGGGAGTCCGCCTGCCGATGCAGGGGAAGCGGGTTCGTGGCCCGGTCCGGGAGGATCCCCCATGCCGCGGAGCGGCTGGGCCCGTGAGCCATGGCTGCTGGGCTTGCGCGTCCGGAGCCTGTGCTCCGCAACGGGAGAGGCCACGGCAGTGAGAGTCCCGCGTACCGCAAAACAAAACAAAAATACTGGAAGCTATTTAGAAAAAATGAATTTTATTCGACACTAAATTTGGATTCCATTTAATTCTCACCAAAGAAAACCAGTTTATTTTCTTTACCTTGATTTTATATAAGTAAATATATGTATAAAGTGAAATCAAAAGTATGTAATATTTAATTCTCTTAATAATCTTGGATGGCAAGGCTTTTCCAAGAAGATACAATGGAAACAATTCAAAATTTACTACATTAAAAAAATCCTATACAATAAGAAAATGTCATAAACAGAGTAAAAAGCCAAATGATGATCAGGAAATAATATTTTCAATTCATGAGATGCAAAGTGCTATTATCCCTCATATTAAAAAAAGACCTTGCAATAGTAAAAAGACTCTCAGCACAGTAGAGATATGGGCAAAGAAATAAACAGGTAATGAATAAAGAAATACAAATGCCTAGTAAACATAGGAAAAGATACTGATGAGCTCTCATAATTGAAGAAATGCACATCAAAAGTGCAATACTCTTTTTATCTATCACATTGATTAAAATTTCATAAAGGAATAGGAAAATAGGCATTTTCATACTACCCTATTTATTGGTAAAATCTCTAAGGAGGATATTCTGTCAATACTAAAATGTGAAATACTTAAAATTTTTGACCAATGTTCCTATTCTAAAATTTGTTCTGTGAACATGTTCCCCAAGACATATTTCAGTAATAATAAGAAAAAGTTGAAAACAAGATTGTTCACTTTTAGAGAACTGGTAACTCATGGTACATCCATACATGGGTTTCTAAGCAAAAGGTAAAAATAATGTGATGAGTGTTAAAATGGAACATAGCCAGAATATGTTATTAAGTGTTAAGAAGCAAGTTGAGACGAGTATATATTGTAATTATATACCATAATCCAATCTGTAATAATATTTTAAGAGGGGTGTGTGTGAATATATGGATAGAGAAAAACCTGTTAGTAATAGTACCTTTGGGAAGTGGAAATAAGGACATGGAGAGTTTTTATTTTTTACTTACTTTCTTCAGTACGGTTGAATTATTTAAGCATCTCTTGTACAAATACAAAGTTTCGTTTTCTACTTATTATTTCTTTCAGGAAAGTCTTAAATTAAATCATAATTTTTCTTCACTCCAACTTCATTTCCATGTACAGACAAATATTTTAATATTATGAATATTTAAACATCATGGAATCTGTTTGAAATCAGTTTTTGTCTTTAAGTTTTCTACAAAATGTCTGCATGCTTTTAAAATCGTATTTTCTCTTCACAAGTACTATATTTTGTTATAGAAATTTTTCTGATTTCTATTGAAAAATAAAACTTGATCTATATATATATATATATGCACAATTTTGACATTATGGATTATTTTTCTATGTTTATGGTTAACTTTATAGTTGGTGATTTGGGACAACTTTGTAATCCAGGATAGTATCTCTTAATATTGAAATTTCATACAAATAAACTGTAAAGTAATATCAAATAAATAAATTTATCTAATAACTGAGTAGGTTTATATTTTAAAACATTCTCCCTAGTTTTATTTTGTCACATAAGGGCCATTTTGGTTCACATAAATGTCGTTCGTATTAATAATGCAATAATCTTAATTGAACATAATAGAATGAATACATTGATATGTACATTTCTCTAACCACTGTCTGCAGTCATTTGGCATGATTGAACTACATTTATTACAGGTTATAGATTGTGTTTTCAGATTACTTAGGCTTTCGGTCTAGGCAGTACCATTTTTGCACAGAATGGTCCCCTTGTTGATGGGGACCAATATCTAGTTTAGTCCTCAAATGCCACTATGTAATGTTTCTTTAAATAAGTGCCTATATATATTCTTAATGAACATTTTATGGTATTAGAAACTAAGGTATAGTAAAACAGTAACCAAAAGTTTTATATATATAAAAAGCAACACAGGATTAGATCCATGTGATAAATAATTAAAACACAATGAGAAAATCTTTGTATAGTATGTGAATGACCTGACTGCCTGCTGGGAAAGTTATCCTATGAAAAGTGTGACAACAGAAGTACTGTGCTTATTCAGTATATAATTTAACTTAATGCTAATGAATATTTCATAATATTAATTGCAGTGTATGAATTGTAAAGCCTGTATATTGATACAAAAGGTCTTTTGCAATACTTCTGTTTAAAATAAGAACTTAGAAACAATACCTTTAGAAGAAAATTGTGTTTCTTTTGAGAAATATGATCTATTCATCTTTAGATAAAGAGAATAAACATTAATTGTCTAGAACTCCTAATCAATAGCTGTTTGGATTTCAGTTGTTAAAGAAATGACTACAAGTAATGAATCTAATTATCTTGAATGATATAATACCATTTTAGATTTTTCTCAGTATTCACATTACAAATCAATTTGTTGGACTCAGCTCTGCACAAAACAATTTGATACCTAAAGCATCTTTTGATAACTTTCTAATATTTTCTCCAATTCTGAAATACTTAGTGCTAGACATATATTAGCAAATTATTAGATACTTATAGAGTTTTAAACCGATTTCGAGTGCGCATAGCTACAAACACTAGAAGGAATTATGCAATATACAAAGCATCATGGTAAATCCTTCTGAATTTTAATTTTGGAACATTGTTTATTAATTTTGGAACATGGTTTTTAAATTTCATTTCTCTCTCTTTAATACATTGCAATTAAATGCACTTGGTAAGAATAGCGTGTGCTCTTCAAAGTTTTTTGAGCTTTCTGGACCATTCATTTACAAATATGTATGAATCAACCTAAAAATTTGACACAGTGAGGTCGACCCATGCACCATCCAGCATTCTGACTCTGACAAGATGCTGGGACAGAAAACAGTGAAGACTGGCCTTTCTAAGTCAGACCCCAAGGGCTAGAAAGCCAGTTCCTCCACCTACTAGATCACAATATTCTTAGGCAACAATTATTCATTGAGTGCTACTGGGTGCCAAGCATCTCATCATTACACCTTCCACACAAATTTATTTGGGGCATTAAATATCATAAAGGTTACTGATCAAGCAATCCACACGGTGTCTGGCTTTCAGGAAGCATTCTATACATGGTTGCTACTGTAATTTTATTATAGAAAAGGATTTCCTCCTTCTTGCAATCGATTTGAACTATTCTATATGGCTCCAAAATCCATCTTCCTTTCCTTTATCAATAATCTAACATAGACCTCTTGGACCTAAATATATCAAAATGTTTTCAAGTTATTCTATGTTCAGCCCATAGTGTCTCTTTAAGCAATGAATCTAAGTTTCTTACTCACTATACAGGACTCCTTTCTCTTAGTTCCCCATGATCTACCAAAGAGTGCCACTGTATGTTTAGAATAATTGAATTCAAGGTCAATACACAGTTCTTATTGACTAATACTTATCAAGTACAACATGCCTCTCTGAATGCTTGGACTTTTTTTTTTTTTTTTTTTTTTGTGGTACGCAGGCCTCTCACTGTTGTGGCCTCTCCCGTTGCAGAGCACAGGCTCCGGACGCGCAGGCTCAGTGGCCATGGCTCACGGGCCCAGCCGCTCCGCGGCATGTGAGATCCTCCCAGACCGGGGCACGAACCCGTGTCTCCTGCATGGGCAGGCGGACTCTCAACCACTGCACCACCAGGGAAGCCCCCGTCCACATAGTTTTAAAACCCTGCAATGCCTTCTCATTGCTCTTAGAATACCATGTAAATGCCTTCCGCTAACCTCCCTGACGCTTCATTTTGTGAGTGGAAAACCAAACTGCCTTAGGGTCTTCAATCTTAGCAAATCCCCTTGCGCAGAACATTCCTATCCCAGATAGTCATTATATAACTGGTTCCTTCCAGTCAAATACATCTCAGTAAAAATGATCGTTCTTCACCCCTTCACTTTTGTGATCACAGCATCTTGTTTTACTTGCATCATAGCACCTGATTATTTCCTCAGTTATTTAGCTGTTAGATTATTATATCCCATATCTTTCATGATAGAAAGGATGGTGTCTCTCAAATTTTCTACCTCTACTGGATCTACCTCATCAATCTACAAATACTGTATGTTCTTTTTTTCCAAACTTGAAAAAAAAAAATCCTCTCTTGATCTTTTGCTCTCTTCTACTTTATGGCAAAACTCCTTGAAAGAAAACTCCAAACTTACTGTCTTAAGTATCTCTCCTCCCATTTAATTTTCTCTTTAACCTATTTGAATGGGACCTTTTCCCCCATAATTCTACTGAAATTGTTTCATTGAGGTCACTAATGATACCCACACCTTAAAATCCAATGATTGAGTCTCAGTTTTCATGTTACTTGACTTAGCATTCAACACAGTTGATCATTCCCTCATCCTTGAAATAATTCTTCACTTGACTTGTACACTACTCACCTGATTTTCTTTGTTTCTCACCAAAATAACCTCTCCCAGCTTCATTTACTGGCCCCTTCTCATCACCCTAACCTCTCAATGTTGCAGATCCCCATGGAGCAGTTAGTATACCTCTTCTATTTCCTATCTACTTTCACAACGTCAGTGATCTCATCCAAACACCTGGCCTTAAATATCATTCTGATGCCCATGATAAGGACATTTTTATTCTCTAGCCCAGACAATCTCTCTGAATTCCATAGTCATACCCAGCCCCTTCAGTTCAAAATTAACATGCCAAAGCTGAGCTCATGATCTTTATGTCAGACCTGTTCCTCTCATACTCTTCCTCATCTAAGAAAATGATAAATTCATTGCTCAGGCCAAGATATTTGGATTCATTTCTCTATCCTCTGTTTTCTATAAAATCCCACAGGCCAGTGGTCATCAAGTTCAGTTGATGCTTTACCTTCTAAATATATCTTGAACTCAACCTCTTCTCTCCCCTCTGGTCTACTCCACCAACATTTCTCCGTGAATTATTAAAATAGCCTCCTAAATGGACTTCCTGCTTTCACCATTCTCTTTTCAATCTATCCTTTACCCTGTAGCCAGAATGATCCCGTTAAAATAAAACTCAGACCCTGTCCTTCCACCACTCAGAGCCCTTCCATGGCTTTTTTTTTTCCCCTCTGAGTAAAAGCTAAGTCCTTATAATGTCTACAAAGGTCCAAGGAATCAGCTGCCCCACCGTTTGCCCCCATCCTTCTCTGATTAGCCCCTAAGACATTCAGCAATGCTCATTCTCCTTTGTCATATCAGTATCAACTAGATGCCTGTTTGGGGGCCCTTGCTTTTGCTGTTTCCTCTTCCTGAATACACTTCCCTCGTGCAGCTCCATGGCTCACTCTTCACCACTTCTCTTCTCAGGCCTTTACTCAAATGTCAAATCCTCCATGATGACTTCCCTAAGCCCCTTGCCAAAAATTGGAAACCATGTCGTTACAACCACCACACATTTCCCATACCCCTTCCCTGTTTTATTTCCCTCCTTAGCACTGATTATCATCTAACTCCTTTACATTTTACTTATTATCCTGTCTATTTTTTAAAATTTTCCTCCTCACAACACACACAAACCATTACTGTTGAGACTTCTGCCTTTTCCCCCACTGCTATACCTTCAGGGCCTAAAACAATGTCAGACATAAATAGGTGCTTTATAAATATTTCTGTTTGTTTGTTTTGGCCTCCTCATGTGGCATGCAGGATCTTCCCCAACCAGGGATCGAACCTGTGCCCCCTGTAGTGGAAGCATAGAGTCTTAACCACTGTACCGCCAAGGAAGTTCCATAAATATTTTTGAATAAATAAAGGTCGTGTTCAACACTATATAACTAGTACCTAGAATAGAACTTACAATTTGGGAGGCAATAAATAAATTCCTGTTGAATAATTATAGTGATCCATTATTGAACATATGCTGAAAACAAACGTAGAAATGTAAACCCTGATTCAAAGTGCAAAATCAAAATAGTCAGAAGTACGGATTTTCCACAAACCTAAATTTCAAGTTCAATTAGGATATTAGATAAATTTCTATTAGGTGTGAGCTCAGTTTTAATTTGGTATGGTATATTACCATTTGGTAACAAATTGTAAATGTTTTAAAGGTCTGTGTAGCTATTTTTAAGTTTGCTTTAGGTTTTATTTTCTATTTACAGATAAAATTTATTTTACCACATCAACATTACATTTCTTATAGATGGTATATCTTAATGGAAAAAGAAAAATCTCTTTATAGCATATATATTTAAGGAATAGTTTTAAATGAATGCATTCTGCCTAATGAAAGAATTCCAGGAAATCTAATGTGTGTCAATTTCAATTACTCCCAGGTTGAGTTGAAACCTAGAAGTGAGTAGACAATACATAAGCCTGTTTTTTTTTTCCCTAACATCACCTTCTATCTCCATTTTAGTGCACTTTCCAACTTGAACTAGACAGATGGAGGAGAAATACACGCTTTTTTACGGTATATTTTAATTGCCAACATTTACCTTTTAGACATGGACAATGAATAGACTGCTCTTCAAAATACTCTAGTCTAACAGAGTATTTTAAGACCCACTAAATATATTCATGACAACTGAATCCTTTTAGATATTAAGTACTCTCACACCACCCGGACAGAGAGGAACCTTCATTTTAAAGTATTTAACAGGGAATCAAATATCACAAAACAAATACAGTATTACTTTCATAGATTAGACAGTTATAATACAACTTAGGTAAACTTGATTTACTACCTCAAGGCTCATGCCTGAAAGCTTCTAAAGGAGACTCATATATTTTTAAAAAATAAAAATACTCAGGACAAGGACATCTAAGTGATATTCTCCTGAACACAAAGCTAAGTTATACAATTAGAAATATATGACTCCATGACCACACAATTTTCCAGGCTGCAAAGATACAACTCATACTCAATCTACTTGTCCACCTTCTTGCTATATACAGAACAATTCTGATTTTGAGAGCCCACATAAATTATTCTTTGTTGTATTAAGTTATAGAGCTTTTCTTATTTATAATGTTAATAGATTATAGAAATTATTCTGTGACATGCATTTCAAATAATGAAGGACATTTTCTAGAAACAAGCAGAGTTTTCGAGAAAGCTACAAATATCAGATTTCCTTATAACTATGTAAATCTATAAAATTAGAAGATATGTTTCAATGCTTTCAACTTTTATAATGAATAGAAATCAAAATTTTATGTATTTTTATGGGGCTTCCCTGCTGGCGCAGTGGTTGAGAGTCCGCCTGCCGATGCAGGGGACACGGGTTCGTGCCCCGGTCTGGGAATGATCCCACATGCCGCAGAGCGGCTGGGTGCGTGAGCCACGGCCGCTGAGCCTGCACGTCCGGAGCCTGTGCTCCGCAACGGGAGAGGCCACAGCAGTGAGAGGCCCGCGTACCGCAAAAAAAAGAAAAAAAACATTTTATGTATTTTTAGAATACGCACTGGCTACATCAAATCTTTTTTTCACTTGTCAATTCAATCATTCAGAAAATATTTAGGATTTATTTATATCTTCCCACCTCCACCATTGAATTTTAGCTGTTTTGGAAGTGAGGAATAAGTTATATATTAATTAATTGAATGTTCCTCAGCAACCTCTACTAGCAAGATTTAAATATAGATACACTTTTTTCCATTTAATGGGACAGAAAAAAGAAATTTGGTAGTTTTAAATAACTCACTCAAGTGAAACACATTGAACTAGTTATTATTAGGGGACTATAACTTATTATTGATTCTATTGATTTTGTGATATTAGAAGCTTCCTATTCAAGGTGAGTTTATTTGTTTCTATCAGAATTTTTACCTATGAACATTGGCAAATGTAAGACTGCATTAAGTTATTCACGCTTACAGCAATAAATTTTAGGTGTTAGGATAAGCAAATTTAAGCATGAAGTACGTATATTGCTCGTTTACTTCTTTACATGTTCATCAATATAGTTTCTACTAGCAAAAAACAGTGCAAGGCACTTGTAACTAGTATAACATTAATTTATTGACATAAAGTGTATTATTTTCCATCTTCAAAATTCCTCTTAACTTGCTCAAAGCCCTTCATAAAATACATAAGTGTAACTAGATTTAAGTTGGCTCTTTACATAAACACAACACAACCCTTTATAAAGAATGTAAAATCCTATTTTTCCTGAATTACATTTTCTCCTCATTCTCCTAAAGGAAAAATGGCTATTTCTATAATTATCACCTCTGCCTAATAAGCTCTGTAAGATATATTTCATTTATATTATAAAATATCATCCTGAAATAAGATAGATTGCCTAGTGGAAACTGTCAAAACACAGTGGAAAGTTAGAAAACACAAAGCAGAGTAAAAAACAGGAAGGGTGGGGCTTCCCTGGTGGCGCAGTGGTTGAGAGTCCGCCTGCCGATGCAGGGAACACGGGTTCGTGCCCCGGTCCGCGAAGATCCCACATGCCGCAGAGCGGCTTGGCCCGTGAGCCATGGCCGCTGAGCCTGCATGTCTGGAGCCTGTGCTTCGCAACGGGAGAGGCCACAACAGCGAGAGGCCCGCGTACCGCAAAAAAAAAAAAAACACACAGGAAGGGTGGACCTAAGTCCTGAAACTAGTGTCTATGTACCAACTGGAATCGGCGACGCAGGGCAAGGGGAATACATCTGTCTTCATTCCTGTAGGTCGGAGTTTATTATAAAAGTAGTCTACCCAAGGCACTAATCAATGAGGCTGAGGTACCAAAATAACAAAAGGAACAAATTATAGGAGAGTTTTAACTATACGTAGTTCCTATGGGATGGATGGTGAAGATATAGTATTTTAGACTCTCAAAATGTATCACCATGTCTACGATGAAATTATGGTTTTTAAAAAGGTACTATTTGAGATTTTGACTTAAACTGGAACAATAATGCCAATCAATTAACAGATTTTTAACAAAAGCCTGTGATGTGCACTGCGTACAGAACATTTAAGAGGCTTTAGACAGTTTCTGCCGATAGAAATCTTATAGTCTCTTTCCAGGTGTATTATGCATTATCACCAAAACAGTAACAAGCAATAATTTCTTTGGAGTCCTACTAATACTGGATGTATAACAACCAAAAATATAAATACACCTTTAAGAAGCAAGCCTATGTGTGTTTCATAAGGAATTTTTTAAAAAAACCAACATGACCAAAAATGTTCCCTTTCTCCAAGCCCTGAATCATTCTAAATTTCTCAGAACACTTCACCATATTTTGTTAATCTTAATTGCTAGAATGTTTCCCTGTATTTATATCCTTTCCTCTTTCTCCACTCTCTGTCACCACTGTCCCGATTCTGGCTTGTCAGTATCATCAGTAATCACCAAAAGGTTTGTTTATCTATTTATTCAACAAAAATTTGTGGAGCACCTGCTTAGTTTGCAGGCGATTGTGATGAGTAGTGAATGAGATGCATACTGTTCTGCAGTCCTGGAACCTTCTCCCCATCAATCCCACAGAACAGCATCACCTGCCGTTAGATACCAATTTAAAGTACAAATATGATTGTGCTCTTTTCCTACTGAAAACCATTTAATGCCTTGTTACCTAGAGCACTAACTCCAAACTCCATAAGATGAATAGAAAGCCCCCTCTCTCCTCACTGGTCCCTGTCTAGCTCCTTAGCTTCAACTTTCTAGGCTCAGTCATCACTTCAGACTTGACACTCCAACAATTTCAAACTCTTTGTGTTCCTGCAAACACCACAGAAATTCCTGCCGTTTGCTTACTCTCTTTCTACTGAAGGATACTCACCACTTATTCTTCTATACTGAGCTAAGCTGTCCCTCCTCCAAGATGTTTTGCTTAAATTCCTAGAAGATACTGATCTGTGCTCCCAGGCATCCTGCATGGGTTGTTACTTTCTTGTAATTTACTTCTGTAATTTGAAATTATGTTTATTTTGCTGTCTGCTTTCTGAGATCATAAAATTCTCAAGGGCAAGAAGGGTATCTCATGCACATGTGTAGCCCTGACCTCTAGCACTTAGAGGGCACTCAACCAGTATTTATTGAATCCATTAGAACTTGTTGTGTGCTGTCCCCCAAAGACTGATTACTTAGCTTTTGCCAACTTGAGTTAGTTGATCTAGATGATTGCATATCTCTTTTATCTATACCAAATACAACGCAAGAACACAAGGCAACAAACAAGGGGTACAATGTTTTTACTTTCAAATGTTTAAGGGAACCAACATAAATGTGCTGGATTTTCTTATCCTTTGAGTTATGAATCTACACATTTATCTTTTCTGCCTGAAAGCTGCAACCTCAGGAATAGATGTTTCATGCTTTTGGTGTAATTCTGAGGGACAAAAGTCAATTTTAATGAAGAACACAGGACTTGAGAACCCACCTAGATCCTCTACCCATTTTTTTTAGAGTGACCAAATTAATAAAAATCTCTTCATGATCTAGCCTTAGCCTGATCCCTCTAATTACAGTTGACCCGTGAACAACACGGGGATTAGGGCCACCCAACCCTTCACATAGTTGAAAATCCACATATAACTTATGGTCAACTCTCCGTATCTGCAGTTCTTCTGTATCCACGGTTTGGCATCTGTGGATTCAGCCAACCACAGATCGTGTAGCACTGTAGTATTTACTATTGAAAAAAATCCACGTATAAGTGGACCTGCACAGTTCAAACTACTGTTGTTCAGGGGTCCACTGTACATCAGACTACTCTGTTTTACCCAAATATGTCATCCTCATGCAGTCCTCTAGATCCTGACTTTTTTCCCTTGTCTGTATGTCTGCCATACACATGCTTTTCCTTAACTTTCAACCTGGTGGGCTTCTAGTGAGCTTCTCAAGGCATAGCTAAGTTATCACCTCCCCTCTCAAACATGCTTTGACCCACTAGGCAAAGTTGTGCCATTTATTAATTTCTTCTACCATGCTGTACAGATTTCTACTATTGCACAATTCCATTATATCTTTATTATTGATTTCATTGCGTGTCTTTCTCATTGGGTAGTAAACTCTTCATACAGGTTCTTAGCCCACATCTGAGTACAAAGTTCATTCTGTAAAAGCTTGTGGAATCCAGGAATGGATAAGGTTGTACCTTAATTTGTTAGAACATCTACATTAAATCTTTTTGTGTCAAAATATATTTTACTTATCATGAGAGAGGAGATATTTTAAATAAACACTATCAGTCAAATAATAAAATGTCTTCGGTGTGTATGGTTGTTTTTCTTATTCAAATCAATGCATCTGCATTAATAAGCCTAGTTTAATTTACCAGGATATTTGTATTAAATATATGATTGTTTTTATTTTCATTTTATATGAGGATACAGGTGAAAGTGTTTGAACAAGCACTGTCAGAGATTCAATTAAATATTTGAAGAGTCTGTTTTTTAGTACAAATAGATTCTATTTTATTTTTCTCCACAGACTAGAGCATTTCTCCACAATAGAAAAGTTATATATTTCATTTGAGACGATTTACAATTTGTTGAAGATTAGAAATTACCTTTCTGTGGAAAT
Source organism: Orcinus orca (assembly GCF_937001465.1). Classification (NCBI taxonomy): domain Eukaryota; kingdom Metazoa; phylum Chordata; class Mammalia; order Artiodactyla; family Delphinidae; genus Orcinus; species Orcinus orca. Next base: position 146,119,082 of record NC_064561.1, read on the forward strand.
GAACAGAAATATGTGAGCTAAATATAACTACGAGGTTCCCTAATCTCAGCACATTATTGTTTTTATTACCTTATAACCTCTTGTACGTAATTAGTTATGATGAGAAGAAAAATTTATTTTATGTAGCAGTTTACTCCTCTGAAAATGGAAGGGAAAAAATAGGTTTATATATTGTGAAAAGTTTGCTAATTATTTAGAAAACCTATTTTATTAGCAATAAAATAAATGTTTCTATTAGAAATTGGAAGGTAATGACATTGTGAATTAAATAACTCTAAATATTAAAATTCAACAAATATAAATTAAAAATTGGCACACATCACAAGAAAATTGAGTTTTATTTCTTTTGGGTAAAAATCTTTAAATGTTATCCTATTAAAACGGCTAACTTTGGTAGAATGTGTATGGGAATTGGAGATTATTTGTTCCTCAAAGGAAATTCACTTACACTCCAAAAAAAGGAGAGGCATGACATCTGTCAAAGAGATGAATCAGTTTTTAAAAACCAATCACTAGGTTCTAAAAGAGTAATCTCGGTTATTCCACTGTCTGTTAGATTCGGGGGGTCAAATTCACACCCTATATACTCACACTACTCTCACTGAAGACAAGTGGAGGGTAGAGGTTGATCTACGCTGCCTGACGTTAACCTTGGACATCATTTAATAAAAGCAAAGCACCTGTTCGAACTGGGTCACAATCAGTCTGGCCCCTCAGAGTCACAAATCCAGTCTTTTCTGGCCACAAGAAAACTAATTTTAAAATGAAGTCTATTTTATCAGGATCACTGGCAGGGAAGGCAGTACCAAATAGAAAGTTCTATTTATGAAGAATTACATTTTTCATTAGAATTCTAATATGTAAAAGAAAATGTAAAAGATTGTAGTCATAGTGATCAAAATACCATTCTCTTTCTTTTTCTCGCCTTCTGTCGATCATCTAGCTATTTACCTAACTATTTGGAAGACGGAATGCATTCTAGACTAACAAAATTGAGGAAGATTTAGGGATCAATGTGACTCAAGAGAGGACTGAATCTAAATAAAACCCAGGTAATTATTCACCTGTTTTCAAAAAACTTCCCTGAAGGAGCTTACCGAATTCCATTTGCTAACTCATAAGTATATTAGCAACATGTAAGAGTGCAGGGGTTTAGATCAGAGCTTGAAACTAAAGTGAAGAAAAATTTGTCAAATTTGAGTTACCAATAATAGCACAACTAAATTCCTCATATCTAAATAATCAGTCTCACTCTTAAGACTTTGATAAAATATGCGCAAATCCTAAATAGAAGTTTTCAGAATCAATTCTTTCCTTATGTAAACCTTAATATTCCATCACTATACTCCCTGCCCCTGTGGACCCTTTTAATCCCCCTCTCATAGTTGATATTTCTTCATTACACTCATTCATCTGATATACTATATTGATCTATTTATATTCTATTTTTCTCTCTCTGTAACGCAAATCCTACAGGCTAGGAATTTTTTGTCTAATGTATTCACTGTTTTAGTTCAAATGTTTAGCACAGTGACTATTACAAAATAGCCACAGAGCAAAGAGTTATTGAAAGAAATAACTAATTAATTCGAAAACGCATTATCAATTGTCTCATAAGACTGATGTCATGTGACAGGCATATACTCAAAATATGAAAACTCATTCTATCCTTTGATCCCTAGCAAAGATACCGTTATAAGATTTAGAACATATGGGAAAGAATACATGATATTTCATAAATTAACTGAACAAAGTGACTGATTATATATGTATGGTCTTCTTACAAATGTGTAATGTTATTTTATTCCTTTAATAAATAAGGGCCAGGATAAGACTGTTATAAAGCCTGCACTGAGCATGCAGTTTAAAGGAAGTGCAGAGCCAGAAAAGGATGGATTCTAGAATTTGAGCATCTATTGGTACTCTGTATATCTGTCTTAATGGTTACATGAATGATGGTCTGATATTTCTGATATTTGTTCTGACACCAAGCCAGCATAATACTGAGTCTTATTTGACAAAAAAAAAAATAGTTCAAAAATTATTCATTTTATTTTCCTGGAATAAAATATTACCGTTGAAGCCAAATCAAAGCATCAATAGGAGTATAGTTTAAGACTTACCTTGTATTTCTTTTTTAAGGAAAAAAAATTTAGCAGTTGCATAGGATCATTAGGAAATATGGCATATTGAATAGCACCAACCAATCAGAAAGGACAGGGGTGGATTATCCTAGTGAAAACAGCACAAACTGGAAGGTTTAGTGGCCTTTTGACAGGAATGCCCAGGGAAGCTTCTGACCACTTACAACAGAATGTTAATAGCTCACGCCACTTCAACACTGACAGCTCTGAAGTGAGAGGCCACTAATCTCTGTTTGTAATATCCACAGTTGAAGGAAAAAAATAAGTATTTCTTCTTAAGCATGGGATAAGCATTAACTGTCTAAAAATTTCGGGAATGTTCTACATGTCTGAAAGTCAGAGAAAAAAGAAGACAGCAATGGACAAGGAATCAGTTTTTTTTTACTCCTGAACCAAAATATATGATTAAAATGGAATGCAGTTTTCAAGACCAATCGATTCACCAGTCAGTTCATATTAGAATAGCTGTATATGTGCTGTGAACATTTTATAGGTAAATTCTAATGAAAATTTAGCATCTATATGTAGACAGGCTGTGCTAAGAACAGTCTCTATGTTTTTAATTTTTTAAAAATAAGCCAAATCATAAAAGAATCTTTGCTAGAGAGCTGAGGCTTCAGATTTGAAATGGAATCTGTTCATTAGCTCAGCATTTTTCAGGACTATAAAAAGGAGACATTTTAGCAATCCTGGGCTCAATTAGGCATCAACTGTTATCCTGGCAGAAACCTGGCATGCGTCTTTTTCTTAGGAAGTTTGGATGGCATTATTTACAATTGGTTCCTCAGGGAATGCCCTAGAAAAAGAAGGCTGGTTGCCATCATAACTTATATACTAACTTCATAATTCTCTATCTGACAGGTCAGTTGTGCATCTTTCCTCTAATTCAATGGCTATACACTACTGCTTCAGTGGCAACCACTCACCCCTCAGCTTTTAAGAAACAAGAGAAAGAGTGTACATTTAATTATAATACCTAAGCATCAACTTTTCTAAAAATGAGTGTAGCCCATAACCCAAAGGTGAGCATTGAAAAAGGCAGAATCAGTAATACAATTACTATAAAAAATTGATTTAAACTTGCTTGAACTTTTTCAAACATCTGTTCAATATACAGATGAATTCAGTTGGAATTATTACATTGTTCTTTCTATTATTAACCATTATTTTACTTGAGCATTTGGGGGTTTTCCTTGGAATCTGTCCTCTTGTTTGCTGAAACAATCCTAATGATCTGACTTGCCCTTGGGGCCATATAGAATTTGGGCTTTTAGGTATTGTGTAATATTGATGTCAAGAGGTTTTTAAATACCATATAAATGTAAAATAATAAAAGAAGAAGGTTGCCAGTTGTGTCTGACAACTGATATTTTAGAAAACTGACCAGTAATGCATTTCTATCATTAGACTTTATGTCAGAGTCAACTATAGGGTTAAATTTTAGAAACTAGTTAAATTCTTTTTATTTGTGCAGATTTTACTTATTGTTCTTTTTCCTTTCCTTTTAGTCTTACTTTATTTCATTAGATGCAGTAATATCTCCCTTGTCTGTGACAATTTCCATTAATATCTCAACGGCAGCTATTAAGCCTCATTACCAGAAAAGATTATAGAAGGATACTGCACACAATAACCGTGAAGATAAAGACAATAGTCCCATTTTCATTTGTTTCTTTGTTCTTAAGATGTAAATCAAGCTTGAAGCTCTTTTTAGCCTGCTTTTCTCAGTTTATACTTTCAAAGCTTTTGGAAAGGGAGAAATCTCCACAGCTAAATAAGTTCTAGTATTTGGATTATTCCTTTCTCAACAGGCAACAAAGGCATGTACCTGCTGTCAGAAATTTGCCACAAAATCTCATTGTCATGAAATTCAGAAAAACTACTAGAGTTTCATCATTTACATAAGTTATTCTTAGGAATTAACTGTGGGCTAAAATGAAGCTAATTAGTGGTTGTTGCAGAGATACTTTATAAAGTATTCGTTATTACCAACAATAGTCCATCATCCCATCAAAATACTTAAAATTCTTTGACAATTATCTAAACATATCCATGAAAAATTATGTCTGAGTAAAACTCAGTCAAACCTCCAAGAAATAAAAAGTTTATAGGTATTTAACCTGAATAGATTCCTTTGAAATAAATGTATTTGTGGCTCATATAAGAGGTTTGAAGTCCAGGCCCTGTGTTAATCTTTTTTTTCATTTGGAAGATACTAAAATATTGATAATAATTATAAAATATCAACACCAAGTGAACTAATTTCTACTTACAGAACTAAAAAGTGGTAGAATCAGGAAAATATATAGGTCAGGAATTTAACTGTGATTGTCTAAAGACAAAGCAGTTTTACCCTTCTGCATTTTTTACTTATCTGAAATATTCTAATTTTCTTTTGAGCTTAATTCTAGATTATAAACTCAATAGCGTGAAGATATAATCAGTCACTTTATGTATCTCTCACCCCTTAAATAAAGGTTGAATTCTATTACTCAAATTAATAAATGATGAAAAGAAAACTTTAAGTTAAATGTTATGCCTCATAGTCAGTATTTGTGATAAGAAATTCTGCAGTAAGTGCTATTTTAACTGTGAAATTAAATGTTTATGAATTTCTTTGCTAAGAATTTACAAAAGGAAAACAGACTATCCCTAAAGCCCTTCAGCCTGTGTTTCCCACCTTCCTTTTGTCCTAGAAGAATACGTGGCCCTTCTCCTTCCTGTGCTCCACTTCGGGCTTTAATCTTCATTTCTGTCTCCTTTCATCTCCTCCTTCACTTTGTGTTCATCCTCTTACATTTACAACAGTACTCACAACTCCCCTCACCCTCTCATATTCAGAATATCAGTCCACTTAAAAGTTAGCTTCTGCTGCTTTTTTTCTAACCACACGTTCACTCATCCACCATTTGCTGCCTGATGTCTGTTTTCATCATTCGCCCAAAGGTGCTCCCTTGTAGATCAGCATTGGCATCTCATTACCAAATTCAAGAGCACCAGGGCAGTATGTTCCTACTTCACCCACCATGGCACAAGACAGAGGTGACTAGCCTTTCCCTCTTCTTGCCTGACACCAATGCACACTTCTAATTCCCCTTCTTCAACTTCTTTGACTGTTCCTCTTGCCCCTATGATTCAAGTTTGCTTATAGCTGTGTTTTCAAGGTTTTCAGTTTCTACATTTCTTTCCTTAATAACTCAATCCACTATCCTCACTAACTTCAAAAATCCCCAGACACACTTCCCAAGTGCCTCTCAAATACATCTATCTGAACATCATCATATTGTTCAATAGAACCCTCTCTTGTATAAGATGCTAATAGATATTTCAAGATTATAAATATACATATAATGTATAGCTAGAGAATGATATTAATATATATTATATATTATATTATATTATATGCAGAGAGTCAGAGAGAGAGAGAGATCCCTTGGTCCTTTTTTTTTTTTTTTGCGGTATGCAGGCCTCTCACTTTTGTGGCCTCTCCTGTTGCGGAGCACAGGCTCCAGACGCACAGGCTCAGCAACCATGGCTCATGGGCCCAGCCGCTCCGCAGCATGTGGGATCTTCCCGGACCAGGGCACAGAACCCGTGTCCCCTGCATCGGCAGGCGGGCTCTCAACCACTGCGCCACCAGGGAAACCCCCCTTGGTCCTTAATCAAGGAAAATTCTGCATACTCTTAGGTCTTTACAACATGGATGAGAAGATGTATTACAAAAACAAAATCAATTCAACTTATTTTACACATACTTTCTAAAATTTATTTAATCATAGAATAGCTCTTTTTTTGTAGCATCTTGTGGATCAGAGTGTTCTGTGGAACAGTTTATTTACATTAGTCTTTCAAACTCGATTCTCTATTCACTCATACTCTTAGCCAAACAACTGCAGATCATTGTCTCCTGGGAATATTTTCCAAAGAAATAGTTATAGAAGTCATATTTGCAGTAATGGAGACCTTCATTAAAACCTTTTAAAGCTACATTTGTAGACATCTTATTCCATCCAAATCGTTCAAATTTCTATCACTTGATCTCCCCTATCAAAAAAATACCCCTTATCTTTATTAGAAATATTCAATCCTGATTCTAAGAAAAGAACTGAGTCCCCTCAACTACAAATATTTTTCTCATGATGACAAAAAAAGACTAAATATAGAATATACTTAATTTTGAAGTATGTAGCAATTGGTTGGATAAAATACCAATGAATGAAATCGAGTTTAAAACCTCTCTTATTCTGTTCTCTCTTATTCTTTCTTATTATTTGTTATCCTACCACCTCCACTCAATTTTCTAAAAGTCACAAAAATAACTCCTCTCTCACACATTGCCCTCTAGTAGAGGACACTGGACGAAAGAGAAGTAATGAGCATGAACAATATTTATAAGCTCATAGTTAACATGTCTGAGTGAAAAATAGTGAAACTCTTACTAAGCAGCTGGAACTAAGACATCTTTTGCATAAAACCAAGATCACTTTGCACAATAAGGCTGATCTCAGCATCCTCAAAAAGGGCAAATTCTCAAGGGAGCTGCCCAAGACCCAACATGGATTACTTCAGGAATAGGGAGTCAAATGAATGGCCTAAGGATTAGTGCTTTCTGTAATATGATAAGAGCGTGACAGTGTCAGAACTCTGTTTAATATAGCATGATCTTCCTCTAGAAGAAAGCAAAGAAGATTGTATTCCATCAAGTGGAATTACAAAGCTGTAAATTACATTGTGTCACAGCCAGCAGTATTAAATACCAAGTTTTTAATTAGCAGTTTTAATTTTATTTTGTTACTAAGACATACCTCTACAGTACTCAAAGGGCACTTTTTGGTGAAAACACATCTATTCAGACATAAAATCAAGGAAGAAAAATCCAGGTACCACAAATATGATGTATGATTTGGCATACTAATGTATGATTTACATTAGTCTTTCAAAATTGATTCTCTATTCACTCATACTCTTAGCCCAACAACTGCAGATCATTGTCTCCTGGGAATATTTTCCAAAGAAATAGTTAGAAGTCATATTTGCAGTAATGGAGACCTTCATTAAAATATTTTTAAGCATTTAAAGCATTTTTATTTGGCAGTGAATAAAAACTAAATTATCAGTAAGATAAAGTGACTTTTATTTATATTGTACCTGTTTCTAATGTACCATATTTTTTAATGTATCAAGTTAAAAGTTATAGTAATCTAAGATGTTTCTGACTCTGAGAATTCTCCTAGAAATCTTGAAGAAGGCATTTAGAAAACATGATCCTGTGATTGTGTATCATGAGAGCACTTGTGTAGACATTCCCAATCTCTTGACTGCTATAATACTATTGGGGTTTAAGTTTATTTAAATTGAGAGGAATCAATTGTCTTGGAATCAACTCCACTACTTGATTGCCACAATAATTTCATTTCTTTGAACTTATGCTGCTGCAAAAGTGAATTCATACCATTAGCCTGTCTTCTTGCGACTCTTCAACAGGACACTACAAAGAGACAAATGGGAAACTGTATAAAAACCACAGAACATACTTGAGGCAGCTTCCAATAGAACAAAAAACATAGGCTTTGAATTGGACAATCTTGTATCTGATCCAGATTTGGCCACTGACTAGTTTTGAAAACCATGAGGCTAGATCTCATATTTCACTATTATTACTGAAATACATTCCAGAAATGTCAAAGATTTACACATAAAATCTAACAGCATGAAATTATTAAAAGAAATATATTTTGCTTTTATTGTTTTTATTGTATGATATCGTACATATACAAGAGAACATAAAAATGTATGAGAGTTTAATGTCCAACTAGAGAGAAAAAACCTATTTAATCATCATCCAGTATAGAAATAGAAACTTGCGATTATTCCAAAAGCCCTTTTACCCCTCACCCAATAGTATGCTGGTAAATGTTTAACAACTTGTTCTTCAGAGAAAAAACGACTCAAAAGTTCTGATTTGTATCCTTTTCTGATTTTCATGCTGTAAATAATGGCACATTTCAAGTTACCAGTGGTTAACAAATTTCTGAAAATTTAACAATCAGCTTCTACAAGTTGATAGGAGCCACTTCTGCTCTCAACTGCAGTGGTCACAGTCATCCTGAAAAGACAGTGTCACTTTGCCTGGTTCTGCACAATATGCAAATAGTATCATACAATGTATTCATTTGTACCTTGCTTCTTTCACACAATGTTTGTGGAATGCATCTGTTGTTACACAAAGCTCTAATTCCTCCATCTTCACCTTTAACGTGTGCTGTATATCATTCCTTCCTATGAATGTACCACAAATTATGTACCTACTCTACTTTAGTTGACGTTTCAATTTTTCTAAGTTGTGGCTGTAATGAACAATGCTGCTATGAATATTCTAGTGCGTGTCTCCTAGTACACACTGGCAAAACTTTCTCTAGGAGGTATAGCAAGGAATAAAATTATTAAATATTACCAAACTGTTGTCCAAAGATGTTTACTAATCTACAATCCCACCAATAGTAAAAGAATTGCTGTTGTACCATATCATCACCAATGCTTGGTACTATCAGGTATTTATTTTTTATCTAATAGGGAGAATTTGTCATGGTATCTCATTATGGTTTAAAGTTTTATTTCTAAGATTATTATTGAGGTTGATCTCTTCAGATTTTCCTTTCTGCTGTTTAAATGCTTGGATAAGTCATTTTCCCTTTTTAAAATTCGATTTTGGCTTTTCAAAAATCATGCAATATGCATAGTTATTTATCCTAAATACTAGTGTTTTCTTCTGTTTTATGTTTTGCATATATCATCTTCCATTTCACAGCTTATATTTACAGTTTATTTATGTAAACTTTTCATGAATATAAGTTCATAAGTTATCAAGATTTTCCATTATGTTTTCAGAAATCCCGTAACGTCATAAAATGAAAGAACTATTCTCCCAAATTATTTCCTAAAGTTTAATAACTTTGCCCTTCACATTTATGTTTTTAATCCACTCATACTTGATTTTTTAGTATACTATGTGGCCAGGGTACAATTTTATTATTTTCCATGTGAATACTTATATGTTAGTGTTATGCACAGTAATCTTATTTTAACCCTTAATAGATTATTATTTTACATACTCAATTTTGCCTAGGTGTATATCACTTATTTAGCTCTTTAATTCTTCCTTATCACACATTTATCTGGATTCATATTTCTTATGCCTAAAGTACATCTTTGAGAATTTCCTTCAGGAAATTACATTGGTGGTCTGATTTTTATTTTACCCTTGTTCTTAAAAGATAGTTTTGCTTGTTGTGGAATTTGAGATTGACATTTATTTTTCATTTGAGTTGGTGGAGAAGTCAGATGTCTAAGTCTTCTTCTTTGAAGTTAATTTGTCTTCTTTGACTGCTTTTAATATCTCTGTTTTTTGTATTCTTCAGTATGCCTTTGATGTATCTATAAGTAGATTGATTTTTTAAAATTTCTTCCTTAGAATTTGTTGGGATTTTTTAGTTTATATAGTGTAGAATATTCTGAGTTAATATCTCTCCGGATATAACTCTGTTACATTCCCTTTCTTCCCTGGAATTCTGGTTAGATAAGTTTTACACTATCTCACTCTGTCTTCCTCATCTCTTAACCTCTTTATATTTGCCATCTCTACTTTTCTGTGCTGCATTCTGATTGGTTTCTACTAGTTTGTTATTCAGGATGTTCTAGCTATATCTACTCTGTTAAACACATCACCATTATATTCTTAATTTTAATGATCTCATTTCTGTAATTTCTAAGATTCTGTTGGATTGCTTTTCAAATTTCTCAGTGACTATTTCAGTTTCCTGTTCCCTGGATATATTTTCTGGTTTGTTTTTTAATTTTTTAATAGAGTAAGCATAGTATTTTATAATTTGTGTCATCTGTGTCTAATAATTCCCGTATCTGAAAGCTTTGCAGCTTTGCTTATGGTAGTCTTATTTCTACTGGATCTGAGTTTAGAGCTTTGTTGTTATTGTTTCATTTTATTTTGTTATGTGTTTGTTTTTTCACTTCGAGCAGCTCAGTTACTTTACAAAATTATTTGGGCCAAGAATAAAGCCTAAGCTTTTATTTTTTGTCTTCCTCTCCCACAAGTCCTTGGAAACTGGATCCTCATTTCCCTGGCTCCACAAATACCCTGAGAACAGAAAAAGATTCAGTGTTCCTCCTACATTTCTGAATTCCCTCCTCCATGTAGATTTTTGCTTCATCATTTCTTACTGCTGTGTTCATTATTTGATTCTTTAAGAATATTTGCAAAAAGATTTTTACCAGATTTAATCATTTTCATGGAGGAACATTTGTCCAAATATCTATGCAGTTAAAAACATAAATTTTAAAAGATAATCTTGGAGAAGAAATGGATTTTCTAAATATGAACTGAAACCTACCTATCATGAAAGAAAAGCCTGATAAATTTGACTTCATATAAATTTTAAAACTGTGTACAACAAACTCTTAAAAAGAGAAATCAATTAATCCCTGTTTCTCTTTTTAATGGTTTGTTATGCAGAAGGTCTTTTCTTTAATTTATATGTAGTCATATATATCCTAACACACACACGTATGTGAAAGCACTTGCAAGTTAGTCAGGGCCTTATGGATGAAGGATGCTATCTAGAGTTTCATGGAAGGAAGGAAGGAAAGAAGGAAGGAAGGAAGGGAGGGAGGGAGGGAGGGAGGGAGGGAGGGAGGGAAGATGACCAAATAAAATGTAAAATAAATGCTTAGCAGTGCAAAATACGTGGTAAGTAACATATGTATCAGATGGTAAAATGAAGAAGTGGAGAACTAGGCACTCTCGTACTTTATTTCAGAGATGTAAGTTGGCAAAAAGTTCTAGGAAAAAATTTGAAAATAACTTTCAAACCGTTAAATGCATTCAAATGTTTTTACCTAGCTTCTTACATTTCAGAAATTTATCGTAAAGATACTAGTAGCCATGCTGAAAGATAAATGGATTGAAATATTTTTGTAGCACTATTTAATAGAAAAAAATGGAAAGAACTTAAATGACTATCTGAGGAAAATAATTAAATACATTATGGCACTGACGATGCATACAATACAATGAAAACATTACTAGAAATAAATTCTCTCTTTATGCTCAGATGTGGAAAACCCACAAGATCTTTTGAGAAATTTTGTTTTTTAAAAAACATAAGATAACAATATGTAAAAAAGACCTCATTTTCTTAAATTCTGAAAGGATACATAAAGAACTGTTAATGGTAGAAATGTCTACAATTGAGATCAGGCGGGAAGAAAACACCTATTTACTTTAAACTTGTCTGTGCTGTGTGAGTTCTTTTGTTTATTTGTTTTTTTAAACCATGAGTAAATATTGCATTTGTAATAAAAATCCTTTTGGAAGAAAATCCAGAAATGCATGCAATAATTTATACAAATAAATACTCACTATAATGGTAAAATAAAACATTGGAAAAATCGAGTTTAAGTAAATTATGATATTTAAGCTATTGTAATATCATGCTATCATTAGCAACCATGTTTTCAAATAATATTTGATAACATTGAAAATGCTCATGATAAAATTCAAAAGAAGCAGGGTACAATTACATACACACACACACATATATATATAAAATATGGTCTAAGTACTATAAAAATAAGAGAGGAAATGCACACATATGCACCCCTATTGAAAAAATGTCCCCAAATGTTAACAATTTATCTGTGTGGAAACTTTTGTTTATTTTGATTTCCTCCCTAATAGTATTCTCTATTTTCAAGGTTTTGTATAATGAAATACTCATTATAGAAATCTATAGAAAAACAAAACTATTACAAATGGGAGTGATGTATATAAAGGTTTAGAGACATAATAGGAGGCTTAATTAATAATTACGTTTTTTCTCTCAGAAAGCATCATTTTTCTGTTTTAACGTTTATAAAAGTATATAAATAACAAGAGAACAAAAAGTGAAGTTCTGCAACAGGAATGCTGAATATTTAGAGTTCCACTGTGCAGATTCAGGTTGATCAGAAGGACTGACCTAGGAATGGCAACATTTACCTTCATGGGATTATGATTCACTTGTTGTTGCTGTAACAAAAGTCTCAGAAAGCTGCAGAGTTCTCCAAGTGAAAGTACAGAACCATGTTTGTGAAGTAGTAAAAGGAATAGAAGTAAGTAATGAGTCATTTCAAAGAAAAATGGTTCATGTCTCTTTAAAAGAACAATATGTTCAGATGTCTGTATACTGTTTCCTCTCTGCCAAAGAAAGGGAATGATGGATTGGAAAACTTCCGATTTAGTACACTTGGGATTCCCCCCCCCCCCCCAGTGTGTGTTATACACATCTCTATTTCCTATCAGCTACTAAAAATGAAGAAGGAAAAGGAAAGAGAAAAATATACTGAAATAAGAGTAAACTAGAAAGAAAAAATTTTTTGTTGTTGCTGAAACTTTCACAGCAGTCACTATGAGGGAAGTGGCTAAAGGATTCTATGATACAAGTAAGTTAAATGTTCACATGATATATTCTCATTCTATTTGGAAACATCACAGTTCTCCTGGTTCCTGGTTTTTAATTTTGCAATGTGTTCTCTACAGAAGAGACAGAGCTATATGCTAACTAGATATGTTTCAATTCTTTCTCTCTCCATCTTTCTCTCTCTTTTTCTCTCTCCTGAGAGAAACCTCCTATACAAAAATAAACCTCTTTATTCATTATTTTCATCACAAGGCATAATAAGTATCCTCAGGCAAAATTAGATTTGTTAACCATTATTCAACAAGTTATCCAAAATATTTTCTTTTAATCCATGCGTAACTATAAGAATGTGTAATTATTCAAGTGTTCAAGAAATTATACTCTCTTCTTTAGTATTCTTAATTGCATCTAGTTATTTTCCATGAATTTTCATATAAGATATCATTAATCATGGCTTTGTTGACAACTCAATTGCCTGCATGCAGAGAAATTCTTTGAAGCTTATAGTCATTCCCTGCTTTAGGGAAGTTTTAAGAGAATAATCATATATCTACCTGAGAAAAAAGTCTGTCTTCAGTATAAATGGCTCAAGGAGTACTTGAGAGAACGGGGTCCCTCAGAAAAGCAAATCTGAAAACTTTCTGACCCAGGTTGTTAAGTCTTTTGAGATTGGTTTCATTGCTTTTTAAGAAAGGAATTCCCCTACTGTCAGCAATGTCTGCATCCAAAATTCACATTTCACAGATAAAAAGTAAAGCTTTATATGATTTCCTTGATAATATGGGTATAGCTTATATTGCTTATGTATTCCCTGTTGGGTACATTGTGATAGGTTCATAGATTTTTGAACAGTTAACCTCCAGAGTTGAATTCATTATCTAATCTGCCTTTATGTATTATCTACTTTCTGCTATTCTCAAATATTTGGAATACAGTAATCTAAAATTGTGTATGCTCATTTTCATCCTATTTCATAATTATATCCATTAATACAACTTCCTTTTGTTTCAACTACTCAATAAAAGTTTGTGTAATAAATGAATTCATGAATAATGTTTGTGGAATGAATGAATAAAGTAATTAATAATGAACAAATGGGAACTTTGAGATAATAGAAGACAGCAATATTACCCTCTATTCAATGACTTTAAAAATAAAAAAAATACAGTAGCATCTAATTACTCTATTATTGGAAAACATATATATATATATATACATTTCTAGATACTTATACTTGAGGATAAAAGTATTACATTTACTGACCATTTTTTCCTCTAAAAGTGAACTTTTGCAAATGACCCTAATATCTCCATTGGGGGAGAAAATGAGTTTTAGGAAAAGTTTGAAACTGACTGGTATATTTAAAGGAATAGTCTTTGTTAATGTTTACATAGCACTCACCTGTTCAGCTAAATGACTGTTAAAACCAACCTTAAACCCTTTTTTCTATAGATATGTATACATAATTCTCCCTCATAAAGGCTACTTTTAGATGGGGAAATGTATGAAAGGCAAATATTTGAAAGTGTAAAATATCACATTCTTCAGAATCATGACACTTTTACCTTAGGATAATTTAAACCATTTTGGTCATGTATAGTTCCCTCTAGATTCTATTGTAGTTATATATTTGGCTATCAAAAGACTTTATTAAAAAATGTTTTTCAAAAACTGACTTGCTGAAAATATATGATATAAAATATAGTAAACCTTAGATATTTAACTTTTGTGTTTATTTGTCATACACTGTAGTCAAAGGTAAGAATAATATATAATTAGATATAAATAGAGAGATTAATTATCCTTAGAGGAGAAAGACATGTAACACATTAAAATGATTTAAAGGAGTTTACAAAGAAAACTTACCTATAGTTATAATTTTTTTTAATTTTTAAAGGTCTTCTTACTTTTCTCTATAAATTAAATGTAATTAACATCAAAGTTTAGGATTCTGTCTTAGGATTTAAAATGCTAGTATTACTAGTATTTAATTATTTTTTGTTCACTCAGTAGAAAAAGAACAGTTTGGCTTATGTGTTAACTTGATGCCAGAGCAGTTTGATCACTATTTTTGAAAATAGCTTCTGAATCAAATAATTTTAAATTTTCACAAGTTTGGGGAGGTGGCTTTTTTAATATTGTTGTTGTTTGTTAATGATTTTTCTTTTTGACGTTCAATACAATTTTCCCACATAAAGAAAAGAAAGAAAAGTTGGTAGCATTCTGCATCCAGATCTAATGTTTTTATGCCTTTGCAAAGAAACCATAGAGAAACCAAGATGGTCAAATGGTCGTTCTGTACCTCGTACCTATTTTCTTAGGTATCTAAAATATATTCACAGCTTGTAATGTCAGACTTCTAATATCATGATAAACGAAGAATGTTTCACATATGCATAACCAACACTTTGGAGAATATTAGGAAATAAAAGAAGCCAGTGCCTTATCAGGCATCAGACTTTTAGAAGTGAACAACTGAGCAAGTTATAGAAGGCTCACTGTGTATAAAATATCATTCTCATAAATCCTCGTCGGGGTTTACATTTAAGGGAAAAAGAGACAATTTGCTGTTTTACTGTGAATATTTTAACTTTATAGAAGCCATTCTTATAGAATCACATTAAGATAATTCTGTCCTTAACTATACCTTTGAGAAAAAAGCTGTTTTCTCAGGTAAGTGAAAGATCCTACTGATTAATTCATGCCCTATATGATAGCAGTAAACCTAGCTGGATTTTGCTTTAGAATATCTGTACAGGTGAGCCTTTGTTAATGTGACTCACACCAACTGTTTTTAACTCTTGGGAGAAATAAAGACAAAATAAGCCCTAAAGCAGCACACACACACAAAAATTCCCCCAAGGAATCTATAAATTCTGCTAAAACTCAAAGGTACTTGGAACTGTAGAAGGAAAAAAAATATTCTCAGATGAACAGGCTGTGTTGTTTATGCTTCAGCAATAATTTCCCCAGCATCAAGAAAAAGAAAGAAAACAATTACTATTGAAAAATGATTGTTTAATAATGAAAAAGGAAGAAAAAAATAGGAAAACATTTCTTCTGCAACAAAGATGGTATTGTACTTACAGTTTTAGTGGAAAACTATAATTTAGTTTTTGTCTCCCAAAACCATAATTTTTATCAATTTGATCATACCATGAATTAATATTTAGTAATAATTATGTTGACTTAATACTCTGCAGCCATAATGTTAAGTTGATTTAATCATGCCAAGTGCCTTGGTTCCTCAGGGCGCCATACCCAGCAGCTAGCGCAAGTTTAAAACATGGTTATTATTACCAAGATGCTAACTAGTGAGGGAAAGAGATACTCTTAGAGACTGAACTTGGACAATCCAGAGAAAAAAGAAGAGAACTCTTATTATCCAGCACCAGAACATATTAAGTTTTACACAGTGGTTACAAACACTTTCAGAAAGTGACTTAAATCTGGGAAGATAAAAATCCTCTGGATTTAAAATATAAGAATATTGATATATGGACCATTGTGATAGCAAGTAAGCCAACCTAAGATTTCCTTCTAAAACTACAAATGATACAAATCAATTTTTCTATGTTTCAACATGCTATTTTTTGTCACTATTACCCCTGCTTTTCTTTCCCTGATTAGATATGCCAAATGGAAAGCCACCACAGAAATTCACATCTCAAGCATAGCTATTGCCTAATAAAGAACTTCTGGGAATCACATGGTTTTTATTGTACAAAGTTAAGGTTTTCTTTAAGCTCTTATGTCAAAGGGTTAAAATAATGTTCCCTGATACAGAAAACTGTTTTAAGCCACCCAGATAAAGGACCTGAGAACTAATTGTCCTTGTCTCTACAGCACTCACCTGCATACTGTCCAACCTACTCAACCATCTGCAAAGTAATTGGACAATTTTACCCAAATGTTAAGATAGAGGTATTCCCTTATCATACAATGAACTATGAATCCTTCTGCAAATAAATAATAAGTAGCATCCTTGCTAACTTATTATTTGTGACAAGAGGTGACATTTTTAAAACCTCATATCTTTGAGGTTTTGAAATTGAATTGCATTAATTCTTCATAATATTTTTCTTCTTCATCAGAGCACCTTTTTAAGTTCATTAATGCAGATAAATTAGTCCTACACTTAAATTTTTCTTTCATCTAGCAAAATTATTTTTCTTTTTGTTTATGCACTTAAATATCAGGGAATTTTTTTCTGGTTGTGAATAACCAGGTAAGTTCATTCATTATTTTTTCCTGGTGTCTTGTCAACTCAATAAGTACATGCATCTATTACTCTAGCTACATGGCAGCTTTTACGTTTGTATTTTGTATCACAGGTGACATACATAACACATGGTAACATGAAACTACAGGTCATAGGCTGAACTTGTCTCTTGTGAACACAGAAAAGAACCAAAGCTCAAATGGCCACTTTGCATGAGCAAAGTTCCCAGAGTGGGAGAGGAAGTGCTCCCTGGACCCTTCAGATGATAGAGTTAACACTATGGTAGGCTCTCCTCATTATAATAAGAAAGCTCCATATAACAGGATATTTGTTTTCTTTGACAAAGTCAAGGCACTTGACCAATACAACTAGACACTAGGAAATGATTTGATCCAAAATACTAAGTCATTATTTTAATTCTAAAATTTTGCATGATTCTTCTCCTCTAAGTTTCAACTTAAATGAAGATATTTTTTCCCCTAGTTTATCAAGTATGAGTGTGGTATTGAAGGAATTATGACTTATTATACATTAATGATTGAATTAACACCATGTAAATTCATAGTATAGTGAATTTCAAAATCTGGTGAATTAGTAATTGTAACTTTATCCTAGGGTCATCTCTTTTATCAGTTAGTTCAAAATCTGAAGGATTGTTTTCAAATTGAACTGTTATTGGGAATTTTTACCATTAATTCAAATCTACCTCAAGAGGATTGATATTTCTATATGAAAAATTATTTATGGTCTATCAAATATTTGAAACAAAATACTCAGGAATATTAGTAATATGTAGAAATGCATTCAGAAGATGAATCACTCTTTACTACTCATAGATATGCATGTGTCTTAAATAAGCCTTCTTAAGCTTAACCTCTAAAATGTTAATGAGGAGAAAAAAATCTTATCCTATCTGCAAACCAGGATTTTTTTTTTTTATTCACAACATAGCAATACTGAAAGAAAATCAAACCTTTCAAAAAGCTAAACCTGGCTTTAAGCTCATGTCTTCATGTCCTGGTATATTCTTCCCCAACACATTTGCTGTCATATGATGAAACCTTCACTTTTTCTAATCCAATCCTACACCTATCTTCTTTTTTGGTGTTTCTTTTGATATCTCCAACTTGGCAAATTATCTGACTCTGTCTACACAACTTTAGAGGATATGATGTTTCCAAAGGTTCTTGTCAACCTTTCTATAGTTGATGTGGACTTCTGAAATCTATGGACTTTTTGTATACAAATCACAGTGGTTTCAGGAAACCTCAAATTATTTATAAACACACCAATTATATATGATATGTACTAGAGACATAAATAAATCACACCAAAAAATATATGTCTAAAAACTACTCATGGCATAGGGAAAGAACTTGATATTAGAGTCCAGACAGAATTCAGTTTAAATCCTAGATTTATCAGTTCCTAGGTCTTTGACTTGGGATTCTTTACTTAAACTCAGCCTCGATATCATCCTCTCTAAAATGGGAACAATAATACTTATATTTTGTGTTTATTAGAAGAATTAAATGATAACTATATGTAAACATCAAACTCTGTGCCTTTGTAAGGTAGGGGCTCAATAAAAGATAACAACTATTATTATACATGCATGTAATTTGTTCCAAGCAACACATAAAAATTATAATAAAAGTTTATCACCTCTTCAGCAATTCATATGCCAGCATCCATTGGACAGTCAAGCACATTCAATATTACACACCCATATTCAATATTAAAAACATTCAATGGTGACACACACATGTATTTGCAAGTCAGTAATTTTACTATTTTATACCCATACCCTTAATAAATGATCTCAGACATCAACTACTTTATTAGAACACATCCCCAATTTTTAAAAAATATCTGTCAGCTTATCAAATAAAAAAATAATAATATAAAGGGAAAGAGTAAAGAAAATCAGTCAATATCTTGAAGGAAAGAAACCTCAAGGGTTATTACAATAATTTATTTGCTACTGAATTTTATGCTTTCTTAGTGTTTTGTATAATCTACCTTCATGTATGAAGATGGAGTCTTTATCAAAGATGACACCCTCATGGTTTTTAAATGTAATGTCAGCGATTCATGCCAAATGTATGCTTTTGAGGACACAACTTTATCCCAGAACTTTATTCTAAATTAGAAAAATTGTCTACATAATCCATATCCTATAGGTAATCTATACTCTACTTCCTCTGGTGATGATTGTAAATCTAAAAAGAGTAAAAGTGGTAAGTTAGGATAAAATGGCAGTAATGATAAGGGTGTTACATAAAATAATAAGCTTGCTGCATCTGCATTGTGCAGTGTAATTATATTTATGTTCTAAACTTAAGTTAGAACACATTAATTGCAAAAATTAAGGCACAGACTGCATAAATGATTGTTCACAAATATTTTTTGTAGTTTGTAGTTTCCTAGGATGTTACTTTAGAACAGGTTAAATACAGTATCTAATTACTAACTGCGAAGCTTTATGTTTATAAAATATGATACCTATTTTTTGCACTTGAATAGGAAAAACGGAAACCTATGCATAAAATCATGATGACTGAGTTAGAACAGGCTCACTAGTTCTGTAAAAAAATCAATAAAAATCAAATAAAGTATCTGAAAATAATTGGGAATCCTCCAAATAGAGCTGTGATTATATGAAACCCCCTTTGTTGTTCTCTTGAATATTGATATAAACATATACGTTCTCTAGGAAAAACAAGTTTTCCTTTGAATGGAAAAAGGCACTTTTCTTTACTCAAGATCATCCAAAATTTCTCAATAAAATACTGACATAGGCTGAAATTTTTCTTTCATTCTGTGGTTACACAACTTGCAAGCTTTTCCCCAAAATGAGTGTTTGAAGTCTGCTCTCTCTTATGTAGTAACTGGGGAAACGTAGAGGAAGGAACAAAGACTAATAAATAGCATTCCAAAACAATGAAATTTATTCAAAAAATTGTCAGTAGACTTTGGGAATTATTTAATAGTTTAAATTGTGAGCATATCACAAGGAGACAATTTTCTCCACTCCATTGTAGCCTTGGCCTCAACATGCCATGTTTTGGCTGACGGGTCCATTCTGCGGTGAGAAACGTCAGCATGTCACCATTACTTCATCTAATAGTTACCAAACAAACTCCTCTGGGAGGTAGAAATTTCACAAATGTCCCTTTTCTATATTGTGCACAATATTTTCTTTCTTTAGAACAATTGACTGATTTGTAATAATCTGTTTTGACAGCAGTTACGTAGAAATATTGTGTTAAATATTTTTAGTCACGAGGGAGTATGGACATATGGATATAGTTGTGTGGGTCTTGTCTAATTATATGCATTGTACGATTTACTATTGTTGGGGACCATCTTCCATTCATTTAATAATGCTTTTGCAAATTGACAGATAGCATTTGGACTAAAAGACACACAGGATATTTGCGATGAAAAAGGAAAAAAAAAAAAACCTCCTCTGCCTTTTCTCTTGTGTAGAGCAATTTGTCAAGTAATTAGCCAACCTAATTAAATTTTTGTAGCACTAATCAAACGAATATGCTAAAATTTTCTTTGCACAGCCAGTTTGCTGTCTGCTTGCATTTAACTTGATGGTTTGAAAGGGGCCCTACTCAGTCTGCCACTCCACTTAATAACCTAATTTGCATTTTATATTGGTAAATCAAATTAAGCACCAGTGGCTTTTAGTATGATTGACTGTGGTCAGGCCTGTTCAGATGGGACTTTTTCACAGAAAATTAGGCACATTTTAATATGACTGAGGCTGTGCTTTCTGTGTTCAGCAAACTGCATTCACTCAGCTAATTAAAAGGGCTCCCTCCACCCCACCCCACTGCATGTGATAGATTTACCCAGCTGGTGTGTCCATTTTCTTTTGTACAATTTCTTGATGGAAGTTTTTATTTCTAACTATAATAAGATTGTCTAAGCAACACTTCAAACCAATTTGCATGAAACATATAAACAACACTTTGTTAGAAAATAATTACTTCGAGAGGTGGGTGCATCTGTGTGTAAATACAGGTCCATGTAAGGGCTTGCAGGTTTTAGCTTATCTACAGAGCAGCCTCAGACTTCGAAAATTTTCATTGATTGGAACAATCAATGATTGATTGACCCATGCTGATGGAACTTACCTAAGGTCATATTAAGGCATATTCCCACTTTTTGTTGTTGTTGTTGTGAGACAACTATTCACATTTTAGTGAGAAAAAAAAGATAACATAAATACAAGTTTTAAAACCTCCTTCTTACCCAATAAAAGCAAGAGCCATTCTTTAGTCAGAGTTAACAATATATTTTATTATAAATGGGTATTATTTCCAGTCTACGAATAGGGAAAATGAGACAGAGAGAGATTAAGTGACTTGTCCATTAATACAAGCGAATCTGGGATTTGATTAGTTTCCTTGGCTTTCAATTTGTGCTCTTTCCAATGTCTCACAGTCTTTTGCATGTATTCTAATACCACTCACTTTGTTTCCTAAATGACATTTACCCCACTAGAAAAATCACAAATCCCCTTGGAATTTTTGACTCTATAATACTGAATAAAATAATTCTTTCCACATATTTCTTACTATATATTTTTATTTGCAGTAGTCAGGTTTTCAAGAAGCTAGTTTTAAGATTTTATTAATAGACACTTGATCGTGCTTTTAGCAATAGCAACAACAAAACTTCTTACCATGCTAAGCGTATATTCGTCATAAGAGAACACCAAACCTTGACAAAATTAATGGTCTAAACACCAAATTAACCTGAATCTTCAGCAAGTGAGTAAAAACTTCTTCCACACACTTGTGGAGGAATATTCTTTAACTTGGGACTTCTCTTTAGTCAATTATGCAGCCATCAGTAGCTTTGGAAAGGGACAGAAGAATGTTGAACATTCTTATGTGTCCGGAGATTAGACTATGTGTCCGGAGATTAGACAACAAAATTATGCCTGGAAACCTGAAAGAAAAATGTGCTGCATTGTCTTACCTAAGCTTAGACCCTGACTTTTCCTAACAAGTTCAAGATAAGCACACTGACTTATACTAGTCTTCAACTATCTTAAAATTGATGATGAAGGTAATTCTTTAATTAAAAAGAGAATTAAGATTATGAAAGAGATGGAGTCAAACATGGCAGTCGCTAGAGACACACTTGGGTTTTCTATTTTAATTAAGGTAATGGTGCATATGTTCTGAAACCTCAGTTCAGTCCATTTTTTAAAAAGTCATAATTCTGAAAGAAAACTCAAGAAAGTATCTGATGGCAGTGCTTGGGCTAAAGGAAGGCCAAATTTCAAACTTCTTAGTTGCTCAGATCTCCAGAGGTGACCACTTCAAATGTTGTATCTATAGGTTCCATGCCCTTTGCCTCACAGGGGAAGTTGTCGTCACTGGTTTTCTCGGTGGATACATGAGAGGACTTCCCCTCATCTGCTCCTCTATGAAGTACAAAGCTCTGACTCCTTTTCCCCTTCACATAGATGGTGTTTTTATATCTTTTAACATTCTTATGGATTTCTAGTTCAACATGTGTTTAAAATGTTTGGACCAAAATTTCATATAACACTCTTAAAATTTCTGAGCATGAAAGGATGAATGACATCATAATATTTTATGATAGAAGCACATTAAGATGTTGTATCATTAATATGTTACAGTAATAAAATATCAGTTTTTCTATAATTGTGACTGCGTAATTGTGTGCTCTATCCCTAAGAACTTGTGCATGTATCAGAACACACTGGCCCATTTATAGAACTGGCCCATTTAATCTATGCTGTGAAATTTATGTGTGTCTTATTCATAGTATTCCCTTATTATCCTTTTGATATCAACACAGTCTATAGTGATAGACTTTCTTAATATTGGTAATTAGTGTCTTTTCTTTTTCCCTTTATCAGTAGTGCTAGATGTATTAGAGTTCTCTAGAGAAACAGAACCAACAGGATGTATAAATATATAGGAAGACGTTTTATTTAAGGAGTTGATTCACACAATTGTGGGAGCAGGCAAGTCCAAAATTTGTAGGGAAGACCAGAAGTCTGGAAACCCAGGTAAGTGCTGATATTGCAGTCTGAAGTCAGTCTGGAGGTGGAATTTCTTCTTCCTGGGGAACCTCAGTCTTTTTTTTAAGACCTTCAACTGATTGGATGAGGCCCACCCACATTATGAAAATTAATCTGCTTTACTCAAAGTTCCCTGCTTTAAATGTTAATCACATCTAAAAAATACCTTCAGAGCAATAACTGGAGAGATGTTTGGCCAAAACCTAGGCATAAGGGCTTAGCCAAGTTGACATACAAAATTAACTATCGCATTAAAGTTTTGTCAACTTCCTTGATCTTTTTAAATAATCGGTTTTGTTTCACTAGTTTGATTTTTATTTGTTTGATTTACCCTGTTAATTTCCATTTCATTGATTTCTACATGTATTTTTATTATTTGATTCTTTCTCCTTGCTTTGGGCATATTTTGCTTTTATTTTTCTACTTTCTTGAGATGGGAGCTGAGATTATTGACTTGAGATTTTTTTTTCTAATCCAAGCACTTTAGTGTTATAAATTTTCCTCACAACACTGCTTTAATCAAGTGTCCAAAAAAACTGGTATATTGTATTTTCATTGTCATTCAGATCAATGTATTTTTTATTTCCCTTTAGACTTCCTCTTTGTCCCACAGATTACTTAGAAGTGTATTGTTTACTTCTCAAGTATTTGGAGATTTTCTTCTGTTTCTATTTTTTATTTCTATTTTTATCCCACTGTGGTTAGAGAAAAAGCTTTGTATAATTCAATCCTTTTAAATTTGTTGAGGTATATTTTATGAATCAGTATAGGATCTATGTTGGTTTATTTTCCATGAGTACACGAAAAGAGTGTGTATTCTGCTGTTTTGGGGTGCAGTGTTCTATAAATGTTGATTAGATCATCCATTTAGTTATTTGTACTTTTTATTACTTTGCTGAAACTTTTTATATTCTAGTTGATTTCAAGTATATTCCTAATGTTTGATGAAGCATTTTTATAATGGCTGCTTTAAAATCCTTGTCAGATAATCCTAATGTTTGTTTCATCTCAGTGTAGACATCTATTGTTTTTTCTCACTCATTTGAGACTGAGTGATTTTCTTATTGAAATCTGGACATTTGGGGTATGTTATGAATGTCTGGATCTGATTTAAATATTTGTTTTAGCAGGCCTCCTCTGACAACAGTCTGGTGGAAATAATACCAGTGGATTATTACCAAGTGGGTAAGGAATCCAGGTTCCCCTCTCAGCCTTCATGGATGCTTGGAAGGGGGAGGGGCTGATAATTACTACTGGGTAGGAATGAGTTCTGGCTCCCCAGGTGGTTTCCACTGATGCCATGGTGGTGGTGGTGGGGTGACCTCATGACTTCTGGGGAGTGGTGAATGTCCTGACTATCTAGTAGGCATCATCTAACACTACACCAGTGAGGCAGGAGCCTTGTTACCTTCAGTTAGGTGTGGAATTCAAGTACAGGAGCCCTATGTGGTCTCCACTGGCACCACACCCCAGGCTCTTTTGGAGTTTTGGAGTTAAAGGGAAAGATCTAGTCCTGAACTAAAGATTTCTTCATATTCTTGTATAATTCCCAATCATAAGCAAAAGACAGTTGAAAATTCTATCCTTTTGCTCTGCTGTTCATTCCCTTCCCCCACCACCCCTTTAACTCATTCTCTTAAGGCCCATTGCTCTTAACAGAGCTTTACAAATGTGGCCATATGACTAACTGTGGAGTGAAAAAGCTACATATCTTGTAAAGGAATTGTAGGTAATAGCTGGCATATGGAGAAAATACTTTGAAAGGCAGAGTCTTCCTTGATCCTCTGACATCCTTCCTGTGGAGAGTAAAGAATTCTAGTAGTGAAACAATTCCACTTAGATATAATTCATGAATGACACTGGACTCACTGTGTATTGTTGAATTAAAATATCTTTCGCTTTTTTAAAACTGAAAACTTCTATTTCTAGAGTTAATTACATTACGAGTTTACCATCTAACTAAAAAATAAGTAGATTTTAGAGTGGTACAATAAAACAAGAGACATTGAATCAATGAGAGGCAGATAATACAAAGAAACAGACAAAGGTAAAATGAGTAAGGCAGAAGTCAAAGAAGGGGATCAGAGAGCTGAGAAATGTAAATGTGAACTTGAGAAGTGAAAGTGTCATGAGGAAAAAAGGAACATCTCTGATTTCACTAGGAATGAAATGTGAAGGCCTTGTTTTTGTTGTTTTGTTTGCACCACAGAAACACGTCATCTTTGGTCTATATGAGATTCCCCTCTCATCTCACTATTTTCTTCTTCATTATCGAACCTCACTCCCATTCTACACACATTCTATATTTATTTACTATAGGTACTTCGTAATATATGCCTTATTGAATAACATAATGCTGGTTTGTCTGTGTATGTGCTTTAATTTCATATGTGGTATCAGGCTATAAATGTTGTTTTTCTTATGTTTTTTCAGCCCACACTATATGATCTATTCATTTTGCTGTATGTATATCTAGTTCATTGATTGTAGTTCTATCATGATATCACATTGTTTGTACCTACCTTGTTTTAATTTATCCATTCCCATAGTGACAGACATCAATTTTGCTTCTGTATCCTTGGTACCACACAAAAATGTAGCAATTAGCTAAGCAAAAATTTCCCTCAGGTAAATACCCACTAGTGGAATCTTTGGATAATAGATTGTATGCATAATTAATTTAATAACAACTTGTAAAATATATCTCATGAAGAGTAATACCAGTTTACATTGTCATATTCAGTGCATAAGAAATTGTCTTTCCTCATATCATGGCCAGTATTGGTACTGACTTTCTTTCAATAATCAAATGCATGTAAATATCTAATTATTGTGTTAATTTACATTTATCTAATTAGTTATGCAATTAATCATCTTTTCATATATTTGTGAGCCATTTGATTTCTCTTCCTTCTTCTTTGACAGTTTTTATATTCAGTTTCTTGGTTTTTTTCTTATTGATTTGCATGAGTCATATTTTAGATATTAAATCTTTGTCAGTTTTAGAACAATACCAGCCTGTTACTCAAATTCTCAATGCTGCCCTTTTTTGAATAAAAGTCCTTAATTTTGATGTGTTCAATTATTCATTTTTGCTTTATGGAATATCTTTTGATTTAAGTTCTAATTTTTATAGTTTTACTTTTCATTTACCTGAAGTATGCCTTCTTATATGGTAAACAAATTTATTTTTCCTGTATAGTAAGTTAGCTGTCCTCAAGTCATCATAACCACTGCTTCAAATAAATATTTTAATGGCACAGTGAAATATAAAAATAAACATTTATGGAATGTTTTAGAAGCAAAAAGGAAACTAACATATCAGGATGACTG
This sequence comes from Orcinus orca, assembly GCF_937001465.1. Taxonomy (NCBI): domain Eukaryota; kingdom Metazoa; phylum Chordata; class Mammalia; order Artiodactyla; family Delphinidae; genus Orcinus; species Orcinus orca. Next base: position 146,145,332 of record NC_064561.1, read on the forward strand.
TAGCAAGTAAAAAAGGAAATGTAGTTTCTAAACTTCTAGATTATTAGGTAGATAATTTTTTTCCTAAGGAGCAAATACTTATCCCTTTCCTACTTTATATCATTCCAGAAAATATCATCATATCTTAGTTTGAAATGACGAAAATAGGTTTAAAAAACAAAAGTTATTTTAAATGATAAAAGTGATAAAAATATAAATGACAAAATGTAAGGTAAAGAGCAAATTTGGATAACTCAAGTAAAATGTTTTTTAAAAAAAACCCTCTATTATCTGTATGTATTGCATTTAAGAGATCAATTTAGGACTTTATTTACTGAGATAATTACTTTGGTTCTTCATTTTATTTTACTTACATAGATCCAGACTACAGGGAAGAGACTTTTATATATCTACTTGGGTAAACTTTCTAATACCTTAAACTCATTAACTGAAGCTTAACATTTTACATCTAGCTCAATTCCCCAGACACATTTTAGCCTTGCTAATGGAGTTATTTACCTACATAGGCCAAGCTCAAAGTCAGGAAGTTTATAAAACTCAGAAACTTTAAATAATATGATCTTACTATATACATTTTTGGCAGGAAACTGAGGTAATTCTATATATAATCAGGTTTAAAAAAAGAAAGATTTTATCTGAAATATACAGTAATGAGGAAAAAGTATTTTACTTCAGTTATCTGAATAATTGCTTCCATTTTCCTCCTCACTTTGCTAGTTTAGACTTGTCCTAACACAACAGAATAAATTTATGATAATAGAATTTTGAGAAAAAAAGCAGGATTTCAAGATTTAAAGTGTCATTAATTGAAATACTGTAATCCCCAAAGAACTAATCTTTTCAGAGACTGCATTTTTTTCTTTCATGACATAAGTATAACAAATTTACAAATTTATTTCACTGCTTGAGGTAGGAGGAACTCTTTCCTAAATTTCAAAGTAAGCTCATTTTAGTGCTTAGTAAAGCCAAGCAGAGTGTTGTCAATTAATAAACATGTTTCCATCATGGGACATAGTGGAGAAGCCATAATATAAAATTTACCCTAGGCTCAAATAATTCACTTGCCTGACTTTGGGGTTCACTAGGTGATTGATAATGATTTAACTGTACTGAGTGGTCCTGGCTTAAAACTGTCTTTTGCTGTTGTGTTACATTAATAGCTTTATAGTGAAGAAATTGAATTATTTCAACTTACAAACTAGTGTTGTGAAGCTATCCTAATAATATTCACTAAATGACAAATAAATAAAAACATATTAATAAGGGGAGAAAGAGGAAAAGAAAAGGTTTCATTGCCCTCAAAAGAATTTGCAATCTAATGGTGGTCAGACATGGAAATAATAGAAGGGAACAAATAAAGGTGACAGAAAAGGTCATTGCTAAAATTGTGTGTGGAATTAGTCAACTGGGGAGCTGTAAATTAAAACATTTGAGTTGCAGTGTGACTAATAAATGCTCCCACAGCTGGGCTATGGGTGATAGAGAGTCTAACCTTGGTTAGGCCAGGAAAGCATGGAAGTCCACTAAAAAGGCCATTTTTAAATTTTGTTCCATCAACAAAGTCCATGGTTGAGTGCCCTTATGCTTCTGAAAACAAAAAAATTTAATGTATAAATTATCTGTGCCAGGGGAAAATGGTCTACCTAGCCCTGGTATTTCCAGGAGGAGGAAAACTCAACAGAGCTTAGAAATTTAAGACCTTAAGAAATGTGTACTACACAAGAAGGAGTTATTTATAATTGACTCCAAGAAGAGAAAGTTGGATAGGAGCTTGCTCATTTAATTCCTGGTGACATGGTGAGCCTCACACATGAACTGTGATTTCACTTGCAATCTCTCTAGGTTTTAAGTACTGTCTCTCATTACCAATGGAAAACATATTCTCACAATTGAGTAACCTCTTTGAGTTATAGGTGAGGAAGTATTTATCAAGATAGAAAATTTCCACACTGGGAACTACTAAAATGCAGTTTTCATGAAGGGACACATTTTAGACACCATTTTAATGATTCTAAATCTAAACAGGTTGCAGTCCCATCCCATGCCTTCAAAGATTGTTCATTTAAACAAGATTGAGTGTATTGAAGCCACCTTGTTAAGTTCAAAAATGTATGCATAGGGACTTTCCTGGTGGCACAGTGGTTAAGAATCTACCTGCCAATGCAGGGTACATGGGTTCAATCCCTGGTCTGGGAAGATCCCACTTGCCGTGGAGCAACTAAGCCCATGGGCTACAACTACTGAGCCTGCACTCTAGAGCCCACGAGCCACAACTACTGAGCCCACATGCTGCAACTACTGAAGCTCATGCACCTAGAGCCCGTTCTCCACCACAAGAGAAGCCAGAGCAATAAGAAGCCCTTGCACTGCAGCAAAGAGGAGCCCCTGCTCACCGCAACCAGAGAAAGCCCGCATGCAGCAAAAAAGACTCAACACAGCCAAAATAAATAAATAAATAAATAAATAAATAAAATTTTTTTTAAAATGTGTGCATAGGGAAGGAAATAGATCCAGTAACTATGGATTAAGGCAAATGTAAGTGGAAACTTGCTAGGAAATCTTGATCATAATGCTATACATCATACATGAGTATATGTTCATTACATCTTTTAGATGTCATTTTGAATGATGCCACCAAATGTTTATGACAGGGCTTTTTGACATTCCAAAACCATAGTATTTCTGCCATCTTGACATTCTTCAGAACACTTCCTCTACTACACAGTAGAAAGTATTTACTGTTTTCTAAAGTCACGTAAAACAATGTTCTGGGCCCCAAAATGGACTTCTGCTATTATTCTTCAGTAACAAACCACCCAACCCCAAGGCAAATCATTTTCTGAAAGCAAAATATGCAAACTGGCAGCCCACAGTTCCCATGTGGTCACACTCATCAGCAAGCCCAGATGCAACCATCTGCTGAGCTGAGTCAGAGCTAAACTCCTTTAGATACAATACCTGCTCACTGGCTTTTCACCTTCCCTCTTGTTTTGGGTGGAATTGTGTCCCCCCAAAAAGATATGCTCAAGCCCTAACCACTAGTACCTGTGAATGTGACCTTATTTGAAAATATGGTATTTGCAGATGTAAGCAAATTAAAATGGGGTCATACTGGATTAGTATGGACCCCGAATTCCATGACTTTGAGTCAATGAAGTGTCCTTGTTAGGAGAAAGAGATTTGAAGATATAGACACACAAAGGGAAGAAGGCCATGTGATGATGGAGACAGAGATTGCAGAGACGCAGCTGCAAGTCAAGAGCACCAAGGCTTGCTGGCAATCACCAGAAGCTAAGAAGAGGCAAGGAGTGATTCTGCCCTAGAGACTTCAAAGAGAGCATGACCTGAAATGGGGAGAGGAACAAATATTTTCAATCAAGTGGGAAGGAACCTGAGTCAAGGCTAGATTCCCATTTTTGCAAGGTTTAGTTGACATTTGATTCTTCCTTGGACCCAGTATGTCCTTCAAGTCCACAACCCATGGTGAGGTCTGCATGCCAGTCTTTGTCTTCTGAGCACTGAAAGGCTTTAAAAAATCTCTGCTCTGGGCTTCCCTGGTGGCGCAGTGGTTGAGAGTCCGCCTACCGATGCAGGGGACACGGGTTCGTGCCCCGGTCCAGGAAGATCCCACATGCCGCAGAGCGGCTAGGCCCATAAGCCATGGCCGCTGAGCCTGCGCGTCCGGAGCCTGTGCTCCGCAGCGGGAGAGGCCACAACACTGAGAGGCCGGCGTACCACAAAAAAACAAACAAAAAAAAACTCTGCTCTATGTTTCAGAGATTTGGGGATTATTTTTTTTGTCTCTTGTCCTGTGAAGTTTCAGAATTCAACAAACTTCTTGAGAAAGGAACCAGCCACATACTTAAGACCTGTAAAATTTCTTTTTTTTTTCATCATCATCCTCACAAGAGTGACTAAAGCTGTCTTCTCTGTCCCCAGAAAGATTTTCTGTCCCTCGAAGTGTCTCTATGTCTAAATAAAGCTTGAATTCTTAATCTCTTGCCTGTGCTTCACAGAAGCAAATACCCCAGGGGAAAATTAGTTGTAAATTGTCAGCTCACTTCTGATGTCTCCCCTCCCTGGAATATTATCCCCCTAATCCTTGTTGCTTTAGCAACTCTCTTATGACTTTTAACATCTTATTTTTGTATTTGAGCCAGTGTTTCTAGTTGTTCTTAGAGTTACTGTTCATCTGAAACAAACTACTTCAGCCTATCCAGTACTTTCTTGTCCTGTAATTTTGCTTATCAACTTATAGAGACAACTACAGATTTTTATCTTCAGTTCTGAAGGTCTTTTAGATATTTTAATAACTTCACTCATTCATTCATTAATTCATTTCTCAAATATGTTTTGAATTGTATATTATGTATCTGGGATAGTGTTAGACACTAAGAATGTACTTATATTTTCAGTTTTCAAACTAATCACGTTCAGACTGGTGCTGAACTTTCTTGCCAATGAAACCACCTGAATTTCCCATTTTTATCAGTATTTTCAATGACAAATATGCTTTTCTCCTTTATTACAAAATTTGAAACTTGGGCCAATAATTATTTGTTCAGTTCACTCTATGAGCCTGGCACTTTGCTCCTCACTTATGATTCAGAAAAAATTAGCCTCTGTTCTCTTAACAGAAACATTGATTATTTTGAGTTGTATTTTAATAACCATTAAGTTTGACCTGGACTTTTTAGATTCAAATTGTTTCAACACAGGACAGCTAGGCAATGTCCTTGATATTTTTCTGACCTGGCTTCTGCTAAAATCTCAGTCAGTTCTACTCCTTGTGAAGACATCTGACATTCCTGCTAAATTTCTTACCCCACTGGCCTCAACCATGCCAAACACTCAGAAATCTGTCCCCTACCTGTGTAGAGACGCTCAAAATTAGATTCCTTCACCTGTCCTGGTTTCTCATACTTCATTACTTTCTTTCATTCTTTAGATATCTTTTTTTCAGTTCACTATTTCTGCCCTGAAGTCATTTCTGTGTCTACCTATTTGAACCATGTTTCTTATGAGAGATATTTTGGGTCTTTTATGAGTATTTCCAAAGCCCATAACTTATATATAGAAATTTTCTCTACTACAAAAAAAGGTGCAAACATTAAAATAAACATGTGATTGGGGAAGGACTATGTTCACATATCCTACTTCTAGCATAAATACCAGGGTCCTAAAACAGATATCTTCAATTTAATGATCATTTAAAATTTATTAGTTATTTTAACTTGACTTAGAAAGAATTTATACTTATCTGTTAGAGAATCATTAGCATGCTTTTCTCTGCTTCTGTTTGTCCTTTGAATATAGATTTGATTTTTAGAAATATACCAGGAGAATTTGGAGTATGCAGATTGAGGAAATTCAACTTCTTTATCTTTTCATATGCATGTATGAGTCTAGTAAAATCACTGAGTCATTACTAAATGTCAGAGAATGTACTAGGCAAGATGAAAATGGTACATTCCTGTCTTCCAGGTGCTCACTATATATTTGAAGAAAAATTCACTTAAATCATGTGTTTGCAAAGACAGTGACATGGGTGACTTGGGAAACATGTAGGACAAGAACTGAACAGCCTGTAGGGATGGCACAGGAAGACCTCAGAATGGGGTCTTAGACTAGGAGATTGTGTAAGCCAAGTCTGGTGGATTAGTCAGGGCTCTCCAGAGAAACAGAACTAGCAGGATAGACAGATAATAGATAGATGATAGACAGATAGGTAGATCTTACAATAAAGAAATTTATTAAAAGGAATTGGTCACATGATTATGGAAGCTGAGAAGTCCCAAGATCTACAGGCAGCAAGCTGAAAAGGCAAATGTTCTGATGGTATAGTTCCAGTCTGAGTCCAAAAGTCTGTGAAACCAGAATGCTAATAATGTAAATTTCAGTCCAAGTCCAAGTCTGAAGGTAAGAGAAGACCCATGTCCAAGCTCAGATTATCCAAGTCACATCCTATCTCTTATCTAGGTCCAGCTCTATATATTGGATGAAAAGGGTGTTGTGTAGTATTTGTTGATTACTATACAGATAGTGGAGAAAATGTATAAATATAAAACAGCTATTTTCCTTAATGAGTTATATTTTAATTGGAAACATAAGATTATAAACTTCAAAAAATATATAAGAGGACTTAAATAACAAGTATGTTTAATAAAAGATGAGATGTAAACGTAGAGGAAATAATAGATGATTACATGAAGTAGACAAATAGTTATCACAGCTAGGCAGCTTCCTGCTAAGGTGGTCAGAGAAAGAGTAGTTTTTGAAAGTGTAAGAGGGGAATTGGTTCTTGAGGAAATAAGTAGAGGTGCAATTTGCCAACAATCGGATGGGCTGTATAAATATAATGTGTTTTGAAGGCTCATGGTATCTTCTGGACTCTGGGGAACCAACAAGTTTAGTTGTAGTGACAGATGGCTAGAGATGTTAGAAAGCTGAAATGAGTTTTTAAGAACCAAGCTGAGAATGTCATTAATATTACTAAATATTTATCAGCAATGCAGGGGTGTGATCTCTAGAAGATTCTATCTCCTGGTAACTGGAATACATATATGGAAAATTTGTAAGTGAGGAGGAAGCTGGACTAGAGCAAGAATCTGCAAACTACTGCCAATGGCCAGATCCAGCTCGTGGCTGGTTTTCGTAAATAAAGTTTTATTGGAACCCTGCCACATTCATTCACTAATGTACTGCCTTGGCTGCTTTCATGCTGCAATGGCAGAGTTAAACACAACAGAGACCATATGGCCCACAAAACCTAAAATATTTACTTTCTGGACCTCTAAAGAAAAATTTCCAAGGCCTGAACTAAAGAGAAGAAAGCCAGTTTGAATATAAATTGTTGAATAGGTAGATGTATGAATGAATGAACATATAAAAGATATGACAAGAAATAACGTAAGTGCATAGCTACTGAGGAACACTGAATATAAGTCCAATTAAACTGAGGTTTTTAGATAAGAAACTAAAACCAGCAAAATTAGGTCATCTATTTATTAAGCATTGCCCAGCACAGTCCTGGGTCCTTGTGAAAATATATATAATAAATGCAACACATGGCTCTTGCCTTGGAGAAACTTCTTTTCAAAGAAGAAACACGTGGGCTTCCCGGGTGGCGCAGTGGTTGAGAGTCCGCCTGCCGATGCAGGGGACACGGGTTCGTGCCCCAGTCCGGGAAGATCCCACATGACGCGGAGCGGCTGGGCCTTTGAGCCATGGCCGCAGAGCCTGTGCTGCGCAACGGGAGAGACCACAACAGTGAGAGGCCCGCGTACTGCAAAAAAAAAAAAAAAGACACGTTTTGCTTTAATGAAAGAGAACAGTATATAACAAAATATAATAAAGTTCTCCATATTTGGTACCATTAAGTGCTGTTGAACTTCTGAAAAATTATGCAATTCAGACTCTGGTCATTGAAAGAAAACAAAAATAGGAGGTCAGGAAAACTAATTGATTGAAAATATTTCAGCCTCTGTTCCAACATGGATATCATGTGCAGCATAACTTAAAATGTTTGCCTGGATCTATCAGTATAATGTGAACTGATTTTAAGCAGAGTAACAAAGTCTAAATAACTTGAGAAAACTGCTCCACGTGGGATATTTTGTTTCTTAAGTTCATATCATCAACATTTCTTAGTCTTTTATATGTTTTTCTGGCAGGTCCACAGAGGAACATGGCTTCTAGATACAGTAGTTTGCAAGCCTAGATTGTTTAGTGCTTTGTTTAATCCTTCTTTGAAAAAAGTCCAATTTCTTCCTGCTCTGATTTTCTGTTTAATCATTGTGAGTAATGGGTAAAATTATGAACTTCATTCAGAAAGTCCCACAAATTTTCAAATTTTCTAATTCTCCTAAAGTGAATGTTTTTTAACATCTTTATTGGCGTATAATTGCTTTACAATGTTGTATTAGTTTTTGCTGTATAACAAAGTCAATCAGCTATATGTATACATATATCCCCATATCCCCTCCCTCTTCTGTCTCTCTCCCACCCTCCCTATCCTACCCCTCTAGGTGGTCACAAAGCACTGAGCTGATCTCCCCGTGCGATGCAGCTGCTTCCCACTAGCTAGCTATTTTACATTTGGTAGTGTATCTATGTCAATGCCACTCTCTCACTTCACCCCAGCTTACACTTCCCCCTCCCCATGTCCTCAAGTCCATTCTCTACATCTGCCTCTTTATTCCTGCACTTCCCCTAGGTTCATCAGAACCTTTTTTTTTAGATTCCATACACATGTCTTAGCATACAGTATTTGTTTTTCTCTTTCTGACTTACTTCACTCTGTATGACAGACTCTGGGTCCATCTACCTCACTACGAATAACTCAATTTCGCTTCTTTTTATGACTGAGTAATATTCCACTGTATATATGTGCCACATCTTCTTTATCCATTCATCTGTCAGTGGACACAGGTTGTGCTTCCATGTTTTGGCTATTGTAAATAGTGCTGCAATGAACATTGTGGTACATGACTCTTTTTATAGTTTTCTCAGGGTATATGCCCAGTAGTGGGATTGCTGGGTCATATGGTACTTCTATTTTTAATTTTTTAAGGAAACTCCATACTGTTCTCCATAGTGACTGTATCAATTTACATTTCCACCAACAGTACAAGAGGTTTCCCTTTTCTCCACACCCTCTCCAGAATTTATTGTTTGTAGATTTTTTGATGATGGCCATTCTGACTGGTGTGAGGTGATACCTCACTGTAGATTTGATTCGCATTTCTCTAGTGATTAGTGATATTGAGCATCCTTTCATGTGCTTGCTGGCAGTCTGTATATCTTTGCAGAAATGTCTATTTAGGTCTTCTGCCCAATTTTGGATTCGGGTGCTGTTTTTTTGATATCGAGTTGCATGAGCTGCTTGTATATTTTGGAAATTAATCCTTTGTCAGTTGCTTTTTTTGCAAATATTTTCTCCCATTCTGAGGGTTGTCTTTTCATCTTGTTTATGGTTTCCTTTACTGTGCAAAACTTATAAGTTTCATTAGGTTCCATTTGTTTATTTTTGTTTTTATTTCCATTTCTCTAGGAGGTGGGTCAAAAACCATCTTGCTTTGATTTATGTGAAAGAGTGTTCTTTCTATCTTTCCTCTAAGACTTTTATAGGGTCTGGTCTTACATTTAGGTCTTTAATCCCTTCTGAGTTTACCTTTGTTTATGGTGTTAGGAAGTGTTCTAATTTCATTCTTTTACATGTAGCTGTCCAGTTTTCCCAGCACCACTTACTGAAGAGGCTGTCTTTTCTCCATTGTATATTCTTGTCTCCTTTATCAAAGACAAGATGACCATATGTGCGTGAGTTTATCTCTGGGCTTTCTATCCTGTTCCATTGATCTATATTTCTGTTTTTGTGCCAGTACCATACTGTCTTGATTACTGTAGCTTTGTAGTATAATCTGAAGTCAGGGAGCCTGATTCCTCCAGCTCCGTTTTTCTTTCTTAATATTGTTCTGGCTATTTGGGGTCTTTTGTGTTTCCATACAAATTGTGAAATTTTTTGTTCTAGTTCTGTGATAAATGCCATTGGTAGTTTGATAGGGATTGCATTGAAACTGTAGATTGCTTTGGGTAGTAGAGTCATTTTCACAATGTTGATTCTTCCAATCAAAGAACATGGTATGTCTCTCCCTCTGTTTGTATCATATTTACTTTCTTTCATCAGTGTCCTATAGTTTTCTGCATACAGGTCTTTTGTCCCCTTAGATAGGTTTATTCCTCGGTATTTTATTCTTTTTGTTGCAATGGCAAATGGGAGTGTTTCCATAATTTCTCTTTCAGATTTTTCATCATTAGTGTATTGAAATGCAAGAGATTTCTGTGCATTAATTTTGTATCCTTATACTTTACCAAATTCATTGATTAGCTCTAGTAGTTTTCTGGTAGAATAAGATTCTCTATGTATAGTATCATGTCATCCACAAACAATGACAGCTTTACTTTTTCTTTTCTGATTTGGATTCCTTTTGTTTCTTTTTTTCTCTGATTGCTGTGGCTAGAACTTCTAAAACTATGTTGAATAATAGTGGTGAGAGTGGGCAGCATTGTCTTGTTCCTGATCTTAGTGGAAATGGTTTCAGTTTTTCACCATTGAGAACGATGTTGGTTGTGGGTTTGTCACATATGGCCTTTATTATGTTCAAGTAAGTTCCCTCTATGCCTACTTTCTGGAGAGTTTTTATCACAAATGGGTGTTGAATTTTTTCGAAAGCATTTTCTGCATCTATTGAGATTATCATATGGTTTTTATCCTTCAGGGTGTTAATATGGTGTATCACATTGATTTGCATTTATTGAAGAATCCTTGCATTGCTGGGATAAACCCCACTTGACCATGGTGCATGATCCTTTTAATGTGCTGTTGGATTCTGTTTGTTAGTATTTTGTTGAGGATTTTTGCATCTATGTTCATCAGTGATATTGGCCTGTAGTTTTCATTTTATGTGACAGCTTTTCTGGTTTTGGTATCAGGGTGATGGTGGCCTCATAGAATGAATTTGGCAGTGTTCCTCCCTCTGCTATATTTTGGAAGAGTTTCAGAGGGTTAGCTGTTAGCTCTTCTCTAAATGTTTGACAGAATTCACCCGTGAAGCCTAGTCCTGGGCTTTTGTTTGTTGGAAGATTTTTAATCACAGTTTCTATTTCAGTGTTTGTGATTGGTCTGTTTATATTTTCTATTTCTTCCTGGTTCAGTCTTAGAAGGTTGTGCTTTTCTAAGAATTGGTCCATTTCTTCCAGGTTGCCCATTTTATTGGCATATAGTTTCTTGTCGTAATCCCTCATAATTCTTTGTATTTCTGCAGTGTCAGTTATTACTTCTCCTTTTTCATTTCTAATTCTACTGATTTGAGTCTTCTCCCTTTCTTTCTTGATGAGTCTGGCTAGTGGTTTATCGCTTTTGTTTATCTTTTCAAAGAATCAGCTTTTAGTTTTATTGATCTTTGCTATTGTTTTCTTCATTTCTTTTTCATTTATTTCTGATCTGATCTTTATGATTTCTTTCCTTCTGCTAACTTTGGGTGTTTTTTGCTCTTCTTTCTCTAATTGTTTGGGTGTAAGGTTAGGTTGTTTTTGAGTTTTTTCTTGTTTCTTGAGGTAGGATTGTATTGCTATAAACTTCCCTCTTAGAACTGCTTTTGCTACATCCCATAGATTTTGGGTCATCATGTTTTCATTGTCATTTGTTTCCAGGTATTTTCTTATTTCTTCTTTGATTTATTCAGTGATCTTTTGGTTATTTAGTAGTGTACCTCCATGTGTTTGTATTTTTTACAGATTTTTTTCCTGTAATTGATATCTAGTCTCATAGCGTTGTGGTCAGAAAAGATACTTAATACGATTTCAATTTTCTTAAATTTATCAAGGCTTGATTTGTGACCCAGGATGTGATCTATCCTGGAGAATGTTCCATGAACACTTGAGAAGAAAGTGTATTCTGTTGTTTTTGGATGGAATGTCTTATAAATTTCAATTAAGTCCATCTTGTTTAAAGTGTCATTTAAAGCTTGTGTTTCCTTATTTATTTTCATTTTGGATAATGTCTATTGGTGAATGTGCGTTGTTAAAGTCCACTACTATTATTTTGTTACTGTTGATTTCCCCTTTTATGGTTGTTAGCATTTGACTTATGAATTGACATGCTCCAATATTGGGTGCATAAATATTTACAATTGTTATATCTTCTTCTTGGATTGATTCCTTGATCATTATGTAGTGTCCTTCTTTTGACTCTTGTAATAGTCTTTATCTTAAAGTCTATTTTGTCTGATATGGGAATTGCTACTCCAGCTTTCTTTTGATTTCCATTTGCATGGAATATCTTTTTCCATCCCCTCACTTTCAGTCTGTATGTGTCCCTCAGTCTGAAATGGGTCTCTTGTAGACAGCATATACACATGTCTTGTTTTTTATCCATTCAGCCAATCTATGTGTTTTGTTTGGAGCATTTAATCCATTTCCATTTTAGGTAATTATCGATATGTATGTTCCTATCACCATTTTCTTAATTGTTTCAGGTTTGTTTTTGTAGGTCTTTTCCTTCTCTTGTGTTTCCTGCCTAGAGAAATTCCTTTAGCATTTGTTGTAAAGTTGGTTTGGTGGTGCTGAATTCTCTTAACTTTTGCTTGTCTGTAAAGGTTTTAATTTCTCTGTCGAATCTGAATCGGATCCTTGCTGGGTAGAGTAATCTTGGTTGTATGTTTTTCCCTTTCATCACTTTAAATACGTCCTGCCACTCCCTTCTGGCTTACAGAGTTTCTGCTGAAAGATCAGCTGTTAACCTTATGGGGATTCCCTTGTATGTTATTTGTTGTTTTTCCCTTGCTACTTTTAATATTTTTTCTTTGTATTTAATTTTTGATAGTTTGATTAACATGTGTCTTGGCATGTTTCTCCTTAGATTTATCCGGTATGGGACTCTCTGTGCTTCCTGGACTTATTGACTATTTCCTTTCCCATTTTAGGGAAGTTTTCAACTGTAATCTCTTCAAATATTTTCTCAGTCCCTTTCTTTTTCTCTTCTTCTGGAACCCCTATAATTCGAATGATGGTGCACTTAATGTTGTCCTAGAAGTCTCTGAGACTGTCCTCAATTCTTTTCATTCTTTTTTCTTTAGTCTGCTCTGTAGTAGTTATTTCCACTATTTTATCTTCCATGTCACTTCCTGTTCTGCCTCAGTTATTCTGCTATTGATCCCTTCTAGAGAATTTTTAATTTCATTTATTGTGTTGTTCATCATTGTTTGCTCTTTAGTTCTTCTAGGTCTTTGTTAAACATTTGTTGTAATTTCTCCATTCTGTTTCCAAGATTTTGGATCACCTTTACTATCATTACTCTGAATTCTTTTTCAGATAGACTGCCTATTTCCTCTTCATTTGTTTGGTCTGGTGAGTTTTTACCTTGCTCCTTCATCTGCTGCATATTTCTCTGTCTTCCCATTGTGCTTAACTTACTGTGTTTGGGGTCTCCTTTTCACAGGCTGCAAGTTCGTAGTTCCCATTGTTTTTGGTGTCTGTTCCCAGTGGCTAAGTTTTGTTCAGTGGGTTGTGTAGGCTTCCTGGTGAAGGGGACTTGTGCCTGTGTTTTGGTTGGCAGGGCTGTATCTTGTCTTTCTGGTGGTCAGGGCTGCATCTGGTGGTGTGTTTTGGGGTGTCTGTGAACTTAGTATGATTTTAGGCAGCCTCTCTGCTAATGGGTGGGGTTGTGTTCCTGTCTTGCTAGTTGCTTGGCATGGGGCTTGCAGCAGTGGAGCTCTCTGGCCATTGGGTGGAGCTTGGTCTTAGCACTGAGACAGAGATCTCTGGGAGAGGTCTTGCTGATTGATATTATGTGGGTTCAGGAGGTCTCTGGTGGTTCATTGTCCTGAACTTGGTTCTCCCACCTCAGAGGCTCAGGCCTAATACCAGGCCAGAGCACAAAGACCCTGTCAGCCACACAGTCAGAAGAAAAGGGAGAAAAAAGAAAGAAAATAAAAAGAAAAAAAGAAATATTAAAAAATGAAATAATTAAAATTTAAAAATAAAAATAATTATTAAATTAAAAAGTAATTAAAGAGAAGAGAGCAACCAAACCAATTAAGTCCACCAGTGATAAGCATTAAAAACTATACTAAGATAAACATAAAAATCAGAAACAAGTTAGTCACAGAGAGCAAACCCCAAGTCTACACTTACTCCCAAATTCCACTGCCTCAGTTTTGTGTTGATTCATCATCTATTCAGGTCTTGCACAGTTGCAGGATACCTCCCACTGATTGTGGGCATTTAATCCATTGCTCCTGATGCTGTAAGGAGAAATTTCCCTTTCTCTTCTTTGTTTGCACAACGCCTGGGGTTCAGCTTTGGTTTTGGCCCCACCTTTGCATGTACGTTGCCCTCAGGCTTCGGTTCCCACCCAAACAGGATGGGGTTAAAGAGCGGCTGATTAGGGGGCTCTGGCTCACTCATGCCTCGGGGAGGGAGAGGTATGGTAGTTATAATTGGAATGCAGGGCAAGCCTGCAGCGGCAGAGGCCGTCGTGACTTTGCAACAGTCTGAGGCATGCCGTGTGTTCTCCTGGGGAAGTTGTCCCTGGATCGTGGGACCCTGGCAGTGGTGGCTGCACAGGCTCCCAGGAGTTTGGAGAGTGACCTGCACTTTAACACAGGATTCTTGGTGGCTGCAGCAGCAGCGTTAGCATTTCATGCCTGTCTCTAGTGTCTGAGCTGATAGCCATGGCTCGAGCCTATCTCTGGAGCTCGTTTAGGCTGTGCTCTGCTTTCCATGGCAGACAGGGAAGGAATCCCCTCTCCTCGCACACCCCAAAACAATGGTCCCATGTCTCTTGGCAGGTCCAGAGTTTTCTTGGACTCCCTCCCATCTAGCTGTGGCACACTAGTCCCCTTCAGGCTGTGTTCACCCAGCCAATCCCAGTCCTCTCCCTGGGATCTCCAAAGCCCAAGCCTCAGCTCCCAGCCCCCACCCACCCCAGCAGGTAGCAGGCAAGCCTCTCAGTCTGGTGCGTGCTGGTTGGCACTGATCCTCTGTGTGGGAATCTCTCTGCTTTGTCCTCTGCACCCGTTGCTGCGCTCTCCTCCTTGACTCTGAAGCTTTCCCCCTGATCACCCCCTTTGTCTGCCCATGAAGGGGCTTCCTAGTGTGTGGAAACTTTTCCTCCTTCACAGCTCCCTCCCAGAGGTGCAAGTCCCGTCCCTATTCTTTTGTCTTTGTTTTTTCTTTTCTCTTTTGCCCTACATAGGTATGTGGGGAGTTTTTTGCCTTTTGGGAAGTCTGAGGTCTTCTGCCAGCATTCAGTAGGTGTTCTGTAGTTGTTCCACATGTAGATGTATTTTTGATGTATTTGCTGGGGGGGAAGTTGATCTCCACATCTTACTCCTCCACCATCATGAAGGTCCACCAGCTCCTAAAATGAATTTTGCTTTTCTTCCTCTATCTTGTAGTTGGTCACTAAACGGGCTTTATGAATGCATTTTTTAAAATTATAAATGGAGTTCAAGAACTCTATAAAAATTACCTCATAAATGATTATATAATTAACTGGCTTCAAGATTGTGCTATAAATTGCCTTGCTTTACCACGCAGTACATTGCTCAAATCCTTATCTTAAACTGGACTTTTACAATGCAGACTGAGAGTTGCTTGTGTCATTATGTTCATTTGCTTGAACGTTACATCGACATTGGCAAAACCACTAAATATGATGATAAGGAGTGTGAGAACAGGATGATAGGTATTGATTAATCAGTAATTATTATTATTATCATTCAAATAAGTTTTTTGCATTGTTATCCTTTTTATAAATTTATTTATTTTATTTATTAATTTTTGGCCACATTGCGTCTTCATTGCTATGCGTGGGCTTTCTCTAGTTGCAGCAAGCAGGGGCTACTCTTTGTTGCGGTGTGCAGTCTTCTCATTGCAGTGGCTTCTCTTGTTATGAAGCACAGGCTTTAGGTGTGGGGGTTTCAGTAGCTGTGGCACACGGGCTCAGTAGATGTGGTTCATGGGCTCTAGAGCGCAGGTTCAGTAGTTGTGGCATATGGGCTTAGTTGCTCTGCAGCATGTGAGGTCTTCCTGGACCAGGGCTCAAACCCGTGTCCCCTGCATTGGCAGGTGGATTCCAAACCATTGTGCCACCAGGGAAGCCCCTGTTTTATTTATTTATTTATTTATTTTTAACTTTTTTATTGGAGTATAATTGCTTTACAATGGTGTGTTAGTTTCTGCTGTATAACAAAGTGAATCAGCTATACATATATCTCCATATCTCCTCCCTCTTCCATCTCCCTCCCACCCTCCCTATCCCATCCTTCTAGGTGTACACAAAGCACAGAGCTGATTTCCTTGTGTTATGCAGCTGCTTCCCACTAGCTATCTACTTTACATTTGGTAGTGTATATATGTCCATGTCACTCTCTCACTTCATCTCAGCTTCCCCTCCCCCCTCCCCGTGTCCTCAAGTTGATTCTCTACATCTGCATCTTTATTCCTGTCTTGCCCCTAGGTTCCTCAGAACCATTTTTTTTTTTTTAGATTCTATATATATGTGTTAGCATATGGTATTTGTTTTTCTCTTTCTGACTTCCTTCACTCTGTATGACAGATTCTAGGTCCATCCACCTCACCACAAATAACTCAATTTCATTTATTTTTATGGCTGAGTAATATTCCATTGTATATATATGCCACATCTTCTTTATCCATTCATCTGTTGATGGACACTTAGGTTGCTTCCATGTCCTGGCTATTATAAATAAAGCTGCAATGAACAATGTGGTACGTAACTCTTTTTGAATTATGGTTTTCTCAGAGTATATGCCCAGTAGTGGGATTGCTGGGTCATATGCTAGTTCTATTTTTAATGACAGTTTTTTTTTTTTATTGGAGTATAATTGCTTTACAATGTTGTGTTAGTTTCTGCTGTACAACGAAGTGAATCAGCTATATGTATACATATATCCCCTCCCTCTTGGACCTCTCTAACTCCCCTCCCCTCCCATTGAGGTCATCACAGAGCACCGAGCTGAGCTCCCTATGCTATACAGCAGGTCCCCACTAGCTATCTATTTTACACATTATAGTGTATTTATGTCTAATCTCCCAATTCATCCCACAGTGGGGGAAGAGGAGGGTCAAATAAATAAGTTTTTTATGGGAGTTTTACCTCACATTATATGTCATGGATTTAAAAATCAAAATTAAAAAATGATGTATCTTTTAATGATGTGTGTTTTATTATTATAAAAGTAATGAATGCTCATTATAAAGAATTTGGAATTTTTTTTTAATTTGTAAAATAAATATTAGAATATCATGATCCATAACACTACCATTCATAATAACTACTATTGACATTAAGATGAATTCTGTTATGCTATTTTTCTTATTAAACTATATAAATTTAAAACTATATCTAGAAATATATAGAGAAACATAAGCATATTTATTTTACAAAACTTGAATTATACTGTGCATCTAATTATATCTTTGGTAATGTAATTTTTAATAATTGCATGAAACTTTCTAGTTTGAATAAAGCATAATTTAGGATATTCCAATTTTCCCCAACTATCCATAATGTTGCAAGCAAGATATTTTTAGAAAAAAAAATATGAATTTTCCCCGTCACCAACTCTAATATGTTTACCCATGTTTTCTTTTTTTTATTGGGCTTTGTTAAACAGCTTTATTGAGATATAATTTACATAGCAGAAAATTCACCCTTTTAAAGTATACCATTCAGTTATTAGTAGTACAGTCACAGAGTTGTACAATCGTCACTCTAATTTCAGAACATTTTAATCACTTCCCCCAAAATCTCTATACCCATTAGCCAACATACCTCAACACCTTCTCTCCCCAGAATCTGGTAAGCACTAATCTACTTTCTTCCTATGAATTTGACCTCATCAATACAGCTCTAGTGTAGTAACAAGGGATTACTCTGAAAGAACTGCAAGTCTCAAATCCTAATAAAAGGGAGTCTCTAGAAAAACAAAGTCAAGAGACAAAGACAATGAAGCTAGAGAAAATTTTAAACTCTGAAACCATAGGTATAGCAAACAGTAAATACAGTCTAATTCCTAGCCAGATAAACATAAAACCTCATACCAAAGGCTTATCTACCTCAGTTTCTTTTACGCAACTATCATGTCTGGTTTGGAACAACATATTACAAGGCATGCTTAAAGGCAAAATATACAGTCAGAAAATGCAAAACAAACGTCAGAACCAGATTCAGACATGGCAGATACTTTGGAATTATCAGACTGGGAATTTTAAAATAACTATGATTAATATGCAAAGAGAGCTAGTGGAAAAGGTGGACAACATGCAAAAACAGGTGGGTAATGCAAGCAGAAAGTTGAAAACTGAGAAAGAATCAAAAATAAATGATGCAATCATCAGTAAACTGTACATGTCTAAGGAAAAAACCATTGACCTTGAAGATATGTCAATAGATACTTTAATATCCTAGAAGTGTGGGACAACTATAAAAGTCCTAGTATATGCATAATTGGAACACCAGAAGGAGAAGAAAAAGGGAACAGAAATATTTTAAATATTTGAAATAAAAATGGCTGAGAATGTTCCAAAATGAATAACAGGCATGAAAGCACATATCCAGGAAGTTCAGAGAACACCAAGCAGACAAAATACCCAAAATTCTACACCTAGGTATATCATCATATAATATTGAGACTGTAGAAAATCAAAGACAAAGAAAAAATCTTGAAAGAAGCCAAAGGAAGGGATAACCTTACCTATAGAGGAAAAAGAATAAGAATTACATTGGACCTTTTGTCAGAAACCATGCAAGCAAGAAGAGAGTGGATGGAAATATTTAAAGTCTTAAAAGTGTAAAACCCCCCAACCTAGAATTCTACATCCAGAGAAATTATTCTTCAGAAGTGAAGGTGATATAAATGATTGTTTATCAGACAAACAATAACTGAGGAAATCTGTCATCAGTAGACTTGCTTTGAAAGAAATGTTTAAGTTCTTCAGAGAGAAGAAAAATGATGTAGGTAAGAAATTCAGATCTATGTAAAGAAAGGAAGAGTATTACAGAAAGAACAAATGAAGAGAAAATAAAATCTTTGATAGCGCTTATTCTTAATTGATCTAATAAATAAATTTGATTAAAATAATAATAGCAAAAATGTACTGGTTTATTATAACTTATGGATAAGTGAAATGAAGGACAGAAATGTAACAAAGGATGGAAGGAAGGAAATGGGAACACTCTATTGTAAGATAGCTTCACTGCTCATGAAGTGGTATAGTGTTATTTCAAAGTGACTTAAGATTAGTTACAAATGTATATGGAAAACTCAAAAGTAACTAGTGAAAAAAGTCTTAAAAATAAGTACAATTTATATGATAATAGAAGAGAGAAAATGGAATCATACAAAATAATTAAAACCAGAGAAGATGGGAAAAAGAATGAAAGACAAAAAGAAAAACATGGGCAATGAATAGAAAACAATTTGAAATATGGTAGATATTAATTCAACTATATCAATAATCATTTTAAATATGAGTTGTCTAAAGATACCAATTAAAAGATAGAGAATTTCAGAGTAGATAAAAACAAGACCCAGGGGCTTCCCTGGTGGCGCAGTGGTTGAGAGTCTGCCTGCCGATGCAGGGGACATGGGTTCATGCCCTGATCTGGGAGGATCCCACATGCTGCGGAGCGGCTGGGCCCTTGAGCCATGGCCACTGAGCCTGCACATCCAGAGCCTGTGCTCCGCAACGGGAGAGGCCACAACAGTGAGAGGCCCACATACTGCAAAAAAAAAAAAAAAAAAACAAGACCCAACTACATGTTGTCCACAGGAAACTTACTTTAAATATAAAGAAAAAGAAATATTAAAAGTAAAGAGATAGAGAAAGAGAGATCAATGCTAATCAAAAGAAAGTTGGAATAGCTATAATATTTTAGAAAAAGTAGAATTCAGAGAAGGAAAAATTATCAGGGATAAAGAGGTCAATTCCCCAAGAAGACATAACAATCCCTAATGTGTATGCACCTAACAAGAGAACATCAAAGTACATGAGGCAAAAGCTTATAGAATTGAGAAGAGAAATAAACAAAGTCATTAATATAGATGGAGACTTCAAGACCACTCAATCAGTAATTGACAGATCCAGCAGGCAGAAAATCAGTACGGATTTAGTTGAATGGAACAGCACAATCAATCAGCTGGATCTGGTTGACAATTATAGAATATTCCATCGAACAACAGTAGAATACACATTCGTCTCAAGTTCACATGGAACAGTTACTAAGATAGACTATATTCCAGACCATAAAACACACCTTAACAAATTTAAAAGAATAGAAATCATACGATGTATGCTTTCAGACCACAGTGAAATTAAAGTTGAAATCAATAACAGAAAGATAGCTGGAAGATCCCCAAATATTTTGAGGTTAAATAACACACTTCAAAATAATACATGGAGAAATGAAGGCTGAACAGAAATGTTAAAATATTTTTAACTAAATAAAAATGAAATACAACTTATCAAATTTTGTGAGATGGAGTGAAATGAGTGTTCAGAGAAAAATTTATAAAATTGAATTTATATATTAAAAGAATATCTAAAAATGAGAATTGTAGAATCTATCTTAATAAACTAAAAAAGAAGAGCAAATTAAAACCAAGTAAGCAGAAGAAAAGAAATAACAAAAATTAGAGCAAGAATCAATGAAATTGAAGAAAGGAAATCGATTATAGAAAATCAGTGAAACCGAAAGCTAGTTTGTTTTTTTTAAAAGATCAGTAAAACTGATTAAATTGTAGCCAAGCTAACCAAGGAGAAAAGAGAGAAGACAAATGACAAATATCAGAAATGATAGGTCATTACTACTGATCCCAAGGACATTAAAAGGATAATAAAGGAATATTATCAATTACTCCATGGCCATAAATTTGAAACCCTGGATGAAATGGAACAATTCCTTGAGAGACAAAATTTACCAAAATTTGCACAAGGAGAAATAGATAATCTGAATAAGCCTATATCTATTAAGGAAATTGAATCAATAATTAATTATCTTCACAAACAGAAAGCACCAGGCCCAGATTTGTTCACTGGTGAATTCTACCGAATATTTGTGGAATAAGGATACCAATTCCATACAATCTGTTCCAGAAAATAGAAGCAGAGGGGACATTTCCTAAATCATTCTGAGACCCATATTACACGAATACCAAAACCAAGTGAAGTCATTAAAAGAAAGGAAAACTACAGATTCATATGCCTTAAGAATATGGATATAAAAATCTTTAACAAAATTTTAGCAAATTGAATTCAACAATGTGTAAAAGTAATTATACACCATGACCAAGTGGAGTATAGTCCATGTATAACAAACTGATACAATGATCAAAATAACTTAGTGTAATAATCCACATCAACATTCTATGGAAGAAAAATCATGCCATCCTATCAATAGAAGCATAAAAAGCATTTGACATAATTCAACACTCATTCAGGATTTTTTAAAAACTCAGCAAGCTAGGAATAAAGAACTTCTTCAACTTGATAAAGTACATCTATGAAAACCCGACATACAGTTAACATCATACTTAATGATGAAAAACTAGATACTTTGCCCTAAAATTGAGGCAAGGATGTTCCCTCTCACTACTCCTATTTGACATCACACTGAAAGTCCTAGCCAATATAACATGACAAGAAAAGTATACAGACTGGGAAGGAAGAAGTAAAACTTCGTTTGCAGATGCCATGATCATGTATGTAGAAAATCCCGCAGAACTGACAAAAAACTTCTAACTAATAAATATATTAAAGATTGCTACATTTCAGAATACGTATTGGAGGTGACTAGTACACAGCTGGTGCCTTCAATGAGTTTCAAGTCAACTAATAAGAGTTATCAAATTATAGGTGGCAAAGGAATATCCTGAGTATCTTGTTTAAAAAACAGATACTCATGGGCTTCCCCGGTGGTGCAGTGGTTGAGAGTCCGCCTGCCGATGCAGGGGACACGGGTTCGTGCCCCGGTCCAGGAGGATCCCACATGGAGCGGCTGGGCCTGTGAGCCATGGCCACTGAGGCTGTGCGTCCGGAGCCTGTGCTCCGCAACGGGAGAGGCCACAACAGTTAGAGGCCCGTGTACCAGAAAACAAAACAAAACAAAACAAAACAAAAACAGATACTCAGACCCCATGACTTGCAACTGTGAGTCTGTAGGGCCAATTTAGGCAGTCCTCAGTTTTTATAGGTACACCTATATGGCACACTAAGACCATAATTCTAGAAACACTGGCCTCAGGATAAGGGGTATGAAGACTATGAAAAAGATAGAAAGCATGCAGCAGGTGAGAACTGTGACACAGACATGACCTCCGGGTTGTATAAAACTGACACTTTATTCTAGGTGGGTAGCTTCCCACAGTGATATTTGAATAGACTAAAATTCCAACCGTGGCCCTGGAGTCGAGTAGCTGAGTCATACTGAGCATAATTTTGCATAGGGTGCTGTGGGGATACAGAGGGGAACCAATAGCAGGGAAGGGAAGTCTTCCCAGAAGAGACCTAAGGAATTATCTACCCAAAGAAAGAGAAACAGGAAGCCTATTCCAAAAGAAAGTACCACTTACAGAGGCCTAAAAGAAGAGACAAGCAGTCGTATAGAGAGCTAATAATTCAACTTGCCTATCAAACATTATGGAGAAAAAGTACTAAGATGAAGCCTAGAGTTGGTCAGGAAACAATCACGAATAGTCTTGCATATGATATATTAAGGAGTTTTATTTCCATAGTGAGTGCAAAGGGGATCATGAAATGATTTTTAAGCAGAAGGATGCAAGTCTCATATTTCTGCGTTAAAGGGGTTGCAATTGGAAAACAGATTAGAAAGACATAAACTTGGGACTTTTGCAACTGTAGCATGATGGATTTCTTAAGCCTGCCTAAATTTTTGTAGGAAGAGACCAGTTTCTAATTTGTTTGCCACCTAAATTTCCTCCTATCCAGGAATTCATCACTTTACTCCCTGTGTCATACCTTCAGTGATTCTCGAGAGGTAGAAGCTATCATTATTTTTGTCACTTGAGCCTTCCTGAGAGTTTGAAAATTACTCATTTCACTCCCTCTAATGATCATGGGTATTACTCATTAGGATAAAATAATACTTGTTAATAATCACCAATAAATGAGGTGCTGTATTTGGCTATATATAATTAAAAAATGTCAACACAATCCCTTCCCAAGTGGTCTGTATGATTAGGGCACCTCATTGGGAATGCAAAACCCCAGAAGATATGGATCCTTCCTTGCAGAAATTAATCCTGATCACAAAATTAAGGC